>NC_141458.1:92137500-93337500 GCF_015680905.1 Coptis chinensis | reverse complement strand
ATAGTATTAACTAATGAGTAGGTGAAGAAAAAAAAAATACGTTGGAACTCTACTAAGGCGGAGATGGAAAGGTGGGCCATAAGCCCTGACTTCCCATTTTAGAGTATCATTTTACGAGAATCTGCTGCTCTGCCGGGCCGAGATATCGCATTTGAAGCAAATACACCTCCAATCGAATCGGGAGGAGAGACCGATCCTATTGATTAGCATCTTTTGTGCCAAAAGGTTGTGAATGAGATCTTGAACATAAGGCCTCCTACGTCTAAATCTGTTTTTAGCGGAGAAGAGACTCAAGGAAATCTATTCTAAGCGGTGAAACCCCTATTGATGTCATTATCCCAAGCCAGCTACACAAACTTCCCTATCTCAAGTGCATCTCCGTGCGGTGCACGGTGCAGCCAACAAAAGAATAAAATCGCAGAGTCCAAGGTCCGAAGGATTCATTTCATCGGTAAGGAGAGGGTGGTGCGTAGATCAGGCTCAACCAACAAGAAAGAGGGATCTCCTAAGCAAGGGCCTTTTCTCGGGCCAAGCATAAGCTCGTGGTCTTCGCTGCCTTTGGCGTTAAAAATAGCAACGAACAAGGCGAAGCATCTTTGGTGGTATAGAAAGTGAAACATTCTTTCTTTTTAAGTTCAGCAAAGCGGGGAAGAGTGAAAGTCAAGTTTAGAGAAAAGTAGTGAAAGCTCTTTTCCTAAAAAAAGTGGAGTAAAGGCTTATGCTTTGAAACTAAAAGATTTTAGCATGGAGGCCTACCCGCCGAAGCATGGGTGGGCGGGATCGGGGCCTTTCTCATTTGGGTGAGGGCACCCTTCACGAAAGCATTTCCTAAATCTTGAGACAGGATGACTAGCAGAATTGCATTCATTCATAGGTATCCTATCTCTCTGTTATAAAGAAAAATTATGATACATGAAGTATCTAAAGGAAAGAGATGAATATGCCTCTCCGGTTCCTAAGGCGTAACCACGCGATCTTTAGGTCATCCGGTGGCGTGATTGGTTTTGGTTTTTTATATATGTCTGCGCAGGTATAAACTAGACAAGAAAAAGTTACTAACTGTTGGCTTTCAAATCACTAAACTTCATCAACTTTGCACAAACTAGATAGGTTTACATCGTTACTTACATGCATTATATAAAATCCTAATACAGTTGGAACAATCTACAAAACCAAAAATTTGATACGAGCATCACAACGTTAGCCAAATTCTAGTCTCATTCTTTCACTGAAAACAAGATCTCATCAACATAGTAAAAATTATATAATCTAAAATTTTTGTTTAAGAGTTAAAGTAACTACATTACAGATTCAACACTTACATAACAATCACATATGAACACAATCGACAATTTAATCAATGAATCATAAAATTAAACAAGAAAAACATAGAGAGAGATTGAAAGGTATACCATCATAAGAAGAGAAACAAGAGAGTTCCTAACGATTATCAAGAAGAAGAGTTTCCATGGTAGAATAAACCATCTTGTTGAAAACAACAACAACAATGGTAGTACAAGTAGTAATGAAGAAGCCGCTCTCACCCTCCATTGCAAAGAAAAGGTTTCTACTTTCTAGTATCTGAGAAAAAAGAAAATGAAGGGGCAAAATTGGAAAGAACTGTGTTTGATAATTTCAAACGCATGTACATATCAAACATAATTGACAATCAAAGGGTCGATGCTAGTTGGGCAAAAAAATAAAAGTTTTCATTGGCATTATGTTAAAATATAAAGCAAAGCAATATATCTTACCCACTCTAGAGAACCCCAATTCGAGCAGTTCTACCTGGCTCCACAAATCACTGCAAAGAATACCAAAAATCCCACTTTAAAGCTAAAACAATCAATCAAGACGAGAAAAAAAAAAAAAAAAAAAACGATTTCAACTAGGGCAGGGAACAAAAAAAAAAACGATTTCAACTAGGGCAGGGAACAAAAAAACGAAGCTTTTGATTTTGTTGTAGCTTCAATGGCTTTTCAATTCTTTTTGTATAATTAGGTGATGAGCTTTTAAGACCGGGTGAGCCTTGGATTATAAAATGAAAACTGCTACAATAAAATAATCAAAAATAAAACAAATATTTATTGAGAAATTGAAAAAATTTGGGTCTACTAATAATGTCGCATAAGAGCACAACGGCCAAGTTTAGTTTTGTGGAAACAGTTGGGTCTACTAAAAATATGACGATAAGAGCCTTCAAGCTAGGTTTCACTTTTGAATGCATCAATGACCGAAGTCGAATCGCTAATGGGAGGGATGAATGGTTGCTCCTTTTAGTCGATTAAAATTGCATTTTTAAATTCAAATCCTACAATATACCCTTCCTAATTATTCCAACAATACTCCCATGAATCCATGAACTTGGAGGTGGGGGCAGAAGAGATCCTGCGCCAAAAGGTTCATTGCCTATGCAAACTTCACGGATATTAACAATACCATATCACGATTGGACATTGCACATACCGGTTAAAAGCACATTACTTACCTTTAGAAGTCCAAAGCTACACAAGCTTACCCAAAGCCAGTAAATTTGACCAAAACTTTCATAGACTTTTAACATCATCAAAAAAATTGACCAAATTTGAAAGGCTTGTTCGAGTTAATTTTTCCTACACGTTTCCACTTAAAAAGGCATATCACTGACCTTCATCTTTACTCAAAAGCATGAGAAGAACCGGATTTAAAATTTAATGGACATTCACAACCCGTAAGACGATGAATATCTGAAAAACGTTTCAAAAACGAAAACAAAAAATAATTTAGGAAACTCTACACCGGCAAATTGCTTGAATCAAACTACATTGTTGGCCATAAAACCAATGATATGAAAAAGGAAGGATTCAAAAAGAAAACATAATGGAACACATCAAATATCTATTTCAACAAGAATCGTTTTCCCCATAAAAAGTCTCTTCAGTTCAGGTCTCCAAAAGTTTCCGCATATATTATCTCGGAAGAACGAAAGTATTGTTTTGATCATTATTAGAGACTTCACATAATAATCCAAAATGGTAAAATTTATTAACAAAAAAAATATATATAAATTTGTAAACAAAAGCCTCAGAAACAGCAAGTTTATTATAATCATAAACATAAATTTCAGTCGGTAATTCCAACTTACAAAAATACTCTCATCGCAGACTTCATACAAATTCATAAAAACCAAATCTTACCAATTAATCTTTCAAAACAGTGGAGGAGAGATAAGCTTTGAAGATGTGGAGAGAAAGAGAACGAGTTTTGGAGAAGGAGGAAAGAAGTTTCGGTGATGGAGAGAGACGGCAATCTAGGGTTTTAATATGTGTTTTTGTTTGATGGTATTTCTAATTACATTATGACTTGCACTTGGGAACATGAAAATTGTAGCGAAAAATATTTGCAGCCAAAAGAATACATCCGCCCAAACCAAAGCCCATTGGCAACACCAAAAAACGTCGCAACAAGTCATATACATAGTCTATTCTGGAATTACCAGTGACGGCAAGGGGGTTGCAATAGATATTTTGAGATTTGCCTCCATACGTCTCCTTTTGTCAATGGTTGCCCACTTAGATTTAGAGCTTTACCAGATGGATGTCAAAACTGCTTTTCTCAATGGAGAATTGCAAGAGAAAATCTATATGGATCAACCCAATGGTTTTTCAATCAAGGGTCGAAACACAAAGTGTGTAAACTGAACGAGATCCATATATGGTTTAAAAACAGGCCTCTAGACAAAGGAATCACGAGATTCCATGAAGCTATCTTCAAGACAAATTGAAATGATAAATGAGGACCATTGCGTATATGTCAAGACATCTAAAATTAGTTTTGTGATTCTATCTCTATATGTGGATGACATTTTGTTAGCAGGTAACAATAAGGCATTGATAAATTCCACTAAGGAGTGGTTGTCATTAAACTTCGAAATGAAGGACATGGGTGAAGCTAGTTATGTCTTAGGAGTTAAAATAACTTCGTGTCGCCCAAACGCTTGTTATCTTTGTCTCAAGAGACATATATCAAGAAGATTTTGGAAAGATTCAACATGATTGATTGCAAACAAGTGGATCTCCCGGTAAAGTCTAGGAGAGTTTTTGAGTTCTAAAATGTCTCCCAAGAATCCCTTTGAAACTTCGGGCTATGAAAAATGTACCATACTCAAAGCCAGTCCGGAAGCCTTATGTATGCAATATTGTTGTGTACAAGGCCAGACATCTGCTATCTGCAGTTGGGTTAGTATCAAGGTTCCAAACAAATCCCCGGTCACCTGATGGAAGGCTGTCAAAGAAGATAATGAGGTATCTTAAAGGCACCGTGGACTACTCACTTGTCTACCAAGGGAAATATCTTAAAATGCGATTGGGTACTCCGATGCGATTGGCTGGAGACCTTGATGAGAGGAAGTCAACTTCAGGATATACCTACATAATGAATGGAGGTGCTATATCCTGGAGTAGCAAGAAGCAAACTTCCATAGCACTTTCAAGTATGGAAGCTGAGTATATTGCATGCTGCTCTGCCACATAGGAGGTTGTATGGCTCAGACGATTCCTCAAACACTTGTTAGTGTTCTCAAGAGCTGCTGAACCAGTTCACATCTGGACTGACAACATGGCTGCTCTTGTATATGCTAAAGATCCAAAGTACCATGGAAGAACCAAACATATAGAGTTAAAGTACCACTACGTACGACAAATGATACTGAAGAAGAAAGTGGTTCTACAACATATATCCACTGATCAAATGGTTGCGGATCCACTGACCAAACCTATTCCAAAGAGGATGCACATGTAAAAATGCTTGGGTTAAAGAGGATGTGATTATGCTAAGAACACTTTGATGGTTTAATGAATAAACGTGCATTCTTTCCAGATCGATTGCATTCTCATTATACTGTTTATCATCTCATATGTATGTCAGTAGGGTTGACTCGTTCACTCACATGAACAGTCACTTCCATGTTAAACAGTGGGAGTTTAGCTTGACAAGTCACTAAACCTTATGGGAAGGGTGGACCTACTGCCGAGTCATGCCCCTTCTTATAATTGGATAAGAAGAAAGCAAGGCTTCATAGAAAGATTACATCTAAACCTACAAACGGTTGTTGCCAAGTGGGAGCAAAGTATCCTTGGAATTGTCATTAGGGATGACAACACTTGCATGGTATGAGTGGACATACAGATATCTATTGTTGAGTAAACAAATTAGATACTCTTGCCATACTACAACAAAATAGGTTTATTGCAGCGCCATACCCCGTTGCTAAAAGTCCTAAAAAGCGTCGCAAATGATCAATTGCAACGCCAAACAAGGTGTCGCGAAGGTGTTGCTAAAAAGTGGGTCACAAAAGCTTAATTGTGACGCATTAATAGGCGTTGCAAAAGCTTCTATTTTTTAGCCACGCCAACTTGCGTTGCTAATACTTTATCTGCATCGCTACTTCATTTTATTAAACTAAATTGATTTTTAAAGAAATTCAAAGTATTTGCAGCGCTTGGCGTCACAAAAAACTACTTGTAACAGTACCATTTGGCGTTGCAAAAGGTTTTCTTTTAGCTGCGCTAGTAACTCATGGCAAAAAGTTTTGCACCTTTAGAAACGCCCAGCCGTCACAATAAAAGGTATTTGTTTTTAGTCAGCCAACCCATTTCAAGTGCCATGCTTTTGCCGCACCTTTAGGGTGGCAATATCATACCTAGATACTAAACACCATTTACTCATCATTATGATTTTTTAATTTGGAAAATTCTACCCATTGAAATTTATGTATGTAGATACAATAAAAACACCATATTCAATTAGCAATAAATCATAACAAACTATACTTCATTAACTATTATCATCATTTACAAAAGTATATGAAGAATCTAGACAATTAGTCTTTGACAATACATCATATCATATCATCTTTACAGAAATCAACTAAATATAGACATTCTGCAAAACTAGATTTTACAATCTACTGATTTGAACATCTACTGAAGATTTCTTCATTCATCTACCACAACCGATCGGCCAATCTGGTACAACAAATAAACAATACATAAGTAAACTTAAAACAAACAAAAAAAATCTAAAACAATAAAAACTAAAATGCACTCAAATAAGCAATACATGTGTAAGTATTTTTACCAAGTCAAAGTTATTATGGACCTAGAATGCACAAACACCATTGCCACAATTATGATCCCCACCTTTTGCACTATGGAAAAAAAAAACTATATTAAGACTTGTCCCCTGTAAAAACTTACTTTAGAACAAGTGAGTTGATTAAATTCAGTTTACAAGACAAAATTTGTTCAAGGTGAAAAGAAAATATGCTTACTTAGAGTAACAAACCTCTCCATTTCCATACACACAACACTACCAAATTAGTGGTTGTGCACATCAATATGTCTCCATCGGCAACAAATTGCACTCTGAGAGAGTCCAGGAACACGTAAGGTGAACCAATGCAAAGGATCAAGATCCACCTAAAATACCGGTCCACCAAGATAAGTGTAAATAGATTGTACAACCTGAAAGCATGCAATGCCAAAGAATAAGAGATCCAAAAAATGAAACTATCACTTAATGTGTTGGCACCCAAACAACTTTGTCCCTAGCTAGAATGCGGCTTTAAGGCATCCTTAGGCTCATGTCTAAGAGGGGGCGAACATTTAAAAACTCCTCCACGAGCATGAAGGGGCAGAACAACTTACATTGCATTCCACTTCTAGCTTCCTCGCCTTCGGTAGCTAATTAACTTAATATAATTTTAGTATAGTATTTGGTACTAGCAGATGTACATGTGGATCACTGAGTTCTATTCTGAACTGGGATAAAAAGACATGGATGAGCAGATCTTAGGTATGCTAAATTTTAGAAGTTAGAACCATAACAAATTTGAACTTCATCAGCTTAGATGGTCATATCTATACGTGTTCAAAACAGGCAAAAACATGCATACATATACAAAATATTATGTTCTGAAATCCTGAAATCATAGTTTGTAAATCCAATTCAGTTTCAATAATAAAAAACCCTCACTCATTTGCTTGCCTCAAATCATTTCTACAGTAATCAAATATCAACTACATGTCATAATAACCATATAAATATAATACCAACACCAAGCACTATAGTTCAATTTTAGTTTCAGAAAAAAAAAATACAAAAATAAATTGCATTACAGCAAACAAAAGTTCAATTTTAATTCCATAAAATAGAAGCTAAAGAACATCAAAAGAATAACTGAAAAAAGTTAAAAGCTTTAACTTTATTTTGCAAAGACAAAGCAATATTCTTCGCCAGTGTACCTCCATGGCTGGGATCCCTATTGGTTGTCAAATTAAACAAAACTCTAAGATTAAAAGAAGGATCAAATAAATAAAATTGTTTTAATGAGTACTCTCAAGTCTCCAAGCAAGATACCAATAGACGTACTATTTAAGGTGAAAGAGGCTTATAACGGCACAGTAGTGAACCACTGTAGCTTGACCTTCTCAAGCTCAACGTTTTCAAGGTGCCACCATAACATGGTTAGGACCAAATTGTACACCAAAAGGATGGGCTTGTAGACATGCTTGAAGTACTTGTTCAAGAAATCTTGACATTTCCACAACATACAAGTTAGTAAATAAAGAATATTATCAACTTTTATATCCACAACTCTTGTCCGTGTATAGGGTGATGTTGGTGGTTAATGATACTTATCATACATGAATCATCATTGTTTTTACTATTTTTATTCAAACTACATAATGATGTAAATAACAATACTTAAAATTAGTATATTTCAGGTGTAAATGTGTAATATCTCCTAAATTCAATTTTATTAAATCTCAAAGAATTAGAGAATTTAAAACTAGTAAATTTAAAGATAGTTACAGTACCGCTTTTATGTAGTGAGGACCAAATGACCAATAATAAACTAGAGAAATGATGTTTCCTCAACTGGATGTAACCATAACAATCATAACAATCTACTGAGAAAAGTGATGAACTCACTTGCTCTATAAAGGGTGTTGGAGCAATGATTCAATTCTAAGATTTTCAATAAGATTTCGAAAGTTAGTCTGCTAGGTTCATAGACAAACATCCCAACATTGAAGTACAATGGAGGAGACCTTATCTCAAAGAAAGGCCATGTCACCTTATCGGGGGCATTGATGGCGCATCTAACCGAAAGTAATCGAGGCAAATGACTCAAGTTTTCTCCATAAAACAGTCTATCATAGCATAGAAGTACCTGTTTGGTGTGTCAAAGAGATGATCTATGTTCTCAAATACTTGAATATCAGCGTCGATCAAGATAAACCATTTTGCTATACTCTTCAAACTACAAGAAATCATCAATATGGTCAGCATACTCGAGCAATAAAAAAACGTAAAAGATATGTCTGTTTCGCTGGTATAATCACAAAAAAATTGGCAAAATAAAAGAAGACCTATAAGGTTCTCACTTGTATATCAAAGAATACTATGGCATGGTTCACTACAACAGAAAGGCTCAATTGCAACGCCATCTGGTGTCGCTACAAGTACGAAAAAGCGCTGCCAATGATCAATGGCAATGCCAATGTGGGCGCACAAAGTATTTTGAAAAAATTGGGTCACAAAAGCTAAATGAAGACGCAACAATTGGCGTCGCAAAAGCTTGAAGGTTATTGCAACGCCTTGTCCCATTGCTATTACTTTATTAGCGTTGCTAAAGTATTTTGCCAAACTAAAATGATTTTTAAAATATTTAAACTATTTGGGCGATTGGCGTTGCAAAATGTTCTTTTTAGTCGCACCTGCTAAGCGTTGCAAAATGGTTACTTTTAGTTGCACCCTCTGGCGTCCACAAAAGAAGCAAAGCATTAGCTACGTGTCTTTGTCACAAAAGGTTTAAACCATTAGTCTGCGCCAAAGGCGTTGCCAAAAGTGTGTTTTTTAGCTGCCCCTAGGTCTTTGTCGCAAAGGTTTAAACCATTAGTCGCTCTAAAGGCGTTGCCAAAAAAGTGTGTTTTTTAGCTACCCCTCTTTAGTGGTTTTAGCCGCACCAAATGTATGTGTTGGTAATTGTTTAAACACATTTGCAAAGACCCTAATTCTTTTACAACGAGCTTTCGGCATTGCAAATGGGTTTACTCATATATATAATAGGTATTACGCATTATTTTGAATCATTTCAATTTATATAAACCTGCCTCCAATACAATTTATGATTAAACTAAAAACACCCGATCGATGTATTCATTCACAATAAATTATAGCAAAATATATTTTATTAATTAAGATCATCCAAAATCATTATTTGAGCATCCATACAATTAGTCTCTTCCAATATACTGAATTACAAAATCTTCAAAGCCATCAACTAAATAATATTAGTTCTTCAAAAAATAAGATTTTGGCCAAATTTCCATAATCTGCCGATTCAACAACATCCACCCAAGTTTTCTTTATCAATATACCAAAACCAATCTGCCAATCTGATAAAACAACAAATTGGAAAAGAAAAAGAGACATTAGTAAGTATAATTATCCAAATTAAAAGAAGATTGAAGCAAAAATGCAAGTAATCAATGCATGGGAAATATTTTTATGTGGTCAAACCTGGGGTCCCATTGGATATAGGACATGCTTGTGAGACATACATTATCGGTTGTACTTTGTTGTTGCTTCCTTCCAAAGCAACCAAAGTACTACTTTTAGATATATATATACTGTGAGAGAAACAAAAAAACCAAAGATCACATAATGGAGCTACCCACTTTGTAATATCTCTTGGCGAAAACCCAAGTTGAATATAATATGGTCCACAAAACAAAGATTGCATTACACTTAAAAAAGTTAACCCAACATCCTCATAACCTAAAAGAATAAGTCCCACGAATCTAGTAAAATATCCAATACACCTACTGCAATGGAAACAGGATGGCAAGGCATTGCATTATGGTCTTGAACATAAAAAAGAAAACGAAAAGATAGGAAAAAAATGGTTTAGTGAATTTTCCATCGAAGAAAAATATAAGCTTCAAAGGAAAGCGACCACTGCAAAACCATTCTCTAAAATAACCGGGGAAAAAATGGTAAACATGGAAAACCTTCCCAGGCTAGAATACATGAGTGAAACTGTTTCAAGCTACAACTCAAATGACATTAAGCCTTGCTTGTTGCAGTTGCACCTCATAACTAAGAACACTGTGGCCAACAAAGTTGCTTTTTTGCTTTAATGGTGGCAAATAAGGGGTGATTAAGTTCTTAGGGGTATTTTCATAATTTAACCCAAAATTATGGAAAAACAGAAAAATACACACGATTTTAGAGGTTTTGCAGGAGCAAACCCTAACTCTCCAACTAGGGTTTATGAGGAAGAAGATATTTCATTTGATGAGGATGATATAGAGAATTATGTGAGGCTGAATTATGGGGAAGGATCTTTGGAAAAACTCAGAAGACATCTGTGTGAAAAGGAAAAGGAAGCTAGAAACTCTAGCCTCCAAATCGGTACTGTTCATGAAGAAAAACAAATTCGAAATATGGAAGGTGAGGTTTCGTGTCAACAGAAGGAACAAGATCATGATATGGACGTGGATTCGACGAAACAAGGTCAAGATCTGGAAGTGGTGTCGGATCTACAAAAGGAAGCTAACCAAGTAGGTACTCTGAATAACGCATCTATGGAATTGGATGCTAGCAAGGAAGGACATCAGATCGAATATGTCCAGAAAAAACTCTTGGATGTATTAGGAGTGGGCAACAATGAAGATATACCTGAGGGGTTTATCAACAACAAAAAGCGTGGAAGAGCTAATACAAGCCGCAAAGGACTTGTTGTTGGTGGCTGCCGGCTACAACCATGAAGGCTTAATGCTATGCGGCTTGAAGGATGTGAAGAAACAACGAAGCCACCAGACCTGATGGGCTCCTCGTCATCAGATTCAAGCAAGGCGAAAGAACAAATAAAGGAGGATGCATCGAATCCGCATATAAAGAAGAGTTCATGGGCTGAGATCATTGGCAATAAGGCAGTGGGTGCTGATGAACTCTCATATATTCCTCCTGTGATTGTGAATGGTAAACAAGTAATACACGTGAACAACTCTCAATTTTCAGAGGTCAATAAAAGGTTTGAAAACCTTGTTGTTGGTTCGTTTGTTGGCAAAAGGTTGAATTTTAACTTCGTCAAGGAAACAGTAAGCCATACGTGGAGAGTTAAAAACTTTGTGATGAAACCTTATGGAGATAATATGTTCACATTCAAATTTCAGAATGGTAATGACAGGAAAGAAGCACTAGATATTGGATCGTTTCATATAGCTAGCCACCTGTTTGTAGTGAGGCCATGGAAGCTCTTTGCGGAGGCAGAAACACGTGAACTCAAAACCATTCCTATCTGGGTTGTAGTAAAAGGGTTGCCAATGGAAATGTGGAACAAAAAAGGTTTCAGCCAAGTAGGAAGTGCTATCGGAGTACCAATGTTCATTGATCGGCTAACAGAGAATATGTCGAGGACATCTTATGCGAGACTTTGTGTAGAGATTGATACCAAGTGCCCGTATCCAGCTGATATACCTGTCATCTTGGACCAGAGGAGAGCCGCATAAAGTCTCCTTTGAATACAACCGAAGCCCCCGATGTATGTGTTGTGAAGTCTTTGGCCACACCGATCACAGTTGTCCAAAAAAAAAAAGGAGGAAGACAATTACTACAAAGGTATGGATACGTGAAACCCTCAAACCGGCCGAAAGTAACAAGTTGATTCACGAAATACAAACACTAAAAGGAAAGGAAGTGGTCAATGAGGTACATGAAGTTCACAATATTGATGAAACCGGTTGGCGGACACCTAGTAAGAAACATCGATGTAAAGAGTCGAAAACTTCAAGGGTAGATGCGCACTAGAAGAAACAGATCTAACGGTGGGAAAGAGTTCTGAAAATAAAGATCGGAGAGCAATCAACAAGAGGAACAGATGACACAAAGTGAGTTGCAAGCGCAGGCGATAATGGGGAGAACTCAACAAAGAAAGGAATGGGAGATAAGGAAGCGGATGAGACGCAAAACAGAAAAAAAGGAATGAATAGAATGGAAAAAGAAAAGCTATCCGGGTTAGAACCAAAAAGAGTACCGTTATTAAACAAGGGCACAGAGCCTATGAAGGGAGGGAGTCAAACAATACAACAGGTAAAAATACTTGAATGAGAGGAAAGATAAAAGCAAGACTATATAGGCAGATGCTCGAGCACTCCTCGAAAACAATGGGACTTACAAAAAGGAGTGGTAGAAACTGCAGATGACATGAGGCAAAGGGTACTATTGCAGCAAGGGGGGAAAACAGAGTCAACCTTTCGACTATACCATCGACCAACAAGATGAGGGAACAGGAACAAAGAGAGACACAACACAGCCAGTGCATCAAGGAATATCATCAAAAAGTGGGAAGGTTAGTAAAAATAGAAAAGAAACGACCCCAGCCTTCTAGACACTACCTAAATGATAAAGGTTGATTGCTAGATAATGAGGGAACTTCACAAAGCTGGTAAGAAAGCTGATATTAAAGAAAATGAGGAGGAAGCACTACATCAGTGGAACGGACCTGCTAGAGAAAAGAGGCAAACAGGAGTGCTGATGACATGTTCAGTAACAATATTACATGAGTGGGGTCACAAAACGGGAGCCACTACCTGCAAAGGGAGAGCTCGTGGGCTTAGTCGACATAAGTGGCAAAGTGGTGATTTGTCTCGGGTAGTCTGCTGGGAAAAGAGTTAACATTAGAAGAGGGAAACTGCGGAATGTCAATATTTCACAATTTTTCAAATAGAACTTGTAATTCGGGAACCTAATAAGCTAGCTGATGCTCTAGATGTACAATTGTACACAGCTAGCTACAGAGTTACGTCCCATTTCTTTTATGAGAGTGAGAATGTAACAAACTATAATCTATTTTAATTTTAATAAAAGGGGTAGGGGACCTCTATAAAAACCTCGCTTACCAACCAAAAAAAAAAAAAAACATTGTGGCCCTATCTTCCATAGGGATGATATCGACCACTACCACCACCTCCATAGCCCCTCTATTGCCATAAAATGAGCTTCCGGTGCATACCATAGCCATCGCCAAGACCCGGTGTCATAGCTGCTACCATAACCACCAGCAACACCACTACCATATCCTCCATAACCTTCGGCTCCTCCACCATAAGCACTCCCTAAATCGTAACCTCTACCATAGCTTCCGCCATAGCGACTTGAGTATCCTAGAGAAGTCTCTCCCCTATTGTAACCTCTGAAACTGCTACCACCATATCCTCCATATGCACTACCTAATTCACCACTCGGACAGTCCGTCGCACCAAGCACACCACGGGCGAAAGAAGCCCTCCATCTTTCTTTCCACCCGTAGAGTATCCTACTCCCGCCCATAATGGTCCCCAATGTCATGATCGGCCTGGTCGACCCAATCATGATAGTCCGTTTCTCCCGTATGAGCGTATCGAGCGAAGACCTGCTCCGCTCGAGGCAAGGTCGGGGTAGATTAGCCCAAAGAGGTAAACACGAACATGAACGTCACTCACATTCTTTCCGGTCCCTCTTTTCGGTAGAATTCCGTCCCGTCGACATACTTGACATGGACGGAATTCTACTTTGGAAGTTTTACCAACATCATGTCCAGTGTGGTCTCCCCTACTCCTAGAAACAACTAGCCACGCGGGCTTGGATCACGGGCTCCCTAGGTATTCAAGGTACATCACAAGCAAGAGCTAAGTCTAGTCCGTGTCTAGCCAAGCTCTAGACGGGATAGACATTCACGAGTCACGAAGGAACTACCACTCATTAGTACAAGCCTAACAAGAAAAAGGGGCGGTTGAAGGACTGGCAGATCCGTAAACGCTTCGATTTTGCTTCCTTTGAGGGACTCTAGAAAGTCTCTCCCGTAAAAAAAAAAAAGATAAAATAGTAAGCCGAGCCAAGACCGAAAAGAAAAGCGTCTGCGGACATATGTCTTCCTCCTAGAAGAATTCATTTAAAAAAAAAAAAAAAAGTGTAGTACCTTTTTAGGTCCAAAATGACTAAGGGTTTGGTATTAAAACTCTCCCAAGGAGACAATCCATCTGAATTACGCTAACCTGCCTAGCCCCCTATGTCGAGCTTTAAAGCATCTCAGTAGTTGGCCCGGTCTTTGCCATCAACAGTTCCAACATGGACAAGGACTGCGGTTCCCACCAAGGATAAACTTCAACTAAGCCCTATAGATCAAGGCCGAAAGCTACTAGTCTCCTTCTTGCGGACCACTAAACGTTCCTGTGGCAGTAAAGATAGTGAACTTGACTGGCCTTCCTCGTTAGGCGAATTAGTTAACTATTGAGCTATCAAAATAGAAAAGTATAGATCATACTCTTAGATGTTACGCTCCTCCCTTTTCCGGGAGGAACTTCGCTTCACCGGTAGTTATGCCCGGCTCTATAGGGTGCATAAGCATCCTTAATAGGACTAAGAGGATAGTTAAGTAAGTACTCTAACAATAAGCCTCTCTTTCTCTACTAAGCTCTGCCCCTAGGTACCCAATCTAATACATTCATACCCGGTATAATCTATTCTTACCTTACAGGGACCAACAAAGAAGATATAATGAAATCTATCTTGTTATAAGAATCTGATAGATAGTATAGGACTTCCTTGAAATGCTTAACACGGGCAAGTCCCCTCGGCAAGAGAGAAAGAGGCTAACTTCTAAAGGCAGTCTAATTGGCTCTAGCTTGTTAAAAAAAGAAGAGGTTTAAATAAATCTCCTTCTTTTGACAGACAATCGTAGATATTGAGATAGCAATATTTTCTTCATTAAGCATAGCAACACAAAGGGACCTATCACGAACTAATTAGAATACTAAAACAAAGACAATCTTAGACATACAAACCATATACTATACTAGATCATGTCTTCTACTGCTCTATAGAGGAAAATAGGAATTAAGCGTGAGTGATGACTCACCGATGAGTAGAGTGAGTCTTGACCCGAGTGAGCCAGCATTAAGTAGCTAACTGACAACACATCAACTATAGGGCGAGAGGACACTGCCCTTAGAGAAATAACAGGTAATTAAGCAAGTGAAGATAACATACTCAAAGAAGGAAGTGATATATAGAAGTAATAGGTTCTAATTCCATATTTAGGGATAGAACCCTACAGTAGCAAACTTCTTATCCTCAAGATAAAAATCTCTTGCATACGCTATCCCACTTCCAACCAATAGACGATATGCCCTGTCCTTACTAGCTACAAAGAAATCTATTTTCTCTAATCCGCTCAACCTCCCATTCCTCAAACTTCGTGAACACAGAAACACATTGTACATATGTACCTAAACTAGAACAAGAAGAGGTATCTCACTCTTACTATTCCCTAACGTACATATGTACATTCCTCCTTTGTCCACCCTTCAACTCGAGAGTCGAATAGTATGATTCATATAATCAAGTCTTTGCCAAAGGAGATCGCGGGGAGTAGCGGCAATGGGATCGAATCCTAATCTAATCATAAAGTAAAACCTGTTGGAAGGCGAGTTACGTACCTCTCAAGTCATTAAAAGTTTCATCAAAATTAGGCATTGTGAACTACCTTATGGGCCTTTTCGTTGGGTAGGCCTATGAATTCTGAAAACTAGCTAATATTTGTTATTAGTTCGAGAACTTTACTCGAGCCATGCCTCTCTCGACTTTTAGCGGATTTTTGCATATTTTGTAGGGAGTAAAGAGTCTCATAACCATCATCACTGTCTGCGAAACTAGGCTTTACTCTCTTTAGAGCAGACTAGACCTATAAGCACTTCATAAAGAGTCACCATCTCTCGATCTTGCTATGCGGAGGACTGCTCACATGTATCATGTATGAAGAAGTATTATTCTTTATCGCGGGGAACCAATGACAACACACTTAATAGCATTGACAATAGAGTTGCTACTTAAGTTTGATTGGCACGAGTGAGATAAATTTAACTAGTAAAAGCAGATCCAACTAAAACAAATGAGCATGTAATTTGGCCCCTTATCCTACTGATAAGTACATTATTAAAACAACTTACCAAGTACTAAGTGCTAGATTGATGGGCTGACATTGTCTAGAATGAACTTACAATACCAAGACATCCCCCCCTTATCTCATTTTCTTGTTTATTTTTCATTTTCTCGTCAAGATCCTCCTCACCCTCTCTTCAATTTGCTGGTAGTCCCTATCTCTCCCACTAACCAAGGCTTGTTAGTAAGTAGGTGGTGTCAAGTTATTTCGGTGAATAGAAGACAGATTATGAGGTAATCTGAGAAAAAGTTCGAGGAAAAAGGATACACATCTGAGTTCATGGAGACAAGTATAAATCACACTCAAGATATGTCCAACTTCCCCTCTTCCCCATAAATCTATAAAGGACATTATTTGGGTCTGGAAATACTCATAGAAACAAAGCAATCATGTAACCAGCAAATCCAATAATATAACCCAGGCACTTGAAACTGTAATAACTTACCAAAGTTGTGACAACTAGCACAAAACATCTCAAAAGGAGTTACTCTATCAGGCATGCAACCAATCAATTTAATACAAACAGTTCATACGTACCATGAAGAACCAGCATTGACTTGCAACATCCAAGCCTCAAACCTAGCTTGACGAACCGCCATCTCCTCTATTTTACTTCTTTGAGATATCATTTCAGCAGTGAGCTCCTCGTTAAGTTTTCAGCTTCCTTCCTCCTTTGCACTTCCTCCTCGTCCCTCCTCCTTTGCACTTCCTCCTCTAAATGAAGGGATGCCAGCCTTCTAGATGACTTTGGCAGGACCCCATGCCCAAGGCCATGGGAGTATCCAGACCTTACACCCAATACTATAATAAAATTTCATCCTCGGTCTTTGGCTCGGTAGCCTTCTACTTGACTTCGGCTTTAAGTTGTCGCATTCGGTCCTATAAGTTTAAATTGGCCATAAATATATCGAACTATAAGTACACCATGGTAAAGCTAGGTACAAATAAATTTACTTACATAGTTTTGTTCAGCAATGACACTAGTCCATCCCCTTACTACTTGCTAAAGTGGGTTCGACGATAGAATTCGATCTTTCCAATAGGTTCACGAGTCTCGAGTCATCTTTTTGTAAAGATTTGAAAACATATCCTTTATAATTTACTTCAAATAATATCAAACTGCGAAAAAAGCAACCCAATGTATGTAAATAAAGAAAGTTACAGATTCCTCCAAGTATCCTAGGAATGACTTTGAACCACCACAATGGTTTGTTTTAGAGCTTTTGCCGATTATTTGAATTTTGCTCGCTAATTTTCTGCAATAAAATGAATACAATATCAAAAACAATGCCAACAAAAACATTAAATTGAACTCATTCAAAATCCAATAAATTAAGTACTCTCTACATCATCCAAATAGAAAAATAGACCAAGCTAAAACATAAAATTACAACGAGTATGTAGTTTTTCTTTAAGAAGTCAACACAACCCTTAAGTATAATTAAATACATAGCAGTTTCCTATAATTAGCACAATAAAGTATATTACCTTGAAATCTTCTCTTCTAAACCAATCACAACATGCATTCCATTTTTCTTGTGCCAAGCCACTATAAGGGTGTGATCGTGCGACTCCATCATTTCTGAAACTCCTATAATGCTTGTGAAGATTACACCTAAATCCTCTTTAAACGTGCCCCTAATATTGCGTCCACAGCATACTTCACATGTGGAAGGTGCATATCCACATCCAATTTTTCCTAACAAGAAATGTAGTTTAAAGTTACATAAAATAATTATGGTATATCATATAGCTAAAACATAAAACTCCATTACCGAATCACGGTCCGCGTAATGGTTTTCTCACTTCCTCTCCCACTTTACTCCAATCATGGCGATAAGAGGACCGTGTCGACGCCAAGAACTAGGCCAATCTCCCCGACAAATTGAGCACTCCACTTCCCCACGGGTCTAGTATTACCTGGTTGAATTTCTATCCTCGGTTTTAGACCCGATGCGTCTTTGTAGTCTATGACTTTCTCGATTCACAGCCTTGCCTCTTTTCTTCTTAAATGGAGCTATTAAATAAAAAAGTATGAGCTTCCACGACATTTTATTTGAACTAACCAACGAATTACACAAAACCATTAATTATAATCTTACCGACACTCGAACCATTCACCTCGTTAACCCAGTGAGGTTGTGAAATAGATTATTGCCCTCGAGGGTCGATTTAGACCAGTACCATAACTATAGAAACAGATATAGCATGAATATGAAAAGAAAGAATTCATGAATGATAAAAATCAGGTTTAATATAGTATGCAACATATCCAAAAATGAAACACATGCTAGAAAAATCAGGTTTGATATAGTAATTCTACTCAATGGAAAAACAAGATAAAATCTAAGATAAAGCTCTCCATTCAATAACAAAATGGATAATGAAGTTACTAAAAAAATATTCAATCTACGTCCGTGTCATCATCACACTTTCGATATGACAGACTTCTTCCTCTGAACAATAATCCATTAATGTATCATCATCCTCTTCATCAGTTTCCTCATCAACAATGGTATTGTCATGAAGGCAACTTTCCATAGCAGTCACGACCTCACTGGCATCAACTTCATTTGGGTCCATATCGTCTCTATTTAGTTGTATGGGTGTTATAGGTTCATTTTGGATTCATTGCTACTAGCTTCATGTGTTTCATCATATTGGACATTATCCAAATCCATCCCTGTATGCTCCTCCTGTTGATATGCCTCATCAGTGCCTCCTGCTTCAATCTCTTCTTCCCTCTCTGGAACATCAAACACATTTCTAGGCTTTGTCTTTTGCACAACTTGCCAACTACTACCCAATTTGGCATCATCGACGTAAAAAACTTGACATGCTTGTGTGGCTAAGACAAACTGGTCATCTTTATACCACGTCTTAAAAGGTATTAATACTAGTGAAAAAACCATCCGTTTGTATCCCCGTCCCTTCTATTACCAACATCATACCAATCACATCTGAAAAGATAAACTCTCTTCCCGAATAGATAACTGACTTCAAAAACATCGGTCAAAATACCGTAAAAGTCAGTCTCTTTTCCTTGGTGTTCTCCTTTTACAGTAACACCACTATTTTGGGTTCAAGATTTTTTCTCGATCTTTGGTGTGAAACCTAATCCCATTAACAATGCAACCACTATAACGTTTCACACGTGTATCAGTCCACATGCCAATGAATACAATTCATCGGTAGCCGGGAGAGTTCTCATTCGCGTAATATTTGCATCTATTCATAAAAATGTACACCAAATCGATAAAAGCATAATTAGCATATTATTCGGTTCATAACAATAACATTAAAATAAACAATACAAACACTTACACGTTTTCAAACCAACTAGGAAACAACATTTCTTGTCTCTCGGGCAAGTTCGTGAGCTTTCCATTTGAAGCTCACGTCGTGTGTTGACTACATGCATATCAAACACATAAACTTAACAACTTAAAGTGGCTTAAAATGTATAAAACATAATTGATAAGTTAAATGCAATAGAACTTACTCTAAATAAGTTGATAACTCCTCTGTATTATTCAACACATAGTAATGAGCCTTGTCTCGATCCTTTGGTTCGAGAATGATATTTGTATAAGCTCCAAATGGTCGAACATTCTGTGTGAAAACATCAAATCCTGTCTTTTGATTCTCATTACCACCATCATAATTTCTTTCTTCATGATTGAACCGAGTTTCAATTCCTTGAAGATACATGGAGCAAAACGTGAGACATTCATTGTCAACATATGCTTCAGCAATTGAACCTTCGGGGCGAGCCTTATTTCGAACGTATTGTTTTAGCGTGTGTAGATACCTGTTTACAAATCACACATGTATGATTAATGTATAATAAAACTTTTAACTTTAAAATGCTAATTTCACATTAAATGAATTGCAAGTCATATGCCTTACCTTTCAATAGGATACATCCACCTATACTGCACCGGTCCTCCAAGTATCGCCTCACGCGGCAAGTGGACAGCCAAATGAACCATTACATCGAAAAATGC
Organism: Coptis chinensis; assembly: GCF_015680905.1. Taxonomy (NCBI): domain Eukaryota; kingdom Viridiplantae; phylum Streptophyta; class Magnoliopsida; order Ranunculales; family Ranunculaceae; genus Coptis; species Coptis chinensis. The sequence goes on along the minus strand of NC_141458.1, from coordinate 93,317,463 downwards.
AGGAGGAAATATTTGCTCGAGCTTACAAAGTATAACTGCAATGTCTTTTTCCATCTTCTCAAGCACTTCCAATTTTAGCGTCTTGCAACATAACTCTTTGAAGAACAGGCCCAACTCAACCAATGCAATGGCTACATCCTTCGACAAGAAACCACGTATTGCAATCGGGAGAAGTTGTTGCAAGAGCACATGACAGTCATGACTTTTCATTCCTGTTATCTTACCATCTTTAGCATTTGCACATCGAGAAATGTTAGACGCATAGCCATCAGGAAACTTCACCGACTTCACCCACTTCGCAAAAGATTTTTCTCTCGAAGATGACAATGTGTAACATGCCGGGGGCATTACAAACTTATCACCTCTTGGGATTAAATGCAACTCTTTTCTTATACCCAATGCGGCCAAATCTAATCGAGCTTTTACTGAATCTTTTGTTTTGCTATCTAGGTCAAGCAATGTCCCCACAACATTGTCACAAATGTTCTTCTCAACATGCATAACATCAAGGTTGTGTCGCAGCTTAAGAGTGTCCCAATACGGTAACTCAAAAAATATGCTCTTCTTTGTCCAGTTCAACTCCATCTCGGTACGCTTTTTTTTTTTTTTAGGCTTTCCAAATTTCTGAAGGGGTTCTACATAGTTCACTTGTGATAACAATTCATCCCTAGACAACTCTTTAGGTGGCAACCTGCTCTCCCTATTTCCATCAAATAATTGTTTGCCACGAGTTCTCCAAGCATGCCTTAACGGTAGAAAGCGACGATTTGCCATATAACATAACTTTCGTCCATTCTTCAAATACATGGAAACTGTATCCTTGTTACAATTAGGGCAAGCTAGTTTGCCCTTGGTACTCCAACCAGATAAATTACCGTATGCGGGAAAATCATTTATAGTCCATAACACTGCAGCATGCAACCGAAATGTTTTCTTTGCCACTGCATCATAAGTCTCTACCCCATCTTTCCACAACTCTTTAAGTTCATCAATCAAAGGTCGCAAATAAACATCGATATCATTCCCAGGTGATGAAGGTCCTGGAATAAGTAACGTCATGAAGGTGAACGGTTCTTTCATACACTTCCACGGTGGTAAATTATATGGTATCACCATTACAGGCCACATACTGTATTGGCTACTCATATTGCCAAATGGGTTAAATCCATCAGTTGCAAGACCCAAGCGAACATTGCGAGGATCATTGGCAAACCACTCATGTTCCTTATCAAAATCGCCCCCCAAGCTTGAGAATCTGCTGGGTGCACGAAAGTACATTCTCCTCCGATCATGTTTTTCTTTGTGCCATCTCATATCTGCTGCAGCAGTAACCCTCGACATAAACAACCTCTTGAGCCTTGGTTTAAGTGGAAAGTAATGCAAACACTTTTGTGGTATTTTTTAGTCTTGCCTTCACAAACTTTATACCTTGGCTCCCCACATTCGAGACAATTTTGAAGACTGTCATTTTCTTTCCAAAACAACATGCAATCATTCTTGCATGCATGTATTGAGATATAACCAAGTCCCAAGTTACGCATTAATGTCTTAAGCTCCGTAATGAGACTTTGGCGATGTCTCTCACCTTTAGGCAATCCAATTTTAATCAACTGGAGAATCATAGTAAACGATTTGTTACTCCAGCGATTGATTATCTTTAAGTGAAGCAATTTCACAAGATAATCTAACTTAGAAATCTTACAACCTGGATACAAAGGTTGGCGTGCTTCCCTCAAAAGGTCATCATATGGATCTACATTTCCTCCATTGTTGTTAAAGCCACCTTCACCTTCTGTTGCATTCAATGCATCATCATCTCCGGATTCCCCATGTTCCACGTGAGGCTCCAAATTATCAACATGTGTTGAAGCTTGTAAATCTTCAATCATGTCATCTAACCCATCAAAATTTACCATTTGAACACCATTGCCATCATCATCATCGTCATCATCATCATCACTTAATTCCTCATATTCTTCTCCATGAAACACCCAACGAGTGTACTTCTTGTCCATGCCTAACCTCTCTAGATCATCATTTACCTCATTGATGTGCTTGTAATTCCTATTTTTGCACTCTTTGCATGGACACCTAGTCCCCTCCCATTATCTACATGACCACGAGCAATATCAATAAAATCCGAATTCCTTTTTTATCTGGCCCAAAACCTATTTGGCAATTGTATCCAACTCTTATCCATTTCCGTGTTTCCTACTACAAGATTATAATTGTACAATCAGTTTTGACATCACAAACGAAAATAGTACACATGCCACACCAACTTATCAGATTTGTTTCTGAGAACTTAAACTTTCACTTATATAACAACTAATAAACTTTCAAACCCTTAAACTTAAAGTGAAAGTCACTTAATGAAAGGTACTTTTGAGATTCACTTCAAGAAAAGACAAACTGCAATATAAGACATCTCACTTTTAACTTTTCAACTTTACCCCTAATCTTCTGCATAGTTTAGGTACTTTATCTCTGAGAAAGAGCATAGTTGTTACTTTTTTTTTTCAAATTAAATTGGTTACAAAAAGTTTACTTCGATTTATTCTTTTTATCACTATAATTGTCTAATGTAGTCATTGTATGTTAATAACTTAATATATTAATATTTTTTCAATAAAATCCCGAATTATCTATGCTAAATATTTTAAAAGATCTCATTGTTAAAATTTTGTTATTGGTATAATTAAGTATGATGTTGCATTAGTAAATGAGATATTTTGTGGTTAGAAATAACAACACTTTTGTCAATGTTATGCGGAGAAAAGTGGCGTCCACAGAAAAAAACTATAGACGTTTTTTACCTTTAATTAGCTACCAACAACTAATAAACTTTCAAGGTTGTATTACATTGTCTTTACTAGTTGTACTCCCGTTCTACTAGACAAGTTCGACTTATGACCCTAAGATTTGATGCGTTAATTAGTAGGTTTATGTTTTTGGTCTTATTGAATGTCTTTTATTTACTAAATTTGGTTTATTGAAATGTTCAACTAATGCTCAATGGACCGAGAGATGCTCGAATGACATTGATATTGAATACTTTTACATTGTCCTGTTGTTTTTACACCCTATAATCGATTGTGTGATCAGCTAGTGTGCATTTTTTCAAAAAAAGAAAAATAATAGCAATGCAAAATCATGAGGAGCGAGTCATTTATATATTCTTGTGGTGAGACAAAAACTATAAGTCCAAGCACTAGTTCATTTTTAACCGATACAATGAAACTGAAACAACATACAACATACTAATCCAAGTATAAAACCATATCTAGGCAAGGTAAAACAAACTCCTCTAAACAAAAGAAACAAACATTCAATCCATGTACGTTATATAATATCATAAAGGCTTGTATATAGTGCTCATTAAGCCTGCAAAACAAATAAAAAAAACCAAATTCTACCAATCCAAATAAGTCTCAAGAGACAAAACATCATGCAACTAATTATAAGTTTTCTCTTAAGTTTAGAAACTTAGTTTTGTAATATCGCTAAAGAAAGGCTACCACAAGCCTCCACCAGCCTCGAATGTTCAAAAAGCTTTAATGGCCATGAAAATTTTCATTGTTTGAACCTTGAGTAGAATTCTTCAATTTGGATTCGGTGGCTTTCCCTTGTAAAGACCAACAGTTTCACCATGAATATTATACTTTTTGTGCTTCAAAATTTGCTAAAGTTTCAATGCATTTACAGTCCACTTTATGAAATTAAGTTCTTAGGATGTGATAGTTAATTTCTTAAATTTATTTATTAGGGGCAGATTTATCTAGAGTACCACTACTGCTATTTAAATTTTAAACTGAGAATAGCTCAAAAGTTCTTGAATTTTATAACACTACATTACAAATAAAAGGGCTACACACATGGTCTATACTCTACTGAATTGCACATGGTAAATTAGACCTACTAAGCACATGCACATTCTAACTTCTGGATGGTTATTCTCTACCTTGCTACTCTTTTTTCTTTTTTTTTTTCTATTTTTTTTTTTGTTTCTATATATCTTTGGATTTTTTTTGGCACAACATGTATGTTATGAACTTGGTTTCCTAGCTTAAGATGCTTTTGTGGGCAAGTGTTGACTTGGTTTTTCTTGTAATAGAATATAGAGAGGTGCAATGGGTTTGCTAGTTATAAGTCAAGGAACTTTTCTTTAGCTAATTTTTTTTTTGTTCTGTATTGCCTTTGTTAGTTACAATAGATGCTAAATGGAAACTTTAGAATGCTTTATTCAATGTTATATCTAAAGCACCTCTTCTTAGTTAAAGCTTATTTGTGTGCTTTTATATTTAGTAGTTACTTTTTGTGTTGACTTCCACAATTTGCTAGTTAGACTTGCTCATTTGAGTAAGTCTTGCTATAGTCAGACTTGCTAGAGTGAAATCAGGGAAGTAGTGAGCTTCTTTATTGCACCAGTTTTTTATCGTTGTTTCACATAGCCAAAAGTGGCAATAATGGAAGCTTACAAGGATATCAAGTACTTACTCTTCTATTAACAGACTCAAATCAGGTGACATCTACCTAAGCATTAGTTAATAGCTATGAGTGTATGTTTGGATCACTAAATGTAAGAAGAAAGGTAATATTTGGATCACTAAATATGTTTTTGGATCACTAAATGTAAGAAGAAAGGTAATATTTGGATCAATTTGTTTTGTCTTTTTTTTTTTTTTTAAGTTGGGAGAGTTAGAATCATTTCCAACTTCAGCTTTCACCGTTTGATTGTAAACCATGTATAAAATATTACTTTTATACTTTGGTCATTTATGTTAAAAGAAAATGGTTTAGTGGTAAAAATAGCTAAGGAAAGGAACGTGTTGAGAGATTCCACCGAATAAAGAAGAAAATAGATGTGGCGATAGAGTTAAAGCGGGGATGGATGAAATGACTCACCCCAAATCTCAAAGTTCTATTGTAGAGAGTGACGAGACCAGAAAAAAGCCGACAACATAGTCAGTGGGGGTTTTATGACTTGGGGTTTTGGTTCTAATTTGAAGCATTGTTTGTTTGTTAGATTATTCAGTGGTGGGTGTTTATGAAAATGAGGAAAAGGGTTAAACTTGGTTAGAAAAAAATTAATAATAATAATGAGGAGAGAAATAATGATACGGTGGTAATACGACAGCCCACCACCACCGTACAGGTCTAACAGATGAAGACGACACAATAGCATTAGCGGCAAGAATTAGTGAGTCAATCAATCTCAATGCAATTTACAAGACTTCGACAATCTTGAATTAGGAACAAAGCAGTGTTCCTAAGATACATTCGAATCGCGTTACAACAGTCCTAAACTATGGTTGATTCATAAAATTATGTTTTATTTTTGAGAATGTGATTCAATGGTGTTATGTGATGTCTTTTTGTTTAGGATTTGTGATTGCTGCATCATGTGATTATTAAGCCTTTTTCCAATCATAGCTAACTTCCAATGAAGTTTATGTAACAACTCAACTGCTAGTGCTCTTAAGAGTTAATAGACTGTAAGAGATGGAATAGATATTGTCTTGAGAAAACTTTGTAAGCTTGCCAAATTCTACGTTCTTATGCATTACGGACTTCTTATCAATGCATTATCAACTTATCACATTTTCATCACCGAATTACATGGAATACTTCATGAGTTGAACGAACTTATATATAGTATGTATACATTTTCATAAGTTTAGATTGGCTCGTCTGATTCATTCCTTTTAATTTTTGTTGGGGTTGTCAGAGTTATATTCTTCATGGCGTATGTTGATTATAAGTGGTTTGCTGACTATTTTCTAACAAGTATGTGCTACTGATTCCTTAGGATGTTGAGTTTCTTTCTTGTTTTACGTTACTGGGATGTTGTGGCGGTGTATTTAGAACGATCATTTTTTTTTTCCTGATTATTCAATTTGAGTTTATAAGACTTGATTCTAGTGATCAGTATAGACAGTGTTTTGTACTCCCCTAGAATTTGATTTGCGATTGACGAGTCTCTTTGGCCTTTCTGCTGTGCTAGGAAAGTCACTTCCTATCTAATTTCACCCTTTACACCAATAAAATATACCCAACCATTTTTCTTTATAGGTCTATGGTATTAGTTTGATTTAAATTGTTTTATTGTTAACTTGTAAGTGGCATGTAAATTCGATTACTGTATTGTAGACCAGTTAGAGATGAATTCCATTGCATTAGAAATTAGAAAGGAGCTAGACATGAAACCCTCTTAACTGTGTGAATAAATAGGAATATTGATTTTGATGATGGAACCCTCTAATATGTAACTACTCACTTAATGAATGTTTGGGCTCAAGGGTAAACCTTTCATCAATATCAACATTTCATTTTGAAGATATAAGAGGTTTCTGGCGACTGCTTTAACTTAACTTATGGGATTAAGAGTCTTGGATGTGTAGATGAGTATCATATAAACCATTTTTAGAGACCAAAGATAAGCTTCCTTAAAAGGTCTATGTGATGTAATGTTTTCTTCTTCCGTTAATTTTAGAAGCTAAAAGCATTGGAATGTTTAAAGTAGATGGTGTATCTAACATAGCAGGTAAAGGAGTCTGCCCAATCTCATCTTACTTGGTTAAGAAAAAGGAAAAGAACCATGAAGTTTCATAATACCCGAGCGAAGTGAGCTCTACGCTTTGCATTGCAATTAAAAAGGCTCAACCCATCCATGACCGGTGCTAGTCATATAATATCAACTGCAAAGATCGAGTTTTTTATTTCTTTGTTTTTTACATGTATTAGGTGTAGTAGTCTTTGTGCTTTCATTTATATAGGTGTGCATTAAGTTGAACAATTCATATCAGAAATTACCATTTGGCTTGTACAAAGACACCTATCTTTAAGACATTTTGGAATATAACTTGGGTTTTGTTTTCCTTATTTCAATATTTTGACCCCCTTCAATTTTTATCAGCTTATATTATTGAAAGACTTGTTTTATTGGCTTGTCCTAGATGAAGGCTAGCGGATGTCCAAAGGAAAAGGACACAAATGATAAATATGTAGTAATATAAAAGGAAACAAAGAAAGCCTTATGATATAGAATTCAACCAATCCTAAAGAGGATGTCAAAGAAAAACCAATTCCTAAAGAGGATGTCAAAGAAGCTAATTCCTAAAGAGGATGTCAAAGAAGCTGTAAAGGAACATAAAAACCAATTCTTTCTATGGATGCAATATCCTCAACTTTTTAGGAACTTAGTACCATTTAATGACTAAATGTTTTTGTTGATTTTATAGCGTTTTATTCACAAATGCTATTATACAAAGGATAGCATGTTGATTCATAGCGTTTGCATAAATGCTATTGAATTGATTTATAGCGTTTTTTGAGTGCTATCTATTGACTTTTTTTCTAGTAGTGTACTAGAGAAATATATCGGAGACCTTGCCTTTAGTTAATCTACAACTACAAAAAAAAAAACGAGACCTTTCTTAAATATAGTTATCAATTGTTCAAAAGTTCAATTCTAAAATATAGCTATCAATTGTTCAAAACTACTAAAGTTGCATTACAGCAAACAAAAATTCAATTTTAATCTAAAAAATATACAAGCTAGAGAACATGAAAAGGCTACCTGAAAGAAGTTTACAGCTTCAACCTATTTTCCTTGTTGCAAGTGCTTAAGTTGAGGACTGAACCAAGTTTTCAAACACACTCTATTACATTACCGTCACTCTATTACATTAAGATGCAAAGATCGAGGAATCAAGAAAATTAGCCAAAATAAAAAAAGACAAAAACTACCATGTTTTAGGAGTATAAACACTTGTATGCACACCTGCAAACTCATATATAATCCTTGAGAGTCCAAGGTCCGCATCATTATTTCTTGAATACACTTCATCTTTCTTAAGGACTTTTGAAGTTTTGAGTAGAGATGGGGTAATGTTAGGGTACCCGTAATGTTATCTTTACAAATTCAACAAGTTTCTTTTACAAAACTTAGCTAGAGTTGAATCTCGTACATCTTGAGACGAGAGACCATGCATTTATTATTTTCGAGGAGGAAATCTAGGGAAACCATTTGTGACTTTAAATATAGGAATAAATATATGATATCATACTAATGGGTACATCAGACGGATGTCCCCAAATGAAAACAACTGATCCATTTGACCAATTTCTAACCATATATACATGCTTCACCACATGACCAGAGTTGGAAGGTTAGCCATCAAGAGAAAATTTATGTAATGTATATTGTTTATGGCCTGTATCACTTGATTTGGTCAACTTTTATCTTCACATATTTTTTTGGTGGGAGAGTTAATTAAGTTCTATCTATAATATGATGAGCATCAATGCTCTTCCAAGAAATGCAAAATATGAGATTACACTCTTTTAATGTTCTTCCTAATCTTTTATACCAATGGAGGTAATGGTATACACAATCCATCTGACTTCATGAAAAATAATTTATTCTTTAGACTCTTGTCCCATATCTTGAGAGGAAGTGAGTTTTGTTTTAGATTGTTTGTACTTTTATTATATCTTTTTTCATGCTAAACCACCTATCATTTTTGTGTACTTAAACTGAATCTAGGATCGAGTACTTTGAGGGAGAAAACTGAAGTTAAATGAAATGGTCATGATCATCTCATCATCTTTGAATTTCAGCAGAATCCCATTCTAATGGTGAAGTCACTTTCCTGATGAAAGAGTGTATAAATTGCTTAACCAAAAAAATCAATTTCATAAGTTGTACTGTACAAGTATTGAGGATTCAGCGAAAAAATAAAAAGAGACAGGTCTTGACTCTTGAGGTTTCATAAGCTAGATACCCTAGTAAAGTTCCTGATTTCTAGCTCGCTCATCTACTCAATGCACTCCGGACTCCTGACAGCTAACTGAACATGAAACTTCGGCAGTCATACATACATTGCATTCTCCCCATCACGCCCTTCACATGGACTTAAATTTTTTTGAAAACCTCGGTATTTCTTGTTCTTTTCGTGTATTTAGTATTTGAATCACAGTATTAACTAATGAGTAGGTGAAGAAAAAAAATACGTTGGAACTCTACTAAGACGGAGATGGAAAGGTGGGCCATAAGCCTGACTTCCCATCTTAGAGTATCATTTACCAGAATCTGCTGCTCCTGCCCGGACGAGATATACGCATTTGAAGCAAATACACCTCCAATCGAATCGGGAGGAGAGACCGATCCTATTGATTCGCATCTTTTGTGCCAAAAGGTTGTGAATGAGATCTTGAACGCAGGGGCCTCCTCGTCCTAAATCTGTGTTTTGGCGGAGAAGAGACTCAAGGAAATCTATTCTAAGCGGTGAAACCCCTCGATGTCATTATCGATCCAGCTACACACAAACTTCCCTATCTCAAGTGCATCTCCGTGCGGTGCGGGCAGCCAACAAAAGAATAAAATCGCAGAGTCCAAGGTCCGAAGGATTCATTTCATCGGTAAGGAGAGGGTGGTCGTAGATCGGGCTCAACCAACAAGAAAGAGAGGATCTCCTAAGCAAGGGCCTTTTTCTCGGCCAAGCATAAGCTCGTGGTCTTCTTGTTGCCTTTGGCGTTAAAAATAGCAACGAACAAAGGCGAAGCATCTTTGGTGGTATAGAAAGTGAAACATTCTTTCTTTTCATTCAGCCAAGCGGGGAAGAGTGAAAGTCAAGTTTAGAGAAAAGTAGTGAAAGCTCTTTTTCTAAAAAAAAAGTGGAGTAAAGGCTTATGCTTTGAAACTAAAAGATTTTAGCATGGAGGCCTACCTCAACGAAGCATGGGTGGCGAGGATCGGGGCCTTTCATTTGGGTGAGGGCACCCTTCCGAAAGCATTTCTAAATCGCGAGACGGATGACCAGCGGAATTGCATTCATTCATAGGTATCCTATCTCGGTTATAAAGAAAAATTATGATACATGAAGTATCCACTCATCCGAGCCGTGATTCGAATTCTCTTGCCGCGTGCGGTCTTGAAACACGCAGCAATGCGATGTGAAATCTTTGGTCTGCCTATCATTGTCCATTAAGTCTTCGACTCCGCTAAGCAAGAGGATTATTCAACTACTAACCCGATGACCGGGGGGACTACTCTGCTTTTATCCACTCTTGAACGGCTCTTTTTCGATAGAAAGCTTGGCGACCAGCGTTCTTTAACCCGACCGAATGGCATCACTTTGTTATAGAAGTTCCCCTTAGGCGTTTAGCCTTGCCTTGGCGACTTTTGGGCGGACGTAGAGGCTGAACGGAGATAGCCCAAAATAGGGGAGTACCGGATATCATGGAAGACATTTTGAGTAAAAGTTTATTCTTCCATCTCAAAGATAGTGCCTTTCTTGCCGATTAGGAAATCCCTTTGGAAAGGGCATCCTCCTCGAATCCCATACAAGGGGGTAAAATCTATTACGTTACTGGCTGGAATTGAAGACTTCGTTGGAAGAGGAGATTTGAGGTGTGAGTCAAAGCAATCAAACGGATGCAAGCGGGGCGGGGCAATTGCCCAGGTGCTTCAATCAAGTCTCTTTATTCTATGGATGGGAACAGCCCGCAGAAACCCGACACCGCTCTTTGCAGCTGCTTATTGTCTACTAGCTCTCTTAGGCGCTTCTTGGACCACACCACAGGCTACTCTGATCCTTCCACGGCACGGGAGGAGGCGGGGCAGCGTCCTCGTTATCGGACCGGGAACAAGAAGGAGCTAGTCGTTGGAGGGAAGACGGGGCTCGTGGAGCAAAAAAAAAGGTAACAGGGGAACAATGAGTGGCATAAGAGCGCAGAATGCTATTCGAGCTGAACTTCGAGCGTCTAGTTGCTTATTAAGTAGTGAACTAGGATAAAAGCGTTCTTCACACAAGATAGAAGGAAGCAAAGCAAGCAAGCACAAAAAGCCCGTTTTTCTTAATTTAGTAACAAAGCGAGACTTTCATAGGTTCGATAGGAGCTCATCGAACTGAACTTGTAGAGTGAGACACATGCTTTCGACATGGTTCATTTCGATTGCTTTTTCTCTCGGTATGCTTCACCACGGAGGGAGGGTTCACTTTCAAACCGTGGAATGGAATCGTAAGGTCTCTGGATCTTCCATGACTCAACCGGGAGAGAAGGCGAGGGGACACCGCGATCCGATTTGTCGATCGCTCACTCACTTATCGTCTCCGAGTCTTTGTTATCGTTGGCTGTGCCCGGGTGGTCTAATCCGGCGTAAAATCCTGATTCTGCAATGTTTTTTTCATTAATTTACTCCGGTTCTTTCATTTCCTTGTAAATATCATTTCCTTCACGAAATGCGCTCACCCGGCCACTCCGCCCGAATAGTCCGATTTTTCCTCCACGTTCGCGGCTCTCTTGGTTCCTTCTCTCGGTTCGGTCAGGAGTTCAACTCCACCAAACCTTAACTTACAGCTGTTCCCTTCCTTCACTTACAGGTTTACCTAGAAGTCAAAGTCATGATCACCAAGAAATGGAGAAGATAAGGTCATACCAAGGGAAATTCTTTCTATAAGCCCTTTAAATCAATGATTTTATCAATGAGTTTGAGGCTTTGAAAGGAATGTATCCACCTAAACGCAAAGACAGGGCCTATAGGATAGGCATAAGTCATTAACCAAGCACCGGAATGTACTTCTCTTTAAAGGCTCTCACACCATGCATATGGCCTGCCTTGCTCTTACCATTGCCCTTTCACCTTCCAACAAGCAAAGCGGCAAAAAACCGGTGTAACCAACTTGTTAACCTACTTCTGGGCTGTCTATCGTAAACCCGCTAATACACAAGCTCAAAGGGGGATTGAGCTCGTAAACTATCTAGCAAATGGCCGGAATTTGTACTAATCCTAGAAAAAAAGTCGGAATCAATGTGTTCCAATTTCTGGCCTTGCACCGACCATCCAATGGACCATGGACTAAACGGCTCTTGCTGAAAAGGACTATGTCCGGGGACCCGCCGCCCTACCCACAAGGTACATCACCTATGGGCAAATAGGTATCCACATCTTGCCCTTTTTTGCACCTTCCGCGGGGTGGTACAGTCATTTAAACTTCTTCCTTAAGTTCTCCATTATAGAAAGCATTCGTCGACATCTAACTGGTGGAGCTTCCGCTTTTTACTTATCTTCCATCACAAGAACAGGACGGACTATCGGCGCGGGCCAAACCAACTCAAAGGCTTAGCGAGCTTTAGTTGGCCGACCACTACATAAGCCGCTGGCGGAGAAAGCTCTTCGAGCTTCCTTCATTCATTAAGCCGGCGGGGAGCCGACATGACATAGCCGGAAGTCGGAGGGCCATACTACCTGCCTAACCCTTCGCTCCGAGGGACCATAGATCGGAAAGTGCCTTCTAAACAGGTCGAGTAGAAAATGTCAACAATGGAAAAGAAGACGAGAGCCAGCGAGGCTCGACTACCCTTCAGAGAAGGCTTTTAACTGCCTCCCTTAGTTCTTGCCATTCCTTTCCCATTTTTTCATTCATTTGCCTTGGCATCTCCTCTAATTCGATAGGGATTGAATCACGGAGCTTGGCGGAGATTTCTTGTTTCTTTTCTTAAATGCGTTAGCCGTAGCTTGCAAAGGGGCTTCCGTTGTAGCTCCTTTCCATGGCTTTAAGAATTCAACCTCTCTTGCCACGGCTATAAGAACAGAAAGAAGAACCGCATCGTCCAACCCCTTTCGATGGAAAAAGCGGTACAAATGCTATCGATGGTTCTTCCTTCCTATCCTATCCATCTATAAAAGTTGCTTGATTAAGCCCCCCACCGTAATCCTTGCTTTTACCAAATACGTGCCGACGATCTATGCTTTCGTTTTGTAAGGCTCGCCGGACTACTAAAGAATGAATCTTCAAACTACCAAGACTACGAAAACATGGCTCCTTCACCGAACCGCTAATGAACACTTTCGGTAAAGCACATCTCTCGTAAATTGGCTTTGACACCTATCAAAGAAGTGGATTGCACCAGCTCTTATAGATAAAAGACTGTCTTAGTGTATGTCCCACGACAAAAGGGACCGACAGTAGTTGGAATCATCAACTTTATCGATCGAGAACCAATCCGAGGTTTCAACAACCGATTTTCTCAAATCTGACTACCCCCTTTTCAATGGCGCTTATTAGGGAAGGAGCCGCTTAAAGCAAAAAAAGTGTGTGTAATGCGTTCCTTAGTGGATTTTAAACCCACTGAAAGAAACCTAACAATCTAAAGGAAAGAGATGCATATGCCTCTCCGGTTCCTAAGGCGTAACCACGCTATCTTTAGGTCATCCGGTGGCGTGATTGGTTTTGGTTTTTTATATATGTCTGCGCAGGTATAAACTAGACAAGAAAAAGTTACTAACTGTTGGCTTTCAAATCACTAAACTTCATCAACTTTGCACAAACTAGACAGGTTTACATCGTTACTTACATGCATTATATAAAATCCTAATACGGTTGGAACAATCTACAAAACCAAAAATTTGATCTGAAAGCATCACAACGTTAGCCAAATTCTAGTCTCATTCTTTCACTGAAAACAAGATCTCATCAACATAGTAAAAAATTATATAATCTAAAATTTTGTTTAAGAGTTAAAGTAACTACATTACAGATTCAACACTTACATAACAATCACATATGAACACAATCGACAATTTAATCAATGAATCATAAAATTAAACAAGAAAAAACATAGAGAGATTGAAAGGTATACCATCATAAGAAGAGAAACAAGAGAGTTCCTAACGATTGTCAAGAAGAAGAGTTTCCATGGTAGAATAAACCATCTTGTTGAAAACAACAACAACAATGGTAGTACAAGTAGTAATGAAGAAGCCTGCTCTCACTCTCCATTGCAAAGAAAAGGTTTCTACTTTCTAGTATCTGAGAAAAAGAAAATGAAGGGGCAAAATTGAAAGAACTGTGTTTGATAATTTCAAACGCGTATGTACATATCAAACACAATTGACAATCAAAGGATGCTAGTTGGGCAAAAAATAAAAGTTTTCATTGGCATTATGTTAAAATATAAAAAGCAAAGCAATATATCTTACCCATCAGTGAGAACCCCAATTCGAAAGCGGTTCTACCAGCTCCACAAATCATCAATGCAAAGAATACCAAAAATCCCACTTTAAAGCTAAAACAATCAATCAAGACGAGAAAAACAAAAAAAAAAAACGATTTCAACTAGGGTAGGGAACAAAAAAACGAAGCTTTTGATTTTGTTGTAGCTTCAATGGCTTTTCAATTCTTCTTACCTCGGTAAAAGTCGAAAAGCGATGGAGGAGAGATAAGCTTTGAAGATGTGGAGAGAAAGAGGACGAGTTTTGGAGAAGGAGGAAAGTAGTTTCGGTGATGGAGAGAGAAGGCAATCTAGGGTTTTAATATGTGTTTTTGTTTGATGGTATTTCTAATTCTGTTATGACTTGTAGCGGGAACATGAAAACTGTAGCGCGAAAAATATTTGCAGCCAAAAAGAATACATCCGCCCAAACCAAAGCCCATTGGCAACACCAAAAACGTCGCAACAAGTCATACACATAGTCTATTCCGGAATTACCCGTGACGGCAAGGGGGTTGCAATAGATATTTAATCTATAGCAGCACCACACTCGTTGCCAACAATAAACATTTTCAATTTAATTATTTTTCTTATTTATCGTAAATTTAAGCAAACACTTTTGCAACGCCAAAGCGCCGCTCTAGGTATTTCCCAAAATGAAAATTCTATTAAGACGGATGACCTTTAGCAACGCCACACGGTGTTGTAAAAGATGACTTGTTGCAGCAAATTTTAGGCGTGGCAAAAGAGTGCGTTGCAACAGACCCCTTTTGTTGCAGTGAAATGGAGGACACTGCTATTAAATATGTTTTGTAATCTTAACTCTCTACACTTTTTTTTCTTTTAGACATACTCCTAGAGTCTGCAATTTGTTAGCTCATAAGCTTGTGGCATGGGCTACAAAAAGAGGTCCTGTCGAAATCCTCATGTATTGTAATGACTTCTTATATTTTATTATGAATGAATGAATTAGAAGCCTGTGTCTCTGACACAGGTCTTTCCTATAAAAAAAAATAAAAAGAAAGGGACAAAACAACAAACATAAAACTAAGTGAACACCATCCTTTTATTGAGTACTTATATCAAATTCATTGGTACAATTAAGACTTTACATGACAGAAATAAAAAGAATATTGATACAAATAAAATGAAAAAAGATAAAATAGCATGCATAAAACTGTGCGAACACCATCTTTTGGGTGAGTTTATTTTTTTTGTTTTTTTGGGCAAGTTGACCTTCAGACTAACGAGGCTATTGAAATGAGCAACATGAGTAACTGGATGTAGTACACTTCGTGCTTGAGACTCTAATTCACTTAAGGTCAATTCTCGACCATCGGGAACCATAATATAATTGGAGTCGGAGCTGCAACCACAGGTATCATGATTCATCTCATATTTCTTTTGGTGAAGCTTAGTCCATATTTGTTTCTCAATGTCTTCTAAAATCCAGATGATGCAACAATGGTGATCAAGAGAGCCAAATACGAGATACAAAGATCCCTGACCACCATTAACTTTAAACACAAAATCAAATTCCTATCAAACTTCGAAAGGTTTGGCATTTCAATTACCTCCATCTTCTCACTTGCAATGTCCATTGAAATGATTAAATGCCTTTTGGCACTTTTAAGATAAGAAACCCAATATACTTTTCTATCAAACACCACTGGTTCACATCCAACCCGATAACACTTTGGCAGTGTCAACTTCCTCCAAGATGCATTTTTTATGCAGGTACCACCTAAAGTCAGCACCAGGAGCTTGTGAAAATAAGGAACTTTATAAAGTGTATTACAAAAAGGAATGGATGAAGGATCTACACCATTAACGTCTTCGTAATCTTCTTCAGCCCTTGCGTACCAAGCTAGAATCTTATATTGCTGTATAGTATCGTCAAAAACTAGTCGAAAATATTCATAATTCTTCTCAGGGGGAGAAGGTATCTTGGTAGAAAATCGAGTGACTGGGTTGACAATGTGGTAAGAATCAGGACTATCATAACCAACAGGGTTAGGGTTAGGGTCAAAAGCTCCCATAAAAAGCAAACCATCACAAGAGTCCTCTATTATCAAGTTATCATCATTGAACATGTCGTGTAATACGTTAAACCTCTCTCCAGTAATGTCATTGCAATAGTAGTATGTGGCAATCCCATCATGCTTGATTAATCCAGGTGGAAGAGATCTCGACCAATCGAGGTGAAGTTTCACAAACCATGGATCAGAAATAGTTTTGTTCCAACGCTTACAGACGCACCTGAGTGTGACAAGAGTCTCTGTGGAGACGCGGATGAGTATCTCTCGGAAGATGTCATGGGGTAAATTACTAATACTATTTTCTTCTTCTGTTTCTTCTGTTACTTGTTCCTTTGTACGACGACAAACTTGATCTGAGAGAAGCATCTCCTGAAAAGCACGCAAAAGGAAGAGTTGAGAGAGAAGTATGAAGTCGGAAAAAAGTAAAAACAAGAATAATAAGAGGTCGACGTTATATTTAAAAGGCTTCTTTTCCGACTTGTTATGGAACTCATAATCTTTGTTGGATTAGTTCGGGTTTCTGTTCTCATTTACAAGTAACGAAGTAAAACTCCAATTATGTATAAAATTATAAATCAATCAATTTCTTAATTAAAAACCAACCAAAGATAGATACACAAGAAACATGAAATTCATAACAGATGCAAACATGAAATACCTGGTGACAAATTGGATTAATATGTGTTACGAAATGTAAATTGGACACAAATTCGAACCGGAATTTGGGAGTGTTTCAAATTCAAATCGAAATTTGGGATGCACCGAGAAGCGGTCAGTCCACAGAAGAGTTCCAAACGAGTCAAAATTGGTAACTTTCTATCTCAAGTCGGGCCCTAGGCCCTGCCAAGAGCCCAAGACGGCATGAGTGCTTTATTGTTTGAACTTCGAAGTGCAGTGGCAGTAAACAGTAAGCTGCCTATTTTGCAATTTGTTTTTAATCTCATGTTTATCGAATTAGTGGAACCTATGACTCTTTTACCAAAGCGGAAATGCAAAATATGGCGAATAGCGATATATGTGGATTTCTTAGGAATCTTTTTTTTTGTTTACAAATTAGTGGAATCTATGACTTTTTCTTGTTAATCAATTTTTGTATAGTAAACTCGTAATATTCTTTGTATTCTTCAGCAATGTAGCCTTTGTATTCTTCTTTGTTCTCTCTCAACTTCTAGTTTCTACAAGGTATATACAACTTACTTGAAACCTAAACATAAAAAAAATCAGTAAAATGGCATAAAACGCCAATACTTCTTCCTAAGCCTATTCATCCCACTCTTAGTAGCTTTACTTTCATTCAGCTTGCACTACTGCAGCAAGGTTAGTCACTGGATGGCGATCCCACTTTCTCTGGTGTTGTCTCAGATTCTTATCACATACTCTTTGAAGCTCTTTGAAGTCCAGAACAAGGTTTTATCTACTTAACGACATACCTAAACTTTCTAGTCTGGAAACCACCTGATCTGGCCTGATAGATGCCGAAACACTAAACTCTGTTTCCTGTCTGGGCAAGTTTCAGAATCTGGGCAGCTCGAAAACGATGATTGTGGATTATCAAGATCTCCAACCTCAATGATGTCTTGTTCTGAGAAATTACAGCTTCTACGAAAGTCTTGAATTGGAAAACTGGATGTACATTCCTCTAGGTGTCTCTTGGAGTCTGCCAAAAGCCCACAGTGTTCAGCCCTTTCAACCTACACAGGAGTTTGAACTGATGTAAGACAGGGAAATAGAAAATCGGTAAAAACGTTTTTCGCTTCTAACTATTAAATCATGTCAGAGTATGCACGTGTGAATAAAGATCAAAAGTATCTCAAGCTACAGTACAAGCATAACATGTGTATATCTTCTTACATGATTTTCATTAAAACTAGCTTATGGAAATTCCAGCCGTGTGACCAATCCAATCCAAGGCAGGTTCAACTTTCAGATTGTCTTCCGAAAGTGCCATTGCTAAGCAAATCCAAAAGTCCATAACACTAAACTTTCCTAGCACCATCCCTGCCTCTGACCACTACAACGCAACCACTACCATACAGTGATACAGATCTTAAATCTAGAAAGACAATACAAGGACCAGACACTACTTAACAAAGGAGAAAACAGATTATATTCAACTAAACTCTAGAACCATTCTCTGAAAAGGGGCGGCATCAAAGTGAACATGCATACTGTTGGGTTTGTGGAACCGTCGAGCTTTGCTCCGGTGTCCGACCTGTTATCTTCAGTTTTCAGTTTGGAGAAGAGGGCGCGACCCGCGCTCAACTATGCTATGGACAAGGCGCGACCCGCGCTTAAATTACTGGAGCTGGCGCGACCGGCGCTCGGATTAGCCTTGGCCAAGGCGCGACCCGCGCTCATGCTTTCTGAAATTTTCTCTGATTTCCGATATTTCGGCCCAAAGCCCATTTTCTCACCGTTTTCTATGTGTACTTATATAAAGAAAATAGAATAGGGTTTGAGATAACTTTTGAGAGATTCATTTCTTGGGTATTGTGGGAGCTTTATTGAGTTAGGGTTTGAATGAGGCCTCTTGTTCTTGATTCTTGATATTTCTTATAAACTCTCCGGCTATAAAGGAAACTCGGCTCTTGTGTGGGTGTAGGTAACATTTACCGAACCACTTAAATCTTTGTGTCTCTTTGCATATTTACTTCCTTATTTATTGTTTGCTAGTTATGAGTGATAATAAATTAGTGGCTTTGCTTGTTTGAGCTTGTTGTGATAACTACCAAAGTCTTGGGTGGGTGATTTCCTTGGTGTGATCTCCAAGTTGAAATCATTTGGGATAGAAAGTAGCTAGATTGAGGTGTGACTTTATAGTGAAATCTCCCAACAAGTGGTATCAGAGTACGGTTTTGAATCATTGGAACAAGGTATGTGAGGAAAAACTCCACCTTTAGCATTGAATCAGAACTAGCTCTAATCGCCCTTTAGAACATTAGTACTTCATTCCAGGATCAGCATAAATAACTAAACATAGAAAACTCTTCAACAGAGCTATCCAGAGAATAATAATAATGTAGTATCCTGTTGTCACTTGTATCTATCGATTTGTAGGAATTACCTGTGATATATAACCACGTATTAGTACTGATTAATGTATTGACAGGGAGCTTGGTAGAGAAACAATGGGTACTGTAAGTGTATGTGTATCATGTGTCTGAAAGACTGAGACAAAGGAAAAAACAATCCATGCAACCGCGCATATAGTGCACAGGTAAAAAATAAACCACATACTTTATACCCTCGACATTCTTATCATAAGTTAGAACGGTACGCGAATGTGTCTTTGAATATCTTGAATTTTTATAATATTTTGAAGTGCAATATGTAGCAACATACAAATTTGCCAATTTACAACTCTCCCAACTTATTACCGAATTAGGTTGGATACAGGTTTGAGGTTTCACGATGTCACAGGTTTCCAAAGAAGTAGATGAAAGATATAAGATAGAAGGAAATGTGAAAAGAGTTTTGGGGTTAGCAGAAAAGCAATTCCAAATTTTTAGTACAAGAGGGAGAGGCCAGGATTTAAAGATCATAGCTTCTTAGAAGTGTTAAACTAGATCAAATTTTAAGATAAAAGAAAAATGGAAAACACAAGTAGAGCCCATCAAAATGATAAGTTTACAGCAAGACAATGACAATTCAAAGAACAAGAGCCTGTAGCACTTCCATGATAGCATGGTTATGATGGTATTCATTTACAATCGCTACAAATTGAAAACTATTCCCTAAGTAGTCTAAGTAATGCATTTAAGTTTCCTTTCTTTGCTACTCATTTTTTTTTATCAACCCAGACACGGAATCTTCCTAATTTGTAGCAATTTTTTTATTTTGTTTTATCTAACACTGTTTGTTACATTAACTTTGGGGTTAAATGAGTGGAGAGGTGTTGATATATTTTTGTAAGGTGTAAAACCTTAACTTTTCCACCCGGCGAGAAGATCGGCCTCTTTGTGAAAATCTGAATTGGCTAATTAGTGCTCCTTACCTCCTCTACTTGTTTACTACTTTTAAGTAGAGAGGAAATTGATAAACCGGTGAGCTATGTGGAAATGTTTAACTACCGAATGAAGAGAATACTTAAAGTAGCTTGGTATAATTGGCTTCAACAACAGGTTCTATTGATGTAATTGATATGTAAACATCGTGCAACTTCAAATAAACCATGAAAATCTAGTCTAGCGGTTCCATTCTTGAGAAAGTCGAAATTATCGACTTGCCCAACAACTTAGCACTTCTTCATACAAAACTTCGATGCTTGGTTTCATTTTTCGATCTTGATAGTATTTCTGGAAATGGTTTTCTAAAACCTTCGAAAGTTTAAATGGATCGAGTTCAAATGAGGAGTTTCTCAAATGGGGCTTGTTAAAAAACATCGAGAAAATGGTAATGGTATGGAAGTTAGGGAAACTCATTCCCATTGCAATATCTAGATCTGACTCTCGAATGACAACTCCTTAAGAATCAAATGCCCCGAAAATTATGAAATTTCTTGGTCACTATAGATATTGGCTATGATAAAGCACCAAGATTTTAAGGCACTTTATCGTCTCCACATGGACTCGGGAAGGTACATCCACCAAAAAGCGCATTTGAGGTAAACTGTTGGAAAATAATCTGTAACAAATAGGATTAACAATGGAAATTGGAAGGCGAGGCGCGGACTAGGTCGCTCTCTTTAAGATATTGCAGTCTGTTCCTCACAGTGCGGACATACACGAAACCTCCAGGATACAATAGCCTCAGAACGCCTTGATGATCAATGCCGTTGAAACCAAAACCAGAAAAGATAACAAGAACTAATAGTCTACTACCATTATAAGTGAGAGAAGTTTTTCTTAAAAGAGAGGGAAGATGCGAAAAACTGATGTGTTTTGAACTGCTGCTTAGCCTGGTTTTTATAGGTAAGTGAAAACGCAAAAAAGGGATATGAGCTGAAAATTGGTAACGTTCCTGCCAAAGCAAAATGTCTTTTCTGTTTTAACCAATTGGTTATGCGAGGAGAAGGTATTAAGAGCTCAAGCCCAAGCCCAAGCCCAATTTAAAATAACAAACAATCCCCCCACTTATTTTAATAACATAAATCAAAATAAAAATTATGGCAGTCACTATTAGTTCCAATATATCAAGCATAAATAAAGATGTCCAAGACTAAAACATTTACGTAGTGAAGACTACTCAGAGTATAAGATCCATAAGTGACGAAGTCTTTAACTTAGGTCTTGTGTATACAATGAGTTATCATCACGCATAACATACTCATTGTTCTCTTTCCAAACTCACACATTAAAGGCCATGTGCTTCCATCTTGGATTCGTGAATGATCTAGAGAATTAACCCTCATTCTCATAGAAAGCGGCTTATACTTTCACATTCACTAAGTGAGTTCTATCAAGAGTGCTCTTGTAGCTTAGGCACTTCGTCCATAAAGACCATAGAACTTCATTAAGAGTTTTCCCAGAAAACTACAACCTCTAATCGCTTCAGGATCACATGCATACAGTTTACTACTTTACTTATCTAAAATTTAGGACAGATAAGTATCAATGCATGCATGTCTTATACTCAAACATTCTATGACTTGTTTTTCCTTTTTAACCTAGTTCTTAGGATCTCCAGTCCCTAGGTTGGGTTACCATCATATACATTTATCTTTCAATAGGTTTCAGTTCCATACTTTTGGCAGTAGTCCACACTTTTTCTCTGGCCAGAGCTTTAGGAAATGGATCTACAAGATTATCACCGGATCTCACAAAATCAATAGTCACTGCACCCTTGGATATGTAATCCCATACAGTACTATGTTTACGACGTATCTGTCATGATTTACCATTATAAAACTTGTTGTGGACTCTCCCAATAGCCGCAGTGCTATCACAATGTATCAAGGTAGCTGGTACCAGTCTATGCCAAACCGGTATGTGAGTGAGTAGGTCTCGTAACCAACCAGCCTCCTCACTTACATTAGCCAAAGCAATCAGCTCAGACCCTATAGTAGATTGTGTTATAATGGTCTGTTTCTTGGACTTCCAAGATACAACACCTCCACCAATGCATAACACATATCCACTAGTAGCCTTAGAGTCTTCTAAAAGAGTATTCCAATCAGCA
The DNA here is from genome assembly GCF_015680905.1 of Coptis chinensis. NCBI lineage: Eukaryota > Viridiplantae > Streptophyta > Magnoliopsida > Ranunculales > Ranunculaceae > Coptis > Coptis chinensis. The sequence goes on along the minus strand of NC_141458.1, from coordinate 93,295,309 downwards.
TCAGTGTACCCTTCAAGAATAGCAGGAAATCTCTGATAATGAATACCTAAATTGATTGTTCTCTTTAGGTATCTCATTAACCTGCCTATTGCTTGCCAATGTTCAACACTACCTGCACAAAACACCTACTGCATAGGCAATGTCAAGTCTTGTACAATCTATAACATATCTTAAACTACCAATGATACTAGCATATTCCTTCTGATTCACAGGTTCATCATTATTAATAAACAATTTAACACTTGAATCAAAAGGTGAGCAAATAGGCTTACAATCGAAGTAGTTATACTTCTTTAACACTTTCTTAACGTAGTGTTACTGATCTAACCATATGCCATCTGATGATCTTGTAATTTTAATCCCTAAAATTACTTCTGCTTCTCCTAAGTCTTTCATATCAAAGTTAGAAGACAACAAGTCTTTGGTCTCTTTTTACCGCATGCAAATTAGACCCAAAAATAAGTAGATCATTAACATATAAGCATATTATAACACATATTCCATCAGAGTACTTATAGTATATGCATTTGTCACTTTCGTTTATGTAGAAACCATTAGCAATCATAAAGTTATCAAATTTTTCATGCCATTGTTTCGGTGCCTGTTTTAAACCATAAAGTGACTTCGCTAACTTGCATACCTTTTTACTATTACCTTGTTCCACATAACCTGCTGGTTGTTCAATGTAAATCTCCTCTCCTAAATCCTCATTTAAAAAGGCTGTCTTAACATTCATCTGATGAACAATTAGATTATGAACAACAACAATAGATAATAATACTCTGATTGAAGTTATCTTAGTAACTGGTGAATATGTATCAAAAAAGTCAAAGTTCTCTTTTTTGTCGAAAACCTTTGACAACTAGTCTGGCCTTGAACTTTTCTACTAAACCATCGGTTTTAAACTTTCTTTTTAAAACCCATTTGCTTCCTATAGTCTTACAACCAGGAGGCAAATCCACTAACTCCCAAGTCTTATTTTCCATGAGAGAATCTATCTCACTCTGAATGGCTTCTCTCCAAAACTTAGAGTCAGAAGAGGCAAGAGCTTCTTCTATGGAGGAGGGATCTCCTTCCAAAGAAAATGTCACAAAATCAGATCCTAGATCTTTAGTGACCCTAGCTCTTTTACTTCTTCTTAGTTCAGTTACAGTGTCTGTGTCCCTATCATGCAATCTAGATACATCAGTAGCAGAAACATCTTTGGTAGAGGTCTTAGAGGAAGATGCACCCCCACTAGCACCCCCACTATTTGTAGATAAATAGGGAAAACTATCTTCTAAAAACTCAGCATCAGATGATTCAATAATAACATTACTCTTTATATCCAGAAATCTATAGGCCTTACTATTCATAGCATAACCTAAAAAGATACACTCATAGGCCTTATTCTCAAGCTTAGAGATTTTGGGGTCATGCTTCTTTATAAAGGCCAGACAACCCCATGTCCTGAAATAACTCAAGTTGGGTTTTTTGTTTTTCCATAGCACATAAGGTGTAACCTTAGTCTTAGAACTAGCAATCATATTCAAAACATAGTATACAGTTAAAATAGCTTCACCCCATAAATTTGAGGATGCTCCAGAACTAAGCAACATAGCAACAGTTAATTCCTTAAGTGTTCTGTTCTTACGTTCAGCTACTCCATTCATTTCAGGTGAATAAGGAGTTGTCGTCTTGTGAATTATACCATGTGATTGTAAGAAAAGATTAAAATCAGTAAAATCATACTCAGTACCTCTATCACTTCGAATTACTTTAATGTTTCTATCATGCTGATTTTGAACCTTAATAATATAAGTTTTAAAAGCACTTAAAACATCACTCTTATTCTTCAACAAATAAACATAGGTAAATTTTTTTTTTGCTTAAAGGTGATTGATTAATGAATAAAATAAGGTTACAGCTCTACACTTTGGTTACAAGAGGAAAATAAGAAGATAACATTAAGTTACAAAGCGAAAGTAGGTAGTATATGGATCTTCCACCCTTAGAAAGTCTGGACGTCCATTCCACCATATTTTGGCTCCTGCATCGAGTGTCGCACCATACTTAGACATGCTGTCTGCAGCAAAATTAGTTTCTCTCCATGTATGCGTGATGTTGATCCATCTAGCTTCTCGCTTTAGTTGTTCCCACGCATCCCTCATGGACCAGTGAACCGTATTCTTATGAAAAAGCTGCGCTACAACCTTAGAGTCTGTTTCCACCCATAAAGATGTCCAGCCCATCTCGAGTGCTTTCTTGATCCCTTCCATGATTGCTGCTGCCTCTGCCAAATTATTTGTCGTTATACCCAGTCCTCCAGCAGCTACACCCAACACTTTGCCTTTATCATCTCGAAATACATTGCCCCACCCTGATCGATAAATTTTGAGAAATCATCAATAAAGATAATAAAATATCTTTTACCACCTCTAGTTAGAACACCTTCAAGTTCACAAATATCAGAATGTACTAATGCTAGTAGATTTCTACGTACTTCTCTCAACTGATTTGTGAGGTTTCTTAGTGATTTTGGTTGTAGTGCATGCATGATTCACAAACAAAAAACCATCATTCTTCAAGATAGGAATTAAACCTAGTGTGTTCATGTTCTTAACATACTTCCTATTAATATGACATAATCTACCATGCTAAACATTAACAGAATAAGCAATCATGTAAGTAGAAGTAGAAGTTTTATTTATATCAGCAACATTCAACTTAAACATCCCATTACATGCATATTCCTTGCTAACAAAAATTCCAGACTTAGTGGTCGATAATCGATCACTACCTATCACTTTTGAAAACCAAAGATTGTTCAAAATAAAACTAGAAACTAAATTCTTCCTAATATCAGGTGTATGAAGAACATCTTTCAAAACCAGTTTCTTCCCAGAAGTAAACACCAACTCCACACCACCGGAACCTACAACCTTGATAGTATGGTTGTCGCCTAATAGAACTTCCCCGGTTCCGCGGTTGTGGTATAACTCTTGAACCGGTTTCTATCAAAACAGACATGCCTAGAAGCACCGATGTCGACTTACCATCCCTCGAGACATTGGCGAATTGACTTCAGTTATCATTGCCACAAAAGTGTCCTCGGTCACATTAGCCTCATTCCAGTTCTTGCAGTTACAAGAATAATGTCCCTTCTTTTTGCATGTATAACAAACAACTTCTGTCATGTCTACTGGTGGCCTTTGGTTCAAATTAACCTGGTTTTGGTTCTTATGTGGAGCTTTCTTATTATTATTAGGTTTGTTCTTCATTGCCTTTTTATTAGGTTTCAGATTAGAATTGGTTTTATTAGCATGCTGATTTATGATATTAACTTTAGCCTTGGTAGACGACATAGCCACTTCCTCATTGTGGTCATTTTTTCGGGATTCTTCTTCAATCTGGAGTCTCATAGTGAGACTTACCATCGAAAACTCCTTGGATTTATGTCTAAGAATGTTTATGAAATCCTTCCATGAGGGAGGAAGCTTGTCAATGATGAATGCAACTTGAAATTGCTTGTCAATCTTCATTCCCTCAGAAAGTATTTCATGAACAATTATTTGTAGGTCGTGACACTGAGTCACAACCGACTTATCATCTACCATATTGAATTTAAGGTAACGACTTACATCGTACTTTTTCGAGCCATCCTCCTTAGTATCATACTTCTTTTGTAGGGCATCGTCCCACACATTAGAAGCAGTTAGAAGATAGCAGTACAGGTTGTCAGTAAGTGGATTTAGGATATAGTTCTTGCACTTGAAATCCGCAGTATTCCATTTGTTGACAACAACAGTAAGAGCAGGTTCTAACATATTGACACTTCCTCTTTTTGTGTATGAGATGTGGTATGGTCGTTGAACAAAAGAGAAGCGTATCAAAACCTAATTATCTCTCAATAAGTAAAGGATGAGTAGGGTATCGTTCCACTTTTAAGTATATGTTTATATGAAGGACAGGACTTTGGAAAGGGGTTTGAGGGATTAAAAACTATGATTATAGATATTGTAGATTCTAATGCTAAACTAAACTAAACTAACTAAACTTATACTAAAGCTAAGAATTGGAAATAAGGAGAGAATATGAGAGAGATAGATTCAAGAGATTCAAATCCACCAATGCTTTTGATTCAATGACCTTTTGCTTCATGTTGTTCTCCAAGTAGACTACAATCCGGTCAATCGAAATGAAATGCCGATGCCCTCTTGGATGAAACATCGTTAACAATTAACTCTACTTAAGGTTGTTCCTATGTTCATGTTACTAGTATCTTCTTTCCTTTTATGTGAGCTTGGGCAGCTATTCAATGAATCACCATCTAAGACAAACACAAGGAATACTTCCCTTACTCTAAAACACTACACAACTAGAAGAAAAGTAGAGAATAATAGTATAATATTCAATTACAATAAATAAAACTCTATTCTAGCATTATATTCAATTGCAATAAATAAAAGCATATTACTAGCAAATATTCAATTGCAATAAATAAAACCCTAAACTAGCATGATATTCAATTGTAATAAATAAAAACCTTAATCTATACTTCCATCCCCTGGTGTGGGCAATGGAACTAATAACTAAAAACATAAAGAACTAACCTGATTGAGGAACACCATAAACCAGAAGAATCATTAAACTTTAAGCACCGACTTCATCTCCTCCCTTGAAGGAGAAGATTAGCCTTCCATAAAGAAGGAAGAACACGAAGAACGAGAAGAAGAAGAGTTGAAGAACATAAGACTAGAAAGACTAATTTATTAAGACTCTCTGCCTCAAGTTCTGGAGACAAGAATATAAGTGAATTGGCCCATTACATGAGGCACTTAGGTCCTCTATTTATAGGGGTTACAATGAGCTCTAGAAGCATTCCAAACCGTCATTTGTTTCCTAATACAAATAGGTTTCTTTCAGAGTCCAACTTCATGTCCAAAACTGAGAAGGAATTGGCTACAGTGTCGATTCATGCGTCTGGACTCATTATCCATGCATCTTAGACTCAAGAAATGCGTCTGGACTCACGATCTATGCGTCCCAGACGTGAGCATTGAGTCCAGACTCACGATCCATGAGTCTCAGACTTAGAAGTCTATTTTCCCTCTTTTGCTCCATCCTTCTATTCTCTTTTGCGGGCTTTGGTCCAAGCAACGAATCCTTTGGCCTTGGGCTTCCAAATAGGCTTTAAAATAGGTCAAAGTTGCATCTTTAATAGCTCCAATTCCTTGGCCTTCTCCATGATTGTCCACGGGCCTCCCATGTGATCCTTAATGCTCCGAATTGCTCCGTTTTACCCAATTTTCTCTAATATTCTACAAAACTCTCTTTTTCATCTGTAGAATCTTAAAACATAACTTACAAATACTATTAGTCCACTAAGATGGCTAAACAAGAGGCATAATCGAGGGTTAAATAGCACTTTTTGAGCACTTATCACAACTCCCAACTAGCCTTTTGCTAGTCTCTTAGCAAATAAGATAAAAAAATAGATAAGTGATCAAAATCACATCCTAATAAAATCCTAACTCATTTTCGCAGGCATCACGATTGCATTTACCATATGCAACAAGGCTTTAAACCTTTAAGTTCCCCAAAAAGGACGAGTTATAGTCTCGTGAGGGTTTTCAGGTGATATACCCACAAAATCAATCAATAGCATGTTCAAGAATGATGATATTTTTCAGAGAGAGAAATTCCTTACCCACTTAGTGCTTACTCCAACAGACGGTCTCCATTGCTAACTACATTGCTGCAAAGACTCATAGATTATGATGGGAGATTGTAAAAATTGATAAAATTCTCAATCAAGGCTTATGTCTGTACTAGTCAATCTCTTATACTCTCCTATCCAAGAAACGAAATCCCTAGTTTACCTTTAGACAGATAATCTCGACTTTCAATCCTCACCGGTCATACTCTCAACAAAGAATCTCTCAGAAGATGGTCTACTATTTTACCTCATATATGTGGGGAAAAGAATAATGCATATGAACATCCCACATACTACCTTGAAAAACAGACTTCTGAATAAAAGTAGTCTCATGGAAAGAATGTCAATCACATATGAAGTGTCGGGTCCTTCACTTTAGCATCCTCTCACCTATTCTAGACTTCGTACCATACTGTAATGATAAGTCATGGGTTGTAACTTGGCTTGGGTATTGGTTTATGAAGGAAAGGTAAAAAGGATTCTACGGTTGTTTCTGAAAACACTAAGGGTTTTGCTTTATTATTAGGAATATTTCTTCAAATTCTGTATTGCAGAGAAAATTCTTCCTTTATCTTAGCTTTTCCATCCATTACGTTTTTTTTTTTTTTTTTTTTTTTTTTTTTTTTTTAAAAACTCGGTGGTATATCCTTGATTAGTCTTGGATATGCTTGTTTTCCACTAGCTTCTTTTACTTTGAAATCGAATGATGGTCTTCATTGTATCTCTCGATATTTCCTTGTAATCTTCCTTTTGTGGTCTTTCTTCCTCCTTGTGCCCCTCGTATTCTCGTAAATATATGGGTATGGCTGATAAAGATTTTGGCTATACTCTTTTTGTGCGAGTTGGGTAAAGGGTAGAGGTTTTATGAAAGAAAATGGCTTATTATAAAGGCGAAAGGGTTTAACATGATGGTCCTACTAGGTGGGATAAAGGCTGAATGGGTTTACTACTTGACTTATCAGTATGATACTCTGTTTCGAATAGACTACAAGACCTAATGGCTATCTCCTCAGTTGATGTCACTTTGTGATTAACCAAATCAACGAATAATGAGACTATATTACAACGACATAAAGAACTGAAAGATGTCGAGTCACTAAGACTCGGATTTTTCGTAAGAACTCTCCAAAGAATGGGTATAAAGCTCAAGTCTCACGGGCTAAGTCTAAAAATTCTACTTCTAGTTTACTAGGAGTTTAAATCTCTTTTCTAGCAAAAGTACACAAAACTGACCAAGTATTATGGTGGTGCCTTGATAAAGAATTTTATCAATAAGAACTATGTCCAAGCATAATAAATAGTCTAAGCGGTAATGAAATCAATAATATCGACTATCTATCAAACTCAACACTAAGCAGTATAGAATCTATATCCCAGACTCATCATTAAAATTCATTTTTCTCATGCTACTGATATAGAAAAAATATTTTTTTGAAAACTAATTTTCGAAATTCATTTCTCAAGTACACCCTCCCCCTACTTATCCATGCATTGACCTCAATGTATAAAGAAGTAAATGAAATGGATGAGAAAAAGGGAAGATGTTACCATTGATGCCGAATTTTTATGTCAGATCCCCAAGACGTAATGTGAGTATTTTAAAGTCAGATTCTCAAGACTTTATATCATGCATTATCAATTTGGAGTGAGGAGATCAGATTTTCTCACCCAAATCTAACGAATGTTTGGAAGACGAGGAGGTCTCACCTTGTGGGTCATCAAAAATACTCCTTGATATGCTGGAAAGATTGTTGGTGAAGTTGCTTCTCTACCTTGAACTATTTCAGGTCTGATGATTGTGTGATATGCCTTGTGGTTCTCCTGTGTAGAAGGTTGACGAAAATCTCTTTTTCTAACAGGACAATAGTATCTGATGTGCCCTTTACCACCACAGTAATGATAATGGATGTCTGGCTGACTATGCTCAAGGTGGGCGGTAGACTGGTTCACATACTTCTCTCATTCAGACAATAATGGTGTAGAAGAAGCTTCAACAATGCAATGCTTCTTATCAATATGGTTCACTTTACGTTTTGAAAGACTCATTTCTAGTTTCTAGATTGTTTTTTTTCAAAACTTCTTTAAAGCCGATTCTCTAGTAACTGATTTTTCTGGGCAGAAGTCTGTTGTTCATCCTGAAATGTAGAGTTCATCTTCTCAAGGTATGATACTCTCTCTGTCAATTTTCCATTATGCTCACTTAAATCCTGAATTTTCTGCAGAGATTCCAAGAACATGGCTAGCAACGCCTCTATGGTGGGGTTCTCAGGTTCATCAGAGTTTTCTGTAGATTGAGCACTCTCAATTGTATCTTCGAATGGGACGAATTCTTGTATCATGCTATCAAGGAAGTACACCTCTCCACCTTTGGCTTCATCACAATCTTTATGCAACAGGTGAAAGATATTTATGTCCATGGACATCTTACCAAAGTTGATCTTCATTTCACCGTTGTGACAATTTATCAAAGCTTTTGCGGTAGCGAGGAAAGGTCGGCCTAGAATAATTGTAAATTTATCAAAGGCTTCCTGGGTGTCTATCACAATGAAATCCACTGGATAGTAGAAATCGGCTACTTGAACAAGAACATCCTCAACTATGCCTTTGAGAATCTTGGTAGAATGGTCAGCTAACTTCAATTTGACTTTTGTAAGCTTTAGGTTCTCCAAGCCCAACGCTTGGTACACATGATATGGTAAGAGATTAACACTAGCACCAAGGTCTAAAAGAGCATTACCTGTGAATTTTTCTCCTATCTTGCATTATATTGTAGGACTTCCTGGATCTTTGAGCTTGACTGGAGCTTGCTGATGGATAATAGATGTTGTTTGTCCAGCTAGAAATGCTCGCTTTGGAACATGAGTACTTCTCTTTATGTTGCATGCATCCTTCAAGAATTTGGCATATGATGGCAACTGCTTGATCGCTTTGAGAAAAAGGATATTGATGTTATCTTTCTCAAATGCCTCCTTCATCTCTAAAAATTGCTTGTCCTTTTTGCTTTGAGCAAAAAACATAGGAAAAGGTGCCTTTGGTACAAACACATCAGCATGTGTCTGCTCTTCTTTCTCTTTGGCATTCTTGCATATCTTGTCTTGGTCATCTTGACAAATGGGAGTGGAAAGGATTTCCCCCACTTCCTTTTGAACTTCATTTGAAATCTTGACCGATTGCTCTGTAGCAATGTCATCATGAGAAGGTAAGTCAACCTTGTTGTCTATCTTCAATCCTGATATGAGAGTAGTAACTGAGTTTACATGATCATGGAGGTGATCAGTACTAGAAGTTGTCCCAATGTGGCATACATCTTCACTCTTTGATATTGGTTCCAATAAGCTAGGTTGAGTGGCTTGTGTCTTTATAGACAAAGCAGTAGTGAGTTTGTCGACCTTAGCCTCTAGAGACTCCATTCTAGAACATTGACTTGCCTGAGATTGCTGGAGATTGAGCTGAGACTGTGCAAGAAGCTCTAAAACACTTTCAAACTTCTGATTTTTCTGCGATAGCAAAGTAATTGCATTCTCCAAGTTGGCAGGTGCGATATAATTTCTCCTAGGATCTGGCACTACCTCTTCACTTGTATTGGAATTCTGTTGAGAGTATAATTGTTGTTGAGGAACCAACTGTGAAGCTTGACTTGTCTGTGGAATATAACTTTGATCTTGAGAACACGGGGTCCAAAGATTAAATCTGTCTCCAATAATTACCTTGAAAGTTATTACCACCTTGGTTGGGCCTCTGAAATGAGTTTATATTGTACTCTCCAACTAATGCATGTTGATAGTAACCAGGACATTCTAGAGTTGCATGGGAAGTGTCTGAACAAACTTCACAGTATCGGCTAGCTTGCATGATTGGGAGAGATTTAGCTTGAGACTTGTTGATCTTGGAGGGATTCATGGAGAACTGGTTGAATTTCTTACTCAAAGTTTCAATGCTGGTGGCCATGCTGGCCAATGTAGACTTCAGTTCTTGATCTGCTTGTTCATGTGCTTGGTAACCAAATTGTTTTGGCTCCCCCTCCATTCTAGTGACATCCTCGTTGCTAGTAGTCCATTGTTGTGTTTCTTCAGCTAAATTCTCGAGAAAGTTGTAAGCTTCCTCTCCATCCATTGATGTAAACTTGCCTTTGTGCATTGACTGTATCATCTGCTTGTTCATCATCGAGAGTCCTCGATAGAAAAAATGAGCAAGTGTGCTCTTATCATAACCATGATGTGGACATGAGACTAACAAATTATTGAATTTCTCCCAGCTTTGATGATATTCTTCAGTCACTTTTCCTTTGAAATTGCTGATAGCTTGCTGCGATGGCATCCGGGTTTTACGGGGTGGGTAGAACTTGTTCATAAACTTTGTTCTCAACTTCTCCCAGTTGTCTATTGAATTGATTGGCTGTGCAATTAACCATTCAGATGCTTTACCTTCTAGTGAGAGCGGAAAAAGAATCAACTTGATACTCTCATCTTTGATATTCTGGTTCTTGAAAGTTCTGAGGACTGATAGAAATTTGTTCATGTGAACATATGGCTGAACATTGTCTGAACCATTAAACTTTGGAAGCATAGAGATTACTGATGCTCTAAGTTCAAACTGGTTAGATTCTGTCTCTGGAAAAATAATACTGCTTGGTGGGTCTCCAATGATTGGTGAATAGAAATCACTCAGCTTCTTCCTCTGTTGTGCTTGCATGGGTGGGATAGCTTCAGGATTATTGGTGTCCACAACACCTCCATCATTGCGTTCGGCCATTGTATCAATCCTGTCTAGTATTCTTGCTATGCGAAGATGATGAAAGCTATCCTACTATGCTTGAATGCAATTAAACTAATATGCAACTATTCTAAATTATATTAATATGCAAAACTACTTTCCTTCAACTTGGTTGGGCTTTGCAGCTAGTATCTCGCCCGTTGTCTAAAAGTCGTCTCTTCTAGGGGTTATGGTGAATCACTTGGATTGCTTAAGTACCACTTCCCACGACGATAGTCCGCTTGTCAAGATTCAGACAAGAAACACTAGAGTTTGATTTTTCGCTGTGTTGGCTTACAACTTCAATTGTTGAAAAGATCCTAAATGCGATTATACTAGAAAACAATAAAACTAAACTATGATGCAACTAAACTAAGAAAGCAATAAAAAGAATGAAGATTCAACTAACCTGGATGGTAGATCTTGTCTTCAAGATGTCCTTCAAGCTTCTTTCTTTCTTAAAAGGTTGGATGATGCGGCTAAAATTACCTCAATATCCAAAGTTCTAATCTTGAAAGAAAATGTTAAACATAAACAACTTAAATGGCAGTGGCGCCATTTGACACTGCCTCTTTTTGTGTGTGAGATGTGGTATGGTCGTTGAACAAAAGAGAAGCGTATCAAAAACTAATTATCCCTCAATAAGTAAAGGATGAGTAGGGTATCGTTCCACTTTTAAGTGTATGTTTATATGAAGGACAGGACTGGAAAGGGGGTTTGAGGGATTAAAAACTATGATTATAGATATTGTAGATTCTAATGCTAAACTAAACTAAACTAACTAAACTTATACTAAAACTAAGAATTGGAAATAAGGAGAGAATATGAGAGAGATAGATTTAAGAGATTCAAATCCACCAATGCTTTTGATTCAATGACCTTTTTGCTTCATGTTGTTCTCCAAGTAGACTACAATCGGCAATCGAAATGGAAGTGCCGATGCCCTCTTGGATGAAACATTGTTAACAATTAACTCTACTCAAGGTTGTTCCTATGTTCATGTTACTAGTATCTTCTTTCCTTTTATGTGAGCTTGGGCAGCTATTCAATGAATCACCATCTAAGGCAAACACAAGGAATACTTCCCTTACTCTAAAACACTACACAACTAGAAGAAAAGTAGAGAATAATAGTATAATATTCAATTACAATAAATAAAACTCTATTCTAGCATTATATTCAATTGCAATAAATAAAAGCATATTACTAGCAAATATTCAATTGCAATAAATAAAACCCTAAACTAGCATGATATTCAATTGTAATAAATAAAAACCTTAATCTATACTTCTATCCACTGGTGTGGGCAATAAAACTAATAACTAAAAACATAAAAAACTAACCTGATTGAAGAATACCATAAACCAGAAGAATCATTAAACCTTAAGCACCGGCTTCATCTCCTCCCTTGAAGGAGAAGATTAGCCTTCCATAAAGAAGGAAGAACACGAAGAACGAGAAGAAGAAGAGTTGAAGAACATAAGACTAGAAAGACTAATTTATTAAGACTTTCTGCCTTAAGTTCTGGAGACAAGAATATAAGTGAATTGGCCCATTACATGAGGCACTTAGGTCCTCTATTTATAGGGGTTACAATGAGCTCTAGAAGCATTCCAAACCGTCATTTGTTTCCTAATACAAATAGGTTTCTTTCAGAGTCCAACTTCATGTCCAAAACTGAGAAGGAATTGGCTACAGTGTCGATTCATGCGTCTGGACTCATTCTCCATGCGTCTTAGACTCAAGCAATGCGTCTGGACTCACAATCTATCGTCCCGTGACGCGAGCATTGAGTCCGGACTCACGATCCATGAGTCTCAGACTCGAAGTCTATTTTCCCTCTTTTGCTCCATCCTTCTATCCTCTTTTGTGGGCTTTGGTCCAAGCAACGAATCCTTTGGCCTTGGGCTTCCAAATAGGCTTTAAAATAGGTCCAAGTTGCATCTTTAATAGCTCCAATTCCTTGGCCTTCTCCATGATTGTCCACGGCCTCCCATGTGATCCTTAATGCTCCGAATTGCTCCGTTTTACCCCATTTTCTCTAATATTCTACAAAACTCTCTTTTTCATCTGTAGAATCTTAAAACATAACTTACAAATACTATTAGTCCACTAAGATGGCTAAACAAGAGGCATAATTGAGGGTTAAATAGCACTTTTTGAGCACTTATCACATATCTTCCGCCGTAGGTCGTTTATCTGTCAGAACATTATCAACCTTCACCAAAGTTAGATAAAATGTCATCTTTGCTTTCCACCATTTGAAGTTTTGACCAGCAAACTTGAAAGGGCGATTATTGTTGTTGTCGTTTCTGAACTGGTTTCCTTCCTCATGTTCCATTGTTAAACAGACAAAATACCTTAAAATTGTTGGAAAATAATCTTTAACAAATAGGATTAACAATGGAAATTGGAAACTGAGGCGCGGACTAGGTCGCTCTCTTTAAGGTATTGCGGGTTTGTTCCTTTTGGTGCAGACAGACACGGAACCTCTAGGATACAACAGCCTCTATAAACGTCTTGATGATCACTGCAGAGCAAAAACCAAAATTAGAAAAGAGAGCAAGAACTAATAGTCTATTGCCATTATAAGTGAGAGAAGTTTTTCTTAAAGAGAGGGAAGATGTGAAAAACTGGTATGTTTTGGACTGCTGTGTAGCCTGGTTTTTATAGATAAGTGAAAACACAAAAAGGGGATATGAGCGGAAGATTGGTAACGTTCCTGCCAAAGCAAAACGTCTTCTCCGTTTTAACCAATTGGTTATGCGAGAATAAAGTATCAAGAGCTCAAGCCCAAGCCCAAGCCTAATTTAAAATAAACAACATAAACTCTTTACCCACTGCCGTGGCTACTCCATATCCAGTGAAGTCCTAAAGCTTGTTTAAAAATTCCAATACTTAGGTCATAATCTATCCATAACATAGGTAAAAAAATATAAGTATGTGTGCTTTAATAGGCAGGGAGAGAGAGTATGTCTACTAGCAAGCATTCATATGTCCTATATAAAAGAACTGATATCCAGCCATTCCAATTCTGTAGCGAAAGAACGAACATATCGAATTGTGTGCAAACTTCAGAGGTGCACATGCAGATAATAAAGTATGGGTGGACAGACATAACAATCAGTGGTAAACAAAAATGCAGTCTGAAAGCACTGCACTGCAAAAATTCGGGATACGGCAAAAATTTGGTATGGGAATAATTAAAGAATTATTCAGCGACTCAAAATAAAGGTACGGTCAAATATTCAGTCAAAAATTCGCAATACGGCAATTATGCAGTGTTTAATTAATACATGTTTTAAACGTTTTGTTGCAAAAATTCGAAAGTAAAAAATTCATGATATTATGTTAATAAATCTCTACTAGTAGCATATCCTATAATGATCTTGGCCTCTTAAATTCATCCGGGTATTTTTCTTACGCATAATACCCCCAAATGAATAATTAAATCAAACACCTAAATACTATTAAGAATGACTATTTGGTCTTTTTACACCCATGTCAATTCTTAGTACCAATATTATCCTTCAATTAAAGTGTTGTTTAACACTGTTTAATAAGGGTAATCGGTCATTTCATGAGGTGGTTAATTAAAAAACCAAATCCACGCCATTTTGAATTATACGCACACAATAAATATCCACTTAATATTAATTACGATGTCATTAATTACTATAAATACACAGAGCCCTTTCACTTTCTGTCTCGCTCTCAATCTCCACTTTACGTCTCTCCCACTTTCTTTTGCCAACAATAAAAGATAACCAAATGAAAAAATTCATATTTTCTCCTACTCATGCATCATATACACTATACAGTATGAAGGTTAGTGACACGCAAATCACATGCTCTCAAATTTGAATTACAATTTTCTTCTTTGAGCTATAGATCGTCTACTCAATAGTAAAAAAAACAGAGCTAATAGTAGCAATAAGTTGTGTTCTACTTGAGTGTACTTTTTCCCATCAATGAAATCAAACTCAAGGAAACAAGCTGAGGTATGTACTTGGTGTACTCTGTTTACTGTGTTAATGGGTATTCTCACTTGGTTGATGTGTTATGTTTTTTAACTATCAGATCCTCTGGCCAAAAATTGTTCTGAAGAAGTTGCTTAATATTAGCACTAAGGATTACGATTTCTTGGCTTACTCAGATGAAGGTGAAAGTGACTCCAATTATGATGATGAAGGTGAGAATGGACTACTTTAACTCATTCAACAATACCTATAGTGTTATCAGTAACAATTTCTTAACTTTAGTTGAAATTTTAGTCCCAGTTATGTGTTTTTCTTTTGGCAAAAATTGGTGGGTGTAGTGAGAAGTTCATTACTGGGAAGTCAGGCTTGAATTACAACAAGGAAGGTGAAGTTGGCTTTGAATCTAATGGTAATTTGTTTTATAACTCAAAGTTGATTCATTTTTAGTCTCATTTATTGGTAATGTTATTCTATCTTGAAAAATAAACTTATTCATAAAAAAACGAGGCCTTATGTTCCTGGAGGTTCACCTTTACAGCTATATTCTTAAAAATGTAGATACTTTGATGGATTCCCTTTTCCATTAAAGCTTCCACCTCATTAAAGTGATTGAGATTTGAGAATGATAAAAGAATATCAGCTTTGGAAGTCACATGGATTTTCGCCTTTTCCATTATATGTCTCTTGGGAATTTATTTTCTTTCTTCTTTAATTTTCCTTTTGAAGTGTCATTGTATATGTGCAATGACACATTTTTGTATTCCTTGTAGTTTTTGATTGAAGAAGTTAGTATATTCAAGAGTCTTGTGGTACAATTTTAGTAAAATGGAACTACTTATGAGTTATGAATGAAGTTATCAAAACCTTATATGGAGAATTTTGAAATATTCTGTTAGTCACATATGGCTTACGTAAAATGATTAGTTATCATTATTTCACCATTGTTAACTATTACCAGTTTGAGCAGCTATCTTGGTGTTGCTCCTTTATTATGTTTCTTTTTTGCTTCATTTGGTGGGTTTTAATTGAAAACACCAATTTAGTTGTGTAGTTTGAAGTGATCAATATCTTTTTTTATTCATCTTTCATATTATTTATTGTTGTTGCTAAAAGTTCCAGTTAGACATGTTATTCTATTGATTAACTTCTGGGCATTACTCTGCGGGGATATTCTCTGAGACTATTCCCAAGTTAAGACGGCGAAATTCAGAGACCCTTCGAGCTCAATATATCAATAGCAAAGAACTTAGGTAGGCTTCTTCATCCTTTGTTGTAAAACTGTGCCTTTTTACATTATATTGGAATCTTTGCTGTTAATGTGTTTTCCCCTGAATCAACATTATTGAAATTATATAAGAAGATCATGGAGTTAGGACCTGAGGTGGTCCTATTTTTCTAATCATTGGTGTATTTTTTATTCAAGAATTTGTGTAGGGACATGGAATGTTGGAGGAAAATTACCAGTAGATGACCTGGATATAAGTGATTGGTTAGATATGAACCAGCCTGCAGATATCTATTTATGCATTTTCTTTAACGCCAATGACTAACATCCTCATTGCGAATTGCTAAAGAAATAAACGCATATTTAGGTGACATTTACTGCGCTCTTCGTATATTTTTTGGTTTTGCTATTTCTGTTTTGACACGTTAAGATAGATGCTTTTAGTTCTTCTACGTCGTTTGCTAAAATTGTTAAATTCGAACATTTTAATAAAAAGATTTTTCCTTTCAGTTGAAAATACTTTTTATGCATTTCCTTTACATTTCTTTAGCGCCAATGACTAACATCCTCATTGCGAATTGCTAGAGACAAACGCAGATTTAGGTGACATTTATTGCCAACTTCGTCTATTTTTTGTTTTATAAAAAATTCTGCTGTTTTATGGAATTTATATTAATTCAGACCAAAGCACATGCTCTCCTTCCTTATTCATCTGCTTCTTAATTGGTTATATCTCATTGTTTTGTCTGCATTCTAATCTTCTTCACTTGGACTAGCAAGTGGACTGGTAGCCCATGTTGAGCACAAAGTCTTCACTCTCTTTTCTGCATCAGAGTAATAGCTCTTGAAACTTGATCTAGAAGAGTTATGGGTGAAATGATGGTAGAGACTCTCATAAATGAATTTGAGGTAAACCCATATCTCATTTGTATGATATCTGCAATACCGTTTGTTTAATTTGATCTCAGTATTATTTTCTGAACTTTCTTCATTTTTCATACTACCTACATGAGTTTTGATTCATGATTGTTGAATTCTTATATGAGTGATGATGATGATGATGATGATGGTTCGGGTGGACATTTTCATGGGTTGGACGACTTGCTTGCAGATGTAGCACCAATTCCTAGGGATATTTTGGAGCCTAGAGTGCAACATTCAGAAGCATTTGATGTTCCTACTACAAGAGATGGAAATCCAGAACCATTTGCTAAACTTTTGCATGAAGCTCAAAAGCCTTTGTTTCCTGGTTGCAAGAAATATAGTATGTTGGATTTTCTCGTAAAGTTGTTTCATCTGAAGATAATTAACCGTTGGAGCAATAAATCGTTTGACATGGTTCTCAAGTTATTTAAGGATGCATTACCAGATGGTGAAACACTCCCGAAGTCCCATTACGAGGCCAAGACGTTATTGCGAGGCTTAGGACTTGGTTATGGTTGTATACATGCTTGCATCAATGATTGTATGCTCTTTTGGAAGGAAGAGCAAGATCTTGAAAGTTGTTCAATTTGTGGTGAACCGAGGTACAAAATTAATCAAGGGAAATGTAAAAAGATACCACAGAAAGTCTTGAGGCACTTTCCACTAAAACCAAGGCTTCAGAGATTGTTTATGTCTAGAATGACTCACCAAGACATGAGATGGCACAAAGACAAACGAGTTCGGGAGGACAATGTACTTAGGCATCAGGCAGATTCAAAAGTTTGGGAGGACCTTGACAAGGAACATATGTGGTTTGTTGCTGATCCTCGCAATGTTCGGCTTGGTCTTGCAAGTGATGGGTTTAACCCTTTTGGTGACATGAGCAGTACTTACAGCATGTGGCCTGTAATGCTTATGCCGTATAATTTGCCGCCTTGGAAATGTATGAAAGAACCATTCCTTTTCATGTCTCTACTTATACCTGGACGCAAAACACCTGGAAATGATATTGATGTTTACATGCAACCGTTGATAGAAGAATTATTGGACTTGTGGCAAAATGGGGTGGAGACATTTGATGCGGCGACAAATAAAATGTTTGTAATGCATGGAGCAGTATTGTGGACAATAAATGACTTTCCTGCATACGGAAATTTGTCCGGTTGGTCCACCAAAGGTAAGATGGCTTGCCCGAATTGTAACAAGGATACATTCTCTTTGTATTTGAAGAACGGGCATAAGCAATGTTACATGAACCACGGCCGATTTTTGCGGCCAAGACATCCTTTGAGAAAGCATCTCAAGCAATTACCTGGTGGAATTAGTGGTAGCAAGTCTGAACCAAAGAAATTAAGTGGGGAAGATGTGAGGTTACAACTTCTGCATGTCGAAGAACAAACATTTGGAAAACATCCAAATAACAAGAAAAAAAGCGTCGAGGGCGAGTATAATTGGACAAAGAGGAGCATTTTTTTTTAGTTTACCTTATTAAGCGAAGCCTTAATCTCTAGACACCCTCTCGATGTTATGCACATTGAAAAGAACATTTGTGAGAGTGTTATGGCAACGTTGTTACACCTAGAAAAAACAAAGGATTCAGTGAAAGCTCGAATAGACTTGGAAGCATTGGGTATTAGACCAGAGTTACATCTGATTCCTAGGGGTAATAAGTTTGTTATACCCCCTTCTTGTTATACGTTGTCACCTGCCGAGAGAAAGAGCTTCTGCGAATGGTTGAAGACAGTAAAATTTCCTGATGGTTATGCATCAAACATTTCTCGATATGTCAATGTTAAAGAATGCAAAGTATCTGGAATGAAGAATCATGATTGCCATGTTCTTTTACAACGAATTCTCCCAGTTGCACTTCGTGGTTTCTTGGCTAGTGATGTATCAAGTGCATTAACCGAGTTGGGTTTGTTTTTTCGAGAACTATCTTGCAAGACATTAAAGCTGGAAATGCTCGAGAGATTATAAAAGGATATTGCTGTGATACTTTGTAAGCTTGAGTTAATATTTCCGCCAACGTTTTTTGATGTCATGGTCCACTTAGCAGTGCACTTGCCATATGAGGCGATACTTGGAGGACCAGTTCACTATCGGTGGATGTATCCAATTGAGAGGTTAATGTTTGTTAGCTATAATTTAATTTGTTTGCACTTATATATTTCTACTTGGAATTCACTTGTTTAAAGTCTAAATAGGTTTTTGAAAACTCTCAAGCAATATGTTCGTAATAGAGCACACCCAGAAGGATCCATTGCTGAAGCCTACATTGACACTGAATGTCTCACATTCTGCTTAATGTATCTAGAAGGAATTGAAACATGTTTCAATCGTGAAGAGCGGAATTATGATGGTGATCATTCTAAACAAGTCAAAGGGTTGCATGTTTTCACACAGAAGGTTCGACCATTAGGAGCTTCCCAAATTATCGAACTTAGTGCGAAGGATTTCAATAAGGCTCAATACTATGTGTTGAATAATTCAGAAGAAATATCTTCACATTTTGAGTAAGTCCCCAACTTAGTTCTCCGATATTGTATTTATTATATATTAACATATATGTAATATTTTATTTTAAATACACACTCAACACATGGTTGAGCTTAAAAGACAAAGTCCGCATGAATTAGACGAAAGGCAAGAACGACACTTTTCTTTGAATGGTTTAAAAACGCCGTAATTATTGGTTGAGTTTTTCAAGTAGTTCCTTTACTTGAGTTTGAGAATTTTGTATTTGCATTAAATTTTTTTTATCAATATAGATGCAAGTAATGCGTAGAGAAATCTTACCAAGCAAGCGAATTTAACTACATTCATTAGCATGTGGGCCTGATCGTTGTGTGACTCGGTATAGTGGCTGCATTGTTAACAGAGTTAGATTTCATACCAAGGACCGCGAGGCAACACTCCGAACCCAGAATAGTGGCGTGGTTGTAAATGGAGAACACCAGTCAAAAGAAATGGACTTTTATGGTGTCCTAACAGATGCTTTAGAGCTAAATTACCTATTTGGAAACCGAGTTTTTCTTTTCAAGTGTGACTGGTGGGATGTTGGAAATAGGATGGGAATAAATATAGATGACAATTTCACTAGTGTTAATGTCTCAAAGAAGTGGTATAGTGATGACTCATTTGTGTTGGCACCCAAGCAACTCAAGTTTTCTATTTGGAAGATACCAAATTAAATGTGGTACTTGGCAAGTTGTGCAAAAGGTAACTCATCGAAATGTGTATGACGTTCTAGAGAAAGATGAAGTGACTACTCCAGAGAATGATGATGAGGCTTATCAACAAGAAGAGCAGCTTGGAAGGGAAGAAATCCAAAGCGAAGATGTTACACTTGTACAATTAAACAGGGAGGATGTGGAGCCTGATGAAGTTGATGAGAATGTGGTAAATCTAAATCTGATGGTTGTAGGCAATGACTTCATTGATGATGATTCTGAGGTTGAAGAAGATGATACATTACTAGACTATTACAGTGAAGAAGAAGGGAATGCTTCTAGTGATAGTGATACCGACATTGATTAGAAGTTCATGTAATAACATTATAAATCATGAATGAGTATAGTATTACTTCTAAGTTTTCTTATAATATTAATTTTCTTTTAGTTATTCTTCTTTTTATTTACCATTTATGGTTTTCAATAAATAATTATCCATTTTGAATGTATATCATTGTTATTTGTCAATTTATTGCTTATTGATATTATGGGATTGCATTACTGACACTTATTGAACTAATCTATATTTCTCGCCCTAATTTTTTGTTCTATTTAACATTGTGGTTTTATTATTTGTGATTAACCCTTCATGTCTCTTGTGTAGTTATGGCACCTGGTCGTCCTCGACGCCCATATGCTAGTGAGCAGCCTCAATCCAGTCAGGGTGGTTCTTGTATGGGAGATAAACTCATTCTTTTAATTTGTTTTACTTTTTATTACGTACAAATACCTAACCTTCCTTGTGACTGTTTTTTTTTGTGTTCTAAATAGCTTCGCAACCAATTGTAAAAAGGGTTAGAGGAAGGGCAAAAATAAATATCTTACAAAACACATCAAGCGGGTGGCGTGGAAACCAAGAATAGAGATTCTTCCCCCAAAGCGAGGCCTATAGGCTTATTGGGGCCAAGAGTGGATTAATGAGCTTGGCATGATAGCTAAGGATGACATGCCCCCTTTTGCCCATAAGTGGAAGGATGTGGATGATGATGCAAGAACGCTTCTTCATGAAAAAGTTTTGGTAAATGAGTAATACATATTAATTATTGTATTTCATCTCTTAGCTTTGCGAGTTTATTATATTACTACTATTTCAAGAGCTTAAATGTGGTATGTTTTTCAAATGAGTTAATTATGAGAGTGAGATTATTGCTTATTAACTAATTGGTAGATGCCTTGCATTAGTTCATTTAAATTCTCTGTATAAAATGACAATTTCATTGGTCGAACTTTTGTGTTAGTTAAGTTGTTTATTTTTGTCTAGCTTATGTTTTTTTTTTGTTCTTTCTCTTTTCCTTTCTTTTTTTTTAATCTTTTTTGTAGGATAAGTTTGATATGGATATGAGTCAACCACATGTGGTGTCAGCTGTAAATGGATATTTAAGGGACCGCTTTAAGGATAACAGGTGCAGCCTTCACATGCACTATGTGAACCTACCCAATAATGTAAACAATCGTGAACACCCATACAACAAGATTTCACAAGATCATTAGGAAAGTTGGTGTGATTTCTAAACCTAAAAGTTCAAGGTAACGATCGCACTTTAATGATCTATCTAATTTGAACTATAAGGATTGGCCTCATTGCAAATTAACTTTCTTTATTAACTACTTGAAGACTTTTCAAGAGGAAAAAAACATACTATGGAGGAACTCACTTCTTCCTTGCTTCCCTTCTTGCTAGCCTACAAGATAGGATAATAAGTACTTTCATTCATTCGATTCCTAATACAAATTAAAATGCATTTATTTGGATGTAGAATGTCGATGAGAAGACCAAGTATAGTCGCCGTTGCTTAACAACCGCCACCGTGGTGGTTCAAAGTCTTTATCCGGCTCTTGCAGATATGGTATGTATATAGGATTTCTTATTACTTAGATAATTATGTTTTTAGTTTCTTAAACAAATGGTATAACCTCGCGTCTCTTTGGAAATGGTACAGGCTGATCCTGAGAGCCAACAAGAGCCTAGTCAGATTGAACTGTATAAAAATACCCACTACAATGAAAAGAAAGGCTGGATTTCTCTTCAAGCTGAAGAAAACTATGTAAGTAATATGTACTCTGAAATGCCCACTATTTGTTTGATATTTAGTTCTAACTAACTAACAATAATATAGGAAAGAATGTGTGAACTCCAATATGAACCTCCACAAGAAGGCTCAACCCCATTGACAGAGCAATAGATATTTGATAGAATATTGGGTGTAAGACGTGGTTACAATAGAGGTCTTGGTCACGGACAGGTAGCTCCATCAAGCAAAGCTGGAGGTGGATATGTCAATGCAGAGGTGGATCAGCTGAGGAGGAGGGCAGCAGATGCGGAGAGCCAGCTTGAGGAGTTGCGTAATTACACACAAGAGAGAATGAATGCCCAACAGCAGGAAATGGATGCCCAAAAGGCAAGAATTGATGAGCAACAACGTGCATTGGACTTCCTTATGTCGAAGTTCCAGAATGCTCCTTAATTGTGGTACAAATAACTTTTGCTCCCTTTATCATTTGAAATTAGTTTTCCTGCTGCCATGATTTTGAATAACTCTCCATGTTTCCTCGTTGTTTTATTGGATTTTTCTTTCATGCCTTCAATTGTTTAGGTTAGTTGGTTTTCGCCATGCGTCGATGGGTGTACATAACTTTCTGCTCATTCCTTTGTTTTACAAACCGTTTGTTGTTCCCGAAAATAGACTTCTCAAGCTTTCCATGGGCATTGGAATCTTGGTGGAGTGTTCAGATTCTAGGTTAAGTAATCAGTTTTACAGTCGGGATTTTGAGGAGTAATATGTACAAACCACAAAAGAACCAAATTTGGTGATATTAATGTAATAAATTTATTTGACTCATGGAGAAAAAAAAAAGAGATATTCTTCTATGCTTGTGACGATCATAATTGAGAGAGATACAAACTTAGGCAGAGCAACAAAGATGTTTATTGGGCAAGGAGCATTCTAATCGGGACAAACATTGACCCCAAAGATCACAAGTCGCTCCACTGCCTTTTTGGTTCCGAATCACAGCCACCATTGTTTCGTTATTGGTAATGGAAGCATTGTACTTGGTGTCTCTGTCACCAATATGTGTGCTACTTTTGCACTATGAAGCACAGCTACTTCTTCAGAGGCAAACTATCTGTGTCCAACACGTATTGGATATCAATACTCCCCGATTTGCCTCCGACATGTATCCGATATAATCGGTTGAAGTATCCAATCTTTGAATATTTTACAACTTTGGGAACGCTTTTGACACATCGAGGACGTGCGTGACATGCACATGGCACTATTTGTGTATTTTTGTTCGCTTTTTGATATTTTTTCACCGAGAATAGGGATTCACTCATTTAAAACAAAACAAGAGGCGAATTGATCCAACCGAAGTTATGTTGCTTATTGCTTAATCTGCTTAGAATTGCCGTATCCCTACCGTTTGAAAAGGGTCAGATTCGCACCGTCGGGCTTATCCATGTCTTGTTTCGTGTATGTGTTTCATAGTGTCTGCACGTCAATTTTATGCGTACATGTTACTGTTAGGTACTTAAACCAAAGTTCTTATACATGGGCCTTTGATACTTCAACAATAAAAAAGAGTCAAACGCGGGAGACAAAATGTTATTGGAGATTAAGACTTCACATGTTATGTTAGTATTGGGCAATGAGCCCAGGAACAAATTTTATCTCATCTAGGTAATCACCTATATTTTGGGGAACAGAAAAGGCAGAGATGGATCTGATCCTCTTTGATGCCATGTCTAGAAAATAGGAGACAATTTACTGAGATTATCGACTTTATACATTTAGTGAGATGACTTAATTGTCTAGAGACTAAGAAATTCACTTTGAAGAGTGTCTACGAGGCACTGTGCCGTTTGCAAAGACAAGGTGATATAGATTAGTTTGGAAAATTTGGTTATCCCTAGATACTCTTTTACATGTTGGCAGGTCTTCTTAAATAGTCTATCATTTCCCAATTTAGATTGTTGCAAAAGAAATACTAGTTCAGTCTCTTTGTTGTCCAAAGAAGAGAGAACTCTATTTATCCCTAAGTGTATGTTAGTAGTAGCAGCCCCCCTTGAGTGGCAATTCTAGATCCACCCCTGCCATCAACTCAAAGCTTCTTTGTGGTAGTCAGTGCTACTACGTCGGTTGCACATATATGACGGGGACATAACATTTGGGTCTATTCAATAATAGTTTGGATTTTTACTCTTTTATGAGAGGTTGTGAAAATAAAGCATCATTCGGTGATTTGGTCAAAGTTTCACCCTAGAGACTATTAGCTAGAATTGAATGAATGCTAACTAATAAGTAGCTGCCTCTGCAACCTCACCCCTAGAAGTATCACTACAATAAATTTGCTTATGGGTGCTCGATTGGGCAAGCAAAGAAAGTATTGAAGTATATTCTGTTTGTACAACGAATTGCTTTAGAAATTAGTCCATAGAAATCATCTTAGGGATGATAGTATAGAATCGTACTCTTGTCATGTTTACACTGAAGAAAGAAAGCTCTAAGACATCTAGAGTATATTGAAGTCATTATGGGGAAAAAAAATTGAGTATATATATTGAAGCAGTGTAGCTTCAATGTACTTTACTCTAGTCTCTAAAGTAAATTGATACAGTTAATTAGTTTGCCTCAATGTAGTTTTACAAGCCAATAGTCTTATTTCGTATTACATTTTGTTGTGTTATTTTGAATAAAACAAGATGTGAACTTGGGCTTGGGCTTGGGCTCTCTTTGATCCCTTATCTTCTTTTTGGTAGACCATTTTCTTTAAACTGTTTCCGAATAAGTTTGGAAACAGAATTGGATATGGATTGGGAAACAGATGTGATAGACTTGTAGAATCCAATTCTTATCGGGAAACTGGATCAGTGCCCTATCTGGATCTACTAAGTGCTCCACGTTTTCCTCTATAAATACTCCTAGAGCAGCAGCTAATAATGGGTGCAAAAACTATTTTCTATACTAAGTTGAGGGCTTTCATAAGATCAGAATCGTGGTTTTTCTTTTCTTCTTTGGTTTATCTGCAGTAAACAAAGGAGAGTCTATCCGCTGTTGTATCTTTGGAGGTTGACGCGCTTTATCCGCATAAAAGAGGAAACGTGACGCGAAACAACATTAAAGAAAGCGTTTGATCCGTGCCTCAGCCAGCCTTCTTATTCACAGTTTGTTCTTGTTGCAGCAATTGTTACCAACAATTTTAAGGTTGTTTTACAGTGAATATGAAGAAAGGTTAAGATTTGTTTTCTAGTTTTCATTTATGGGATTACAAGGTATTACACTATAATAGTTTCTGTGAACGGAGCTCTTCATTGGATGAACGAGAAACTTTTCTATTGTTCGCGGTTGCTACTATCAGAAAATTATTGCGTTCGACTTTGACAAGTGAAGAATTTCGAGTGGTTTCATCGCCACCTTGTTTCAAACCTTGCAGAAAGAGCATACGGTGAGAAGCCCAACACAGGTACAAAGTTTTTGCTCTTACCAAAGGGCAAAGGTGGTGGACTTTTACGATGGCGCAATGAGGTGGTTATTGTTTCTTATGACCCCAAAACTGAAAGTTTAAAGGACATAAGATGTCATGAAAAATTAAGAGCACATGTAGAAGTAGCCAATAAGAAGTGATGTGTAAGCACATGTCGCACGTCAGATGGAAAATCTAGTGAGCTTGTTTGAACTTTGAATATATAGTTTGTTCGATATGAAACCAAATTCGGACTGCTATGACACGCTCAACGAAACCGGCCATAACGTTTTGCTCAAATGTCGGATTAACAATCCGCTTTTTGTATTAGAAAGCTAACTCAGAGATGTTTCCAACGGTGTATGGCTTGAATCTTAATTCGTCCAGGACTGATTTAGTTTTACAGTTTTTTATGGGCCAATTTCTCGTCGAATAGCAAAATGTGAAAATCCGATTTTTCAATCGGATAGGTATCGTATTCCTTACCAAATCTATGAAATTCTTTGTTTTATATTGTGAGATGGATTAAAACATAGAATTACATGCTAGGGTTTTTAATTTAAGGAAATTTAAAACCTAAGTCTATATATTTTGGTTATTTATCTAGTCAATATGTTGTGGCACTGGGTGTTGATTAACATGCTTTGAAAGTTTTTTCATTGACTAGATATAATTGTTTGAGATTAATTTCTCTTTTGTACATATATGATCACCAAGGTTGGTGTCTTTGTTGGTAAGGGATATGCATGTAAGGAGATATTGAAGTTTGTTGATCCTACATGTAGTAGTAATGGAGCTACACTTCTATTGATATAGAACCCCACACCTTAGATGAGGTCCAACTGAGGTTTGGGCCAAGTGATGGCTTAGGTTAGGGACAATATCAGTCTTGAGTGAGACATCTGTGAGGGTACTATGGATGGTCCCTAGACTTGGCCCTGGTCATGCCTGATTGGTGAGACAAAATCGATGGTTCGGTTAGACCAATTTCGATCCAAGGTGGAGATTGTTAGGTGTATGGACCGAATTGGATGATGCTGATCTTAATGATATTTTACTTCTACTTACGTGATTTCTTGTTCTGTTAATGTTGGCATGGTAGATTATGTCATATTAATAGAAAATATATTAAGAACATGAGCATACTTGGTTTAATTCCTAATTTGGATAGTGATGATTTTGTACACGGTGGATCTTGCACTAAGGCCAAAATCACAAAGGAGCGTCACAAGTCAGTTGAAAGAAATACAAATCTGCTAGACTTGGTATACACTGATATTTGTGAGCTTGAAGGTGTTCTGACTAGAGCTGGAAAAAATATATTTTATTATGTTTATTGATGGTTGCTCGAAATTTACATATGTTTAATTGTTGAAGATAAAAAGTAGTGTTTTTTATGCTTTTAAAGCTTATGTACTTGAGGTTCAAAATCAGCATGATAGGAACATTAAAGTAATTCAAAGTGATTGAGGTACTGGATATGGTTATGCTGATTTTAATCTTTTTCTTGCAATCACATGGTATTATTCATGAGATGACAACTCCTTGTTCATATGGAATGAATGGAGTAGATAAACGTAAGAACAGAACACTTAAAGGGATTAATTGTTGCTATGTTGCTTAGTTAAGAGCACCCTCAAATTTGTGGAGGAAGCCGCTTTGATTATTAGCTATATATGTGTTGGATAGAATTGCTAATTCTAATACAAAGATTACACTTTATGAGCTATTGAAGAATAGGAAACCTAATTTGACTTACTTCAGAATATGGGGATGTTTGGCTTTTGTAAGGAAGCATGATCCCAAGATCTCAAAGTTTGAGAGCAAAGCTTATGAGTGTGTCGTTTTAGGCAATGCTATGGAGAGCAATGCCTACGTTTTTCTAGATATGAAGAGTAATGTTTTTGTTGATCATCTTCTATTGAGTTTCTTGAAGATAGATTTCCATATTTATCTAGAAATAGTGGGGGTGCGAGTGAGGGTAGTATCCTCCAAGGCCCCTAATAATGATGTTTCTGACACTGACATATCTAGATTGCATGATAGGATCATGGACAGAGAAGATGAACCTAGAAGATATAAAAGAGCTTAGGGTCACTAAGGTTTTGGGACCCGAC
The DNA here is from genome assembly GCF_015680905.1 of Coptis chinensis. Taxonomy (NCBI): domain Eukaryota; kingdom Viridiplantae; phylum Streptophyta; class Magnoliopsida; order Ranunculales; family Ranunculaceae; genus Coptis; species Coptis chinensis. The sequence goes on along the minus strand of NC_141458.1, from coordinate 93,267,920 downwards.
TTTGTCACTGTAATTTGGAAGGAGATCCCTCCATTGAAGAAGCTCTCATATCTTTTGATTTCAAGTTTTGAAGAGAAGTCATTCGAGTGAGATTGATTCTCTCATGGAAAACAAAACTTGGAAACTTGTTTATTTGCCTATTGGTTGTAAAACTATAGGAATCAAATGGGTTTTGAGAAGGAAGTTTAAAACCGATGGTTCAGTGGATAAGTTTAAAGCAAGAATTGTTAGCAAGGGCTTTAGACAGAGAGAGAACTTGGTTTCTTTGACACATATTCACCTGTTACACGGATAACATCCATTAGAGTATTATTTTCTGTTGATGCTATTCATAATCTTGTTATTCATCAGATGGATGTTAAGACAACCTTTCTAAATGGGGATTTAGAAGAGGAGATTTACATGGATCAGCCAACAGGTTATGTGAACCAGGTAATGGTAAAAAGGTATGCAGATTACTTAAGTCACTTTATGGGTTGAAACAGGCACCTAAACAATGGCATGAGAAGTTTGATAACTTTATAATTACCAGTGGGTTCAAGATAAATGAAAGTGACAAGTGCATTTATCATAAGTATTCTGATGGGATATGTGTTATTATATGCTTATATGTTGATGATCTACTAATCTTTGGTTCCAATTTACATGTTGTAAAAGAAACCAAGAACCTATTGTCTTCTAACTTTGATATGAAGGACTTAGGTGAGGCTGATGTAATATTGGGAATCAAAATTACAAGATCGTCTGATAGCATATGGCTGGATCAGTCACACTACATTGAGAAAATGTTGAAGAAGTATAACTACTTTGATTGCGTGATTGTGAGTACTCTTTTTAATTCCTGTGTTAAATTATTTGCGAATAATGGTGAACCTGTGAATCAGAAGGAATATGCAAGTATCATTGGTAGTTTGAGATATGCTACAGATTGTTTAAGACCTGACATTGCCTATGTAGTAGGTGTTATTTGCAGGTATACTAGCAAGCAATAGATTCGAATTGGAACATCCTTTCAGAAAACTCCGAGGTCACCAGTGGCTATGTGTTTAGCATTGGTGGAGGTGTTGTATCTTGGAAGTCCAAGAAACAGACCATGATAGCACAGTTTGCTATGGAGTATGAGATTATTGCTTTGGCTAGTACGAGTGAAGAAACTAGTTGAGTACAAGGCTTTCTTACTCATATACTAGTCTAAGATAGACGGTATTAATTACAATGATACTTTGTTGATAGCATTACAGCTATTACTGGGAGAGTCCATATTATTTTGATTTTGTGAGATCTGAAGATAATCTTGCAGATTCACAAACCAAAGCTCTGGCCAGAGATACAATGTGGACTGCTCTACTAGCATGGGACTGAAGCCAATTGAAAGGTGAACATCTATGATGGTAACCCAACCTAGGGACTGGAGATCCCAAGAACTAGGTTCAAAGGGAAGAACAAGTCATAGAATGTTGGTTGTGAGACATACATTGTTACTTATCTGTCCCGTAGTTGGATAGTAAAATGTATGAAATCCTGCAGCGATAAATAGAGGTTGAGGTTTTCTGGGAAAAACTCTTAATGAAGTTCTATGGTCCTTATGGGCGGAGTGCATAGCTACAGGAGCACTCTTGATAGACTCACCTAGTGAATATGAAAGTAGAGGCCGCTTTCTATGAGAATGAGGGATGATTCTCTGGATCATTCACGAATCCAGGAGAGCACAGGGCCTTTAATGTGTAGAACATGAAAGAAGAACACTGGATATATTGTGCGTGATTATAACTTATTGTATACTCAATACCTAAGTTTAAGACTTAGTCACTTATGGTTCTTATACTTTGAGTAATTTTCACTACGTAAAGGTTTAAGTCTTGGACACCTTTATCTATGCATAACATGTTGATACTGATATTGATTGCCCTTAAGTATATTTTCTATTTTGTTTTTATCAAAAATAAGTGGGGGATTGTTGTGTTATTTTGAATAAAACAAGATGTGAACTTGGGCTTGGGCTTGGGCTCTCTTTGATCCCTTATCTTCTTTTTGGTTGACCATTTTCTTTAAACTGTTTCCGGATAAGTTTGGAAACAGAATTGGATATGGATTGGGAAACAGATGTGATAGACTTGTAGAATCCAATTCTTATCGGGAAACTGGATCAGTGCCCTATCCGGATTTACTAAGTGCTCCACGTTTTCCTCTATAAATACTCCCAGAGCAGCAGCTAATAATGGGTGCAAAAACTATTTTCTATACTAAGTTAAGGGCTTTCATAAGATCAGAATCGTGGTTTTTCTTTTCTTCTTTGGTTTATCTCCAGTAAACAAAGGAGAGTCTATCTGGCTGTTGTATCCTGGAGGTTGACGCGCTTTGTCTGCATAAAGAGGAACAGACGCGAAACAACCTTAAAGAAAGCTTTTGATCCGTGCCTCAGCCAGCCTTCTTATTCACAGTTTGTTCTTGTTGCAGCAATTGTTACCAACACATTTCAAAATTCAATGTGAGTGGCACCCACTTATTGTTGGAATCTCTTGTGTATTTCTAAATACTAGTGTGTGTGTGCAAAGTGGAGGAGATGAACAAATGGTGTTATCTCCACTTTAGTGCATAGTAGATAGTCCCACATTGGTTATCCACCACATCGGGTAGGGTTCGGGCCTGGGCTTGGGCTTACTGTTGTGGGTAGTGGTTTGACCAATAGCCTAAACTTGTTTTGTCTTTTTCTTGAGCAGCAAGTTTCAGTGTTCTATTAGGAGTTGGTCTCTCTTCCTCCTAACCTCTATAAATAGGACTGTGAGTCCATAGAGAAAATAGATTTGATCAGAAACTCAACTCAGAGAAACTCAAACCAGTCCTTTTCTTATTCTCTTATTCCCGTCAGCCGCCAGAGAGAGTTATATTGCTGTTCTAGAGGGTAGTCTGTTCTAGTGCAAAGTCAGGCTGCTGTTAACCATTGAATCCTGTGTGGAAAAGACGCATTTGTTGCCTTTCTGCACCATTGGAAGGGCTTAAATCTTTCCTTAAGGACGACTAAATCCGCGCCTTGGTTATTCCCGCCATCGCCGTCCTTGTTTCTTCATTGCTCGCTCCTTCATGTTTCTACTTTAGTTGTTGTGTTCATACAACTATTCTAACAATCTTAAGGAAAGATTTTTGTAGTAGAACAAAGGAGAGTGCTTTAATACGACAATCAAAAGATAAGTCTTTTACTTTGAGTTATTGTTTGTGTTATTGGGTTATGACTTTAGAAATTTTCTAATAATTTTGTTTTTGGTAGGGAAACCAATTAAAGATTGAATATTTATTGATCTTTTGTGGTTTATCAAACTCTATATGGTTGTAGACCTTTCTCCTACGTTTGTGGGAGTCAAATATGAGATTTCTATCAAGAAAAACGTCAAAGTTCGTCTTTTTGATAGCTGCATCACTCGTTACGGAAACTGCTATAACTTTCAGCTCAGAGCTCGGTTTTGCAATCCACTTCCTGTGTTGGATAGCTGATTCAAAGAGCTTTCCAGTGGTATAAGGCTTGATACCCAATTCGTCTTGAGCTGGTTTTGAATTACAGTTCTTTTGAACTGTTTTTCTAGAAGGAGGAAAATATGGTAATCCGGTTTTTCAATCGGTTAGGTATCGTATTCTTTCACTCTTTGCAATTCTTTTGGTTTTTTTATATGGTGATATTCTTGCCTTGAGTTGCATGCTAGTTTTCTTAGGAGGGAAATCCCTAAGCTTAAACTTCTTTAATAACCTAGTCAACAAATTATATGTGTTTATCACTGAGGAATTAATTGGTTTGACTAGAAGTAGTTTGATATTAATTTTCTTTGTACATATGTAGATGTATGTAGATGATCTAAGAGAGACCTTAAGATAGTTAATATCAACCACACTCAAATCTTGGATAGTAATTATAATGTATTCAATGCATAATTGCTTACCTTTATTGAGTGAACGTGTTGTTAGACGATGGTTATAATTGTACTGTTGTGAAAATACATGTTAGATGAAGTAACTTGTAGCGTATATCCAATATAGCATATGTTAAAGTTGTGTAGCATGCTAGTTTTGGATATTAATCACCGTGGATTTACTTTAAACTTGATAATAGTTTATTGGTAAATTTTTCTAGTTGAAGACATTAATGGGTTGAGCCATTAGATGTTGTGGTAGTACTTGAGGTCTTGTTGATAGGGTATTCTATCTTACTTGAGCTCATGTAAAAAGAGGAGGTGGAGTCCTCAGTTATTTTGCATATTCAGTGGCTAGATTTGCTTAAATATCGTATACTTTTTGTTGTGAGGGGTACAGTTAAAGTTTACTTTTCCTGAACCTATGATATGATATTTACCATGTTTGGCATGAATACATTATTTAACATTGACATGAAGTTTAACCATGTCATATATTATTAAGTAATGAGCATCGTTGTCTACGAGAGGAAACAATATGGGAAACAATCAATATCCTCTTAAACCTAATTTAGTTAAGGAGATGTAAGGTAATGGTTTGTCTTCTTAGACAATATCCTCCATTGCCTATTTTAGACAAGGAGATGTAACGTTCGTAGATTGTCTTATTAGGCATTATCCTCCTATGACTATGGATAAATAGCCAAGGTGATGTACAAGTGCGTGGATTGTCTCCCTATGACAGTTGGAATGTTGAATGATGAAAAGAAGGATGATAATGATATTATCTCGGGTAAAACCCTTTTCATCTAATTCTTCTATTCTTTAAGATTCATGAGAATCTTTTGTGGATTTCCTTTCATATAGATAACATGAACATAATATGACTATGTTTAATATGATCCAGAATCATAGACTTGAGTAAAGTATATTCTTGTCATAAGAGTGCATTTTATTGTTGTTGTTTCTTTTAGTGTTTGTAGCGGTATAATGTGTTTTGCATGTAAGTTTGATTAAGTTGAGTAACTATTGAACTGTGGGGGTGGTGACCTATATGCATAACACTCGCTTTTACCATAGTTCATCTCACAAGATAATTGGAAAGACATTGAACTACAAAGTATGGAAAGGTCTTGGGCCTATCCAAAAATGCTTCAAAATGTGGGGGTGTCTTGCCAAGGCTATTGTGAATGAATCTAAAAGAAGTCTTTTGAGACCTAGAATTATCTAGTAGATGTTCATTGGTGAAACTCATAATAGTGATGTTTGTTTTCAGTTGTCATGAGTGATAACAATTTTGTAGATACCACACTATTATTGAATGTCTTATATGCTAATTTTATTTGAGGTTGTGCTTTCTGAGAAATTGGCATAGAGTGGTTGAATGTTCATAATGAACTACATAAGATAATCCCATTATTTCTGCACAAGAAATTTGGAAGACTATCAATGAGTATTTCCACCATTCACGGTGATGATGTTTATATGTTTCTTGAGAAAGATTCATTAACCTATAAGGAAGTTGTCTGTCTATGAGAAGTGTCTTTTTTTAAGGATACAACTCCTCTAAACTGGACTCTTGATTTATTGGGGGATCTATAGGTTGAATTGGATCTTTAAGAGAAAACTAAAACGTGATAGTTGTATTGCAAAATACAATGCTAATAATAATAGCCAAGGGGTTTTAATCAGAGACAAGATTTATACTATTTTGAAACCTTGCTCATATAACTAGAATTTCTTCTACAGAATTCTAAAGACTCTAGTTGAGTAGTTGTGCGGAACTACAATACCAAGTAGTACCGTGTGATGAGTCAAGGTATACAATTTAGTTAAATCTTTGTATGAGTTGATTCAAGCGCCTATAAATGGCATGAGCAATTCAACAACATATTAGTGTCATATGGATGTCAAAGTACCGTTGTTGATAAAAAATGTGTACTTTCTTTAGAGCAAAGCAAGACATATGTGTTAATCTCTCTTTGTTTAGATGATTTAATATCATGAGTGCTAGCATTGAGAATGTGTATGAGACAGAGAAATTCCTATTTGAAACACATCATAAACCGTCATTGAAAATGATAGTTTATTATGTTGTTAAACTCATTTCTGTAACTACTATATTCAATTGTCAAGATGTTGACGTTTGAATATGGTTGAAGGCCACATCGTACCTTAAACCAGACCGGCCAGATGGTATAGGGGAATTTAAGGCACTACAGAATTGAATGACTGGTGAATATAGGAATTAAAACTCATGTTGGTCTCATTATATTGTTATAGCACTTAGTAGAAATATTTTTCATTGAAAAGTATGGGTATTATGATAGTAAGCATGTGTTAACACCTTTTGTGGCATATATCCATCTTATGAAAAATAATCTCCTTGTGTTTTCTCATACTAAATATGTCAATATCATTGGTAGCCAATTGTACTTGATGGATAATGTATGTGAGACATGACATTGCCTACATTAATGGCATACTGAGCTGATAACCCATTGTGTCCTTATAAGGAACTTTGATATATATTGTCAGATTATCCAAGTACTATAGTAGAGCCATTGATTATGGACTGATATTTAGTAGATTTCCATCATTGTTAGAAGGGTAATATGTTATAAACTGGATCCAGTAATGTTTAAGTGTTTACTTTTGGTGGAAATTGAGTGTCTTGGATATCATCCAAGCTAATTGCCTTAGTAAAGGCATGTGATGATGCTGAGTAGGTTAGCAACCTCTTGGCAAATCTTCCCATTGGCTCTAAACAGCCTCCTGATGTGTATATGCTTTGCAACTGTCTCATTGCAATAGCTAAGACATGTTATCTTATGTGCAATGGGAAAAGAATACATGTAAGTTGAGATATAACTTCATCAAGTAGCTGCTAGAGATTATGTTAGGTTGGACTTAGTTTGGCCACATGTCTAACCGCACCACTTCTTTGGAGGCAAGTGGTTATACGTTGAGGGGGATGGGACTTTTGCCTTAGATAGAGGGCTTATTAATCGGCGGCAACCCCACCTATGTGATTGGAGATCCCATGAATTAGGTTCAAAGGGAAAAACAAGTCACCTCGTCGCTCTGGTATGCTATTGTCTTTCTTTGAGACGTCCCACCCTATGACTAGATAGCATTTTTTGTATACTTTGTATAACTTGAATTGCAATGAGAAAGGATGAGTTATTTTACTCTTATTGGAATCCATAGTCCATTTTTTTATAATGAGATAGTGTATTTTAACTGCAATGTACACTTGATGGATATCCACCTACGTGAATGTAGAACTGGGTCGGTTCTTATGAGTATTCAGGCAAGTACTCTAGAGCATTCATGGAACACAGGCAGCACAAGGGCCAAAAAACGCAACACTGCAGAACAGGCATATAATGAAAGAGCAATGTGGGTGCATGTCCTCTATTTTACTACAAGGAATGTTGGTTCAAAGATTTTTAATCCACCACTTTCCGCGTTATTATAAGACATGTTACCCTATGACTGGTTCAAGCCCGTAAAGCACCAAGATCTTATGCATTATTTTTTTTCTGATTCTCTCTGGCATTTTAAGTTAACCCATTTCTTTTTGTAATATCCTATTCCAAAATAGTGGGGACTATTAGTATTTTGAAATAGTGGGGATTGTTGGAATCTCTTGTGTATTTCTAAATACTAGTGTGTGTGTGCAAAGTGGAGGAGATGAACAAATGGTGTTCTCTGCACTTTAGTGCATAGTAGATAGTCCCACATTAGTTATCCACTACATCGGGTAGGGTTTGGGCTGGGCTTGGGCTTTATGTTTGTGGGTAGTGGTTTGACCAATAGCCTAAACTTGTTTTGCCTTTTTCTTGAGCAGCAAGTTTCAGTGTTCTATTAGGAGTTGGTCTCTCTTCCTCCTAACCTCTATAAATAGGACTGTGAGTCCATAGAGAGAAGACTTGATCGAAACTCAACTCGAGAAAAACGAAAAACTCAAACCAGTCCTTTTCTTCTTCTCTTATTCCTGTCAGCCGCCGCCGAGAGTTATATTCTGCTGTTCTAGAGGGTAGTCTGTTCTAGTGCAAAGTCAGGCTGCTTGTTAACCATTGAATCCTGTGAGGCGACGCCATTTGTTGTTGCCTTCGCACCATTGGAAGGGGAAATCTTTCCTTAAGGACGTTCTAATCCGCGCCTTGGTTTTTCCCAGTTACTGCTGTCCTTGTTTCTTCATTGCTACTGTTCCTTCTGTTCTACTTTAGTTGTTGTGTTCATACAACTATTCTAACACTTATTACTAACTACTTTTCAGTTAAGAAAAAGCATATAAATAAGTTAGATATGTGGTCTCATGTCTCAAGCAACAGAAGTCATGGCTTCTCTGTTCTGGTTCTGCTTCCATGTTCTTCTTCTTCTTCCTACTTACAATGTCTTTGCAAAACAAACTTACATAGTGCACATGAACCATCACTATAAGCCCTTATCCTATGCCACCCACCATGACTGGTACATTGCACACCTTCAGTCCTTAACAACTGACTCTTAAGATCTCACAACTTCTATTCTCTACACTTACACTAATGCCTACCATGGCTATGCCGCTTCACTTGACTCTGAACAAGTCGAGTCCCTTCGTAGATTTGACTCAGTTTTCGGCGTCTATGAAGACACCATTTACACTCTCCATACTACTCGTACCCCTCAGTTCCTTGGCCTTGAAACAAATATGGGTTTACCAACAATTGACTGATCAAAAGATATCGATCAGGTGTCAATGGATGTGATTATTAGGGTGCTTTCGACAAATGGCGTTTGGCCTGAATTGAAAAGTTTTGATGATTCAAAATGGAACCCATCTGCGTCGTTGGAAAGGAGAATGTGAGTCGGGGCCTGATTTTAGTTCCTCACTTTGTAACAAGAAACTAATTGGCCATAGTTTCTCTAAAGGATTCAAAATGGCAACTAGTGGAAGCACTACAAAGAAACCATTAGAAGAAAATGGAGTAAATACACAATGTGGACCAAGGCGGTCCGCGGGATGCATACACCGCAAATAATCCTGACGCGGGGATCACTGCGTGGCCAATGCAAGCCTTTCGGGATATACCGCAGGTAATGCGGCTCATGGTATGGCCATCTAGGCGGAAATTGCTGCATATAAAGTGTGTTGGAAAAACTGGGTGTTTTGGTCCGATATACTTGCCGGGATGGATCGTGCAATATTAGGCGGTGTTGATATGCTTTCACTTTCACTTGGTGGTGGGTCTGCACTTTATTCTTTGCGACACCATTGCCATATGATGCCTTCCACAGTGAGAAAAGGGCACCCACTTGTTATATATGTCTTTGCATCTACAAAAGACAACATTATTTTTGTTCGACGGACAAAAAAATGGATTACCGACTTCATTTTACTATTTCCACCTCAATAACTAGCTAAGTAATATGATACCTTCTTTTTCTTATTAGTTGACTTCACCGACCCCAGTTGTGTAGAAAAGGCCTTTGGTTTTAGATTTCAGCTGGGATTTCTCAAAAAAAAAAACAAGTATATGGAGCGATGGTCCTCCTTGTATAGCTTTTTTCTTAAGATATTGTACGTTAGTTGTCTCAAAGATATAATTGTGGATGAGTTTTAAGAGGGACAGATTGTCTCTGGGCTGTGCAGGCCATTTGCTTAGACGCGTCAGGTCGTCTCTAGCAGTTATAGGCCACGTGCCAAACCACTGTAGGCCATTTCCTGTTTACTATTCACTTATCTAGTTAATTAGTTATGGTTTGATTTTTCTCGCCCATAGCTATATATGTTACTTAGATTAGTAATGAATTAATCTTCTCTTATTGGTATTGAGATTTTTGTTCGTTTGCTTGAGATTCGAGAAAAACCTTGAATGAGTAGAAGTGAAGTGAAATACCATGTGGAATATAGATTCGAGGTTGGGAATTGGTTAATTAGTGGCGTTACATAATTAGAACATGAGTGAGGAACCTATACAGCCTCCTCATCGAAAATGACTTAATCCATTCGTATAGAAACACCTTATCAATAGGAGAACTATGATTGGCTTGATCCTTAAATGGGTACGTAGGCAACTACACGGCTCAGCCGCTCCATAGGAAAACCCCTACCCCTTGTACAAGGAAGTCGAGTGTTTAACATGTTTTATTATTGATAAATTTTGGTTAATTATGTTTTCGAATGTGTTAAACATGATCTAAATCCTTTGATAATATTGATTATATTGCGTGTTGCTAACGTGTTTATTTTGAAACTTCATTAGTCGTTATCTGTACAAAGATTTATATAAACAAAATGTAATAAGAATTGTCAAGTAGCTGAAAGAGGATGAACATGTACCTACCGTTCTACATAGAGAACTAGAATATAGGTTGCTAGACTAATACAATGCAAGTACCAAGTAATTAACCTTGTTTAATTATTATATACATGCATTGACTAAGTGACTAACGTTGGTCATTTGAGAATAAATGACAGAGACATACAAGTTTGTTTGATAAGTATCAACCATGCAAGCTTCCTCACCATAACCGTAGCTTTCGCTAGGATAAGGAACCTTCATTCTTTAGTTCAAATTGATTCTTTTTAACTTGTTTTGTAATAATTTAGCTATTTTTTCACATTATTGAATTATGAAACACTATTATACTGCATTCATTATTTAAAAGTGATGACGATATTTAGCATTCAGAGATATTGGGTAAAAGATTGGTTTTAAAATTTGTAGTAGCTACTTGATTTAACTGGCACTTGTCGAGATGATTAAGTAGCCGGTTCCACGAATCAATGTATCTTTTAGTTGTTGGGTTTATAGCTGAGATATTTTTTATATTAAACGGAAGTATATTATTTGAATTTCAGGTTAGGACAGGTTTTAAATTTATGAAATGTTAGAAATACAAAGGAAACTCTGCCGATTTTTTTTTAGAATCACGATAATGCGAGAGGTTGTTTTATATTTTAGTTCTAGTTTGGACTCATGTGAGTCAAACCCACTCACGTTTTGGTTTATTAGATTGTTGAATATTTGGATCGAGGTCTTTTATTTGAATATTCAATTGTCTGAGAAATTGGGGCGCTATAGTATAAGATAAGTAATGACTTGAAGAATTAAGGGAGATGGTGCAATAATGGAGTTACCTTGCTGAATTGGTAAGAAATTCTTTTAGTTTGGTGAATGGAGATATTTTAAGCTTGCAGCAGTGTTGGAGGTGGATATGCTTGCTGCTTATTTGTGCTAAATTTTTTATAACAAACTATGGAGTAAAGGGGGTGTTATAGCTAGCCAAAATATGTCGGAAAGATGGCTGTCGTGGCACAGGGGATGGCCTATAGCAGCCTACGAGTTAAATTATACTAAAATGGAGAGTAAAACACTAATTAGTATCTCATTTTTTTATCGTTGTACATACTAACATATTCCATATTTCTACGTTAAATAAATATCATTATAACTGATTAATTCTTAGATTTTAATTATGTGTATGTGAATTCTAGGAGCCAATGAGGGGTACAGTTTGTTATTTAGATTACATGTCTGGTGTTGGATTATTTGGATTATCTTTAAATACATGTTGCCATATCTTGGTTTGACATATTTAAGTGGATATGAACTAAATGTTGTCATATTTTGTTTACAGGTTCTCATGCAGTTTGGAAGAAACAATTTATATGGGTTTGTTTGGGCATTCTTCTTTTGGGATATAAAGTATTATGCGATAGATGTTGGATGTTCAAACAATTTCTTTTGATGTTTTGTTGTTTATAAGACTATTGTATATATATATATATAATGAATCATATTACTCTTAAACATGGAGAGAGCGATCTTTATAAATTACTTTTGAGAATGTTGTTGGTTAAATTTAATATGGTTGAATTGAAGTTATTTATATGATTCTTTTAGGTTTTGTGATTGAAAGAAACGAAGTAATGTAAATATGTAATTGAACAAAAACAGGATTAAAAAAAAAAAAAAAAAAAAAAAAAAAAAAAAATGCTTTGTTAAAGTGTCGCTAAAAATAAATTTATAGTGTGAAAACAAGCGTTCCTATAAGCATATAATTTGCGACAAATTTAAAAAGCGCCGCTGAGTTCATTTTCAGTGATGGTAAATATTGTCGCTATATGGATTTAGCAACCAAAAATTTGGTGTTGTTGCCACGAAACAAAACGTCGGTAGTATAAGATTACAACTACGAGATATACAACATCGCTACAAGTTAATCTTTAGCAATGGTAAATAACGTCGCAATAGTAATTAAAGTAACGAAAAATTGGTGTTCTTTCCACGAAATAGAACGTCGGTAGTATTGAATATGACCGATGATTTTGAAAACGTCGCTAGTAATCTATCTTTAGCAACGATATATAACGTTGTCATACTAATTTTAATAACGAAAAATAGGTGTTCTTGCCACGATATAAAACGTCGGTGGTGCTCCTCATTACCAACGTTTTTTTAAATCGTCGCCAGAATACAGTTTTTGCCACATTTTAAATAATCAAATAAAAATATATATACCGATGTTATTTTGGGCAGTACCGACATTTTAAAACGTCGTTGATATTGTCCATTCACCGACGCTTTTTTTTTGTAGTTTTCGATCTTTAGCGACTGTACCTCTTGCGACGACCATATAAATGTCGCTAATAACAATTACCAACGTTTTTATTACTTTTACCCACACTTTGTTTTGCCGCTAAAACTCTTATCTGTTGTAGTGTAGGAGTTTGAAGAAATTCCTCTGAGAGATACTCCACCATTGTGTTGGTTCAAGTGGAAGTCATCACAACCGAAAAGGAAAGCTACAAGATAGAGAAGTTTGACGGAACAAACTTCGGCTATTAGAAGATGCAAATCGAGGACGTACTCTATCAAAAGGATTCGATGGAAACATTGATAAGTGAGAAGCCCGCTGAGATTCCGAAAGACAATGGGATTTGCAAGATAGAAATGCATTGGCCACAATCCGATTGAGTCTCTCAAAGTCGGTATCCTTCAATATTAAAATCGAGAAGAGGGCGAAATCTCTTTTGGAGGCACTTACTACGATGTATGAACAACCCTCGGCCGCGAACAAAGTCTATTTGATCACCAAGCTATTTAGTATGAGAATGTTGGAGGGGACCTCCTTTAAGGATCACCTAAATGAATTCAACAAAACTAAGGACCAATTGGAGTCGGTTGAGATTACATTTAGTGATGAGGTGCTAGCTTTGGCGATACTTGGACAGTTGCCTCCAAGTTGGAAGGCGACTGTGGTGGCTATTAGTGGCTCTGCGGGAATGACCAAGTTGAAGTTTGAGCACGTTGTTAGTATGGTACTAACCGAGGAAATCCGGAGACAGGATTGTCCTTCATCTTCGGGGTCAACTTCGTGGTCGAGTCGGAATTGAAAAGTAGGGGAAGAAAGTCAAACGAGTTAGTAAAAGTAAGAAAAAGTGGAGGGGGAGATCAAAATCTCAAGCCCCCCAATTGCAAAGCGTTGAACATAAACCTCGAGACTTAAGTGAAGTTGTATGCTACAACTGTGGTAGGCCTGGGCACTATAGTCCCAATTGCTCGGCACCAAGAAACAACAACAACATTAATAAGAACAAGAAAAAGAATCAAGAAGCTAATGTTGTTGAGATGGTAGATGATGCCTTGATATGTTCAATGGAGCAAAAGAAGGAGTTTTGGGTACTTGATTCCGGTGCATCTTTCCATGCTACCTCACATCGAGAGTTCTTTGAGAACTACGCCGAAGGTGACCTTGGAACGGTCTTTCTCGGCGATGACCAACCTTGTGACATTGTCGGCAAGGGTGATGTGCATGTCAAGATGAATGGCTCGTCATGGTTATTGAGGGACGTAAGACACGTTCCGGATTTGAGAAAGAATTTGATTTCTGTGGGGCAATTAGCGAGTGAAGGATTTGTTACAGTCTTCACCGGTAACACTTGGATGGTCTCGAAGGGTTCATTGGTTGTTGCAAATGGTAAGAAAGATGGTACTCTCTACATGACTACACATGGGTGTGAGTCGATTACTGTGGCACATGGCAAAGAGGATCCGAATGTTTGGCACCGCAGACTTGGTCACATGAGTGAGAAAGGAATGAAAATCCTTCACTCTTCTGGTAAACTCCCAAAGTTACAGTTGACTGAAATTGACTTCTGTGAGAACTGCGTATTTGGAAAGCAGAAGTGGGTGAGTTTTCAGAGAATAGGTCAGACTCCGAAAGCTAGAAGGCTTGAGTTGATTCATACAGATGTCTGGGGGCCAGCTAATGTCTCTTCACTTGGTGGAAAGTTATATTTTGTGACTTTCATTGATGACCATACTAGGAAGGTGTGGGTCTATTTATTGAGACACAAGTCAGAAGTATTTGAAGTGTTCAAGACTTGGAAGGCCATGGTTGAGAATGAGACAAGCTTGAAAGTAAAAAAGCTGAGATTCGACAACGGTGGAAGTATGAAGATTCAGATTTTAAGAAGTCTTGTCGTCGACAATGGCATCAAGATGGAAAAGACTTTGCCGGGGGACACCTCGTGAGAATGGGGTTCTTTTTAATTGAATAGAACAGCCAGAGAGAGAGCTAGGTGTATCGTGCACTAGCGAGGCTTATAACGATTAAAGGCAGAAAATTAAGTATTAGCACAGCAGCTTACCTGATCAATAGAGGACCATTAGTACCTTTGGATTTTAAGATTCCAGAGGAAGTGTGGAGCGAGAAGGTGTTTGGTTGTGTGTCCTATGTTCACATTAGTGACCAAGCTAGAAGCAAGCTTGATGCTAAGTCACTAAGGTGTACCTTTATCGGCTATGGTGGTGATGATTTTGGGTATCGCTTTTGGGATGATCAAAATCAAAAAATCATTCGTAGAAGAGATATTGTGTTTAATGAGAAGGTGATGTACAAGGACAGAGATGAAGCACAAACCAAGGAATCGGGTACAAAGAGCAGCACAGAGTATGTTGAGTTGGAAGACTTCGATATAAGTCGTGGTATAGTGGGAGCCCCGATCGAGGAGGATAGCGATGGTAGTGACTCAGAGAATAGTGAGGATACTACACTACCAAGTCCATCTCCACCTCGTTCCCCAAGGAAGACATCCAGGCCACATGTACCGAGTACGAGATATCCGCCCTCCACCTATGTGAATTACTTGCTACTTACTGATAGTGGCGAGCTTTAATGCTATGATGAAGCATTGAAGGCGAAAGATGCAAGCAAGTGGGAGCTTGCTATGCAAGATGAGATGAAGTCCCTCATCTCTAATGGCGCGTGGGAGTTAGCCAAACTACCCATGGGCAAGAAGGCTCTGAGAACAAATGGGTGTTTAGAGTCAAAAAAGAAACATGATGGTTCCCGTGAGATACAAAGCGAGGCTAGTAGTCAAGGGTTTTCAGCGTAAAGCGGCGTTGACTTCACAAAGATATTCTCCCAGCCGTGAAACCAATACTATTCGGCCAGTGTTGAGTATTGTTGCAGCGGAAGATTTGTATCTTGAGCAGTTGGATGTTAAAACTGCTTTCCTCCATGGTGACCTAGTTGAGGAAATTTACATGCAGCAACCAGAGGGTTTCATCAAGAAGGGTAAAGAGAATATGGTATGCAGGCTCAGAAAGAGCTTGTATGGTTTGAAACAAGCCCCTAGGCAGTGGTACAGGAAGAGATAGACAGAAAGGTATTCTGGAGTTATCTCAGGCTGAGTATGTTGAGAAGGTATTGAAGAGGTTTAACATGGGTGGTGCGAAACCAGTTTGCACACCTTTGGCAGTCCACTTCAAGTTGTCCAAGGAACACTCTCCCAAGACTATTGCGGAAAGCAACTTCATGGCTAAGGTACTATACGCCTTTTCCATTGGAAGTCTTATGTATGCCATGGTTTGCACGCGTCCGGATATAGCCCAAGCAGTGGGAGGTGTCAGTCGATTTATGTCTAATCCTAGAAAGCAACATTGGAAAGCCGTGAAGTGGATATTGAGATATCTGAGAGGTACTACTGAGAAATGCCTATGTTATGGAAGGGGTGTTGTGAACTTGCAAGGGTATGTGGACGCCGACTTTGCAGGTGAGGTAGATCGCAGGAGAAGCACTTTTCCGGGTTATGTCTTTACGATGGAGTGCCACTACAGTGAGTTGGATTTCTTAGTTACAGAAGATCGTTGCTTTGTCTACCACAGAAGCAGAGTATGTGGCCGCTACAGAGGCAAGCAAAGAGATGAGTTGGTTACAGGGATTGATGGAAGAGCTTGGGATGAAGCAAGAGAGAAGTGTGTTACATGGCCCGATCAGTGCTATACATCTTGCTAAGAATTCCGCCTTTCATTTTAGGACCAAGCACATTGGTCTCCGATATCATTTTATCCGATCTCTATTGGAGGATGAGGTTTTGGCACTTGAGAAGATCCAAGGGAGTGAGAATTCGGCGGATATGTTGACCAAGACCGTGCCTACTGAGAAGTTGAAGTTGTGTTCAACTTCGGTTGGTCTTCTTGCTTGAAGACCATGATGGATGAGCGGAGTGTTTCATTAGTAAATTGGAATTGGATTGAGTTGTTACAATTGAGATGTGATGTGCATGTAGAATCTCGAAGGTTCCAAGTGGGAGATTGTTGGGTTTGTGGAACCGTCGAGCTTTGCTCCGGTGTCCGACCATTATCTTCGCCAGTTTGGAGAAAGGCGACCAGACGCTGAAATTATTGGAGGTGGGTGCGACCAGCCCAAACTGGCGAAGATAACAGGTCGGACACCGGAGCAAAGCTCGATGGTTCCACAAACCCAACAGATACTTGGTGGGATTAAAACCCATACCATTTCGGACCAGTGTCTATAACCTTGCTAACATGAAGAGCTAATTCAGAGCTAGATTTGATGCGAATAAACTAATACAGATCTCTAAGTGTTTCCAAATCTAGACGAGGAGAGTGTGGGACCTCCTTAATATGAAACTTAACTCAAAAGGCAGAAGAACTACAAAAAAGTGGTTAAACATATATATGGGTTAAATAGTAGAGGTTGATGAGGGTCTGAAAATACCTCAGCATTGGCAATCTCGCAGCGCCTCTGATTTGTCCTGTAATCGTGTATGACCCAATTGGTTTTTATTCCATTAGGTGCTTGGCCCGTGTAGAATTCAAGAGTTAATGCATTTATTAAATGCCTCGTGAATTAAAATACTCTCCCAATCGAGGAGCAACACTCTAAAAGAGCACAATCAAGTTTCATATACCGTTTATCACAAATATTTTAAATCACCGAGATATAACAATAAAATCCAATAACTAGCCATAACCAAATCTATATACATTTGAACATTTACGATAATTAGAAAATAACTATATCCTTTCATTCCATACCAATCTTTCCATAATAATACGAATATACTAAAACTATAAACACGACATAACATACACCGCCATTTTGCCAATAACTAACTTAAACACCTAACCATTTCCATTCACGACTTAACCAATATTAATAGGCTTGTTTTTTCTATGTTGCCTCAACAGATAACCCACTGTTAGATTTCTCTGAAATTTTAAAGGGTAAAACTACTGTGTGTTATAAATATACAGATCAAATTTGATATCTATCCAACAAAGGATCAACCTCCATCTAATCAGAAGAAAAAGACTAGCACTGCAATTTTTCTGGTGTAGAAAAACTACGACCAGTCACGCTTATGCGTGCCTCAAAAGATATCCAACCGTTGGATCTGTCTATAATTTTAATATGTAATACTACCATGTGTTATACAGCTACAAATTTAATGTAACCTCCATCCATAATTGATTCAATCTCCATCTAAGCAAAAACTTACAACTGCGCACTGCAGTTTTCTACAGAGAGTTAAACTAGAAACCAGTCTTTCTAATAAAGACCTCGACAGATATCCGACTGTTGGATCTGTCCAAAAATTAAATATGCCATACTTCAATGTGTCAGGACACTATGGTTTAAATTTGACAAAAATCTGTGCCAGAGAAGGTCTCCATCTAGGTAGAAACAAAATACTACATCAGAGACGTTTTGTGGAGTAAAGTTCACTGTACTCTATTCATCTTCTTCAAATACCACTCTACAGTTTATTAATGGCTCATGCTACCAATCAAGATTCATATGAACAATAAAAATAGTAAGAACATATCATGTTACTACATAAATCATTAAATCTAACTCACAAATTAAATTGACAAAATTCTGACCGCTATAACGTAACAGTGAAAACATGAAAATATGTTACCACATAGATAAAGTATTGTAAACCAAATAAAAGAATGTAAATAAAATAAATTAATACCATTCCATCTTGCAGATATATATTTTATTAACATGCAGTATGTACAAGTCTTTAACATATAGCATGCTCAGGTGAAATGACATGATACCAATATGCTGATAGCAAATTGAAATTGCATGCGGCTTTAAAAAAAATAGTGGTGCACCATATACATATACCACGCCCATGTCAGTACTTAAGTATACACACACATATACATCATGCTCATGTAGGATCTTTTTACATTAAGAAATTTTAATAGAGAAGCCGGTTCAAAACTAATAGATAGGTTGTATTCATGCATATTAAAGTCTAACTTATAGCATATTGCACAATTATTAGATGGCCCCAATTTAATGGTATACCTCCTATGTAATCAAACAGTCCTTGCATGGACATTATGTATCATGGCTTTTGGCCATGAGAAGTATTCAAGTCCATAAATTATCCCCATTATTATTTTGATGTGAGAAGTAACCAAAACTTAGCCAAAAGAAAATCAAACAGTACGCATAAAGAGATGAATCCAGTTTCTTAATACATAAATCATAATAACCAATAGAAACTAATGTGTATCCATGTCACTTGCTAGTGCTACCCATCACACCGTACTATCATCTGTTCTAGCCAATACCTTGTCAAACCACAAAGCATTGATAATCACGGTAACAAACTCATAGTGAGAATATATAAATTAATAAAAACAGTCCACTCACCAGATATTGCAAAACATTAGTTAGAATCTAGTAAAGAAAATCGAAAAATGACATTCGTGCCGAAGCCGCCAATACCCTTTCTTATTCCTTTTTTCTTTTCTCTTTATTTCTCTTTGGTTTAAACCTAGAACTCTCCCTCTCTTCACTCTTTCTCACTTTCTCTCACATATCATTTTCTCTCTCTTTTATTTTATTTATATTTTTTTAATACCCCAAATACAAAGAAAGAGGTTCGGTGGTTATTTTTATCTTTATCATTTTTTTAAGCCCACGTTGTAGATAATAGGCACATGTCTAAATAATGCTAATAAAATAATATAAAATGCATGCTCATATATATATATATATATCGGGCTGGCTACGTCGACATACAGAAATGATATACGAAATTGACATATGCAATCCAAACGTGGACTTGCACATTGTTCTAAGGACTGATTTTTGGTAGATATTATCTCCTTACCATGGATAGTACCTCTACAAAAAATCAGCTCAATCGGATGTGTCTAGTCTTGTCAAAAGAGTGTTAAAATTCTGGACCGTCAGATAAATTTCTAATTTGAACTCAATTTTTGGTAGGGTTAGACATGTTCAAAGGAGCTGATTTTTTGTGGAGATGATCTCTATGTTGTGAAGATCACATCCTTATAAAATCAGCTTTTAGTTCATTATGTAAGTAGGTAGGATTGCGTATGTCAATTCCGTATGTCATTTCTGTATGTCGACGTATATATATATATATATATGAGCAAGTTACGTTTATCATACTTTTTATACCATAGTTTATACCACACCCCCTTACAAGATGAATTAAATGGTAATAATTTGTGGATATGATCTACTAACCATAGGTAACATCTCCACAAAAATTCATCTCATTTGGAAATCTCCAACCTAGTTAAAAGTTGTTGTGAACTTTGAATTTTTTTTAATAGTTCAAATTTTTTGATTTTGGAATCATCTTTTGACATAGTTAAACATTATCAAATGAGGTGAAATTTTATAGAGGTGATCTTCTTGGTTAGTTGAACACATCCACAAAAACTAGGTTATAATTCATGTTGTAGATAAATTAAGTTGTGGGGCATTGTATAAACTATGGTATAAAAAGTGTGGGGCATGGTATATATATATATATATATATATATATATATATATATATATATATATATATATATATATATATATATATGCAAGCATAAGTATCATGATTCATCTCATATTTCTTTTGGTGAAGCTTAGTCCATATTTGCTTCTCAATGTCTTCTAAAATCCAGATGATGAAACAATGGTGATCAAGAGCCAAATACGAGATACAAAGATCCCCTAACCACCATTAACTTTAAAATCAAAGCCAAATTCCTGCCAAACTTTGAAAGGTTTGGCATTTCAATTTCCTCTGTCTTCTCGCTTGCAATGTCCATTGACATGATTGTATGCCTTTTGACACTTTCAAGATAAGAAACCCAATACACTTTTCAATTAAACACCACGGGTTCAGATCCAACCGGACAAATGCTTTAATTGTGTAAATTTCCTCCATGATGTTTTTTAATGCCATGTACCTCCTAAAGTCAACACTAAGAGCTCATGAGAATAAGAAACCCAGTCATGGCAAGTATGACCAAAAGGAACGCCCCTAGTAATCATTAGCGTCTTCGAGACTTACATACCAGAATCTTATATTGGTGTATAGTATCGTCGAAAACTAGTCGAAGATAATCGCAATTCTTCTATGGGGGAGAAGGTATCTTGGTAGAAAAACGAGTGACTGGGTTGACAATGTCGGGATAAGTACTAACGTCAGGGTCATGTAATACGATAAAAGTCCCCAGAATAAGCAAACCATCACAAGAGTCTTCTATAACCGAAATCTTGTCATTACATAAGTCATGTACGTAATACGTTAAACCTCTCTCCAGTAATGTCATTGCAAAAGTAGTATGCAAACTGTTTCGACCCCCACCTACGTGGCAAACGTCCATTGGTAGGAGTCTCCACTTTATTCGTTTAATCAACAGGGGTAAAGCCCAATTTGCAATACCATGGATCAATGTACAAGTCTATTAACTCATGTGTCTAAGGTTGAACCTTAGCCACATGGCTTGCCACTAACGTACATTAATTTATGTCCAGATTCATTTCTTATCAAAGAGATAATTATCAATTGAGAGTTATATTCAATTACAATTACTTAAGCTACAAAGAGTCTTTACTCTACCTATATAAATACCAAACTATTTTTCATACAGAACTATGTTCTTGAGACTTGATCCCATCAATAATTTGGGTACATAGGCAACCGAAAGCTACAGTCTCATCATTCACTCGATCACTGCTTTTTCACTACTTTTCTACTTTCTTCATCTATTTCGTCACCATTTAGTGTTTTGATCATATTTGGTCGAAACATAATTGGCGCCGTCTGCGGTTTTTATTCAAAATTGACAATCACGTTCTACAAAAGTTATGACGAATACTCGATGAGCCTAAGTTCTCGACGCACTTACTGACGATCATCACGAATGTGAGGTTCAAGGTCAACCTGGCGGTATCGAACTACTCCCTCCTATTCTTTTTCAACACTCGATTGCATACGACCTAGCTACCGTTCCATCGATGCACCAAATTATTCGGCACAAAGTTATTGCCTGTAACGATTCTTCGTCATCTGTTGCGGATAATGTCCGTCATATGTCTTGAGAACACTTCTTTAAAAGTGCACGAGTGTACGACAAACATAACAACTACTACAAACGTCGTCTGACATAAACCATCCCTCTCGAAGATGATGTTGTATCTATCACACCACAATGTAACGCACGCCAATGACATCGTAGCATGTGGGATCATTTACGTGGGGAGGATGAGGATGAGATTCCTGTTGTTCGCAACGTACGTAATCCACAAGTTCTCGAAAATGGTGTTGTATCTGTCACACCACAACGTAACATACGCTAACAACATAGTTGCGTGTGGGATCGTTTAAGTGGTGATGATTAGATTCTCGTTGTTCTCAATGATTACCCACGAGTTCAAGACAATTCATACGGATTTCACAATGGTTACTTTTCACGAATTTCAGTAAAGCGTATCTAATTCATATTTGTCCATTGTCGTTTGATAGTGACGATGGTCGTCTCATTTTATTTGTTAGTACGACTCTTATATCAGCTGAATGGTGACATTCTTGCTTTGAGAAATTTGTATTGGTATTGTTTCATGCTCTCAAACATCTTAAGCTTATTTCAAAGAAGGAATAGTCGAAGTTTATACTTATCGAATATCCGATGTGCAAGTTTTTTTGCAAGGTCTACGGATCGAGTCGCAGAATAGAAAAGTTACCTTAGCGCTTACAACATTGTCTCTGACACTCATACAGTTAAAAAGAGACAAACTTTGGTTTCGCTAGTGGCTGATTTCTTATTGATGATATTCCTATGTCGAATGCATTACTCGATGAGGAACATGTCGATCCCTAATTGTCTTTACCTCCCGGGAGCAATGATTTGAAATACTTATCGGATATATCAGCTGATTGTTAGATTTACACCGATAGTTCGCATAATAAGTCTAGCTCCGGTCTTGGTTTTGTCATCTTGAAGTTGAATGAAGACACAATTTGGAGGTCTTTACGTTTGGGTTTTGACGCTTCACATAATATGGCTGAGTACGAAACTGTCATTTGCGGTATACGCATAACTCTTCAGCTGGGGGTGACTAAGTTAAGATTAATTATTCTAAGTTAGTCGCTAGCCACTTTGAATGATAATATGCGGCTCGCAATGATATAATGGTCGTTTATTTGGACTTAATTCAACGAATTATACAAAAGTTTGCATCTATCAGTATTGTACAGTATCCGCGTTACGATGTAAGGCATCCTGCTTCTATCACATACATATCCGTGAAAAATCAAGTCGTCGCTGTCACGACAACACTGAATTAACCACTTATGTTGTCAGATGATTCCAACGAGCTTGACACTGATAATGTCTCGGTATCTACCGATGACGATCATGTAGATGACGATGCTCTGGAATTCCTAATGACCAAAAACTCTATCGCAGCAGCACAAGTCTCAATCCTATCCTTCGTTGTTTGGGCAGAACGAACGATTTACTAGGCCTCGAAGAAATTCATTCAAGACTATGTGAACACCACTCCTGGGCGAAGTCTCGCTCACATAGCAATGACCCAATGGTATTGGTGGCCATACATGCCAAAGAATATTACGCATTTTTCCGAGAAGTGTGTGCCTTGTCAAAAACATGATGTATGATATGGGTCAAACTTCCTGCGATGAAGCGTTATCCAATCCATAAACCTTGGTCATTTGTGAAATGGGGCCTTGACATTGTTGGTTTATTTTTGCCAACCATTGGCAGTGTTTGTTTCTTGCTCATCGCAACAGATTATTTTACTAAGTGAGCGAACAAAATAGACATGTTGAACGAAAAACCGGACAAAAATTTGTTAGTATGTGTACGCACAAAAATGTGTACCTAGGTCTATGCAATTGATTTTAGAGTTGCCACTAACTTTATTGAGGAAAAATTGAGTAAAACCTATGTGAAGGACTAGCCCTCGAAACTAGATGATTATTGGGTTCGGGAGTCAAGGTACGATGTGGGAAGGTGTTAGGCACCCACAATCGCCTGGTAAAACCAGCCTTACTTCTATTGAGATGCAAAGTTTTAAGATAGGCAAACGAAGAAAGCTTGAAAAATAATCTACCAAGTTGGATGATCTTCACTAAATTATTTAAAGCAAATGACTATATGCTATAGTAAAACTAAAAAAAACAAATAATCATAATATGCAATATTAATTAAAATAAAAGAGAAAATAAAGATGTCACCTTGTTTGGAATGTTGCTTCATACTTGATTGTAGATTGATTGATTGATTGATGATCTTGATTGATTGTTGATGAATGATGATGATAAACTTGATTTTGGATTGACAACTGTGATTTTTGGATTGAAACAGGTGATTTGAGGAAAAAACAACTTTTGGTGAAAAGAAGTTTCTACTCAAGATCAACGAGAAGAAAAGAAGGCTAAAAATGAAGAACTAGAAAGAAAAAAATGAAGAACAAACACCGAAAAGAAATTTATTAGCTCTGAATAACTAGGTCCAGATTATTAACTCCGAATTCCTAGCTCTAGCTTGCTCTAGATTATTTTTTTGTGGGTGAATGAGACCCATATTTATAGCTTTTTGGGATGGATTTCAATATGGTAATGAGTTTGATCCAATGGCTGAGTATTGATGAAGAAAAATCCAATGGCTTGATCTCTTTCTGGTTGCACCTCCTAAATCTGGCCCTTGATTCAAGAGGTGGGATAAGGGGTGCAATCTTGGCCCTTGATTTTTGGATATTTCAGATGGATTAGGGCAAAAAATCAAGCCCTACACGTCCTCAATGAGCCCATAATCCAGGGTTTCCAAACTTGGCTCCAAAATGGCATATTCTCTAGAATATTCTTGATTTTAGGGATCAAATCAAATCAAACAAATAAGGAAGGTTCTCTAGTTTTTTAGAGGCTTAAAAATGGGCTAGAAACCCTAATGAAAAGGTCCAACTCGAGTTGGATCCACAGCCCATGAGAATATGTCCAAATCTAACAAAAAAGGCCTATTTTGACCATATTTTCAATGCTGCAAATTCCCCTTGACCGGGTCAAAATTAGGCAAGCTATTCTTCACAAAAAATGTTAATTAATCCATTAAGAAGGTCCATGAACTCTTAAAAATACCCTTGGGTCGGAATCTTACTCCAAAAAATTGTTGCACTCAACAGTGTGCACAATGGGCTGAAACGGGATAGGGCAAAATTAGGGTTTCTGAAATCCAAAAGGAACCTAGGCAAGCTTGTAGTCATTTCAAAGGATTTTTTAAGGGGAACTAAAATATGAAATAATCTCATCCAAAGAAAGAGTGGAAAAAACGAGATTTGGGCTCCAAAGGGTTACAGGGGCATTTTGGTCATTTTCATCTCAAAACTCAGAAAACAACGAAACTTCAGCCATAGCTAGAACATGATGAGGAGAGTCTAAAGACGCTAAAAGAAGATGAAAAGAAAGAATTTTGATATAGAAATGAAGACTCTAGAAAGCAAATCACCTTATATGATCAAATTTAATTCAAGGCAAAATCGTGAATGAATTATGCATGGGGTGCAAAAATAGGGTGTCTACAGTTGCCTCTCTTTGGCGGAGGTTGCTTGCAACGGAACGGCAAAGCCATGGAGACAAACCATTTTTGCCAAGCTCCAGCCAAAAGATCTCATACAATTTTTGAAAATTCATTTGAAAAAATATTTTTGAAAGAGGGCATTTCCCTAGATATTTGAAATCCTTGATTTTTTTCAAGTTGTTTGTGAGGGCTTAAAAATGATTGAATGTTGGTGGATGCATCGAACGGACTTATACCACACAACATGGTAACTGGATTATCTGTGGAAGCATCAGACGGACTTATACCACAAGACAAAATATCAATGCTAGCGGAAGCATCGGACGGACTTACACTGCATAACATGATATTGGTTGATTGAAAAATATTTTCTGAAAATGATGAACAACTTTTTTGAAATCAAGGGACAATTTTTTTTTGAAATATGTTATTTTTCAAATTCATTTTAGAAAACTGGTGAAATTAAATGGATAGATCAATTCATTCATGATTTTGACTTAGATTAAAAATTCTCATATAATGATGATAACCAAACACTGACGAAAGACTCACCGGGGAGAGCAAGAAGATCCACTGGAGATGAAAGATTATAAAGATAAAGGAAGAAGACACATACGAACACTGTTGGAGAAGATAAGAGATGTGCTGGAGATGAAAGATAGATGCTGGGGATGATGATGTTCAAGTTCAATCAATCAATCAATCAATTACGTTCAAATTGGAAAAGACTGTCACTAAGAGTTTAGGCTGATCCATCCATGAGGCTGTCAGTAAAACTGACATTGTTCTAGCGAACAATTTTAATGTTGCACAAATGGAGTTACCGAAATGATATTAATGATCAAGTGGTTGCCAATAGTGTGATGGTGAAAACAAAACTTGATGAATATTTTCTCATACTGGAGGGTAAGAACCCCATGGTACTAATATTCATCATTTTTTTTATTTTTGAAAAGTTTTTGGAAATTTTTTTTTTTGGTCAAACTTGGTCAACTGTCAAAACTGGTCAAAACCGGGTCAACTGGTGAGAACCGGGTCAAACAGCTCAAACCCGGGTCGGTCTAGACCAACCGGGTCAACCTGGGCCAACCGGATCAAACGGGTCCAAACCTGGTTGAACAGGACCGAACCTTATGCCAAAATAGGTAAGGGGTACCCGACCTTCCTTATCTGGTGCTTGCACTGAATAATTGAATTAGAACAGCTTTTTTAAAAAAGGGAAGGAATCTCAGTAAAAGGACAAAAAAGAAACTTCCCAAAATTCAAAATAGAAAGAGAAACCGCCTTATTACCTTTTCTTACCTCCAAAACACACGAACAAGTACTGAGCCTACAGCTCTATTCCGGCTTTATTCCCTTCTCTTGTTAAGGCCCATCAGCACTTTCCATTTGTGATTTATGCAAGGACCTGCAACTTCTAAAAGCTGGAGCAAAGGAACGCTATATATAGGCTTGAGAAGGTGCATACGTACCTCACCAACTTTTTCCACAACCGGTATAGAGAGTCAATATGGCAGCCGCCTCACAGTCATCCTCTTCAGGCGATGGTAAGCTTGCTTTCCTTCCTTTGGCTCATGTCATGTTCTTCTCTTTTTTTTCTTATATGTCAGCAAAACAAAACGCATAGTATATACACATGCATGCTATTGTTGGGCCTACTGATGATATCAGATGAAACCTTTTCCTTTCCCTTTGTCGTAGGAAACCTTATTCCTGGAGAGGTAGACATACCTTGCTGGATAACAGAGAACTTTAGTGACAGCGAAATGCATACTTTCGCCGGGTATAACCTAGGAAATTCCCTCGGATTACTGCCATTTGAACTTGACTGGATCACAATAAAGCTAGCTTTAAAGTACTGGAATTCTTCCTCTCATACTTTCCAATTCGGAGACTCTGAACTCATCCCAAATGTGGAGGAATTTGCAACCCGGCTTGGAGTCATAGACCAAGGTGAATTAGTGCGGGCACCCTGGGAAGAAATGCGATCATACCCTCGTTCCTCGGAACCACATCGTTACTCGTCTCCATCTGCAGTCATACGAGCACCAAACAAAGTTGTAGCCTTATGTGTCTATGTCTTGGACAAGGTCCTTCTCTGTAATCGTACATCAGAAATGGTGTCTCTCATCCCGTTGGTTACCACCCATTCTTTAGGCATAAACTCCAATATAGCCGCCCTCGTTCTTGTTGAAACTATCATTGGTCTCGATAACACCACGAACGATCAACCCTTCACCGGGAGTTCTCAACTCCTTTGGGTAAGTTTTTTTTATTTTTTTTTACCTTGTACTGTTTTACAGTTGTGGTTAAGCACCCATACAGACTTCTTGCGAACTCAACCAATGGGGGTGGGGGGGGCCAGGAATGTTTTGGCCATGTACCTTCACCGCATCTCTTTCACGAGTTATCCGTCGGAAACTCATATAGCCAACAGATTTCGCATGGTCCAATCCGATTTTCCAAACATTAATTGGAGAATTCACCGGTGGAAGATTAGCAAGAGCCGCCGATAAATAACCATATACCCAAAGACCGGTAAGGTTCGGTCATGTTAGGATCTGAATGCATGGGATTTTCCAATTGCATGATGCTACCGGAGATGGCTGTATAGCAACAAGTAGTCCCTGGACAACTAAACCACTCGACACACAAATTAGGTAGGCGCTTTACATTAAATATGATATGTAATAAGGAAATGCTTTTATGTGAGCATGGTTGAAACTCTATGTTAGTATGCATGAGTGGTTAGAAAGAATGCATGAAACTGATTAATGAAATGGCATGGTTTATTTTGGATATATTGCTTCAGAATCCTCTATGTAATGTTAACCTAGATTCTTCATCATCAGCCATCCAAAGCAAACCAAGTTTTCGAAAACAAATATATATATATATTTTTTTTTGAAAACAATGTAAAACAAAATATTTTTTATCCACAGAACAAGAAATACCACAAATGATTGAATAATAAGTGAAGGTGTGGGAATGAGTTACCGACAAGAAGATCCTCACTAGAACGACCTCAGGATAGGAGTACGATTAATCTTAACACCAAAAAGTAGTAAGCACACACCACCCTTTTCCCTATCTGATTGCATGATCTCCACTATATGCTGAAAACCAACAATAAATCCTTTCCACCACTCAAAATGATCATAAAGTAAACATAGGACAACTTCTTAGAGACACTTCCGAAAACATTCCTTCTGGCCTCTATAACTTCTGAATGGATTACACTATATCAGTGTATCCTCCAATTTTTTTTTTTTTTTTTTTTTTTTTTTTTTTTTACCTTGAACATTTCTCAACTAGGAGACATAGTGGATCTAAAGATCAAGAACGGACTTTCATAGGACTAATGTAGGCTTAGGTAGCGGGTTAAGAGAATAAGGATTTTTTTTTTCTAATATAGGGTAGAACTTGTCATGAAAAGAAAATGATAAAATATCCTAAACTTCATATGAACCGTCCCTTGAATTGATTTGTACTGCCCCTTGCATAGATTTTTTTTTTTTTTTTTTTTTGCAGCTTCTCTTGGGGGTAACCATTGGGGTAATCATAGCATATTGTAGATTGGGACCATAGTAGATACTTAACGATCAATAATTGATGATGAAAGTGATTTTCCTAATCATGACAAGTTCTATAAAATGGAATTGGGGTATCTATGGGTAGGCTAAGGGTAAATCTGGTTTCCTAAAGGACATAGGTCAAATCGTGGGGATGAAAGAAAAGGCTAAGGCTCAAAATGGCTTCTAGAGGAAACATACGACATTGGGTGGGCCTGTTAGGCTAATATATCAGGTAAAAATGGCCTGTTCCATCATCTCTCTAAGATTTCCACTATACTCTTTGTCTAAAAAAAACAAGGTTGGGTCACGAAGAGTACCTCTTTAACTGGTCGGCATTGGTAGGATTGAAGAACTCAACACCGTCAAGATCAGTGAGGATCACAACTTTCCCAGGTAGAATCTTCTTAATAATGAAGGGGCCCTCCCAATTAGGTCTGAACTTCTCTCGTGGGTCTGGCAGATGTTTAGACCTAATTTCTTTCAGAACCAAATACCCTTCCTTCAAATCCCTCGGACGAACTTTCTTATTAAATGCTCGGGCGATTCTTTGCTGGTAAGCTCATGCATGAGCTGTAGCTTTAAGTCGCTTTTCTGTGATTAGGTTCAAAGATTCTACTTTGGCTTGGATCCATTCCTCCTTTGAACTGGCACCCTCCTGCAAAATGCGTAGAGTAGGCATTTCTACTTCGGCTGGCAAAACGGCCTCCATTCCATAGACTAGTGCATAGGGAGTAGACCACGTATCGTATCTAACCTAAAGTTCGATAAGCCCATAGTGCATATGGTAACTTCTCATGCCGCCTTTGTATGTCTCGATCATCTTCTACAATCCTCGACAAGTGTCTTGTTTGCCGCCTCAACTGCCCCATTAGTCTGAGGTCTGTAGGGTGAAGACAAATGTTGCCGAATTTTGAACTGCTGCAGTATAGCATTAAACTCCTTCCCCTTGAAGCATGTACCATTATCAGTGATAACCTCATGTGGTATCCCATACCGACAAATAATGTTGGTGCGCAAGAACTTTGCCACATTCAATGCCGTAACACTACTTAAAGATATAACTTCGACCCATTTAGTGAAGTAATCAATGGCAACAAGGACAAAGCCGTGTCTGTTGGATGCTGAAGGATTTAACTGGCCAATGACATCGAGCCCCCAAACAGAGAAGGGCGGAGGCACGTGAAAATGGGTTTAACTTCGAAAGTGCGCCGCATCAAATTCCCGTGAATCTGACACTTATGACACTTTCTAACGTACTTTCAACAATTTGTCTCCATAGTTGTCCAATAGTATCCCAGTCTCATGATCTTCTTAGCTAACATGTGCCCACTCATGTGAGGGCCACAAATTCCCATGTATTTCAGTCATAACTGTCCGAGCTTCATTCTCATTCAAGCATTTGAGTAAAATCCCATCGTACGACCCCTTGTATAGAACATCTCCACATATGATAAACTGGCAAGCTAAAACCCGAAGTGATCGTCATTCTCTTTTAGTCAGACCATTAGGGAGTCGTTGATGGTGAAGATACTCACGAATGTCGTGGTACCACGGCTCTCCATCAGAGGACTCAGCCGCTATATCAATATCAAAGCATTAAGCTGGCTCACTTTGTGATATAATCTCGATTGGCCTAAATGTTTCACCTTCCGGAATCTTGAGCATAGAGGCTAAAGTAGCCAAAGCATCGGCAAAGTTATTGCCTTTCCGCCGAAGGTGAGTGACAGTAATACGGTCGAACTCGTCAACCAGTTCTCTCAAGCACTTGTGAGAAGGAAGGAGGTTGGCATGCTTAACTTTCCATTATTCTGTGATCTGGTTGATAATTAGCAAGGAGTCTCCAAAAACATCAATCTCCTTTATCTGGAGCTGTAGTGCAGCTCGAAGTCCAGCAATACAAGCCTCATACTCTGCCATATTATTGGTGCACTCAAACTCGAGTCTGATAGAACCAGGCGTGCGTACTCCTTCGGGGGAGATAAGAACTGCCCCTACTCCATTTCCAGATTGATTCATAGCACCATCAAAATATAGAGTCCACTGTGGTTCTACCAATTCCGTGGTCCGCTCGACGGGCAGAATATACTCATCCGGGAACTTCGGTCCCCGAGCGGCTGATAATTCGCCAAAGGGTGTCTTTGCTAGGTGATATGCCAATGCCTTTCCCTTGATAGATTTCGCGGTGACATAATGTAATCTCGAACTCTGCCAAAAGCAACCGCCAACGGAGGTTCGCCCCTGATCATAGGCTTATCCATCGTGTACTTGAGCGGATCTATCCTTGATAATAACAACACCAATATGCAAGCATGTAGTGTCTAAGACGTTAGGTTGCCCGGACTAGTGCCGACATATGTCTTCTCAATAGAGGAGTAGTTTGCTTCAGACTTATGAAGACGCTTGCTCAAATAGTAAATAGCTCGCTCAACTCTACTTGTCCCGTCATGTTGTCCAAGCACTGCTGCCATAGAAGTTTCTGTGACAGAGATGTAAAGTAGCAATGGTTTGCCAGGGGTAGGGGGAACAAGTACCGGCGGCTTTAACAAATATTGCTTAATCTTGTCGAAGGCCCTTTGACACTCCTCATTCCATTCCCTAGGTTGATCTTTCCTTAGCAACTTGAAGATAGGCTCACAAATGGGCATGAGTTGTGCAATGAATCTGGATATATCTTGAAGTCGCCCCTAAGAATCCTCGACTTCCTTCTCTCTCAGGAAAAAAGCGGCATTTCCACAATGGCTTTGACCTTAGCCTGATCAACTTCAATGCCCCTTTTGCTAACCATGAAACCAAGCAACTTTCCGGATGTGGCTCCAAAAACACACTTATGAGGATTTAACCGTAACTTGAACTTACGAAGCCGTTCAAACAACTTCTTCAGATTCACATAGTGGTCGTCTCGACTCCATGAATTAACAATCATATCATCCACATACACCTCTACTTCCACATGCATCATGTCATGGAGTAAAGCAGTCATGGCCCTTTGGTACGTAGCTCCCGCATTCTTCAAACCAAATGGCATAACTTTGTAGCAAAAGGTCCCCCATGGGGTGATAAACGAGGTCTTCTCTCTGTCCTCTTCCGCCATCTTGATTTGGTTATATCCAGAGAATTCGTCCATGAATGATAATAGTTCATGACCAGCAGTGTTATCGACCAGAATATCAATACTAGGCAACGGGAAGTCATCCTTCGGGCTTGCCTTATTAAGATCTTTGTAATCGACGCACATTCTTACTCGACCATCTTTCTTAGTGACTGGGACGATGTTAGCCAAACAAGTAGGATAGTGAGTTACCATCGAAAAACCAAATTGTATTGCTTGATTACTTCCTCTAATCTTCAAGATCCATTCCGGTCTAAGCCTCCTCGGTTTAACCGTTTCTTTTCTGGAGATAGTGGCAACTTGTGTACTATATTGGTGTCCAGCCCCAGCATATCATCATAGGACCAAGCAAACACATCTTTGTATTCCTTTAGCAATTCAATCAGGTTTCTGCGCTCAGAGAGGGTTAGAGTTGTACCAATCTTCACATCGCGTGGTTCTTCTATGGTGCTAAGATTAATTGTCTCTGTTTCCTCGATGACTGGCATCGATCGGTCTTCATAATGTTCGTGAGGAAGAATGGACTCAGCAACTTCATTGTCCATTTCTTCTTCATTGTCGGGGGAAAGGGGGTCATAACCTGCACAAATCATCCAATCATCTTGCCCTAAGGCAAGGGGGTAAATCAAATCTGCGGGAGTTTTAAAACTTTTTTTGATTTTTTTGGATTTTTAAAATATTTGAATTTTTTTGGATTTTTAAAATATTATTATATACATGGGTTGAAACAGAAAGTCTCATAGGGGTTTTTTTTTTTTTTTTTGGGCCATATCGGACTCATCCGAAGGCTCAAAGAGAGGACTACGTTGGCTGGGGACCGGATCGGTCATGGATATTTGGGTTCCCCAATCATCATATTGTCCATCAAGGATCGGATCCTCATCAGAATCTAACGTATCTAGAAACCTTTCCCAAATTTCATATTGCGTCTGGGAGTCAGAAAGTGGCATGTTCTCAATATCCACTGAACTGGGTCAGTAATAGATTCCATATTCAACAAATCATCCAAATCAAGTATGGTCTGAGGGTTCAACTGGACATGATAAGGAGTGACAATCTCGTCTCCGGGGTCAGCATCTAACCCGGGGAGACTAGCCAAAGTAAAAGATGGAGTATAGTCCATACCTGACGAGGAGGATGTCGATCCAACCTCATTTATCCAATTAAACTGTCTAGCCTCATGATCCAACCTAAGTTGGCGATATCCTGAATAGGAATTAACATCTGGATCTGAAACAGTAACTTCTGAGTTTGGATATGGGTCGTCGTCTTCACCCCAAAATATATTGGAATCAATAATAGCCCCCTATCTCTGCCCCTAGATTAGGTAGAGCCAATCTGAGATAATTCACCGTGGCGTTAGAATTGATAAATAATTCTGTTAGTCCTTCCACAACCTCCTCAGTATAGCCTAGCCCTTTTCGATCATCTTGACTAGGAATCTGTAGTGGTTCTAAAATGCCGTTTTGGTTTTTTTCCAATCCAAGTCCTGGAAAATAGTTCTGCTCACGGAACAACTGAGTCGTCTTGGGATTTCCATTGCAAAATGGGGTAGGGAGCTTCTCCTTGTCGGGTGCTCTAAACTCCACAATCCCTAATGGTTCCTCAGTGTAGTTACACTTTCCTTTAATCATTGGTATTACCTTATGCTCTTTTGAAGAATCCAGATCATCCAAATCACCAGTGATGCAGATAATCTTCCCTTGCCATAAGAACTTAAGCTTTTTGTGAAGTGTAGAGCGAATTGCGCCGGCCTAGTGTAGCCATGGTCTGCCCAAAAGGAAATTGTAATTAGCCTCGATGTCCATAGCCAAGAATGTGACTTTGAACGTGACTGGACCTATTTGGACGTCAGTTGTAAACTTGTCAAGGACTTCTCTTCTCTGATTATCAAACCCATGAACTGCTTTGGTTGTATCCTTAGTGAAAGTGAAGTATTCCAGCATGATTCCAATGGCTTTCGCAGAATTGACCGGGCAGATATTCAAACCGGATTCATTGTCAATAAGTACAAATGGTACCTTATGGTTATTGCAATGCACCGTAATAGTCAATGCTTTCATGTGGGTTATTCCATCTGGGGTCAGATCATCATCAGAAAATGTTATGGAGTTTGTCTTCCTGAGGGAAAAGATGGTACGCGCCAAATCATTCGGCTGGATGGAAGCTGGAACATGAGCTTGGTTCAAGGTTTGAAGAACTGCTTGCCTATGTTGGGGTGACGCCATGAGTAAGCCCCATATGGAAATGTTGGACTTGGTTTTCTGCAATTGTTGGATTACTTCATTACCCTCTTGCTTTTCTGGTTCAAGAGCAAAGTGGTCAGCCGTTGGGCCAAGACCTGATCCTTCTGTAAGTGTGGTGGCTTGTATATCCTTCCTCCTCTTGTCAAACCGTGAGTCTCAACACATTCCTCTGCCAAACTAGGTTTTAATTGCTTCAACTGATGTAGTGAGATTGTTGAGTCATCTGCACTTTTCTCGGGCTCAATTAATTTCTTCCCTAGAACCTCCTCGGTATCATGACTCTTGGCTGGCATAAACTGGACCTTGGGGATTGTGATCGGAGTTGGGATCACCTGCTGCTGAGTTGGATTCTGGCGAATCACGGGTCCTTGAGGTTCTGACCCCACTTGTGATGCCATAGATTGAGATGTATTCAAAGGATCTACCCATTTTGTAATGGGCCTCTGCATCATAAAGGATTCAAGATGCTCCCTAGTAAACTTGAACGACTTTTGAATCTGTGGAGTATGAAGAAATGGTGCTACCACCTCATTTAATTGGATACCTCTAGGCTTTGTTTGCTCCATGCATCTTCTGACTGCATCTTGAAGATTAACTGGCCTTGTGGTGTTAACATTGGATGTCTGTTTGATCGGAATGATGAATGATGCCGGATCCTTCTTGACAGCTTCCAAAGTATTAACTCTTCCATTATGCATTGGTAGTGGATTTGTCGATATATTGGGAGTGCGGAGACTGGACTCATCTATCTTACCCTCATCAATTAAGTTTTGGATAAGATGTTTAAGGAGCATGCACCTCTCGCGTGCGGTGACCTGGAGCCCGATGGAAGTCACAATGTTTTGAAGCCGCCATACCGTAATCGGCACCGGATTTGGAGGAGGCCTCAACAAGATTAACGTAATCAAGCCCTCGTTGGACTAAAGCCCTCAATACAACTTGTAATGGGAAGCCCAATTCTATGAACCGCCTCATTTGCACAGGGAAAACCCCCGCCTTCCGCCTTGGAGGGAAACCCACTTGATGGGAAAAGGATGAGTTGTCACTTCGACTAAATTTGGCGATGTGGTCGAGGTTAAACTTGTGCAAAGAACTACATTGGCTTCTTTGTTGTTCACCGCTACTGGGGAGGCTTCTTCTTCTCAAGCGGGTTAGATCCTAGACATTGAGCTGATGGGAGAAATATTGCTAGATGATAACCCATCTTCTATTTGTGATCCAAATGGGTAACTAAGGCTTGATATGTCGGATGATAACTAGCACTTAGCCCGGGTAGCATACTCTTGGTTCAAACTCTTCATAACCATCCTAATTTGCTCATGTTCCGTGGGCCTATCAATGATTTGGGCCGCTTTTGTCCTCCATCTTGTAATGTACTCAGAAAACTTTCATTCGACCTTGCTTCAAAGCTTCCAAATTGCCTTCGCCCATTTGGATATCGGTGTTGTAAGAGAAGTGAGCTACAAAAAGCGCTTTACTAGTTCAAAGCCAAGTCTTGATTTTTTTATGTGTTTCAAGATTCATCCACTGGTAAGGGCTGCACCCTTAAGACTCCTCTGGAATAGTTGAACCATTAGTTATGGCCCGATTCCCATTGGTTATAGATAACTTGCATACATACGAATGTGGACCTTTGGACAACCGGTTCCCTCATATCGCTCCATCTTTGGAAATTCAAATCCATGTGGTACTATGATATGTGGATATGGACACATATTATCAAGGTCCAGGTCTTCACCTTTCATCTTGGTCATTGCTTCTTTCAATTTCTTAATCTCCTCCATTACGGGGTCAACCGGTGGTTGGATTGGGTTTTGCACTTGGTATTGGGGGTTCGTGTAGAACAGTGGTTGTGGAGTTTGTGGAAAATAGGTTGGGGTTGGTAACATAAGTGGGTTGGACATCATGGTTGTAGTTGGAATTTGGTTTGGGCTTTGAAAAGTTTGATGAGTGGATGGTTGAGGGATGTAGGTTGTGTTATCCCCGAGGAAAAAATTCGGACGGAGTATGGGTTGACATAGGAACATGTAATCGGGTTGATCTACGTGGTCGATACCGGAGTGGGTAATGAGGAGGTAGAATGGTAGGGTTAGGACTAACCATGGGAGGTAGTGTGATACCCGGTTGTTGTGGTTGACCCGCACTTTGGAGTTATTGCAAACTTTGACATCATCTTGAGAAACATCTTTTCCATCCCCTTCTCCATCAATTCCTCTTGACCGGGTAGGGATTGACGATTCACCGTAATTACTTGTATGTGGACTTCGAATGTTCACGATAAAATTTGTCCCTTTAGATGGAGGTGCTGGTGGAGAACTTCCTTGGGCACATACATCCGTGATGAAGATATAGGGGCAGCGATAACTCTTTGAGAAGAACCGTCCCGTAGATTCTCCATTTGAATCAGCCGAAGTTAATGGTTGCACGAGATAACCTTAACCCCTGGTCTTCTATTCCAACTAGCTTCTAGATGCCTTCTTCTTCCTATCTTAACTGAAACACCTCAAAGAAAATGTAAGTTTGACTCTCTAGGGAAATCCCCAGCGGAGTCGCCAAAAAACCTATATGCACAAAAATGTGTACCTAGGTCTATGCAATTGATTTTAGAGTCACCACTAACTTTATTGAGGAAAAGTTGAGTAAAACCTATGTGAAGGACTAGCTCTCGAAACTAGATGATTATTGGGTTCGGGAGTCAAGGTACGATGTGGGAAGGTGTTAGGCACCCACAATCGCGCTATAAAACCAAAATTTTTTCTTCTATTGAGGTGCAAAGTTTTAAGATAGGCAAACGAAGAAAGCTTGAAAAATAATCTACCAAGTTGGATGATCTTCACTAAATTATTTAAAGCAAATGACTATATGCTATAGTAAAACTAAAAAAAACAAATAATCCTAATATGCAATACTAATTAAAATAAAAGAGAAAATAAAGATGTCACCTTGTTTGGAATGTTGCCTCATACTTGATTGTAGATTGATTGATTGATTGATGATCTTGATTGATTGTTGATGAATGATGATGATCAACTTGATTTTGGATTGACAACTGTGATTTTTGGATTGAAACAGGTGATTTGAGGAAAAAATAACTTTTGGTGAAAAGAAGTTTCTACTTAAGATCGACGAGAAGAAAAGAAGGTTAAAAATGAAGAACTAGAAAGAAAAAATGAAGAACATTGAAGAAAAGAAGGCTATTAGCTCTGAATAACTAGGTCCAGATTATTAACTCCGAATTCCTAGCTTTAGCTTGCTCTAGATTGTTTTTTTGTGGGTGAATGAGACCCATATTTATAGTTTTTTGGGATGGATTTTAATATGGTAATGAGTTTGATCCAATGGCTGAGTATTGATGAAGAAAAATCCAATGGCTTGATCTCTTTCTGGTTGCACCTCCTAAATCTGGCTCTTGATTCAAGATGTGATAAGGGGTGCAATCTTGGTCCTTGATTTTTGGATGTTTCAGATGGATTAGGGCAAAAAATCAAGCCCTACACGTCCTCAATGAGCCCATAATCCAGGGTTTCCAAACTTGGCTCCAAAGTGGCATATTCTCTAGAATATTCTTGATTTTAGGGATCAAATCAAATCAAACAAATAAGGAAGGTTCTCTAGGTTTTTAGAGGCTTGAAAATGGGCTAGAAATTCTAATGAAAAGTTCCAACTCGAGCTGGATCCACAGCCCATGAGAATATGTCCAAATCCAACAAAAGGCCCATTTTGACCATATTTTTCAATGTTTGAAATTCCCTTGACCTGGTCAAAAATTAGGCAAGTTTTTCTTCACAAAAAATGTTAATTAATCCATTAGGAAGGTCCATGAACTCTCATCCTCTGCCTCCCATCCCCATCACCACGCTCATGTGTGTACTGCTTTAACATCACGAAAGGTTCAAAGCGATCCATATAAAATTTCAAGAGTTTAGTAGGTTTTTGTTTTTAAACTAAGGGAGAGTGGGTTTTATGATTGTGAGAAGAGGTGAAAATGATCGAACCGGCCACTTCGGAGCCGCTTTATAAGCAGCACGCTGTACCAGAACACCATGCGCTTTGGCAAAACCGCCGCGGGGTTTTAAAATCACAGTCTGCCGACACGGTTTTGCCAAAACCGCCAGGTATTATATGGCTGCCATTCTGTGCAAAACCGCATAGTTGTTTCTGCTTGGTGTTTTTCCCAGTTCACCGGCTGTTTTTATTGGTGTTTTTGGCTCAAAATTTTGGTGATTTTTGGTTGAATCGCTAAAAGATGCTCTAAGCCCAAAGATCTACCCAGATTCTTTTAGAATCAATATGCAAACCAATACAGAAATTGTTCAAACATAGTATATTGTTATTCAAAAAATTGAGTTAACATGGTTCATACATCTCAATTACAGATTAAACACAAGAAAAAAGGATCCCTAACAAAACCTTTACGCACACGACATGTTTGTTTGCCACGAAATGTGTCTTATTCTCTAGTGTTACAATTCTGTTGAAATTCAAAAATCCTACATGCAGAGACATGAGGCGTCCTCCAGTTCAATCAGGTCCAAACACCCTGAAGCTGCTGCTTTTCTCTTGTCGTTGGTTGTTGTTGTTTTGAGGAAAACCTCCTCGAAGGGGGCAGCCTTGGGTTCCTTTAGGCACCTATGTTCTCAAGCTGAGCACTTTGTCCATTCTTTCACAATGCCAGCTATAACCTGATACATTATGGAATAAGTAAGACATGGGTCGTTTCGTGAGATACACTTTTGCAATTGATAACTACTAAACTAGTATAGTTTCTACTAGTTTCCTGGTCAGTAAAGTTTACCTTCCAGGGCCCAACTCATAACTTTTGCCAGCCCTTTGGTTAGAAGAGTCTTCACTGTTGTCTCCCACTGAACTGGAGAAGTCACCTATTTTTCCAGGTTGAGAGGGTAATTAACATCTTTTAGCTCTTGGTCCTAGAATCCGAGAGACGCAACAACTTAACAAAAAATTTAAGGACTCACTTGTTGAGCCAAAATATTCTTAATTGTAGCTGGATCTGCATGTGGCTGTGCATCACGCTGGATATGACTGGCATTCTGGGGGTTCTGATTTCTTGCTGCTCTAAGGCTGCTTCCAATCTTGAGACAGCTGGGTTCATAAATCTGGTATGAAAAGCACCAGCAACAGCAAGGCGCATCTGATAGAAGGGGCATGCAGGAAGGATGCTACTTATAATTGTTGTTACTTGAAAACTTGCCCTAAAACATACATATTTGACAGACAGCTATGTTTCCCTACAATACACCTAAAGACAACTTACCATCATTATTGAAGCTTTTAAATGACTTCTCACTTTAGCTTCTACTGTTTCCACTCCTTTCAGACCTCCAGACACTGCATAATTTCCTAGGATTACTTAAACATCTTGTGTCAAAGGACTAGGTTATCAAATCAGCCAGGTATATGACAACAAAAAACTATGTTACATGGGCACACAATATTTTAAAATAATCAAGATCGGATACATATCCACGTGTCGTGTCCGACACACATATTGTATGTGATATACCTCAATTTTTTGATATTACACAATGATCCGTGTCAATGTACCTTAGAACAAAAGGTTTAGATTCATAAACAATCTTACCGGGCATAGAAAATTTCTGATCTGAACTTTTTTCTTCATCCATGCCCCGTTTGCTGCATCACATAGCAATTGCACTTTTCAGAATCCAGTCCTATGATACTGACCATTGCACTTTTGGCAGAATCTGCTGCTTCCTGCAAAAAGTCATCGAATGATGTAATTAATGCTTCATGTCAGTGATACAAAACTGAATTATTCATTTAAACGGTTTCATTTACCTGCATAGCTACTCCTCTTAGCTTTACAAGCTTTAGTCCATCCTCGAAGCTTACACATGAAAAATTAGTCAGGGAGATAAATAAGAGAAACAACACAGATTGATATCATTTCGAGGATTAAAATGCAAAAGCATCCTAAATTGATAACTTCAAACTAGAATATGATGCTGTGGAGTGATAATTCTGGGAAGGTGCATTGCCAAGTAGTCTATACAAAGAAATTTTATCGAAAAGAAAGCACATACACAAATGAAGTAACCAGTGATCTGGACTGATAAATGGTTGGTGATATCCAGAGTAAGCCATAACCCCTTAAAACAGTATAAATATAGGTATCGCCATACCGATTTTAGTTTAGAGAAACATGTTTTGATAAAAGGCCTTATACACAAACGGTATAGGCGTTCATTTAGTTTAATTTTTTTTTACCATGGTGTGTCCAAGGTGGCACACTTATTGAGTGATATGATGCATCACATGCACTTGTTCGGAAACATATCTCCCAATAAATTGTTGTATGATGACAGTGCCTTCAACAGGAAAAAGTGCTAATAATTCTAATGTACATTGTGAAAAGGTCTACCTAAAAGCTCCAGCAAATGCAAGGGCAGTATATTCTCCCAAGCTTAGACCACAAGTAACATCCACAGAATCTATAATCTGCTGCCCTCCATCAATGGCACTAGTAATTCCACCCAGCCAAGCTTGTGACATAGATAGCTGGCTGGAAAAGCAAAATCAAATATTAACACTGACTTAGAGATCAATTGAAAATCCCAAAACAAACCAGCACTTTCCCAAGTTTCAATTGCACACACCAATATCAACCAAAGGGAGAAGATTACCTGGCTAATAACTGTTGAGTCCAGTTTTTCTTTAGGTCCATTAATGCAGACATCCAGAAGATCGAAACTGCATTTCCCAACATTATATGAAATTCACAAGACCAAAACATTTGCTCTATCGCACAAACCAAGAAGAGCTTGCTATCATATCTGAAATTCAACAATTAACTCAGAGAGAAAGAGGAGTCCTCATACCCAAGTATGTTATTTGCTTTCTCATATAACGCAGCAGCAGCTTGTACCTTCCTGGGCCTCATTACCCATTCCACAGCTTGTGCACCCTAAGAAAAGCCATAGAAACTCGGGTTGCGTAAAAGACTGTAACAGTATCAACAACCTCAAAAGACTATGTTGCATATATAAAAGGTAAGCAATAGTCCTTTATAATATCATCACATTGGCGCAAAGGGTATGTTGTATTGTATCCTAAATTTAACAAGTTTGTCCCATTTGAATTCTTAAAATTTGGTTCCAACAATGACAAGTTGTGGGCATACCTGACCGGGGAAGAGAAAAGCAGTAGTGGGCTTATAATCCACAAACAAACCATCGTCAACAACAGATGTACTAGATCCAACTGACATACACTCCATACATAACCTGGACGGTTTAACTCTTCCATTTGTCAATCCAGAAAAACGTAAAGAATCAAACTTTGGATGAAATGAAATCTTGTGAAGTGAAGCTGGAAGGAACAAGAAGAGCTGCTGCTGAAGAAGAAGAAGAACAAGCCATTGTTGTAATAAGAGAGTTAGAAAAGCGAGAAACAAATGAAGGACAACAAGTGAGAATGAACATGCAGCAGCATTAATGAATTTTTATGTGTACTAGAAAGCAATGGTTTTCAATCGACGGAGTTTGCCAAGTTACAGCATTGAAGGGGCCGTTGTAGAGTAGGCAAGAAAATTGCAGACAGATGGGCCGGGCCGAGTACGTTTGAAAGGCCCAGTGCGTGTGAGGCCCAAACTGAAGTCCTTCTGGTGCTGACTCGGAAGAAGATGAAACTCTTGTACTAGTATACTGCGATATAGTGGGGGCTGAGCGGAGAGGGAAAGATTGAGAGGGTGGAGAGGGAGAGGGACGAAGATAAGAGATGAGGAATGAGAAGTGAGGACAGCCAGAGAGAAACCAACCAAATGACTTTTTGTCCTCATAAACCCCCTTCAGCCCAGAACTCCGCTCACTTGATTAATGATGAGATTTAGTTGATGTTTTGTCGAATGGATTTGCTTAATATTGGACAGTTTTTTCTTTACTTTTTAAAATACAATTTGCCACTTACCTAGCGAAAATCGATTCAGACCTTCTAAAGCATTACTATCCGCCTTTTGGTTACCTGATTGATGCTGTGAAGGGATCTAAAAACTAATAAACTTACACGATTTTTGTACCACTCAAACAAGTTACACCGAAGCTTAAAACTGGATCTCAGGGTTTGTTTTAACATCAACATTCAATAAACATGCTATACAGGTGCTAGAACATAAGAACAATTTTGAACAAAAAAGGCAGAGGTGTTGTAGGTGTTCACACCACTAAAATAAGAGGCGGCTTAAGACCAAAAGTTCACAGCCATTTCAATGTAAAACACCTGGAAACATTCCTATGCTCCTAAATCATCCCTAATACACAAGGGAAAAACTACAGGAAAACAAAAGGACAGTAAATAACTTGGCGCAGTTTAAAAAAAAGCCCTATAAATTCATTTCAAATTTGAAGTTTGACACAGTTTACAACTTTCAACTGGTTAGGTATTTGAAATTACAACGGATGTCCATTGTCCAAACCATCTCAACAGAAAACAAGAATTTGAGTTATTCAATTCAATGTAAACTGCCCTATGGTCCATATAAAGTGTAAAGTAGACACATCACAGGTGCCGACCTAAACAAAGTCAGTAAAATTTTTGGGTGATGATATGTGAGTCTTATAAAATCGGTAAAATTTATTGGGTGATGATAATTTAAGTCTTGTGAACAAGGAAGTAAAGTAAAAGGTTTACTAGATATAGAATTGGAGGAAGATAATCGATTCCCTAATGCCGAAGATCATGGCACGAAAGTTTGCTATAGTGTGTTTCAATAAGCTGGATCGGGCCAAAATTTCTAGTTAGTGTTCTTTGTAAGCCTAATAGCACATAATGAAAGTTACTTAGTATTGGATCTGCATATCCTTCTACCACGTATAAACCTTATAAAACTGAAGTCTTGATGATAAAAACTTTAATAGCCAAACAATTTAGCGAGAGCGTTAAAGCGCCTAAAGCTCTTAAGTTTCAGAAAGTGTCCATAGCTCTTCTTAATTAACACTCTTTTTTTAGTTTTGTATATATGAAGAATGTCCAATAAATTGATCTTAATTTACTGAATTTTGAATTCTGTTACTAAGGTTAAACTGTACAAATTTTCAAGCTTAAACCAAATTATAAGGACATCTCAGATGCAGCCCATAATAAAGAGGGATACGTCAGGAGGGAATTGAAAGGACCTCATATTTTATAACAGGCAAAGTCATCTACTGCGCACCTCCCATTTACTCCTGAATACTACATCAACTTGACTACACGAGTTGAGGGTAGTTGTGTGGTATAGGTGTATGGCCGCGGAAGTGCAGAACCACAGGAAACTGGATGACGTCCCACCAACTATGCTGAACAAATTTTAATTATGTTTACACATGTTTAAATTGTAAAAAGAAACTTGTGCGTGTAGCCCCGAAGTTTTGATTAATGAAGGAAGCTCATCTCGAGAACCCTACTTTGGAGCAAGGTCCTAAGTGTGCTCGATCCTTCTAAAGCACAGTTCATTTCAGTAACCCTACTCTGAAACAGGATCCTAAGTGTGTGCTCGATCCTTCTAAAGCACAGTTCATTTCAGTAACCCTACTCTGAAACAGGATCCTAAGTGTGTGCTCGATCCTTCTAAAGCACAGTTCATTTCAGTAACCCTACTCTGAAACAGGGTCCTAAGTGTAGGCTCGATCCTTCTAAAGCATATTTCATTTCTAAAAAAGCTGTACTCAGAAGCACACTCTTGCGTGTATGCCTTCTCAAGCACTATTTGCCGCCTCTTGAAAATGCTTCACCATTAAGTAACCTGGTTGATGCTCTCAAGGCATCTTAGCATCTCATAATAGGTTTTCTGCAGAAGGTCAAGGATGCAGTTATAGAGTCACAGAGTACTAGAAGGGATTGAGATTAGACACCATCGCTAAGAGGAGCAACTCTCAATGTGGCACTGATTCATTAGAAGGGCCCCAAAAGGCCAACCAACAAATTTCCCTCTAGGGCAGACCGCAGGGTACTGAAGACCGTCAAATTTCAGATCATAGATATACATCTGGATCTAAATCCGTGATTTGGCTCTCGCGGAACACCCATCACCAAATGCAAGTGTTTAGTCCTCAGAACCTACATTTGGCACCTCCATCAGTTACTGAGAGTCAAG
Organism: Coptis chinensis; assembly: GCF_015680905.1. Classification (NCBI taxonomy): domain Eukaryota; kingdom Viridiplantae; phylum Streptophyta; class Magnoliopsida; order Ranunculales; family Ranunculaceae; genus Coptis; species Coptis chinensis. The sequence goes on along the minus strand of NC_141458.1, from coordinate 93,223,798 downwards.
AAGGGGGCCATCATCTGGCAGCAATGTTATAATGGCTACAAGTCAGTCAGTACTTCGGTACATGATACAGACACATCAAGTGGCACGCGAACAACCCTGACAGTGTGCATAAATATGACTTCTGCATCTAAAACTGATCTGACACAATTATTATAATGGCACAAAACAAGTCACACCTATGCTTAAAACTGGATCTCCAGTCGGAGTTAAGCCTTACCGCACTCATAAACATGTTATGCAGGTGCAAGAACCTAATAATTTTAAACAAAACTGAGTGTGTTGTAGGCGTTCTCACCACTAATAAAGTGACGAGTATGGAACAAATTGTGTAAACTTTGATGCCATTTGAATGTAAAGCTTTTACCTGTATTTGAATCTTTTGGTAAGGAATTTGGAGTTAGAAACAACCTAGAAATATTCCTATCCTACTTCCAAATTATCCTTAATACCATCTCTAATATAATACACAGGCAAACAAACACAGGCACAGCCAATTATGAAATATCTTTATACACAATAGCACAGTTTAATGACGCCCCCTCAATATCATTTCAAATTTAATATCTGGCACACTTTAGAACTCTCAACATGTGAGGTATACTAAAAGTCTAGCAGGGAAAACACCACAAGAATTGAGTTATTCAGTTAAAGTGTAAACAGAACACATCATAATTCATGTTATAAATTGAATCAGTTTCAGTTTTCACTTCTTTTCCTATGAAATCTGTCAATGGTATCAGCACCACACAAGGCTTAACAACAGCTTGTCGATCTACCATTTAAGAAACAAACATCCACAGCAACAACTACCTCAAACTAATATAACAACATTTATTAATAGAGATATATAGCTAACATGCCATTTAAAGTTAGAATTGTTCTGGCACCATAGTAATTAGTAAACATATCCATAGCAGAAACACTAAACATATAGTAGCAAGTCGTAGGATACTACTAATAAGACAGTGGCAGAGCTAATAATAAAAAAAAAAGAGGATTAAACTAGCCACTCAATGTGATAACCATCTGCATTGAGATTGTTCATAGCTCTCTCAGCATCATCAATGCTTTCAAACCTAGCAAAACCAACGCATAGGGACACGCCAGTCTTCTTGTACATTGCAACCTGAACCTTTGGCACAGGACCAAAATCGGTGAAGAGCTTAAGCAAGTCATTGTCACGAATGTCTTTGGAGAGATTCTTAATAACAACTGAATTGTTTCTTGCGTTCTCTTTAATGTTCAAAGGGGGTACTAATATAGTAATATTTTGGCACCAGGTGGGGGATATAACGGTAGCGGGGAAAGGTCTCGGGACGGACACACACCATCTTTAATGATATCCATTCCTTGTTCTACAGTAACTAAAAAAAATTATTTATTAAGATAAAAGGAACAATTCGAGAGGAGAGTGAAGACAAAACATTTTGACATTCGACAACAACATTCGACAAAATGTTTTGGTACGTCTCTGACGGCGAAGTTCTTCCCTGGTAGCAGCGTCAACATCTTTACAAGGACCACCAAAATCACCACACTTAGACCAATCACGATATCCAGGGGGTATTTCAGGGCCGTCGCCATTATTATTAAAAATTGTGAACAAAAGAAATCAAGGAGAGGAAAAAGTTTATTAGAGAGAGACTCGGCTGGGCTGGCTATTATTAAGATTTAAGAGTATGGTCAAACAATGGTTCAGTGCGCAGGTGCAGACTAGCAAAGTCGGTAAAGCCTTTGGTGATGAGTTCGGTAATCGAACTCAAAGACATCAAAAAGTTACTACTCTCATTTAAAACAACTTACCAATAAAAAAAAATGGTGAGGTCAATGTAATAACCAAGGCTGATTTAAGGTCCTAAGGAAAGATTTCGCCCCTTCCAATGGTGGTGAAAGGCAACAAAGCATGCGTCTTCCCTCACAGGATTCAACGGTTAACAGCAGCCTAACTTTGCACTGTAGAATAGACTACCCTCTGTAACAAGAATATAACTCTCTCGGCCTACTGATGGAAGAAGAGAATAAAGAAAGAAATGATTAATTTACTAAAGACTTTCTCCGATTCTCGGTATGGTGAGATGAAGCGGATAGTCACTGACAAGTTCAACTTTCTGGTTTACGGAGGTTATGGTAGAGGCAAAGCTTTGCACGACTTTCTATCTTAGTCGATTAGCAGATACACGAAGTTCTATCTCTCTCCTCTCTCTCTCTCGATTCCGGATCAATCCCCTCTAATGAACACGCCAGTGTGTTTATATAGAGGTATGATCGAATCATAGATGGAGAAGGACACCTCTCTAATTCGGTTTCACAAAACCAAATCAAAGTAGAACTCCCTCAAGCCGATACGTAATCCAATCTAGTGGAACTCCACCAAACTTAGTTCAAAAAGAAAAAGTTTAGGCTATTGATGATCCACTACCCACTAGTATAACAGCCCAAGCCCAAGCCCATTACACGACGGCACTGCCTCGGTTCGGTTCGGGAGGGCGTGCGGCTGCAATGGTTTTTGGGTGAGTCCTCCCTCCTAACACAAAAGCTTTGTACCCTAAGGGCACGCCCTTATGCTAGAGGTTCACCTCAAATACCTCACTTGCTAGTGGTGGTTCATCAATGTGGGACTAAACAACACACAAGTATTTGAAATACACATGAAGATTCCAACAATCCCCCACTATTTCAAAATACTTATAGTCCCCCACTATTTTGGAATAGATATTACAAAAGAAATGGGTTAACAAAATGCCCAGAGAGAATCTAAAAAAACAATGCATAAGATATGGGGTTTAAGGGCTTGAACCAACCATGTGGTAACATGTCTTATAATACGTGAAAGTGGTGGATTAAAAAATCTTTGAACCAACATTCCCTTGTAGTAAAATAGAGGACATGCACCCACATTGCTCCTTCATTATATGCCCTTTTCATGTGCAAGTTGCTTTTTGGCCCTCGCTTACTCCGTGTTATGTGAATGCTCTAGAGTATTTGCTCAATACCCATAAGAACCCACCCAGCTTCTACATTCACGTGAGGTGGATATCCATCAAGTGTACATAGCAGTTAAAATACACTATCTCATAAAAATAATGGACTATGGATTCCATTAAGAGTAAAATAACTCATCCTTTTTCTCATTGCTATTCAAGTTATACAAAGTATACAAAAATGCTATCTAGTCATAGGGTGGGACGCCTCAAATAAAGACAATAGCATACCGTGAGCGAATTAGGTGACTTGTTTTTCCCTTTGAACCTACTTCATGGGATCTCCAATCACATAGGTGGGGTTGCCGCCGCTGTCGCCCTCTATCTAAGTAAAAAGTCCCATCCCCTCGACGATCAACCACTTGTCTCCCCGTTAAGTGGTTTTGTCGAGGATCGCCAAATTTAACTCGACCTCACATAATCTAGAGCCACAACTCTGATTCCAAAGAAATGCTTTATAGATCAGTAGTCTCGCATTTAATATGCCCGCTTCCCATTATACAATTTGTTTTTGCCTTTGCTATCATGGCCCGACAAATACAATGCATAGGTACAAACCGAGGCGGTTTTGTACCAATAGGAAGATCTCGCCAAGAGGTTTCTAAGCCACTCACCAAAGACTTGCTTTATCTAAAGCAATAAGCTCGACTCCATGGTTGAACGAGCTATCAAGGTCCGCTTAGAAGATTTCCAAGCGATCGCACTCCACCTAGGGTGGTGAAAATATAACCACTAGTGGACTTGATATCATGAGAATCGATATCCGCTTGCATCACAATAACCCTCTATCACGTGGAGTTTGTCTAAACCTTATGCCGTAATTCATTGTTCCTCTCAAGTACTTGGCTAATCTCTAACGACTCCAATGTTCCCGACTAGACAATGAGTGTATCCGCTAGCCCCGCTAACTGCATAAGCAATGTCGTCTAGTGCAATTCATCAAGTACATGAGACTACCAATAATTTGGGCATATCTAGATCGAAGTACACCATGTTGAGCATTTTTCTCAAGTTCACTATTTGCCTCATAAGGTGTCGACACAATGTGCTTACTATCATAAAAGTTAAACTTCTTCAAAAACTTTCAACATAATGCTCTTGTGAAAGCTGTGATAGCCATCATCGTTTTCGATGATTTTGATTCCAAGAATCACATCGCCTTCTCCCAAATCCTTCATTTCAAATTGGGAGGATAAAACATCTTGGTGTTTCTCACAACATCAAGGCTAGGACTCATGATTAACATGTCATCCACATATAGACAGATAATCACATATGAATTCACATCAAAAGATTTAAAGTAAATACATTTATCAAGATCATTTATGTGATATCCATTAGACATCATGACAATCGCCAAACTTTTCATGCCATTGTTTTGGCGCTTTGTTTCAACCCATATAAAGACTTAACTAACTTGCATACCTTATGCTTCATTCCCTGGGTACTATCAGATTCTCAGTCGCATCATATATATTTCTTCATCAAGATCACCATTCAAAATGCAGTTTTTACATCCATTTGATGAATAAATAAATTATGAATAGCAGCTAGAGCCATTAGAACTCTTATAGAAGAAATCCTAGTTACAGGAGCATAAGTATCAAAATAGTCAATGCCTTTTTCCGGGAGAATCCCTTGACTACAAGTCTAGCCTTGTATTTCAATGGAACCATCTAGTTTCAATTTCTTTTGAAGATCCACTTGTAACGATAGGTTTCGCCCCGTGAGGTAGATCAACTATCTCCCATGTGTGATTAGCTATAATCGAATCTAGCTCGAAAGTGTATAGCATCCTTCCGTAAAGGTGCATCTCGAGAACCGATTGCCTCATTATATCGCCACAGATCATCATCAAGAAGAAATGTGTAAAGTCATCACCAAAATTGGTGGATTTTCGCCTCTTTTTACTCTTCCTAATTTCTTGTTCAAATTTCAGATCTCGTTGATTGTTGTTCACTAGAGCTACCAACCTCTCAATGCCAATTTTCAAAGGAAACAAATTCTCAAAGAAATCAGATTTTTACTCTATAATAGTGTTAGCATCGACAAGGTTATTATCGATTTTACTACTAAAAATCTATATGCAAAGACTATTATGAGCATAACCAATGAACATACAATCAACAGCTTCTAGGTCCCAATTTTTTTTTAGGTTCGCTCACAAGAACCTTAGCAAGACACCCCCACATTTTTAAGTATGTCGTAGGTACATGACCTTTCCATAACTCATATGGTGTCTTATTCCCTGCTTTTCTTTGTGGGTATCCTATTCTCAGATATGGCAAGCAGATAGGATTGCTTCTCCCCACAAGTTCAGGGAAGCTCCATAACTTACAAGCATAGCATTCATCATCTCTTTTAGTGTTCTGTTTTTCCGTTCGGCTACTCCATTAGACTCAGGAGAGTATGGTGGAGTAGTCTCATGAATAATGCCATTCTTGTCACAAAAGTCCTGGAAGGGGTTAGACTCATATTCTCCACCCCTATCAGATCAAGTCTCTTAATCTTACAGCTTGCCGGGTTTTCAACTTCAACTTTGTATTTGAGAAACATCTCACCCTGCCTCATGCTTGTGTCTAAGTAAATATACCATGGTGTACCTAGAGAAGTCATCTATGAATGTAATATAATAAAACTTCCCCTCTAGACATGGTACTTGAATTCACCCAAACTGTATGAATAAGAGTTAGTAATCCAGCTTTTATCTCTAGACACAGCTTCTATTGTGGTTTCTTCGTGGCTTTAGTCTCAAAGACATATCTCACATTTATCATTAGAAAAATCAGAAATATTAGACAATAAACCACATGCTTTCATCCTTTTCATATAATCAACATTCACATGTCCTAGTCTACCATGCCATATATTAAAAGAGTCAAGCAAATAAGGTATGCATTCATTCTTATTAATAATAATGTTGTCAAGTACATTCAACATGAAAAGACCATCTATTATTACAATAACCTTTACCAACAAAACCCTCATTCTTTGTCGTAACAAACTTGTCACTCTCAAAAGTCACCTTGACGACGCCTTTTCCCAAAAGAGGGACATTAAATCAGATTCTCGATTTAATCTCGTGAACATGAAGAACATTACTAAGTGAAAGTGGTTTTCCCCGGGTTAACTTCGAAGAACCTTGCCTGCTCCCTCAACAGAAATGCACCTAGAGTCACCCATATAGACCTTTTCATCTTTCACTAGTATGTAACTGAGAAGGTTTCAACATCACCACAGACGGCGGTGGCACCGTAATCTAGTACCCAGCCTCTTCCCAAAGTTGGCTATGAACACTTCAGGACACTACAAAGAAGAACAATATCATCTCCCTCAACTAGATTAGCATTGGGAGGATCATCGCTGTCTTTCTTGTGTCTCAGACCGAAAAAGCCCTATGTCCAGTTTACACAAACATAACAATTTCCATTGCCGCACTAATCCCTTTAAAAAGAAGTGCCTTTGACCTTGAAATTTATTTTTGTTGGACTTCGCTTCTTAGAGGTTTTGTTAGATTTGGTCGGGATTACCTTCAATGATATTGGCTTTTAGAATGAAATTCCTTAGACAACACCTCATCCCGAAGTCTTGTTCTTTTCCTCTATGTGAATGTGAATGATCACATCCTCAAGAGTCATTCCGTTTACGCTTTATGCTTCATACTATTTTTATAGTGTTTCCAAGACTCCTGGAGTTTCTCAATCAAACATCCAAAGAACAAAGGATTCGGGTAAATTAATACCCCCGCCAAATCATTAATCAAGACATGAAAATCATGGATTTGAGACGCTACATCTCTATCCTCTCTCATATGGAACTTAAGAAAATTCCCAATAGCATATTTTTCGAAAGTACCAAAGATCCTCTATTATGTATTTTTTGTTCAAACTCTCCCATATATCATGTGCATTCTTATTTGAACAATAAATATCAAAAATCTCATCGACAAGGTACTCAAAATAGCATGACGACATACCTTATTCCCATTGAGTTAGCATAAGCCTTTGATTTCTTTCAAATCATTAGAACCCTCCACGGGTGTCAGTATCGTTGAGATACTTTGCATAGTTGAGTACATCTAGGGCTGTGGAACACCCTTTTTCTCCATCTCTTTGAAGTGTGAACCGCCAAGGATTCAATCTTTGACACATTAGGTAAATTATGCAGCATTCAGTAGAGGTGCAAAGATCTCATAGACGGTAAGTTACTTCCATGACCTGCACTAGTTTCTTTGATCGGCGTGGTGTCAACAGTGTAGACATCTTGATCTTTCCTTAAGATTGTTGTATGCAGATAAAAGAAAACAATAGAAGACAAGGACGTAATAAATGTAATAACCAAGGCGCTGATTAGGTCAGTCCTTAAGGAAAGAAAGCCCCTTCCAATGGTGCGTAAAGGCAACAAAGGGCGCCTTTCCTCACAGATTCAATGGTTAACAGCAGCCTAACTTTGCACTAGAATAGACTACCCTCTAGAACAAAGAATATAACTCTCGGGCGGCCGACAGAAGAAGAGAATAAAGAAAGCAATCAAAGACTTATCCGCTTTTCTCGATTCGGTATGGTGAGATGAAGGGATAGTATCGACTTCAAGTTTCTCTTCGGTTTCATTGGTTCTATAGAGGCAAAGAAGATGCACGACTTCTATCTTAGTCGATATAGAAGAAAAAGCAAAGCAGATACACGAAGTTCTATCTCTCTCAAGTCCTCTCTCTCTCTCGTTTGGATCGATCCTCTAATGAACACAAAGTTGTTTATATAGAGGTATGATCGAATCATAGATGGAGAAGGACACCTCTAATTCGGTTTCACAAAACCAAATCAAAGTAGAACTCTCAAGCCGATACGTAATCCAACTCAGTAGTGGAACTCCACCAAACTTGTTCAAAAAAGAAAAGTTTAGGCTATTGATAATCCACTACCCACTAGACTATAATGTTCCAAGCCCAAGCCCACCCATTACCCACGCCCACTCGCCTGCCGGCTCTGGCGGGGCAAGGGCGCTGCTGCAGCTTTGGTTTTGGGTGAGTCCTCCCTCCTAACACAAAAGCCTTTGTACCCTAAGGGCACGCTTTATGCTAGAGGTTCACCTCAAATACCTCACTTGCTAGTGGTGGTTCATCAATGTGGGACTAAACAACACACAAGTATTTGAAATACACATGAAGATTCCAACAATCCCCCACTATTTCAAAATACTTATAGTCCCCACTATTTTGGAATAGGATATTACAAAAGAAATGGGTTAACAAAATGCCGAGAGAATCGAAAAACAATGCATAAGATATCGGTGCTTTTCGGCTTGAACCTACCATGTGGTAACATGTCTTATAATACGGAAAGTGGTGGATTAAAAAATCTTTGAACCAACATTCCCTTGTAGTAAAATAGAGGACATGCACCCACATTGCTCCTTTCATTATATGCCCGTTTCAAGGTGTCATGCTTTTGGCCCTCAAGGCTAACTGTGTTAAGTGAATGCTCTAGAGTATTTGCCTCAATACCCATAAGAACTAACTCCAGCTTCTACATTCACGAGGTGGATATCCATCAAGTGTACATAGCAGCTTAAAATACACTATCTCATAAAAATAATGGACTATGGATTCCATTAAGAGTAAAATAACTCATCCTTTTTCTCATTGCTATTCAAGTTATACAAAGTATACAAAAATGCTATCTAGTCATAAAGGGACGCCTCAAATAAAGACAATAGCATACCGCATTTAATAGGTGACTTGTTTTTCCCTTTGAACCTACTTCATGGGATCTCCAATCACATAGGTGGGTTGTTGCTGTCGCCTCTCTATCTATCTAAGGTAAAAGTCCCATCCCTCGACGATCAACCACTTGTCTCCTCGTTATGGTGGTTTTGTCGAGGATCGCCAAATTTAACTCCTCGACTCACATAATCTAGAGCCACAACTCCAGATTCCAAAAAATGCTTTATAGATCGTAGTCTCGCATTTAATATGCCCGCTTCCCATTATACAATTTGCTTTTGCCTTTGCTATCATACCGACAAATACAATGCATAGGTACAAACCGAGGCGGTTTTGTACCAATAGGAAGATCCGCCAAGAGGTTTCTAAGCCACTCAGCCTCAAAGACTTGCTTTATCTAAAGCAATAAGCTCGACTCCATGGTCAACGAGCTATCAAGGTCCGCTTTAGAAGATTTCCAAGCGATCGCGACCTCCACCTAGGGTGAAAATATAACCACTAGTGGACTTGATATCATGAGAATCGATATCCAGCTTTGCATCACAATAACCCTCTATCAGGTGGAGTTTGTCTAAACCTTATGCCGTAATTCATTGTTCCTCTCAAGTACTTGGCTAATCTCTAACGACTCCAATGTTCCCCGACTAGGACAATGAGTGTATCCGCTTAGCCCGCTAACCGCATAAGCAATGTCGTCTAGTGCAATTCATCAAGTACATGAGACTACCAATAATTTGGGCATATCTAGATCGAAGTACACCATGTTGAGCATTTTTCTGAAGTTCACTATTTGCCTCATAAGGTGTCGGCATTACAAAGCTTACTATCATAAAAGTTAAACTTCTTCAAAAACTTCTCAACATAATGCTCTTGTGAAAGCCAGATAGCCATCATCGCTTTCTCGATGATTTTGATTCCAAGAATCACATCGCCTTCTCCCAAATCCTTCATTTCAAATTGGGAGGATAAAACATCTTGGTGTTTTCACAACATCAAGGCTAGGACTCATGATTAACATGTCATCCACATATAGACAGATAATCACATATGAATTCACATCAAAAGATTTAAAGTAAATACATTTATCAAAGATCATTTATGTGATATCCATTAGACATCATGACATCACAAACTTTTCATGCCATTGTTTTGGCGCTTTGTTTCAACCCATATAAAGACTTAACTAACTTGCATACCTTTATGCTCATTCCCTAAGACTATCAGATTCTCAGTCAGCATCATATATATTTCTTCATCAAGATCACCATTCAAAAATGCAGTTTTACATCCATTTGATGAATAAATAAATTATGAATAGCAGCTAGAGCCATTAGAACTCTTATAGAAGAAATCCTAGTTACAGGAGCATAAGTATCAAAATAGTCAATGCCTTTTTTCCTCGAGAATCCCCTTGACTACAAGTCTAGCCTTGTATTTTCAATGGAACCATCTAGTTTCAATTTTTTTGAAGATCCACTTGTAACGTGATAGGTTTCGGGCCCCGTGAGGGAAGATCAACTATCTCCCATGTGTGATTAGCTATAATCAATCTAGCTCGAGTGTATAGCATCCTTCCGTAAAGGTGCATCTCGAGAACTGATTGCTTCATTATATGCCACAGATCATCATCAAGAAGAAATGTAAAAGTCATCACCAAAATTGGTGGATTTTCCGTCTTCTTTTACTCTTCCGAATTTCTTGTTCAGAATTTCAGGATCCGTTGATTGTTGTTCACTAGAGCTACCAACCTCTCAATGCCAATTTCAAAGGAAACAAATTCTCAAAGAAATCAGATTTTTACTCTCTATAATAGTGTTAGCATCGACAAGGTTATTATCGATTTTACTACTAAAAATCTATATGCAAAGACTATTATGAGCATAACCAATGAACATACAATCAATGCTTCTAGGTCCCAATTTTTCTTTTTAGGTTCGCTCACAAGAACCTTAGCAAGACACCCCCACATTTTTAAGTATGTCGTAGGTACATGACCTTTCCATAACTCATATGGTGTCTTATTCCCTGTTTTTTGTTGGGTATCCTATTCTCAGATATGGCAAGCAGATAGGATTGCTTCCCCACAAGTTCAGTGGAAGCTTAACTTACAAGCATAGCATTCATCATCTCTTTTAGTTGTTCTGTTTTTTTCCGCTCGGGCTACTCCATTAGACTCGTGGAGAGTATGGTGGAGTAGTCTCATGAATAATGCCATTCTTGTCACAAAAGTCCCGGAAGGGGTTAGACTCATATTCTCCACCCCTATCGTAATCAAGTCTCTTAATCTTACAGCTTAAGCCGGTTTTCAACTTCACTTTGTACTTGAGAAACATCTCACCGCCTCATGCTTGTGTCTAAGTAAATATACCATGGTGTACCTAGAGAAGTCATCTATGAATGTAATATAATAAAACTTCCCCTCTAGACATGGTACTTCCAATTCACCCAAACCAGATGAATAAGAGTTAGTAATCCAGCTTTTATCTCTAGACACAGCTTCTATTGTGGTTTCTTCAGGGTTTTAGTCTCAAAGACATATTTCACATTTATCATTAGAAAAAATCAGAAATATTAGACAATAAACCACATGCTTTCATCCTTTTCATATAATCTAACATTCACATGTCCTAGTCTACCATGCCATATATTAAAAGAGTCAAGCAAATAAGCGTATGCATTCATTCTTATTAATAATAATGTTGTCAAGTACATTCAACATGAAAAGACCATCATATTATTACAATAACCTTTACCAACAAAACCCTCATTCTTTGTCGAACAAACTTGTCACTCTCAAAAGTCACCTTGACGCCTTTTTCCCAAGAGGGACATTGTAAATCGATTCTCGATTTAATCTCGTGAACATGAAGAACATTACTAAGTGAAAGTGGTTTTCCCCGGGTTAACTTCAGAAGAACCTTTGCCCTGCTCCCTCAACAGAACAGACCTAGAGTCACCCATATAGACCTTTTCATCTTTCACTAGTATGTAATCCGAGAAGGTTTCAACATCACCACAGACGTGGCGGGTGGCACTGTAATCTAGTACCCAGCTTCCTCTTCCCAAAGGGCTATGAACACTTGGACACTACAAAGAAAGAACAATATCATCTCCCTCAACTAGATTAGCATTGGGAGGATCATCGCTGTCTTTCTTGTGTGTCCGCAGACCGAAAAGCCCTATGTCCAGTTTACACAAACATAACAATTTCCATCACAAGCATTCACTCCTTTTAAAAGAAGTGCCTTTGACCTTGAAATTTTATTTTTGTTGGACTTCCGCTTTTTAGAGGTTTTGTTAGATTTGTCGGGATTACCTTCAACGATATTGGCTTTAGAATGAAATTCCTTAGACAACACCTCATCCCGAAGTCTTGTTTTTTCCTCTATGTGAATGTGAATGATCACATCCTCAAGAGTCATTCCGCTACGCTTTATGCTTCATACTATTTTTATAGTGTTTCCAAGACTCGGGAGTTTCTCAATCAAACATCCAAAGAACAAAGGATTCGGGTAAATTAATACCCCGCCAAATCATTAATCAAGACATGAAAATCATGGATTTGAGACGCTACATCTCTATCCTCTCTCATATGGAACTTAAGAAAATTCCCAATAGCATATTTCTCGAAAGTACCAAAGATCCTCTATTATGTATTTTTTGTTCAAACTCTCCCATATATCATGTGCATTCTTATTTGAACAATAAATATCAAAAAATCTCATACGACAAGGTACTCAAAATAGCATGACGACATACCTTATTCCCATTGAGCTAGCAACTTTGATTTCTTTTCAAATCATTAGAACCCTCCACGGGTGTCAGACGTTGAGATACTTTGCATAGTTGAGTACATCTAGGGTGTGGAATACCCTTTCTCTCCATCTCTTGAAGTGTGAACCGCCAAGGATTCAATCTTTGACACATTAGGTAAATTGCAGCATTCAAGAGGTGCAAAGATCTCTCATAGACGGGTTACTTCCATGACCTGCACTAGTTTCTTTGATCGGTGTGGTGTCAACAGTGTAGACATCTTGATCTTTCCTTAAGATTGTTGATGTAGATAAAAGAAACTTATAGAAGACAAGGACGTAATAAATGTAATAACCAAGGCGCTGGATTAGGTCGTTCTTAAGGAAAGATTTCGCCTTCTTCCAATGGTGCGTAAAGGCAACAAGCATGCCTTCCTCACAGATTCAATGGTTAAAAGCAGCCTAACTTTGCACTAGAATAGACTACCCTCTAGAACAAAGAATATAACTCTCTCTCGGCGGCCGACAGAAGAAGAGAAAAGAAGAAGATTGAAGCAATCAAAGACTTATCTCCTATTCGTAATGGTGAGATGGGTGTATCAACGACTTCAACTTCGCTTTTTCGGTTCTCAGTATGGAGGCAAAGACGACTTTTGTCTTCTTTCTCAATATAGAGCAAAGAGCTAAAGATCAGATACACGAAGTTCTCTTCAGGTCCCTCTCTCTCTCTCTCTCGGATCAATTTCTCTAATGAACACAAAGCAGTTGTTTATATAGAGGTATGATCGAATCATAGATGGAGAAGGACACCTCTCTAATTTGGTTTCACAAAACCAAATCAAAGTAGAACTCTCAAGCCGATACGTAATCCAACTGTTAGTGGAACTCCAAAATTTAAACTTAGTTCAAAAAAAGAAAAAGTTTAGGCTATTGATGATCCACTACCCACTAGTCTAACAGCCCAAGCCCAAGCCTCCATACATTACCTACACGACGGTTCGGCTTGCGGGCGCTGCAGTGTGTTTTTGGGTGAGTCCTCCCTCCTAACACAAAAGCCTTTGTACCCTAAGGGCACGCCCTTATGCTAGAGGTTCACCTCAAATACCTCACTTGCTAGTGGTGGTTCATCAATGTGGGACTAAACAACACACAAGTATTTGAAATACACATGAAGATTCCAACAGATAGTTCTGAGGTATTCCAGATTTCCAGATTAAATGTTTTATTTCAGGTGGAGTAAGGTACGTCGATTGTGGAATCACTCAATATGTCAACATTGTTGGGATTGCAATAGGCTATATGATTACTGTTGGTATACGACTCAGATTTGGATAAAGCACACGGTTAAGGTTTTGGTTTCTTATTCTAAATAGGATTCTAATTTGATACCCACCTCTATAAATACGAGACCAGTTGGTGGGATTTGTAAAGTTCAATTTGTGAGAGAGAGTTTGTGAATTTTTCGATTGCTTTTTGAGTGATTGTACTCTATTTGTTTATCTCTTTAATTAATAAAATTCTCCTCTTTTGCTTGGTGGATTAGGCTAACGCCAAACCACGTGAAATCTCGCCTCCACTTTTATTGGTTATTCGCTTTGCATTGGTAAGTGTTTTAATTGATTTGTTTTTTGTCCATTTCTATCACCACATTCAATCTTCTTTTGTCCAATTGTCATGCTTTGCGATTCGCGTGAACAATTACATAAAGATCAATTAGCATGTTGTAAGCACCCTCAACTTAGAATTCAACATACTCCCCATTCACCACAACATAAATTTTGTTCTGTCACGCACACGGTTTACTACTAGGCTATAGGTCTTAATTAGTTAATTTTAATACTAATTCAGGGCGGGCTGTAAAGAAGTCAAATTGCTTCCACTTTAGAGGTCATCAAACTTCATGCAAAGTCTCGAACAATCCCTACATGATTTCGTTTGGGATCGTTCAGGTTGTCCTGTCTCAGATCCCAAATATTCACAAGCTCTCGTGGCTCTCCAGCGTCGCAGCAATCATGTCCTTTTGCTACGCATTCATTGGAGTGGCTCTTTCTGTAGCGCAAATAATCTCTGGTGAGCCCTTTTCTTTTTTATTTAAGTAATAATGTTAGATATTGATGTATGGAAGGTTATTATATTTGAGCAGAACATTTTAATTAGTCAGACTTGGATACAATCACAACTATTTGACATTTGCAAGAACTATGAATATTTGTGCAAATAGCGGGGATGGTAGCTTAAAATATATTTAATTTGGCCTTGTTACTTATCAGGATTAATAGGTGGATCGAGCAAAACTGTCTCAGCGTATTTGTATACCTGTCCAGTGTTTCGGTTAATACACCAAGTAGATTATGCGCTCACACCACCGATGTGTTAAAGTACGATCCTAATATATTAATTTAGACATGTATCAACTACTACCATAGATCAGAGAACAACGACTTCTGGGATTTAGACAGGAAAATCAGGGAGGACCACTCTTGGAGGAGTAAAAATTGGACCAAATTTAACTGGAGCTCAAAAAGTGTGGAGGGCGTTCAGGGCGCTAGGAGATATTGCATTTGCTTACTCATTTTCTCTCATATTGATTGAAATCCAAGTAAGAAAGCTCAACTCTTATAATTAATATCCAAGAACCGCCATACTGAATTTTTTGATTTGTTTGCATGGGTTCTTTCTTTCCTCATTTCCTATTCCCTTAGGACACTTTGAGGCCTCCATCTGAAAACAAGGAGATGAAGAAGGCAACCTTGATAGGCATTTGTACAACAACTCTGTTTTATGTCTTGTGTGGTTGTGTTGGCTATGCTGCAAGATGTGGTTGTGTTTACTGGCTTCGGATTTTATGAGCCCTTTGGTTGGTTGACTTTGCAAATGTCTGCATCGCTGTGCACTTAGTGGGTGCATTTCAGGTTTTACACTTGACCGAACTCATCTTGCAATATTAGGAGTAATGGACTAATTTGCTTGTGGAGGTAATCCTTAAAAAGACTTGGCATCCTGACTTGCGCTAACATTCTTCATAGCCTAAAATATCCCGATAAGCTTGTCATAGTAATCCTGACTTACATCCACAGATTTAATCGTAGAATAGTCATCAACATCGTGGCCTGAAAATGCCGCTATATAATGGAAGTTCAGGGCCAATATAGTGAACGATGTTGATACTTTGGGCCTCGATCGGCATTAGGTTCCACTGCCAAAACCATCCAGTATAATCTATGTTCTCAACCAAGCTAAGCCAGATTCATTATACTGTCAGGATCTTTCCTTTGTGGATATCATATGAGTAGAGATGATGTTTATTAATAATTCGGGATTTATACAGGTATTCAGTCAACCACTGTTCGCTGCAGTTGAAACTTGGGCTGCTTGGAGATGGTGCCACTCAAAGTTAATAAATCGAGACTATATCATAAACATCAAGGGGACGCATCGAAAGTACAAAATAAATTTGTTTCGGCTTATATGGAGGACGTCATTTGTAGTTTTGACAACTGTCTTTGCCATGGCCATGCCTTTCTTCAACGATGTAGTGGCGTTACTTGGAGCCATTGGATACTGGCTGCTTACGGTTTACTTTCCTATTGAAATGTACATTTCACAGAAGAAGATCCAAAGATTCACCTACAGGTGGTTTGGGCTCCAAATCCTCAACTTCTTTTGCTTACTTGTTGCTCTGGCTGCTGCATGTGGATCTATCCAAGGGATTACCAAGGCACTTCATGTCTCTAAGCCCTTCAGGAGCAAATAATGAGGGAGATGTTGCAAGCAGAATTAAAATGTCGAAGAGATGTTCATATTTCTTTTCTATTTCTGTTTTGGGGGATTTTATATTTGTACTGTATGATAGTGTATAAGGATGTACTAGTTCTTAAGGATACACATGGCACACTCGTTTGGTACATTATACGTGACTGCGAATATGAAACATATTATATGAATGCTATATATGAACATTCCTCATATTTCCATGGTCGTTTGGTGGGATTTCAACGTCCGATGCAGACGAGGGATTAAATATTACAACATTTACATTTACTTACATCAAAATTATTGAGGTCAGAGACAGAATTGATTTGAAATGCTCTCATTTGTTACAATTTTAAATATATATATATCAATTTTCATTTGACAATTATAACTTTATATATATCTTAACTTTCAATTAATAAAGTAGTGTAGTGCAAAATTCAGGGAGATACTTCTTATCATTCCACGACAAAACCCATGTTGCAAGATCCACCTTGTGATGACCATGTGGCATACCGTCAGACACGCAGCGAATCCTACATGGAAAGAGGAGTTGCAGAAGTAATCCAATGTCTGCATGTTATACGTCAAATACTCTACTCAAATGCACGATCCAACTGCTTCCGTTATTGTGAGGGACTTCGGTAGTTTTTCGCTCTTTCCACGTAAGTCAATGTGAACATGGATTTGACTTCACGGACAATTCGCCTAAGGAATTGGAATTTTCAATCGTTCGCGTACTGGGTTGACCCTCTATAATGTGTTCAGTCAACATGGGCTCCCCATTCAAACTTTGAAACTTCTTGGAATATCAAGCAACTCCCTCATCCACTCATAATCTCCCAATTCACCACTTTTCTTTTGATTTCGTTGACCCAATTATAGCACACGTGCTTATTTTGAATATTCGTGGGGGTTCACTTGCTTAGTCAAATACTGACTGCTCCGAGGAATTGCGTGATGCAAATCGCTGCACTATACAACAAGCACAATTCTCACTCCGCAAATATGAAATGTCTGAAATAACTCAATAATAAAAAGTAAAAGAATTACCTGAAAGCATATTATATTGAGCATTCGATCATTTGACTAACAATTTGTTAGACGTCATTTGTTTTTTTTGTTAATAGGGAGCCCTGATGCATCTTTCCGGGATGGTTTTCTTGTAGCATTTAATGGCTCATTGGCTCCCTTAGTTAGCCTTGAACTTGAAGTGTCCTGTGATAATTGGAAAATTAATTGTGATACTAGCACAGACTGACATCGGATAAATCAAATGCCATATTTTAGCTCGCGAAACACTTTTTGTAGGCTCAAACATGAAACTCTGAACTAACATTCCACCCAGTTGTGAACTTTGTATTGGTTACAAAACGAGTCTCAAATTCTGGAATGGTAATTTACACAAGGTGCAAAAGAAATGCAACTCTTTAAATGGTTAAAGAGGCGTTGCCTGTGAACTCTAAATACCAGTCTAAGGTTCTGGAAGAAATTAGGTGAACTCTAAGCATAATCCATCCTTTTCCACGGGTCACATTCCTATTTGCGCACCCTAAATCCATAAAGTCAGATGCTATTATAACTAACGTTCACATTTCTCACAACTAAAATAACCAACCAAACACTTTCCCGGCAAAAACCCAATCCTTCTCATCTCAATTCTCAATGAGAAGATAATCAGCACAAAGACCAAATGACTAAAACACCCTCACCATCCTCCAAATTCCCCTTCATCCTCTTCCTCCTCCATGTCTTCTCTCTACCCTTTTTCCGTCAACTCTCAATCCATAAACCAAGAACAAACAATCCTACTAAAACTAAAACAAGGATTAAACAATCCACCAGCACTCAGTTCATGGAACAACTCACCAGGGTCCAACCACTGCAACTGGATAGGTGTCACATGCAGAGACAATTCCATCACCGAACTTAAACTCAACAACATAACCATTGCAAACAAAATCCCACCCTTCATTTGCGACCTCAAAAATCTCACTCACGTCGATTTTTCTTACAACAACATTCCAGGTGAATTCCCAACAGTTTTCTACAACTGTTCTAAACTTCAGTTTCTAGACATTTCCCAGAACCGCTTCATTGGTCCAATACCAGCTGATATCAGTAGACTTTCTACAACGCTAGAATATTTGAGTCTCCAGGCGAACAACTTCTCGGGCAATGTACCAGCCTCTCTCGGCAACTTACCGGCTTTGAAACAGCTATATTTGATACAAAACCAGTTCAATGGAACTTTCGCAGCAAGGGAAATTGGTAATTTATCGAATCTCGAGGAACTTAGTATTGGTTTTAATAATTTTCTTCCTTGGAGTATTCCAAAGGAATTTGGTCAGCTAAAGAAATTATGGTATTTAAGGATGGATGTGACAAATTTGATGGGCGAGATTCCGGTTGAACTCGGTGAATTAGTCGACCTTGAACAGTTGGATCTTTCGACAAATAATTTAACCGGGAAATTACCTGATAATTTGTTTTATTGAAGAATTTAAGACTTCTGTATCTATATGATAACCAGTTATCTGGTGAGATTCCTAGAAATATCGAAACGTTCAATTTGGTTGAAATTGACCTTTCGATGAATGAGTTGATCGGAATTATACCAGAAGGTTTCTGGTCAATGTCAGAATTTGAATCATTTCGATATGTATGCGAATCGATTAAGCGGAGAAGTACCAGCCAGTATTGGCCGGCTTCCATCGTTGATTGGTACCCGTCTTTTTAGAAATAATTTGAGTGGCATTTTGCCACCAGATTTTGGACTATATTCAAAGCTTAAGGAATTTCAAGTGAACGACAACCTGTTTACGGGTAATTTGCCAGAGAATTTATGTGCTGGTGGTGTTTTGGATGGTTTGGTGGCCTTTTCGAATAATTTGACTGGAGGTTTGCCGAAATCGCTTGAGAAATGCAATAGTTTGAGGTGGGTTCATATTCATAATAACAGCTTTACAGGTGAGGTGCCTGCCGGATTCTGGTCATTGACTAATTTGTTGACAGTGATAATACATGATAATGCGTTTTACGGTGAGTTTCCGGATAGATTGTCGTGGAACTTATCGCGGGTAGAAATGAGTAACAATAGGTTTTCTGGGAGAATTCCTTCAGCGATTAATGAGTCGACGAATTTAATGGTGTTCTTGGCAAGCAACAACCTCTTTTCGGGTGAAGTTCCTGTTGAGTTGACTGCATGCTCGACAACTTGACAGTCTTTTCCTTGATGGGAATCGACTTTCCGGTCAGATTCCTAGAAGGATAATTTCTTGGAGATCACTGACTACTCTGAATTTAAGTAGGAATCAGCTCACTGGTGAGATCCCGCCTATTTTAGGCTCACTACCAGATCTGACTGTGCTTGATTTATCGAACAACCAACTATCAGGAGGCATTCCATCTGAAATTGCGCGCTTGAGACTCAATTTTCTCAACTTCTCTTCAAACCAACTCACTGGGAGAATCCCGATTGGTTTAGAGAATTCAGGGCATGAAGACAGCTTCTTGAATAATACAGGACTCTGCGGTATCAACTTGCGCAATAACTGCATTTCTGGACCCCGCAGCTTAAAAAGATTGCCAGCACGGCTTCTCGCCATGATCATAGTTCTCTGTGGAGCCATCCTGCTAATTGTCCTGTTCTTTGCTTTTTTTGCATTCAAAGACTACCAGAGAAGAAAGCACGCAGGAGATCTTTCATCCTATAAGCTGACCTCATTCCAGAGATTAGACTTCACAGAAGCAGAAATATTGTCCAACTTGACTGAGAACAATGTGATAGGAAGCGGAGGTTCAGGGAAGGTATACCGTGTTGATATAAATCGTACCAGGAGTTGTGTTGCTGTTAAAAAAGATTTGGAATAAAGGGAAATTAGATCAGATGCAGGAGAAGGAATATGACGCGGAGGTTCAAATCTTGGGGACAATTCTCCATTTGAACATAGTGAAGTTACTTTGTTGCATCTCAAATGAGAAGTCGATGTTTCTAGTCTACGAATACATGGAGAACCGCAGCTTGGATAGATGGCTCCATGGGAATAAAAGGGGGTCACTGGTTACCAATTCAGTTCATCATTCTGTGCTGGACTGGCCTAGGAGGATGCACATTGCAGTCGGAGCTGCCCAAGGCCTCTGCTATATGCACCATAGCTGCTCTCCATCAATCATTCATCGCGATGTGAAGACAAGCAATATATTGTTGGACTCTGAGTTTAATGCGAAAATTGCAGATTTTGGCTTTGCTAAAATGTTGGGAAAGCAAGGAGAAGCAGATACAATGTCAGTTGTCGCAGGCACTTTTGGCTACATGGCTCCAGGTGAGGCTAGCTTTAAATTGTAACATTTTTCCGCTTTCCTGATTCTTTCTGGTTCATTGTACTTATTTTGGTTTGTTTTGGATTCAGAGTATGCCCACACAACCAAGGTAGATGAGAAGATCGATGTTTATAGCTTCGGAGTAGTCCTCTTAGAGCTTGTAACAGGAAGAGAAGCCAAAGAAGGAGATGATAATACATGCCTTGCTGAGTGGGCGTGGCGTCAGTTGATTCAAGATGGCAACAGAATTGATAATGCCCTGGATGAGGATGTCAAGGAACCCTGTTACTTGGATGAAATGATGATGGTTTTCAAGTTGGGACTCATGTGTACTGGCACACTACCTGCGAGTAGGCCTCCCATGAAGGATGTACTGCAAATCCTTCTGAGGAATGGCTCTTTACAGGCCTATAAAGAAAAGATAGTTCAGACTGAGAATGATGTTGCTCCTCTTCTTACTGCCACCACCGACTACTTTGCTAGTAAGAAGGGAAGTCGCAAGAAACGCACCTCCGATATTACTGATGAAGTACATAGTTTGGCTTCTATTGTTTGAGCGTTCTGTACATGCTAGTGTTATTTGAGAGATGACATGATGTGCCAGATACAACTAAGAGACTGTAGTGGCTCCACGATAGAATTAGGTCCTAGCTAGTAGTCCAGTAGTCCACAGTGAGAGACTGGCAGATATATTATAGTGTAGAATACATGCAATGCAAACTCAAATTTATGCTCTCCGCAATTTTATACAGTTAATAGAGACGAGTTACTATTTTTTTCATACATATCCTACCTATATTAATATCCGTTTCTCCCAATATGCTCACAGAAAGCCACATCAGCAATATTTTTAAAAAAGTCCCTACTTAAAAAATAATTACTATGTTGATTACCAAGCTAGTCTTATTATTGGTGTGTTTAGCAAATTATAAAAAACCGTTTTGGTCTTTTCTCATGTGGAAAAAAAAACCAAATACACGCTCATATTTGAATTATACGTCGGGGTAATTGAGTAATTAACTACCGAAAACAGAAACAAAACCTCACCCTACTCCAAACTCTCTCAAAATATTAGCATATCTCTAATCTCTCTCTCTATACAATTTCCATCAGACAGAAACCAATAAGAAAAGAGAGATATAATAGTAAGCCTGGCCATAAGATAGGCAGATTAGCTAGTTTTAATAGAAGGATGAGTCTGGAATCCAGAGGGTGCCTGCATATGGGTCTTCTAGAGATGGAAATTAGTTGTCCACTTAAAGGATTTGTTTCAACCTACTCTCTATTGTTCACCGAATTTGTACTTCTGCCTTCAGACCCACATGAAGGCCATAGTAGAGAATTCAACCTTACATCAATATCGTCTTCATAAAGATCCGATGACCTGAATTCTATCCTTCCGAAAATCTTCTCTCTGTCAAATTATGATAGGCGTGTGATAAATATTGCAAATGTATCTCCACTTCCTTTCAGGATATAAAGACCCAATCCAAATCTTGACCGGCCCAAGTAGGACATTATTTTGTTAGGGTCTGCGGCGAAGCCGATAGTAACTGACCCCAGATTAGAGCCAACCAGTACAGCTCCCCATTTAAAATTGGAGACAGAATGTCGAGGTGCAAATGTGCAATAGACAATAGACCAATTGGAGTTAGCCGATTCCTTGATGGGTAATGGGTTTCGTAAGACAACTAGACAAGACAACCATGCCAAATTGCCAATGGTCACAAAAATATCGGAAAATTAAAAATTGCCAAAGGCCACAGACTTTTTTCAAGTTTTTCCAGAGGCACTGCCCGAAACAACCGAGGCCTGCAATTTGCAGGATTGTCATCAACTCATCATTCAGCATCTCTTATTTATTTTATTTTTGAAAATTTAAGAGGTTGGGGAAGGATGAGCCGATGAGGTCAAATACTCAAATGTGTATAAATAGCAGACTCCCTCAGAACAGAAATTAAACAGATAAAGTGCATCATTAGCCCCAAAGCTTATACAAAGAAAGGAACTGATTGATTCCCCAATTTATTCTCAAGAGTTCGATGACAAGTAAGTTTAGTATACCATTAGATCCCCAACACCAATTGCTTACAGAAAAAAGAAACTCGACCAAGTGCAGCCTGAAGCGCAAAGGCTCTTGACAACTTCCAGGTCTTGTAATTATACAGTTTCTGGTCAACCTTCATACCACATTCAGCAAAGCCATAATTTAAGGATTCGCCAGAATGATTAGAACCTTGAAATGGTTGAAGGAAGGGATGTGAAAATTGGATGTGGTGAAAGAAAAGTGAAAGGAAAAGTGATTTCCTCTCTTCACCAAATACTCTCGATGCAATTCAGTTATTCTCAGGACGACTCCACCTCAGCTGCATTCGCGAAAGTGAGCGGCTGCCAGAAGGGAAGCTCCAACTCCGGAGCCATCATTGGCATGCTCAATGACAATGGCGTTTGCAACCTCCTCACCTAGCAGCTCACTAAGAGTGCTCTCCAAACACTTGCTGAATTCAGTGTAATGTTCGTATAACCCTCCGTCCATGGCTATCACACTCTTCTGCTTCTCACCCTCTTTGACTGTGTCCTTTCCTAGTTTCTTTAAGATGCCTGAAATCCCTGCTGCTGATAGACGAGCACCACGCGTGGCAACTATGTTACAGAGCTTGACAACCACTTTTCTAGTCTTCAGGGAAGTATTATGTATCTGAAATATGAAAGCATAAACAAGTAAACAAAATGCAATCTCATAAAGCAAAAAAATAACTTGAGAAATGATAGTTTCAAGTTTCTATGAGCCACCGCCTACGCAATAAGCAAGACCTTAAACTCAATCTAGGACTGCAATACATGTTCTTTGTATACATAACATAACCACATCTAATGATGTTCTTTTGTAGTTGAAAACTGTCAACATCTAAGCAAGACCTTAAGGAAGAACATCAGTGTTAATAACATTCCAATGAATAGATATCGTCACAACATAGTGGAAAGTTTATAACAAATATAGTAGCTTTCAAAATTGACATTTTACCACAAAAACTGAGCCAAACTAATCACTTTACGGTCTAGTATTTTGAAAATGAGTGTTAATAATACTAAAGGAAAGAGGTGGTATCTTTTGGTGGTTCCAGCGACATCGAAATTTTCTTCATGTGTCAAATTAAGGTTTTCAGGAGTTCTAAAAGTTGAAAGAGGAGGAAAGACTAAAAACGGTTTCATGTGGGAAAATATTTGGTTGCTAAATAATCTGTAAATTCCTCCAATCTTAAAGACTAAAAAGAAACAGACAATTGGACATTTCCTTGTAAAGAAGGCATGGAATTTGTATAATCCGACTTCCAGAAGTATGTCAAAATTAAAAAGAAATAAGAATTAAGATGTTTATTTCAGAATTATAATAGCCTTTGACAAGAGGACCAAGGAGAATGGATATTACAAGGATAAATTATACAGTTGACTTGCCAACTAAGGTTTCAGACGGATTTTACAAGAGTGGAAGTTTCTCCTAATTTTTTATTTTCCCCAGGTATGTGCATGTGCAGAAGTGCACTAAAAAAGTGTTTTTGAGAGAAAAATTTGAAGCCAACAACCGGCACTCTGAAACAACTGAATATGATAATTTAGAGGGGATAAGTTATTGTTCAATTTTAGCTAACTTGAAATTCAGGCATGCAGTCCAATGATGAAAACCAATTAGACAAGCTACAATCAAGATATACTGAAGAGAGAGGAATATAGAGTAAATTTAAATGGGGCACAGAGTTAAAGTAATACCCCAAGATATCCTTCAATTTGGTTCCCACCACTCTGAGATCGGGATGTATCATGATGCATGGCAGACATTTCAGGAGTCCTGCAGATTTGAAAATTTGAGAAATTTAATGTTCTGCAGCACGCTTTACTGTTCTTAAACTAATAAAGTGACAAAAAAAAAAACATTTGGATTTGAAAACTTGAAGACCATTTAATTTAATGCTCTGATTGCATTCCACGAAAGCAGAACAAAGGTGCCTGAAATATATTCACACAGCACTAACAAAAGCTCAGTATTTTAGTTGGTATGCACATATGCAATAGACAGCTAAGAGACGTTCAAAAATTTAATCCAACCACCGTTGCATGAGGGTTTTCTAAAATGAATTCTAAGATCTTTTTAGAGTTTGTGTTACCTGCATGGTCTTCCCTTTTAGGGAGTGAGGACCACACAAATTTCATGAGATATTGAATAGAACAAACTAAACATCTCAAAAATCATCCTTTCTTGCTAGAAGTGTATGCCAACAAATGCATTGGTGTTGGTGAACAACACAACAAAAACTCTAACAGCGTGAAGTCAGGTAGATCCACTGGATCGATATGGAATGAGGTAACATTTGCATCTCTGCTCAGATGTGTCAACAAGTATGTTTGTGTTGGTTGATGCAAAAGTGGTTGAAGCAGAAACCATGGAAGTGCAAGATCATTGTTAAACTAATTTTATATGGATCAATTCTCATTCTTTTATCTGAAACTGTACAATAAAGAGTATGAAGGACTGCAAACATGTTTTATGGAGATATAGGTCATTAACTTAAATCAAATTCAGGCAACAGCATGTCATCAAAGTTCAAAACTCAATTTAAAGAAAGATAAAGTTTATTAATTTTATATGGAGATATGCATTATATAGTTCATATTAAAGAAAGTTCAAAGTAAGAAACACTATTCTGCCCAATGAGTCCCAAAACCATTGCCGTGTGGGTGTGGGTAATTAGGTAAACAAAATAAAAACAGAATTATGGTGCAGTGGTTAGGACAAAAAAATATGAAAGTACTCCAAACCATTTTTTTGGGGGGGGGGGGGGGGTGGGTGGGGAGGATGACTGCATACCTCAATATTAGTGGAACTCTGAGTTTTGGTGGAACAGCATCCCCGAAGAAGGCAGCTTCTTCGGCCATTCGCAGTAAGACTCTACGAACAATATCACCCAAGTACATGCCAGAGATTATCTTCTCAAAAATCTGTAAACATTACCAAACAATGTTATCCCACGAACACTGTGCCAAAGCAATAATGAAAGAACTAAAAGCATAGATATTTACATGATCGCCGGGATTTAGACTCTCAATATCCAATGCTTGATCATATTCAGTTATAGGAAGATGTGATGACCGGAAGTTACCCCATTCCATGTTGATGACCTGGAATATTCAAGTGCAAATACTATTATTGCTTCAAAAACTTCAACAAATTTCTCGCTGAGTTCTGTGTTTCAAAGCTCAATATAAATCAACCCCACTTATAAGGGAGGAAGATAGTATGTACATTCATATGAGTGTTTAAGTACTAAAGATGAAAAGGAGAGAAATACTAACCATCTCTCCTGACTTAGGCATTGGTCCGTGCCACTTGGGAATCGTGATTTTGCGCTCTACATAAGCCGTGATTTGTTCCAGTGCCCAAAATCACAGCAGCAACAACATCATTATTATCGTATCTTCCTCCAGCTAATGTGCCAATTGTATCATTGACCTGCATCAACACGGGCTAGTTCAGTAAGTCGCTATACCCAAGGTCCACTACAACTAACATCAACCTAATCAAGAACAGGATATAATCCTGGCATCCAACAAAGATATGGGATGTGCCATGAAACCATTCAAAAACACCAGACGTAAATACAGATGCAAATTATGTATATGATGTTCAACTGTATTTACTCAGGAGTGTATTAATGAAACACAACAAGACATTTTATTAGAAAAACAGCATTTTTTGGATCAGTAAAAGAGAAATAAAAACACTGCAAAAGTGCTACGCAATTACAGAAATTAGTGTGATATGAAACATCTAAATTTCTTTTAAAGAAATCCATAACGTGGCTATGGTTTAAGTGCCACAAAGGACATTAGGATGTGTTGATAAGTCATGATGTGTTTGGGGTGGTATAAGAGCTCACTTCAAAAAAAAAAAAAAATTGCATTAACTTACCAGAGCAGCCACACGATATCAACACCTTCTCTTTCCAAGGCTTTGGTCAGTTCAGCCACAACATCTTGGCCAACCTGATTGGGAAGAAACCATTATAATTGAAATCAGAAACAAAAAGAGAACCACGGATCGACATATTAAAATGACACCACCGAAGTCACTTCATAGAAAAGAAACTTTAGCTTCTCACTTGAACATTAAGGGGGCTAGCATTTGGTACAGTACTATAGTTACTGGAATACATTGTCTCCGGCATTCAAGTTCTAAAATTTGTTCTTTAGGTATGGTTTAACATGCTTCAATATATTTAGACATCCCAACTTGCTTGGTACCCCCTAACCAAACAAGTTGGGATGTCTAGGTCCTAGTTGTGTGCTTAACTTATGCTCAGTATACAACAAATATTTTATTCATCAATACAAAAGAGAAAAAAACAAAGTTATCAGGATTAACCGCGTCAGCTATTGCAAAGCCTTTTGTCCATGTCATAAGAGTTCCAGAATTGATTGATGTTTGCTTCACAGGGAATGAGAACGTGAAACCAAGTTCTCTCTGCTTGCCAGGAGAAACTCGGAAATCTTCACCTTCTGTAGCAACAAATTTTGCTAGTTCTGCAGCAATAAAATCGAATAGTTCCTGTAATCACAATTGTCCAAAACTAAGATACTTTATGTAGAAATCCAAATGCAAAATTCTTGAAGAAAATTATGAACTCACATTTGAAGTGCTAACCATCAAATGCGGAGGAATCGATACTTCCGTGAATTCTTGCTTAACAACACGTCCTTCCTTTCCTCCCAACTGTACACGCAACACGCGGAAGTTTGTTCCACCCAAGTCCAATGCATAAAATACTCCACGCTCATCCCTATAACAATGCAGTCAGTCATTACTATATAATAATAATCAAAATGGCAATTCTTTAAATAAAAATATTAAAAAAAAAAGAATCAAGAAACCAAGAAAAGATTACCCAGTGGGAAGATTATCAACATAGCTAATAAGCATTTTGAGCTTACTACCGCCTTCAGAAGCTAAACCAGCATGCATTTCAACAAGTAAAGCATCAGCCACTTGTTTTAATTTCGATATTGGCGTCGAACATTTCTCTTCAAATTCTTTTAATATTAACATCGCTTTTCCCCATTTCCCGGAACTATTCATTCTATGTCTCACTACCAACGCTGCTCCTGCACACACCGCTGCTGCACATACCACCGCTACTTTCCCCATCCTTATTACAAAATCAAATAGATTGAATGGTGAGTCGAATGTTTCGGGACAACGAGATTTTGGAATGGTTGGGTCTTTTTTTTGGTGTTTGGGCAGTGTCAAATAAAAGGGACGTTGGTGGGGAATTAATTTTATTGCGATGGTGACCTTTTTGTGTTGGGTTATTTTTTTTGTTGTTCCATGGTTTTTGGGTAAATTGCTAAAAATAATTAAGGACATTGACCACCACAGATTTTGTGGTAGTGTACAAAAGGTGGATCTTTATTGTTTGCATTTGGTGGGCGGCCCCCGATATGTCCTCATTGTTTAAATGCAAAATTATGTTGGTCCAAAATATCAAATGTTAATTCAAACAAGGTTTGTAGGTTGTAGGGGAGTGATATTCTCTATCCAGCACGCGCTTAGCATGGTGGAACTAATGCACCGACCTATGATATCAGGTCGCATCCACGAGCCAACATCATCGCTACCACAAGACGGTCGCAACATCACGCCGAACTACACCGGTGGCTGACACGGACTCCTATCCATAAGCAATCATGGTGAAGGAGTACTTGCACTAATCCCGACCGACAACATCGATCACGCCCGAAAGCTACTTGCTCGGTGATCACTCCTCATCATCACAGCAGACCTATGTAGATATTTCTCACGTGCTCCCATGATCCACACCCCACGTTGGTGACATCCTCTACACGTGGAGGGTGAGGATACACTCCGAATCTCTATAAATACCACTCCTATGAACTACGCCGGACTGATTCTACTCGAGCCCCGGCCCGTGAGTAAGATAACGAGGCGATTCGGCTTCCAAAAGCCGAACTTCGGTCTCACCCATCCATCCATATCACCCCCAGATCGCTTTGTAAGGGAATATCACATCACACCTTTACATTGGGCCGTCGTGGTCTCGATTACTTGAGAAACCAAACCACTTTCACACTAATCAAGAACAAAAACCAAACTAAAAGATTCTCAAGCCCACGAAGCATGGTAAGCCTGAAGCTCAAGATTCACACTTTGGTAGGCCCGACTAGGAACAATGAAGCGAACAAATTGCCCAACTCGGGCAAGAAAACGCCACATTACGTGCACAAGTAGATACACAAAGCCCCTTTCGGCGGCATCCGGCAGACGCATCCACGCCATCAACGCTACCAACGGATCACCGAAGCTAAACCAAAGGCTCGACAAGAATGCGGTCAAGAAGGATTCCACCATGATAGTGCGTAAAATGTTGAAAACCTATCGCGATCTCCATTTCTGCCGTAAGATTACTTCACAAGGTCTCCTCCGGACTTTGTCCAACCACGGTTCCCACTATATGACGGTCGCGACATGCCCAGGCCAACATATAGCACGATATGCTCAAAGCCTCGCGACTTTAGGCCAGAGTTCGACCATCTCCGATGCAGTGCTCTTTCCAAAGAAGCCAAAGGACGGCCCCAGCTCGATTGGTTTTTCCCTCGAGCGGACTCCATAAGAAGCGAACGCCTTTACCGACTGCTTTCGAGCCAAGACGCATTACCAAATGACGCTAAAGAAGGGTGATCTCAATTCACTCTTCCAACTCACTCAAGGTGGAGGAAGCCTACAGCTCCTTCTTGCCGGTTCAAAATGTAACTCTTGGACATGGAAAGCGGCCTCAAGGAATCATTTGCCGCAGTTGGCTTTCACAACCGCTACCGCACTGCGTAACACCCGACCTAACTGTGTCGCTTTTGAAAGACCAACCCGAAACGTATCGAAATGCATTTCGAGTGGATAAATACATCAAGCTGCAAGAAGCTTTGCTAAAGCGAAAACGAGAAGAAGAAATAAGAGGGACAGGCGGGTTCTGAAGTAGCATCATCCTCTAGGAAGCAACCCCGACAACAAGGGCAACCATCCGCATCTAAACCAAGAAATGATCGAATTCGCCCGTGCTCACCGTGATCTCCTAGTCACATACTAGAAAAAAAATCAAAGCGTCTTTGATTCTACGACCGGAGATAAAGGCAGCCAACAGATCGCCCGCACCCGACCCTATTATTGCTTTTCACCGCGCCAATTGCCACGAGACCGGCGTCTGGCACGGGGGCTTAAGCATTACTTGCAAGACGTCCGAAGTTGGGCACATCAAGCGATACACTAATATACGGCGACTGCGCCACAAACTCATGGCTCGGGCAGGATACGGCGCAGTCCCCACCCCAGACGGAGCGACCAGCGTTCTCAAAGTCGCCCTCACGCAGGACGGCCCCTTTAAGCGGCGTCCATCAAGATCGCCGTCGGCCCGTCAAGAGGTCGCGCGAGCGGCGGAACCATCCACATGATCACTCTTCAAGATGATTCCGCCTCAAGTTCACGGAAAAAGCGGCGGCCAGAGGTGCCCTCCATGAAGTATACAATTTCTCTTCACAAGCTGCAGCCGCTAATGCACGCAGCGTCGAGCGAGCAGAGATATCACCTTCTCGAGGCCGACCTCAACAAAGTGCGCCTCCCCGCGATAACGATGCACTCGTGGTCCGCGTCAAAATTAGTAGCGGACCGGACCGTCAAAGCGAAGTTTTGATCGACTCTGGCAGCTCTTGCGATATTACGTTTCTACCACACGCATCCAAGAGATGAACTTACCAAAGTCGGTCTTCATAGACCCCATTGCACCCCCCCGGATTCAACGGCTCCGAGCCGACAATCTAATAGGAGATATCATCCTCCCGCCCGGTGGGATCGGGGAAGACAAAGTCAGCTCTTCAACAGCGTTTGGCGTTCTAGATACCAAGTCGCCCTACAACGCAATTCTAGGACGGCGTTGGATACATCGGATCGCGGCCGTACCATCCACGCCGCATCGGTCATCCGTTTTCCGGCCCCAGGGGAATGATGGAGCTTCAAGCAATCATTTCGAGGCCCATCATTGCAACAGATCATTGCCCGCAACCAAGACCACCGGAACCTCCCATCTCTCAAGAACTAACCTACCAACTATACAATGGCCAAAGATTTAGTGGTGAAGTGAGAACTAAGCTGAAAAAAAAGCGTAGCCGCCCGATCTCGACCACTATCAAAGCAAAGAAGCGCATTAACAAAGACAACAAATGAGGTCGCCCCATTGGAAAGCATCACGAACAAGCAAAGTCTCGTGGGCAACACCACCACCTCCTCTCCAACCGTAAGAAAGGGGGTGGCCCGGTTCTGTTCCGTCGCCATGGCCAACGATCAGCCACGACCTCGTTGTCGTAACTTCTGAGGGGCGTCAGGTTCCTCGACTACTACGACCAAACCAAAAGACTAGCACGGACTCTACAAAGAACAATCCTCCAGAGCGCTGCAGAAGCGCGACAGAGCAAGCACCGACTCAAGACAAGCGACAAGTGAACACGGGAACCGAAGACGACTAAACTTCGTCTATGTGGGAGCCAACCTTGACCCCACACTTAAGGCTCAACTTGTAAATTTTCTCGTCCATGAATAAAGATGTATTCGGCTTTTGGTCGATATCGATGTACTCGTATAGACCCTAGTGTTGCATGCCACGGGTTAAATGTCAACCCCGGGCGCTTAAACCGGTTCGACGTCCTAGACGATTGTCACTACGCTTTCAAAAAGCAATCAACTAACGAGGTAGATAAGCTCAAACAAGTCGGTTTCATCCGGAAGGTCGACTACCCAGAGTGGATCGCCAACATAGTGGCGATCCGAAAAAGAATGGCTGATCCGTTTGTCGCCGACTTCACCAACGTCAATCAAGAAACTCCAAAAGACAGCTTCCCCCTACCAAGAATCGACCAACTAGTCGACCAGACTTGTGGGCACGAGCTGCTATCATTCACGGACGCGTATAGCGGGTACAATCAGATACCACTAGCTGAAGAAGATCGAGAGAAGACATCATTTATCGAAAGCAAAGGAATTTATTGTTACAACGTTCTCCCGTTCGGACTAAAGAACGCAGGAGCGACCTATCAGCGGCTAGTAACTAACATGTTCCAAGACATGTTAGGCGATACCATGGAGGTCTACATTGACGATATGGTTGTCAAAAGCAAAAAAGCAGCCGACCACCTCACTCACCTCGAGCAAAGCGTTCTCGATCACTGACGAACCGGAATGAAGTGAACCCAGAGAAGTGTCTTTTGTGCGTCCTCCGAAAAAATTTCGGATATCGTCTCACAACGAGGCATCGAAGCAAATCCAGACCAAATTCGGTTCATCGACATGCCGACCCAAGCAAAACAAAGAAACAGATACAAAAGTTGTCGTATGGTCGCCGACTCAACCGATTCATATCCGAGCGTCGGACAAATGCCGGCCGTTCTTACAGATACTCAAGAAAGGCGCGAGCAATTCTCATGGAACGATCAATGCCACCAAGCATTCGCCACCCTCAAGGAGTAATTACCTCACAACACCTCCGGCCCTAGCCAAACCAACCGACGGAGAAACTTTGGGGCTCTATCCGGCGGTATCCGATTTAGCCATCGGGTTCGGTCCTATTCAAGGATCTAACACAACCGTCGAAAAGCCGATCTACTTCACAAGCAAGACACTCACTCCGGCCGGAGAAGAACTACTCTTTACATAGAAAGAGCGGTCCTTGCTTTGTTATACTCGGCAAGAAAATTCAGACCGTATTTCGTGCTCATCCAATCAAAGTGCTTAGCGATCTCCCTTTGAAGAGGATTCTTCACAAAGAAAACAAGACTACCGGGATGGCAATATGGGCAAGAGTGGCGAGCACCACGTGGACTTCGTCCGCCAAGATATCACGAAGGTCGTCGTTTGCAGACTTCCTAGCAGATTTCGGTCGGCGACCCTAATTGGGAGAGAATTTGAAGGTCGGTCGCGCAAGAAAGCGAGCATGCAAAACAGCCGGTCCTCTATCGCCGATGGTTCCAAAGAACCCCGAGGCGTTGGTATGGGAATCGTCTTAGTCTCCCCGAGGGAGCTATGGTAGAGAAGGCAGATTCGGATAGACTTCGCGAACGCCAAACAACGGCGAGTACTGACGGGCACTAATAATGGGAATCTAGCGGCGATCCATTTCGGAGTAAAGGAGATCCAAATCTTTAGTGACTCGCGAATCGGTCGTTCGCCAGGTTGCAAAAGAGTACACTACCGGAAGGTAACCTCTCCAAATACCTTCAAGTTGTTAACAATTTGCTTCCGCCATTTAGCGGAGAGCGACGATACATACATTTTTTTGCGTGGACGAGAACCGTCACGCCAGATAGCTTGGCATACTTGGCCACTCGGATTAACCGAACCGCGGTCCCTCGACAACCGATTATCGAAGTAGTCGACCGACACGCTACCAAGCGGACCAAGTCTTGACAATTAGCGACTGTTCCCTACTCTCGAAGATCGACGAATCGCCCCGGATGCAGCCTATTATACAAGATACATCCAAGGCCGCGGACACTCCCGCAGGAGCTTACAAAAGCCAAGAAGGTTCCACACCAAGCACGAGCTATTGTTTGGTGAACGGCAGATTATTCCCGCAAATCCGCGGGGGACCCATCCGAGATGTATCAATCCGAGCAAGGCCAGCTAATTTTTCTTTGAAATTCACGGAAGGAGAGTCGCGGCAAACCACGCTGGGGAGGTCGGTCACTAGCCCACAAAGTTTATCTCCTGAGGGTACTTCGGCCTCTCGTATGCGATCGATGCTAAAGCGTATGTCCTCAAATGTGTCAAATGCCAAACATTTGGTCACAACATCATACAACCATTTTTCGAACCGATTAACATCAGCGAGTCCTTGGCCGTTCACATGTGGGCATGGACATTATGGGACCATTCATCCCTCGGAGAGCACCCGGCTTCCGCCTTCCTTTGCTGCCACGCACTACTTCACTAAGTGGGTTGAAGCAATTCCGTTAGCACACGCCAAAGAATCACATGTCGAAATTTCATTTGGACTCATATCATCACCCGGTTTGGCCTACCACATACCGCGGTGATGGATAATGGCTCGTTCAAGGCAAAAAAACGATCAAAGAGTTTCGGCCAAATGGAAGATCATTCATGCATTCTCTACACCACAAGCTCAAAGCAATGGACAAGCAGAGGCAAGAATAAGGCCATTCGGAGAATTTGAAAAGAAAATTGAAAAGAACAAAAGCCGATTGGCCCAATCACCGGAGAACATACTGCTGGGCGCGATCGTCTTCTACATTTCGCTTCAAGCACCGGGCGAAGTCACCATTCTCCCCTATGCTATGGTAATGAAGCCATACCCACCCAAATGTACGACAATCCGCGACAACCCGATCCGAACTTGTCGAAACAGGCTTTAATGACTTCGGTTCTAGCTCGAGATCGACCTCTCCTCGAGGAAGCCAGCGACCTAGCGGCCGTCCGAAAGTGGCAACTCTACCAACAGTCCTCAAGAGATCTTACAACAAACGAGTACATCCACGATCTTTTCAACCGGGGGATCGTGATTGAAGAAAACTCAAGACGATGCTAAGCTAGCACCAACATGGGAAAGCCTTATCGTGGAACGCGTCGTTGGTAGCGCGGCAGTGGGATTAAAAAAAAGAAGGAAGGATGCCGCCCCGACCATGGAACACATACTTGCTAAAACAATTTTACCAATAGTTGTATTACGCATTGTAATTCCTGTTCCCCGTGCACAACAAAGTTCAAATGAAAGAAACTCAAGATGGTATCATAAATGCGGACCTACTCACATCTCCAAACCACACCTCTCACTGAGAGCAAGCTCCATACCTAAACACGCCTCACGCCGCGGGGGCCTTCGGGAGCTTACGGGCTCAACGCTTCTCCGAAGTCTCGCTAAGTTGAGGACCTATACTTCTAGGATCAACTAAAGCGAGAACGCCAGAGCGTAAGCCCTCGGGGGCTAAACACGCGCTCATACGCCAGCGGGGCGGCTCGGGGAGCTTACACGGGCTCAGCGCTCTCGAGAGTCTCGCTAAGTTGAGGACCTATACTTCTAGGATCAACGAAGCGCTCGAGAACGCTCAGAGCGCCCTCGGGGGCTAAAACACGCCATCTGGCCGGGCAGACGGCTCGGGGAGCTTACGGGCTCAACGCCTCTCGAGTCTCGCTAAGTTGGGGGCATACACTTTTCGATTCAACTAAGCGAACGCGCTCGAGAGCGTAACGCTTCCTCGGGGGGCTAAACACGCCAAGAATACGCAAGGCGGCTATCTCGAGGAGCTTTGGGCTCAACGCCTCTCCGAGTCTCGCTAAGTTGGGGGCATACACTTTTCGAATCAACTAAGCGAGAACGCTCTCAGGAGCATTACGCCCTCAGCGACTAAAACAAACTCTCATCCGAGCAGGACGTCCTAGAGAGCTTACAGGCTCGTAGCCTCTTTCATCCTCACTAGACAAGAACCGATATTCCTAGGGTTCACCAACGAAGAACGCTCCCAGTGAGCACCATAACCCACGAGCTTGCAGGGGCAAGGCCCCTTCTCGTCCTAAAAGATCAAACACTTACATAGCGTGTTCCTAGGCATTGTCATAGCAGCATAACATGTAACAAGAATACATTTCAGACGCAAAATTCATACACAGAATCAAAGCCATGAACAAATGAGACCACAACATATACATCATTAATCAAGTGTTCACCAAAAAGAAGCACACATAGCGGATCCAGTGAAATCAGCTCTGAGTTAACCTTCTTTGGGTCTACCGGAAAATCCGTCGGTTACCAACTTACAAATACCAAAGGGAACGAACTGCCACTTTCGTGGAAACCAGTTCTCCAAAAATCAAAAGAAGCGAGCTGCTCGGGCAAGCCGAAAACGCAGCTCTAATGTTTAACCCTCTTAGGGGCAAAGAAAATACGTGGTCAAATCAAACAAAACGAAAACGTATATCCTCACCAATAGTCGAATCAGCATCGCGGGCGACCACATGTTTATCCTCGAGAACAGATCGGGTCGAGGAAACACTGGCATTTCGCGAGAACAACGCATACCGCCTCTTGAGCACCATCCGCTTCTTAAGGCGACATTATTTTCGTCGAAATTTGGCCTTACTTTTCTAAGGCAGTGGTATACGGCCCCGAGCCTTACGGGCAACCCTTGCGGCATTGCTTGGCGACTTTTCGGTGACTTCCGCGATCTCCACTTGCGGATCAGCCATCGACCAGAAACAAGTTTAGATTCTCATCAAGAACGGCCGCGACATCTAGCCAACATAGTCTCGGCCTTTTTCTTATCGGCTACCCGAAGCTTTCGCGGACATCCATTTCGACTTCGGGCATCGATATCGATATCGAGGCGTTGCACAACCCTCTTGACTTATCATAGTCGAGAAGAAACTACAAGTCACGGAAGCATCGATGAAAATCAATCAAAGAGGACAACGAAAAATAATAACAAACAACGTACTCACCAAACTGCTCGCCATGTCCATGGTCCCCAAGAGCGTATCCATGTCGTCGTCGACCTCGACCTTTGTCCCCGCCCGAAGACAATACCCCCCGGAAGACTTAAAATTTATATAGCTGAGTGGAAGTCTGCGGAGCTTTTACAACCGCGCCCTCTTCCCCGACATCCCGGCGTAGAAGAACTTCGCCCCATCGCCCCGGTAGGGCGCTGAGCTCCCACTAGCGGCGTGGCCCCTCGCTCGTGTCGTCCATCCGTTCGGCGACCGGGGACGAGGGACGTCCTCCGGTGGGGCGACGATGATCACAACACCTCCAGTAGGGCGCCACGACCTCCTCCGGCCGCTTTTAGCTTTTGGACCCCGACGCTACCGCCTTCCTCTTGCCACGGTCCTCGTTCACGTGAGGATGAAACTCCATTTCCTCCATCAGTAGAGGAGAGCTCTCTCGCAGACTGCCTTCTCCCCTACTAAAAGCGTAACACCGAGCCATAGAAAAATCTAAAGCACAAGGAACAAAACAAAGCCAATAAGCGAGAGACAGCATCCAACGTCACTATCAAAAGAATGAAAGAACAAACATACCTAAGAAGATGACCGGCGAAAGCAAGCAAGTTCAGAGGAGCGAAGGCGGCAAGATAGAAGGAAGTCCAAATGCCGTTTGCTCCCCGAAACGGTTTCTATTTATGCAAAGGAAACGTCTCTTCCCGAGGTAACTCATTAAGGCATCGAGGCCAAAGCGCCCGATCAACCGGCAACCATCATTTCATATTTCACAGACCGCTTCATCTCTCGCTGCACGCGGCAAAGACGCGATTGTAATGGAAGTGACCATCGCTTTCGCGGGGCGGCTCGGCCGATACTTATCTTGATTAGCTAGAGGACGCTAACACCGGCTACACGCAAAACATTTCAAGGGTGACACAGGTCTACCAACCCAAAGGCATACAAATCAAACAGACATACAGTACGCAAGGAAGAAAAAGCAAAGAATAACAATATAGCCTTAATATAAAAGCGGTTATAAACCGACGACCCTTGATCCGACAAAGTCGCCCGAATAAGCCGAGCTGCTGGGTCTACCCAGAAAATCCAGCCCAACTAAACATCAGTATCATAAAGACAGACAAAGAAAAGGACGAACTGCCCAGGTAACCCCAGGAAATCAGCTCTATTGTTTTAGGCCAGAGGCCGCTTACAAACACAAAAACCAGACAACGACCTCTCAAATACCACCATCGAAGCCTTCCACAAGAGGGGCGCCCAACACTTGGGAACACTTTCGGATCACCGGGGGCGCCACCACTCCTTCGATTAACGCATTACCACCGGACCGCTAACGGCGGGGAGGCGATCCCCAACCACCTCACCCAGCCGGTAGTAAGAACGACGCGGGACCAAAGACTACCGACCTCGAGTGAATCGACCTGTCGGTCTATTGCCGGTCCATCGTGGCGCTGGCACCTCGGGCAGGTCGCCGTATCTCGCCTCCAGTTCTTCTATTTCAGCACGGATAGCAAGATAGGTCTCCCTCGCCTCCATCGCAGTAGCTTTACAACGTGCGTGGCGTATTAGCAGCAAAGACCTTTTTCTTCGGATCGTCGACCTCATGCCACCATTGCCGCTTCGTTCACGGCCGGCGTCCTATCCAGAGCAGTAACCGGTTTGTGCCCAGTATCCAGCTCCACCTTCTCCGATTGAGCTATCGCTCGGAGATCGGAGACTTCGAGCCTCAAGGACTCAACCTCCGACTTCTCCATCTCAGCAAACAAGGCAGCTGTCTTCAATTTACGGTACGAATGAATCACCGGCGGCTTCGCATATAGTACCACAAACAAGCGATAAGCAAATGCGATGTACAATAAGTAATAGCAAAAGCAGAATAACGGCGACCACTTACCGGACAAATCGCCTTTATCCACCCCTCTCGGATTCGACTCCGGCTCCTTGGCATCAAGATCCTTCCTATCACCATCAAGCATCATCCCTCCGGCAAAAGCGGTATGGGTGCGGACTTGTAGCTGCAGTCCGACCTCTTCACATAGCGCTTCTTCCCAGTTGTCTCGTCAATGTACATCAGGTTGCGCTCCAGCTCGTCCTTTCCAGTACTGGACGGCCCCTTACCAGCATCTCTTGAGCCAACTTTCCCCTTCATCTTGCCTGAGGCATCTCCAACAACACGGGGTCGAACGACCTCCGGGACAACCTCCGGGCCGTCCTCAACCAGAACGCTGAAGTCGGGCATCGGCCTCGACCTCGGGTTGCGAGCTGCCCTCCCACCCATTCGAACCTCACCACCCTGTGCGGTCTGGGCCACCCTCGCAGTCTTAGCAGGTCGGTACTCCGGAACGTCGGAGGGAGCGTCCTCCACGTCGAACGGAGCATCCTCCCGACCCATCCCGACCGGAACCGGAGGCCCCAAAGCACCAGGGGGTCGCTTCACCCAAGACGGCCCGGTTTCTATCCTCGGTCACGGATCAACTCCCACGCTTCTCCATAACACGCGTACTTTGGGCGCTCCCTTACCACGAGCCCTACTTTTTCGAGCTTCCTTCTCTCGAGCGCGGGCCCTCCACTCCTTAAAGAATTCGGTGACCTCGGCAACCATAATTTTCGCCCCGAGTCAACCTAGCGAAGCTCGATCAACGCTTTCGGTTCGTCTCACAATGCGGGGGCGGTTATCTGTACAAAAGACAACATAACAAATATTAGATCAATACAGGATCAATCGTTATCAGCATAAAACCTAAGAAAACGTACTGGTACCCACCAGTGAAATCACACGTTTTCTTGTCAACACCGAACCAGCTCGCCGCGGTGGTTACCCACTAGCAGGGCGGTCTTTTATCCCAAGACTTCGTTACTCACTCCATCGAACGGGTGACAGAGTAGCTCGGGTTTGCAAGCTAAAGTTATATGCCCTAGATCGCTTCAAGGTGAAGTGCTCAATAATATCAGCGACTTCGATCCGGTATTCACCGCTGGCGTTCAACAGGTCGAACACCTTCAACAACCGCCACTTGTTACCAACGAATCGCGCATGGCTTTGCCCGCGATGGTTCAAAATTGACAAACCAACCCGAAAATGGTATCGTCATATGTGCCCTCAATTTGCCCCCATGACGATCACCCCGCGGTGCGGTGGGGACGTACCTATCGCTAAAGACCGATGCGCCCTCGATCGGGCTCGTGGATCTCCGGACCGTTTCTGAGTTATACCATATCTTTTCCTCGGATATGGAAACGCCCTCAAAGCGTGTTTATCCACGACCCTAGTTGGCATTTCGCTTTCAAGAGGCGACCTCTCACGGCGTCTGAAGTGCCAACGTCAAGAACCACGTAAGCGGATCGAGCATCGCCTTCCTCACTCACAGCCTCATCACCCTCACCCTCCAAGCGTACCAACCGATTCATGTCTCCTCCTCATCCTCCCACCAAAGGGAAACTTCGCGGATCTCGTTCGAGCGAAAGTGTCATCGAATCCGACATCTTTCTCCTCTAAACTTATCAAATCTAGCTACTAGTATCTAACAGAGTACCCTAACAACTCTAGCACGCGAAGCTTAGCACCAAACAAGGGAAGCGGGTTCAAAATGAGCACTAACCTGAAGATTGATGCGCTTAATGAAGTTCTCTCTACCAACCGGCGACAAAATGAAGTCTCGGTCCGCAAGTAGGATTTTTGAACAACCGCCCTCCGGTTTCAAGGCATTATGATTACACCCTAGCCCTAGCCATCCATGACTTCCAAGTAAGCTGTCTTGTCTTTCGCGATCCGAAAAAACGGGCAAAACGTTTTCTTCTCTGCGAATCGCCGGATCATCGCGTCTTTGCGCCGTCACGATCATACTAACTAAGCGACGCGGTTAACACCGGTTTTCTACAGCGATCGTGGCGGCTTCCCAAATATCACATATGTGGCGTGCCACCGTTCGTTCTCTCGGCCGGTCGTTACCACAACCTCGAGAGGGGGTGTGTAGGGAGTGATATTTCTATCCAAAGACGCTTAGCATGGTAGAACTAATGCACCGACCTATGATATCGGGTCGCATCCACGAGCCAACATCACGCCACAAGACGGATCGCAACATCACGCGAACTACACACGGTGATGACGGACTCTATCCATAAGCAATCATGACTGAAGGATTACTTGCACTAATCGACCGCGATCCATCGATCACGCCCAAAGCTACTTGCTCATTTTGATCACATCCTCATCATCACAGCGGACCTATGTAGATATTTTCTCCGTGCTCCCATGATCCACACCCCACGTTGGTGACATCCTCTACACGTGGAGGGTGAGGATACACTCGAATCTCTATAAATACCACTCCTATGAACTACGCCCGGACGATTCTACTCGAGCCCGGTGAGTAAGATATCGTAGGGCGATTAAGCTCCAAAAAGCGAACTTCGGTCTCACCCATCCATCCATATCAGTCCCCCAGAGACTGTTTGTAAGGGAATATCACATCACACCTTTACATAGGTGTTGAAATTTGCAATTTTATTTAACCGTCTATATTTTTTTTAGTTTTGTAAATAAATTTAACAATGTTAGAGATGTTGATATAAATTGAAATTTTGTAGACATGATCAACGTGGTAAAAGGGTTATCTTTATCAGAAGTTAGTCATTAATTCATTATAGAAGTGCACTTTTTGGTAGGAGTTTCAATTCAGAGTGTCATTTAGAAGTGTCAACTTAGACTGATTTATATGTCATTTCAATTTGAGTAGATAAGTGAGAGAAGAGGGCATTTTGGACAGTAAACTTTGGATAAATGGATAAATAGTAAGAAGAGGGTAGTCATGTGAGTTATGCGAGACTACTTAATTAACGATTCGGGCTTGGTGTCGAGACAAGGATCTTTTTGCGACACCCGATGCACCTGCAAAAATCTCTGACACGTAGATCTTTACTCATGGTGGGTCCACAGTTTTGATGGGAATTCTGCTCCTCCTGAATTTCTGAAAGAAACTAACGCGTGTATAGAAAAGTTTAATAGGAATCTGGATACGGGAATATTTTGGCTTTATCAATCAATATTTTAGGAGAGACTTGGAATTAGTTTTTGTGCAGTGTTAATAATTATATGTCTAGCCATCCCAGTTGGTGTTGCCAAGAAATTAAGAATGCTGGTTTGCCCACAAAATTTTTATAATCGGTCACCATCCTATTGAAAATTAAACCTGGCTAAATATAAATGTTGCACTTTTTGTTGAAGAAAGTCACTTTTGATGCAAAGTTGTAAAGAAAATTTTAGAAGAAGAACATTTCAGTTTTATTAAAGCTGTTGTTAGCATTCTCTCATTACATATTTATATCCCATGATTGCATTGA
The DNA here is from genome assembly GCF_015680905.1 of Coptis chinensis. NCBI lineage: Eukaryota > Viridiplantae > Streptophyta > Magnoliopsida > Ranunculales > Ranunculaceae > Coptis > Coptis chinensis. The sequence goes on along the minus strand of NC_141458.1, from coordinate 93,182,368 downwards.
AATTTAAATCTAAAGCATATTACATATGTCAACTGTTGGATTGGTTGGTTACAGGTGTGCTATTGGATTGATTACAGATGTTTATTATTGGTTTGTTGTGCTGATTTCCTTAGTTGTTAAACTTGTGTAAGGTTATTCTTACTGTAACTTTGGCAGGATGCTTTCGTTGGCTTTATACCCTCCTTCAAAGTTTTGGCAGATTGCTTGACTGAGAGCTTGGATGATAATTGCTTGAATTGGAAAGAGGAGAGTGCTTTTGTAAACACGTCAGCTAACTGATCCTTAGTGGTGAGGTATTGAAAATCGATGAGCTTCTTGGTGAATAACTCACGAATGTAGTGATAATCTATCTCAACACGCTTTGTTCTAGCATGAAAGATAGGATTATTAGCAAGAGCAATGGCGTTGATATTGTCACAGTGAATCAATAGAGAGGAGTACAGAGGGATTCTGAGGTCTTGAAGGAGGAGACAAATCCAATACAGCTCAGCAGCAGTGTGAGCTAGAGCCCTATACTCCGCTTCAATAGAAGATCAAACAGCAGTGTGTTGTTTCTTTCTTTGACCAAAGAGAAGATTGGAGCCCAAGTATATACAGAAACCAGTGATTGACCTTCTATCCATTGGCCAGACATCCTGCCCAGTCAGCATCGGTGAAGCATTAAAATGTTATTCGAACACAATATACAACATGCAAAAAGAAAGTTGAAAATATCACACAACAAGAAGGTAAGAGCACGCCAAATATATATGTGTAAATTCAGGGCGCATCTAATCTAGGGTCATCACGTGTGAAGTGTCACTCTTTAGCATCATACCAGTTGATAACGGCTTGCCATAGTTCGCTCCATTATGTAGCTCCATATTTGTCTAAATGGCGCATCATTTTATTGTCGTACGGGTAGCAAGGGTTGTTCTTCAAGTACCTTGAAAAACGTCCACACTAGACTTGAAACCGTAAGGAATGAACGAATGATTTTATTTGCAGGACACATGGAATCTACTGTAACCCATATTGAATGAAGAGGGGACTCTTTGTAATCCAGAGACCATGATCAATAGTTCCCTTTAAGTATCTTAAGATTCTCTTGACTGCTAACAAATGAGGAGCTCGTGGATTATGCATGAATTAACAAACAACATTGACTGAGAAAGCAATATCAAGCCTTGTCCAAACAAGATATTGGAGTGCACCAACAATTGATCTGAATTCAGTGGGATCAGCTAAAGGTTCTCCAGTGTGGTTATCCAATGTATGATTGGTAGAGAAAGAAGTTGAACAAGGTTTAGCCTGAAGCATGTTGGCTTTAGATAACAAGTCATAAGTATATTTCGTTTGTGATAGAAATAAACCACTTGAATCTCTTTGAGCTTCTAATCCCATAAAATAATGAAGAGAGCCTAAGTCCTTTATGGAAAATGTAGCACTTAGTTGCTAAATGATATCTAAATGATATCCATGTAGACAATGGAAGAACTTCCTGTGATCAATATATCATCAACATAGACGAGAACATATGTAATAGCATGAGAATCCTTCTTAATAAACAGTGAATGATCAACTTGAGTTGTAGTGAAACCAATTGCTAGTAAAGCTTGAAAAAGTTCTTCATACCAAGCGCATGGAGCTTGTAGTTTCAAACCATAGATAAACTTTAGCAACTTACACACATTAGTGGGTTTATGAGGATCAATAAATCCCTGAGGCTATTTCATATAGACTGCTTCCTTAAGATGACCACAAAGAAAGGCATTGGATATGTCCAATTGTCGGATATCCCAAGTAAAGTGAACTGCTAAGGATATAACCAATTTGATTGTAGTTGGCTTGACAATAGGTGAAAATGTTTCATTGTAATCAAAGCCAGGTTTCTGATTGTTGCCTTTGGCTACTAAGTGGGCTCTATGTTTATCAATGCTGCCATCTTGTTTTGTTTAAGTTGAAAAACCCACTATGAGTCAATGAGATTATGGTTTGGAGAGTAAGGTACTGAGACCCAAGTTTTGGTCTTGATGAGTGCATTAAGCTCATTTACCATAGTTGTGTGCCAATTAGGATCTTTATTGGTTTGAGTGAAGTAGGTGGGTGTAGGTGGTAAAGAAGAAAGAATGATGTTTAGTGCTAGTGGTAAAGGATGTTTGGTGGCCAAAAATGATTTGGGTTTGAAGATACCACTTTTGGCTCTAGTTTGCATAGAATGAGTCGTAACTGTTAAAGTGGATAAAGTAGGCGAAGTAGATGGATTAGAGGAAATGAGAGGAGTATGATTTGTAGAAAGAATGGTTGGGATGTCAGAGGGAGTAGAAGCAGAGTTAGAAAGTGTTGAAAGAAATGAAGGAGTGGGTGATATGTTAGAAGAAGAAAAATCATTACAGAATTCGGATGTTAGAAATTTATTTAGAGAAATGAATTGAGGTGAAGATGGAGAAATGGATGGAAGTTTAAAAGGATATTCATGCATATTGAAGACAACATGCCGAGAGACATAGATTCTTCCAGTAGAAGTGTCCAAACACTTGTAACCTTTTTTATTTAAACTGTAACCAATAAAAGCACAAGGTTTAGATTGAACCTCAAGTTTGGAAGATGTATATGGCTTCAGCCATGGATATCAACGACAACCAAAAGGTCTAAGATTGATAGAGAGAGGTGGTTTGTGAAATAGTTTATGTAAAAGGGATTCATGAAGGAGAATAGGTGAAGGGAGTCTATTAATGAGATAGACACAGGTGGAAAACAACTCGACCCAATACTTTGGTGGTATAAAGGATTGAGAAAAGAGAGTGCGAACCATGTCTAGAATATGGCGATGTGATAAGAGTCCAAAAATGTAGTTTTAATCCCTTAATAATATTATATTTAGACCAATTATATTTATAATAAATAAGAGTTAGTACTGTTTACGTGTTTTTGTGTATTTCAGGTATTAGAGTCAAATATGCGAAGAAATATGTCACTTTTACAAAAGAAAGGAGCAAAGGTTGGTTGCTAAGAAGTTCTATGATTAAAGCCCAAGTTTCAAGGAAAAAAAACTTTTTTAAAGCCTAGTCAAAGCTGAAAAGTCAAAGTCAATGCGGGTAGAAAAAGAACAGAAAAGTCAATAGAACTTCCGTAGGCCGTATCTTTGGACTTAAACCTCGGAATTAGGCCTATTATATGTCAAAACGACCGGCTCGGAAAGAGCTTTCTAATGGTCCAAGTACTGATCCAATCAGAGTAGTAAAACTAGATGAAAAGGGTGTTGCAATAAATTTGCACAGAGAAACCCTTTTTGGACTTAAGTAATTAGGTTTTGGGCTTGATTTAATGGCCCAAAACATAGCTCCAAAGCCCATGCACGAAATTGTAAACCTAACCCTCTCCTATATAAAGAGGGTTAAGACTAAACAAAATTTGGTTACTTCCCTATTTAGTTTAGTTGTAAATTAGGGTTCTTTCTTCTCTCTCCCTTACATTAGTTAGAATAAATTATGGCTCTCTCTCCTTTTTAATTTTAGTTTGAAGCCTCCATTAGAACCTTTTAATAAAAGCTTTAGTTTATTCAATTTAGTTTATTCTTCTTTACATTATGTCTTCTTTTTATTATTTTAGTTTAATTAATCCAATGATATTAGGCTAATCCCCCCCCATTATAGGGAGTGATTATGAAGCCTAATGAGAAATATATTGCTTAATAGAATTATTTAATTGTGTATGTATTTCAATGAGTTTAGTTTATTGTATGACTTCCAAAATAAGCATATAGTAAATTAAACTAAGGATTGTTGTAATTAAGTCAAGAGACTTGGTTGTAATAATTATACATGCTAGTAATAATGACTATAGAGATGTAGGTTATTGCTAGGGATGATAAAGTTTGAGGCTTTAGGTTGGATTATTGTGTGAAAATCTAAAGATGATCTATTTTCAATGAATAATTCTATTCTTGCTTGAAACTAATCATTATGTAGATTGATTACTCTTCTCTATAACTTTCTTTTCCATCAAAACCCTATTTCTATTAGCTTAGTTAATTTAGATTTATTTGAATCCGTAGTATAATTGTAGAATAGAAATCTCTCAACATAATATTACTTTCACCATTGTTTCTTTGTGTTTGATTAGTTGAATTTATTTTATGTCTTGGTAGTTTAGGAGTGGAACGAATCCGTACTCTTTATATTACTTCATTATTATTTGAGAGTAGGAATATTGATCTAAGCACTTGTGTAGTTGATTGATTATTTGTGTTTACGCATAGATAGTTAGTTTACATAAATTGGTGAATATCAAATCGCGCTGCTGCCATCTTAAACTCATTCAGGACAAGAATTCATTTGATTGAATCCAAGGGGCAATCTCCCATTCTCTACCCACCCACCCTTTTAATTTTTCATTCTTATTTCTCATATTTTCGTTATTGGTCAAGCTTGAAATTCACTGTTTTAAACTAAGAGCGTGCCCGCCCTCCCTTTTGCCTTGCAAAGGCGGGCTCCTTTTAAGACTCTTGGACTCACAATGAAGAATACTGCGGTAAATATATTTTTAAATTTCTGAAAATTCTGAAAATTTTCAGGCATAATATCTAAGGTGTTGTGGGTTTACTGAAATATTTGTAGATTTTTCCTAGTTGTTTTACCTAGTGAACTATTACCATCTTTACACTATTGTATTTCAGCTTTCACACCGTAAGTTTCTGGAAAAACAGCCAATAAGAAGGGTTTGTAGAACTCCAATTGCTCTAAATTTTTTACAGTAACAAGCATGATCTATCAGAAGTCTCCAATACAATTTTGGAGATTTTTTGCTATGTTTTGATTGGTTAACCATTCGGTTGTTTGTGTTGTGTCTGAAAACTATTTCACAAACTTTGTAGAGTAGTAGAAGGACTTTCATAACTCCGATTGATCTGAAATATTACAGACGACTTACTAGACGTCTTTGTAAACTACTTTGTAAAATTTCAAATTTTTGAGGCGTACCCGCACCCTCTTAACCCTATCATTTGGCCAGCGCCCTACCGTATTCTTGGAATTTTTTGTGAGCGGTACCTTGAGTGAAGCGCCCTTGTTTACCTATGCTTGGCGTGCTGTGCCCCCTACGAAGGAATCTCGATTTTCCGCAGGTTAGTCACGCTCTCTCGTTTTGTTCATATTTTTATATATATTAAGTGTTTCCATCTTCTTAAATACATTGAGATTACGTGTCAAATCGTTATTCATAACGCATAGCAAGGAGGCATTCAAGTACTCCTTCCATTCCTCATTTCTTACGTCAGGAGGAGTTTTAATTCTAGTATAATCAGGCTTAGTTTTCATAGGCCTAATACCACCGCCTATCTAGAATTTCACACACTACACCTGCATCAATGGCTAAAGAACCATAGACTCTCTCTGATTTTTATAAAGCACTAAACTTGATGGTCTAAGTAGGTGCATCATTCTTACAGGCCTAGTAGGGGAATTTTTGAATTCCCCAAATATATTTAATTTGTTACCGGTTTTCCATGGTTTAAAACCACGAGAAGCCTTATCAACACATGTGTAGGATAGAACAAGTTCTCACTACATTCCATCATCCTAGCGTAAGTCGGATCAAGTTAAACTTAGGGTGTTTCCATTCACCCTAGCCGACAAGGAGGCGTCTTGGTTAGCTGCCCAAGCTCAAATAAACTCTGTGGACTCATGGGCTAAACTTGTTCAATTGTTCATGAAACAGTTTTACCCACCACTGAAGACTGATGAAATGCTTCAAAAGATTCATTTCTTCCACCAAAACCCTCATGAATCCTTTTCTGAAGCCTGGAACCGTTTTCGATCTTCTCATAGAATGTCCGCATCATAAACTTGCGAAAGACACGCTTGTTCGTACCTTTTTCAAGGGGCTTTCACATCATCATAAGGAAGCTCTAGATATTATGACTGGGGATAGTTTTTCTTAGTAAAGGAGCCTTAGAGGCTTATAAATTCTTAGAAGATCAATCTAAGAGAACAACAATTAGGGGAGGTAACGACTCTTCCCTCCTCCTCCTTCTTCTTTTGAGGTTAAACCTGATCATGAGCTTAAAACTCTTATCGATGCCCTCACTAAAAGGTAGATGTCCTCTCGTTCAACAACACCCACTCCAGTCATAAACATTAAATCTACTCGTTGTAATGTCTATTTTAGTCTTGAGCATTTCGACTTCTATTGTCCTCTTGTCTATGCACAACCACCACCATAGCCATCAAACTTTAACCAGTTAACTCCACATCAAGGACAAGGAAACTTAGGTGACTAGAATAGAGGTTTAGTGTCCATGACCCAGAACTATCAATATCAAGATATGAATGCTCAACAAGCCTTAATTCCAATTCAACCATCTACAGACGAAGTAGTAGTGACCTTGTTGGAAAAACAAAACTCTAACTTGATGAAAGATCAGCATGATCAAAACTCTAAAATGATGCAACAAACGATGCAAATGATGCAGTCTTTATGCCAAAAGGCTATTGACATGTCTCCTAACCAAAATAATAACCAAAAAGTGTTTCAAAGGGTGGCGATTGCCTAATCCTAAGTCAACAAATACCGCCCGAAATAAACAATATTCATTGTAATGGTAATATAACCCTGGGGACCTATAGCGATCAACATTAGTAATATACTAAAAAGCAATGCTTTGAGTATAAGTGAGAGATTGATAGGGTTATATATTAAAAATATTAGTTTTGTATTAATTCTAATTCTTTATATTTTGAATAAAAATCATATGGGCAAATATTATGTATATTATATATGTTATTAGTTATATGCATGCGTCTAATACTTTATGTTGTAGATAATATGGTGTGTGGTGACACACAGAAGATCATATCATCAGTATCTTATAAAGTATAAGTAAACGTTCACAACCTAGATGGATTTGGATAAACTATTGGTACGGTTGTAGTATAATCTGGTATTAGTCTATCTTGACTACATGATTACACTAGTACACTTTGTGTGTATTGAATAGGACCAAGTGAGGTTATTTCTCTTTATACTGACTATATAAGAAAACAAACACCTCTGTTATTATGGATGTTTGTCCTCTTAATCCGGATATAATAACGGGCACTTACGTGCATTGTACATTGCTTTAAATCATCGTCAAGGTGAGATTCATTTGTGAATCGACAAACTCGATGGATTGGGTATGTAATGACATTATATGTAAGGTGTCTCATTGATTATAGAAGGAATCCATGACTTATCGAAGTCGGGTTGATGATGTCCCCTTGAGGAGCTCATAAGGATTGTTATGTAAACCTGCGAGGTAGATTTAATCCGACATGACAATGAGGTTGAAGTGGTACTCCTCAAGGACATAAAGTTGATTAATGTAGTTGTCGATAACTTGACTTAATCAGCGAAAAGCATTCGATATCTTAAACGGGGAGATCAACGAGCATATAATATGGAGCCATAAACATAATTTGGGATTAAGGTGGTAGTGCAACAATGGCCTTTAGTGGAATAAGTCATTTGTTGGACGGACTTAAGGCCGTGTGTTCTAGGCGAACATGGGAAGCCTAAGCCCGTCGGGGAGATCTAACCCTAATTTCTCCTCGTGGTCCTTGTTGTAGCTATATAAAGAAACCTTTTCTTCTTGGTGAAATTGAGTTCACTTGATTTAAAAGAGAGGCAAAGAGAGAAAGAAAGGGTGGTAGATTGTTGCCTACCTGGCGTCCGTTCTAAGTATAGGAATACAAACGAGAAGATCAAGAGGTTCTTGATTAAGTAGAGCTTGGATTCTCGAGAGATATCACCGGTGATCAAATGTATGATTTCTAACTAAATCATTGAGAACCCCTTTATTCCGTTCGCATGGGTTTTCCACGGTTTATAAATCATTACATGAAACCATAACGGGGTTCCTACCGATCCACTACCATTCATTTCCGAGGAGAGTAGTTGATAACAAAGTAACTATGCCTAAAGAGAGCCATAAGCGGAAGCTGAAAATAAAACCATATCGAATACTGCCATAGAAATTGAAGATCTACACGGAAAGGTTCAATATGGAAATCTAGTTGGAAAGTGATAAAAGATAAAACAACGGTTAACAAATATGTTCCCCCCTCATGTTAGGTATAGGGATAAAACCACGGCATGAACAACTAGATTTGCCTGTAGAAGAAGAAATAGATTTAGCACTGGGCAGGCACAGGCGTCATAGAGACTACATGCTTGCATATTCAGTGTTGTTATTATCAAGGATAGATCCGCAGAGTACCTGATGGAGAAGCCTATGATCAGGCCGAACCTCCGTTAGCTTCTTTGGCAGAGTTCGAGATTACGTATGTCACCGAAAATCTATCAAGGGAAAGGCATTGGCATATCACCTAAAGCAAAGACACCCTTGGCGGATTATCAGCCACCAAGACCGAGTTCCCGGATGAGTATATTCTAAGCCCGTCGAGCGGAACCACGAAATTGGTAGAACCACAAAGGACTCTATATTTTGATGGTGCTATGAATCAATGCTGAAAATGGAGTAGGGGCAGTTCTTATCTCCCCGAAGAATGCACGCCGCGCTTTTCTATCAGACTTCGAGTTTGAGTGCACCAATAATATGGTAGAGTATGAGGCTTGTATTCTTTGGACTTATTTTAATGCACTCTGACTCTAGATAAAGAGATTGATGTTTTTGGAGACTCGCCCAATTATCAACCCGGATCCGCGGAAGAATGGAAAGTTAAGCATGCCACCCTCCTTCCTTATCACAAAGCTTGAGAATTGGTTGGTGAGTTCGACCGTATTACTTTCACTCACCTTCCGGGCAATAACTTTGCCCGATGCTTTGCTTTACTTTAGCCTTTATGCTCAAGATTCCAAGGTGAAACATTTAGGCCAATTGAGATTATATCACAAAAGCCGAAGCGGCTTATTGCTTTCTGCTATTGATATAGCGGTGAGTCCTCCTTGGATGGAGTCGTGGGTACCCACGACATTCGTGAGTATCTTCAACATCAACGACTCCCTAATGGTCTGACCTAAAAGAGAATGGCGATCCGCCGGCTTTTAGCTTACCCGGTTTATCATATGTGGAGATGTTCTATACAAAGGGGTCGTGCGATGGGATTTTACTCGGATGCTTGAATGAGAATGAAGCTTTCGGACAGTTATGACTGAAATACATGAAGGAATTTGTGGCCCTACATGAGTGGGCACATGTTAGCTAAAAGATCGTAGAGGCTGGGATACTATTGGACAACTATGGATGATTGTTCTGCAATCGTTAGAAAGTGTCATAAGTGTCGATTTCACGGAATTTGATCGCGGCGCCTTTTCTTAGAGTAAACCCATTTTCACGGCCCTTTCTCTTTTGGGGCCTCGATGTCATTGGCAAGTTAAATCCTTCAAGATCCAACGGACCGTCTTTGTCCTTGTTGCCATTGATTACTTCACTAAATGGAGTCGAACAATATCTTTAAGTAGTGTTCACGGCATTGATGTGGCGAAGTTCTTGCGCAACATTATTTGTCGATTATGGGATACAACATGAGGTTATCACTGATAATGGTACATGCTTCAAGGGGAACGAGTTTAATGCTTAATCTGCGGCCAGTTCAAAATTCGCGACATTTGTCTTCACCCTACGGACCTCGGACTAATGGGCATTAAGCGGCAAACAAGATACTTGTCGATTGTAGAAAGATGGTGAGACATACAAAGACGGCATGAGAAGTTACCATATGCACTATGGGCTTATCGAACTTTAGTTAAATGCTGCCCACGAGGTCTACTCCCTATGCACTAGTCTATGGAATGGAGGCCGTTTTGCCCCCAGTAGAAATGCCTACTACTCCGTGTTTTTGTAGGAGGGTGCCGGTTCAGAGGAGGAATGGATCCAAGCTAGAGTGGAATCTTTGAACCTAATCACAGAAAAGCGACTTAAAGCTACAGCTTCATTACACGAGCTTACCCGAAGAAAGAATCTCCCGAGCATTTAATAAGAAAGTTTGTCCCGAGGGATTTGAAGGAAGGGTATTTGGTTTTGAAAGAAATTAGGCCTAAACATCGCTTGGACCCAATGAGGGAAGTTCAGGACCTAATTGGGAGGGGCCCCTTCATTATTAAGAAGATTCTACACTGAAAGTTGTGATCCTCACCGATCTTGACGGTGTTGAGTTCTCCAATCCTACCAATGCCGACCCGGTTAAAGAGGTACTTTTAAGGACCCAACCTTGTTTTTTGAAACAAAGAGTATAGTGGAAATCTTAGAGATGATGGGACATGCCATTTTTACCCGATATATTAGCCCTAACAAGCCCGCCCAATGTCGTATGTTTCCTCTAGAAGCCATTTTGAGCCTTAGCCTTTTCTTTTATCCCCACGATTTGACCTATGTCCTTTAGGAAACCCAGTTTTACCCTTAGCCTACCCATAGATACCCCGATTCCATTTTATAGAACTTGTCATGATTAGGAAAATCACTTTCATCATCAATTATTGATCATTAAGTATCTACTATGGTCCCAATCTACAATATGCTATGATTACCCCAATGGTTTACCCAAGAGAAGCCGAAAAAAAAAAAAAAAGAAAAAAAAAAAATCTATGCAAGGGGCAGTACAAATCAATTCAAGGGGCGGTTCATATGAAGTTTAGGATATTTTATCATTTTCTTTTCATGACAAGTTCTACCCTATATATATAAAAAAAAAAAAAAAAAAAAAAAAAAAAAAAATCCTTATTCTCTTAACCCACTACCTAAGCCTACATTATAGTCCTATGAAAGTCCGTTCTTGATCTTTAGATCCACTATGTCTCCTAATTGAGAAATGTTCAAGGTAAAAAAAAAAAAAAAAAAAAAAAAAAAAAATTGCATTGGAGGATACACCGATATAGTGTGATCCATTCAGAGGTTATCGAGGCCAGAAGGAATGTTTTCGGAAGTGTCTCTAAGAAGTTGTCCTATGTTTACTTTATGATCATTTTGAGTGGTGGAAAGGATTTATGGTTGGTTTTCAAAGATATAGTGGAGATCATGCAATCGATAGGGAAAAGGTGGTGTGTGCTTACTACTTTTTGGTGCTAAGATTAATCGTTACTCTATCCCCGAGGTCGTTCTAGTGAGGATCTTCTTGTCGGTAACTCATTCCCACACCTTCACTTATTATTCAATCATTTGTGGTATTTCTTGTTCTGTGGATAAAAAATGTTTTGTTTTACATTGTTTTCAAAAAATATATATATATATTTGTTTTCGAAAACTTGGTTTGCTTTGGATGGCTGATGATGAAGAATCTAGGTTAACATTACATAGAGGATTCTGAAGCAATATATCCAAAATAAACCATGCCATTTCATTAATCAGTTTCATGCATTCTTTCTAACCACTCATGCATACTAACATAGAGATTCAACCATGCTCACATAAAAGCATTTCCTTATTACATATCATATTTAATGTAAAGCGCCTACCTAATTTGCGTGTCGAGTGGTTTAGTTGTCCAGGGACTACTTGTTGCTATACAGCCATCTCCGGTATTCTCGAGAAGTCACTGGCTCATTGTATAGGCGAGGGACATGGAGAGTCTCGCAATTCTCCCATGCATTCTGAATCTCAACAGCTTGGCAAACACTGAACCTTACCCGTTCTGGGTATATGGTTAACATCGGTGCTCTTGCTCAAATCCGAACTGTCTCATGGCCCTATCGGTATTATGGTAGAAGGTGGTTTCAAATAAGCCGAAGCAGACATCATGCAATTGGAAAAATCGGCCATTATCGACATGACCGATAATCTTCCACCAGTGAATTCTCCAATTAATGTTATCGCGATTGGACCATGCGAAATCTGTTGGCTATATGAGTTTAAACGGATAACCTGGGGAAAGAGATGCGGTGAGGGTACATGGCCAAAACATTCACGGGCCCTTGGCCCCCATTGGTTGAGTTAAGCAAGAAGTCTGTATGGGTGCTTAACCACCTAAATCAGAAACGGTACAAAAAAAAAAAAAAAAAAAAAAAAAACTTACCCAAAGGAGTTGAGGACTCCCGGTGAAGGGTTGATCGTTCGTGGTGTTATCAAGACCAATGATAGTTTCAGCAAGAACGAGGGCGGCTATATTGGAGTTTATGCCTAAAGAATGGGTGGTAACCAACGGGATGAGAGACACCATTTCTGATGTACGATTACAGAGAAGGACCTTGTCCAAGACATAGACACATAAGGCTACAACTTTGTTTGGTGCTCGTATGACTGCAGATGGAGACGAGTAACGATGTGGTTCCGAGGAACGAGGGTATGATCACATTTCTTCCCAGGGTGCCCGCACTAATTCACCTTGGTCTATGACGCCAAGCAGGGTTGCAAATTCCTCCACAGTTGGGACGAGTTCGGAGTATCCGAATTGGAAAGTATGAGAGGAAGAATTCCAGTACTTTAAAGCTAGCTTCATTGTGATCCAGTCAAGTTCAAAGAGCAGTAATCCGAGAGAATTTCCTAGGTTATACCCGGCGAAAGTATGCATTTCGCTGTCACTAAAGTTCTCTATTATCCAGCAAGGTATGTCTACCTCTCCAGGAATAAGGTTTCCTACGACAAAGGGAAAGGAAAAGGTTTCATCTCATATCATCAGTAGGCCCAACAATAGCATGCATGTGTATATACTATGCGTTTTGTTTTGCTGACATATAAGAAAAAAAAGAGAAGAACATGACATGAGCCAAAGGAAGGAAAGCAAGCTTACCATCGCCTGAAGAGGATGACTGTGAGGAGGCTGCCATATTGACTCTCTATACCGGTTGTGGAAAAAGTTGGTGAGGTACGTATGCACCTTCTCAAGCCTATATATAGCGTTCCTTTGCTCCAGCTTTTAGAAGTTGCAGGTCCTTGCTTAAATCACAAATGGAAAGTGCTGATGGGCCTTAACAAGAGAAGGGAATAAAGCCGGAATAGAGCTGTAGGCTCAGTACTTGTTCGTGTGTTTTGGAGGTAAGAAAAGGGAATAAGGCGGTTTCTCTTTCTATTTTGAATTTTGGGAAGTTTCTTTTTTGTCCTTTTACTGAGATTCCTTCCCTTTTTTAAAAAGCTGTTCTAATTCAATTATTCGGTGCAAGCACCAGATAAGGAAGGTTGGGTACCCCTTACCTATTTTGGCATAAGGTTCGGTCCTGTTCAACCAGGTTTGGACCCGTTTGATCCGGTTGGCCCAGGTTGACCCGGTTGGTCTAGACCGACCCGGGGTTGAGCTGTTTGACCTGGTTCTCACCAGTTGACCCGGTTTTGACAGTTGACCAAGTTTGACAAAAAAAAAAATTCTAAAAACTTTTCAAAAATAAAAAAAATGATGAATATTAGTACCATGGGGTTCTTACCCTCCAGTATGAGAAAATATTCATCAAGTTTTGTTTTCACCATCGTACTATTGGCAACCACTTGATCATTAATATCATTTCGGTAACTCCATTTGTGCAACATTAAAATTGTTATTTAGAACAATGTCGCTTTTTATCGACGACCTCATGGATGGATCAGCCTGAACTCTTAGTGACAGTCTTTTCCAATCCGAATACTTGAACGTAATTGATTGATTGATTGATTGATTGAACTTGAACATCATCATCCCCAGCATCCATCTTTCATCTCCAGTACATCTCTTATCTTCTCCGGTGAAGTTAGATCATGTCTTCTTCCTTCATCTTTAGAATCTTTCATCTCCAGTAGATCTTCTTGCTCTCCCCGGTGAGTCTTTCGTCAGTGTTTGGTTATCACCATTATATGAGAATCTTTAATCTAAGTCAAAATCATGAATGAATTGATCTATCCATTTAATTTCACCAGTTTTCTAAAATGAATTTGAAAAATATCAGATTCCAAAAAAATTTGTCCCTTGATTTCAAAAAAGTTGTTCATCATTTTTAGAAAATATTTTTCAATCAACCAATATCATGTTATGCGGTGTAAGTCCGTCCGATGCTTCCGCTAGCATTGATATTTTGTCTTGTGGTATAAGTCCGTCTGATGCTTCCACAGATAATCCGAATACCATGTTGCGTGGTATAAGTCCGTTCGATGCATCCACCAACATTCAATCATTTTAAGCCCTCACAAACAACTTGAAAAAAATCAAGGATTTCAAATATCTAGGGAAATGCCCTCTTTCAAAAAATATTTTTCAAATGAATTTTCAAAAAATTGTATGAGATCTTTTGGTTGGAGCTTGGCAAAATGGTTTGTCTCTATGGCTTTGCCGATTCAGGCTGCAAAAGCAACCTCCGCCAAAGAGGGGCAACTGTAGACACCCCATTTTGCAATCATGGCATAATTCATTCACGATTTTGCCTTGAATTAAATTTGATCATATATGGTGATTTGCTTTCTAGAGTCTTCATTGCTATATCAAACTTCTTTCTTTTCATCTTCTTTTAGTGTCTTTTGACTCTCCTCGTCATGTTCTAGCTATGGCTGAAGTTTCGTTGCTTTCTGAGTTTTGAGATGAAAATGACCAAAATGCCCATGTAACCCTTTGGAGCCCAAATCTCGTTTTTTCCACTCTTTCTTTGGATGAGATTATTTCATATTTGAGTTCCCCTTGAAAAATCCTTCGAAATGAGTACAAGCTTGCCTAGGTTCCTTTCGGATTTCAGAAACCCTAATTTTGCCCTATCCCGTTTCAGCCCGTTGTGCGCACTGTTGAGTGCAACGATTTTTTTGAGTAAGATTCTGACCCAAGGGTATTTCTAAGAGTTCATGGACCTTCCTAATGGATTAATTAACATTTTTTGTGAAGAAGAGCTTGCCTAATTTTGACCCGGTCAAAGGGAATTTGCAGCATTGAAAATATGGTCAAAATGGGCCTTTTTTGTTGGATTTGGACATATTATCATGGGCTGTGGATCCAGCTAGAGTTGGACCTTTTCATTAGGGTTTATAGCCCATTTTCAAGCCTCTAAAAACCTAGAGAACCTTCCTTATTTGTTTGATTTGATTTGATCCCTAAAATCAAGAATATTCTAGAGAATATGCCATTTTGGAACCAAGTTTGGAAACCCTGAATTATGGGCTCATTGAGGACGTGTAGGGCTTGATTTTTTGCCCTAATCCATCTGAAATATCCAAAAATCAAGGGCCAAGATCTCACCCCTTATCCCACCTTTGAATCAAGGGCGGTTTAGGAGGTGCAACCCGAAAAGAGATCAAGCCATTGGATTTTTCTTCATCAATACTCAGCCATTGGATCAAACTCATTACCATATTGAAATCCATCCCAAAAAGCTATAAATATGGGTCTCATTCACCCACAAAAAAACAATCTAAAGCAAGCTAGAGCTAGGAATTGAGTTAATAATGCGGACCTAGTTATTCGAGAGCTAATAGCCTTCTTTTTCTTGATGTTCTTCATTTTTTTTTTCTAGTTCTTCATTTTAGCCTTCTTTTCTTCTCAAATTGATCTTGAGTAGAAACTTATTTTCACCAAAAGTTGTTTTTTCCTCAAATCACCTGTTTCAATCCAAAAATCACAGTTGTCAATCCAAAATCAAGTTTATCATCATCATTCATCAAGAATCAATCAAAATCATCAATCAATCAATCAATATACAATCAAGTATGAGGCAACATTCCAAACAAGGTGACATCTTTATTTTCTCTTTTATTTTAATTAGTATTGCATATTAGGATTATTTGTTTTTTTTAGTTTTACTATAGCATATAGTAATTTGCTTTAAATAATTTAGTGAAGATCATCCAACTTGGTAGATTATTTTTCAAGCTTTCTTCGTTTGCCTATCTTAAAACTTTACACCTCAATAGAAGTAAGGCTGGTTTTACCAGGCGATTGTGGGTGCCTAACACCTTCCCACATCGTACCTTGACTCCCGAACCCAATAATCATCTAGTTTCGAAGGCTAGTCCTTCACATAGGTTTTACTCAACTTTTCCTCAATAAAGTTAGTGGCGACTCTAAAATCAATTGCATAGACCTAGGTACACATTTTTGTGCGTACACATACTAACAAATTTTTGTCCGGTTTTTCGTTCAACATGTCTATTTTGTCCGCTCACTTAGTAAAATAATCTGTTGCGATGAGCAAGAAACAAACACTGCCAATGGTTGGCAGAAATAAACCAACAATGTTAAGGCCCCATTTCACAAATAACCAAGGTTTATGGATTGGATGACTCTTCATCGCAGGAAGTTTGACCCATATCATACATCATGTTTTTGACAAGGCATACACTTCTCGGAAAAATGCGTAACATTCTTTGGCATGTATGGCCACCAATACCATTGGGTCATTGTTATGTGAGCGAGACTTCGCCCCCCGGAGTGGTGTTCACATAGTCTTGAATGAATTTCTTCCAGGCCTAGTAAATCGTTCGTTCTGCCCAAACAACGAAGGATAGGATTAAGACTTGTGCCCGCGATAGAGTTTTTGGTCATCGAATTTGAGCATCACCGGTGATGATCGTCATCGGTAGATACCGAGACATTATCAGTGCCAAGCTCGTTGGAATCATCTGACAACATAAGTAGTTAATTCAGTGTTGTCGTGACAGCAACGACTTGATTTTTCACGGATATGTATGTGATAGAAGCAGGATGCCTTACATCGTAACGTGGATACTGTACAATACTGATAGATGTAAAATTTCGTATAATTTGTTGAATTAAGTCCAAATAAACGACCATTATATCATTGCGAGCCGCATATTATCATTCAAAGTGGCTAGCGACTAACTTAGAATAATTAATCTTAACTTAGTCACCCCCAGCTGAAGAGTTATGCGTATACCGCAAATGACAGTTTCGTACTCGGCCATATTATGTGAAGCGTCAAAACCCAAACATAAAGACCTCCAAATTGTGTCTTCATTCAACTTCAAGATGACAAAACCAAGACCGGAGCTAGACTTATTATGCGAACTATCGGTGTAAATCTAAGAATCAGCTGATATATCCGATAAGTATTTCAAATCATTGCTCCCGGGAGGTAATGACAATTAGGGATCGACATGTTCCTCATCGAGTAATGCGTTCGACATAGGAATATCATCAATAAGAAATCAGCCACTAGCGAAACCAAAGTTTGTCTCTTTTTAACTGTATGAGTGTCAAAGACAATGTTGTAAGCGCTAAGGTAACTTTTCCATTCTGCGACTCGATCCGTAGACATTGCAAAAAAACTTGCACAGAGGATATTCGATAAGTATAAAATTCGACTATTCCTTCTTTGAAATAAACTTAAGACGTTTGAGAGCATGAAACAATGCCAATGCAAATTTCTTAAAGCAAGAATGCCGTCATTCAGCTGATATAAGAGCCGTACTAACAAATAAAATGAGACGACCATCGTCACTATCAAACGACAATGGACAAATATGAATTAGATATGCTTTACTGAAATTCGTGAAAAGTAACCATTGCGAAATCCGTATTAATTGTCTTAAACTCGTGGGTAATCATTGCGAACAATGAGAATCTAATCATCACCACTTAAATGATCCCACACGCAACTATGTTGTTAGCGTATGTTACGTTGTGGTGTGACAGATACAACACCATTTTCGAGAAATTGTGGATTACGTACGTTGCGAACAACAGGAATCTCATCCTCATCCTCACCACGTAAACGATCCCACATGCTACGATGTCATTGGCGTGCGTTACATTGTGGTGTGATAGATACAACATCATCTTCGAGAGGAATGGTTTATGTCAGACGACGTTTGTAGTAGTTGTTATGTTTGTCGTACACTCGTGCACTTTTGAAGAAGTTTTCTCGAGACATATGACGGACATTATCCGCAACAGATAACGAAGAATCGTCACAGGCAATAACTTTGTGCCGAATAATTTGGTGCATCGGTGGAACGGTAGCTAGGTCGTATGCAATCGAGTGTTGAAAAGGAATAGGAGGGAGTAGTTCGATACCGCTAGGTTGACCTTGAACCTCACATTCGCGATGATCGTCAGTAAGTGCGTCGAGAACTTAGGCTCATCGAGTATTCGTCATAACTTTTGTAGAACGTGATTGTCGGTTTTGAATAAAAACCGCAGACGACGCCAATTATGTTTCGACCAAATATGATCAAAACACTAAGTGGTGACGAAAGAGATAAAGAACGTAGAAAAGTAGTGAAAAAGCAGTGATCGAGTGAATGATGAGACTGTAGCTTTCGGTTGCCTATGTACCCAAATTATTGATGGGATCAAGTCTCAAGAACATAGTTCTGTATGAAAAATAGTTTGGTATTTATATAGGTAGAGTAAAGACTCTTCGTAGCTTAAGTAATTATAATTGAATATAACTCTCAATTGATAATTATCTCTTTGATAAGAAATAAATCTGGACATAAATTAATGTACGTTAGTGGCAAGCCATGTGACTAAGGTTCAGCCTTAGACACATGAGTTAATAGGCTTGTACATTGATCCATGGTATTACAAATTGGGCTTTACCCCTGTTGATTAAACGAATAAAGTAGAGACTCCTACCAATGGACGTTTGCCACGTAGGTGGGGGTCGAAACAGTTTGCATACTACTTTTGCAATGACATTACTGGAGAGAGGTTTAACGTATTACGTACATGACTTGTGTAATGACAAGATTTCGGTTATAGAAGACTCTTGTGATGGTTTGCTTATTCTGGGGACTTTTAACGTATTACATGACCCTAACGTTAGTACTTATCCCGACATTGTCAACCCAGTCACTCGTTTTTCTACCAAGATACCTTCTCCCCCATAGAAGAATTGCGATTATCTTCGACTAGTTTTCGACGATACTATACACCAATATTAGATTCTAGTATGTAAGTCTCGAAGACCCTAATGATTACTAGGGGCGTTCCTTTTGGTCATACTTGCCATGACTGGGTTTCTTATTCTCATGAGCTCTTAGTGTTGACTTTAGGAGGTACATGGCATTAAGAAAGCATCTTGGAGGAAATTGACACAATTAAAGCATTTGTCCGGTTGGATCTGAACCCGTGGTGTTTAATAGAAAAGTGTATTGGGTTTCTTATCTTGAAAGTGTCAAAAGGCATACAATCATTTCAATGGACATTGCAAGCGAGAAGAAAGAGGAAATTGAAATGCCAAACCTTTCAAAGTTTGGCAGGAATTTGGCTTTGATTTTAAAGTTAATGGTGGTTAGGGGATCTTTGTATCTCGTATTCGGCTCTTGATCACCATTGTTTCATCATCTGGATTTTAGAAGACATTGAGAAGCAAATATGGACTAAGCTTCACCAAAAGAAATATGAGATGAATCATGATACTTATGCTTGCATATATATATATATACCATGCCCCACACTTTTTATACCATAGTTTATACAATGCCCCACAACTTAATTTATCTACAACATGAATTATAACCTAGTTTTTGTGGATGTGTTCAACTAACTAAGAAGATCACCTCTATAAAATTTCACCTCATTTGATAATGTTTAACTATGTCAAAAGATGATTCCAAAATCAAAAAATTTGAACTATTAAAAAAAATTCAAAGTTTACAACAACTTTTAACTAGGTTGGAGATTTCCAAATGAGATGAAGTTTTGTGGAGATGTTACCTATGGTTAGTAGATCATATCCACAAATTATTACCACTTACTTCATCTTGTAAGGGGGTGTGGTATAAACTATGGTTTAAAAAGTATGATAAACGTAATTTGCTCGTATATATATATATATATATATATATATATATATATATATATATATATATATATATATATATATCGGGGTATCGTCGACATATACAGAAAATGACATCTGGAATTGACATAATCTGGGCTGGCTATGTATATATATGTATATATATATGAGCATGTATTTTATATTGTTTTATTAGCATTATTTAGACATGTGCCTATTATCTACAACGTGGGCTTAAAAAAATGATAAAGATAAAAATAACCACCGAACCTCTTTCTTTGTATTTGGGGTATTAAAAAAATATAAATAAAATAAAAGAAAGAGAAAATGATATGTGAGAGAAAGTGAGAAAGAGTGAAGAGAGGGAGAGTTCTAGGTTTAAACCAAAGAGAAATAAAGAAAAAAGAAAAAAGGAATAAGAAAGGGTATTGGCCTGCAAGCGAATTAATTTTTCGATTTTCTTTACTAGATTCTAACTAATGTTTTGCAATATCTGGTGAGTGGACTGTTTTTATTAATTTATATATTCTCACTGTGAGTTTGTTACCGTGATTATCAATGCTTTGTGGTTTGGCAAGGTATTGGTTAGAACAGATGATAGTACGGTGTGATGGGTAGCACTAGCAAGTGACATGGATACACATTAGTTTCTATTGGTTATTATGATTTATGTATTAAGAAACTGGATTCATCTCTTTATGCGTACTGTTTGATTTTCTTTTGGCTAAGTTTTGGTTACTTCTCACATCAAAATAATAATGAGGATAATTTGTGGACTTGAATACTTCTCACGGCCAAAAGCCATGATACATAATGTCCATGCAAGGACTGTTTGATTACATAGGAGGTATACCATTAAATTGGGGCCATCTAATAATTGTGCAATATGCTATAAGTTAGACTTTAATATGCATGAATACAACCTATCTATTAGTTTTGAACCGGCTTCTCTATTAAAATTTCTTGATGTAAAAAGATCCTACATGAGCATGATGTATATGTGTGTGTATACTTAAGTACTGACATGGGCGTGGTATATGTATATGGTGCACCACTATTTTTTTTAAAGCCGCATGCAATTTCAATTTGCTATCAGCATATTGGTATCATGTAGGGGTGGGCAATGGGCCGGGTCGAGCTAGCCCGGCCCTAAATATTTAAAGCCTTTCATTTATTAGGGTCGGGTCAGCCCGGCCCTAAAGTCCCCATAGGGCCGGGTCGGGCTAGGTCATAAGTCTAAATTTCAAGCCCTGACCCTACCCTAAGCCCTCTTTAACAGTTTAGGGCCGAGTCGGGCCGGGCCTATATATTTTCTTTTTTTGACTGCATCAGTTTTAAAACTCATTTATATTACAAAAAAATTTCAAAGATTTGCAAACTAAAAGTCCCACCACTTTGAAATTTGAATAACAACCAATCTAGTAATAATTCTTGATAAGTCCAACAATTTAAAATGCATATCCACAATTTAATAAACTAAAGTACATAGAGACTCATATTTATATTTCAAAATTACAGTTAAAATGCACAAGACACATTTTGGAATGAGCTTTCACTGACATAAATCCGTTATTTCTTGTACTCAAATCTCACCAAAATTACATTTAACATTGAAGAACACAAAGACAAATAAGAGTATGGAATGAGTTTTTTTTCTTGACGTCCAACCTATTTTTCATTAGGCTAGTGTCCAAAGCTCATTATTGTTCTTGGCGACTAGGTTAGACGGGGGAGTTATGAGGTGTACGTGAGTTGTGAGATAGAAACAATTAGGTTTACAAGTTTTTATGATATAAGACAAGTTATTAGAAGTACCCATACGGTAAGTGATAAATTACAAAGGACAGTGTTATTTTAATTGAAAATATGTAACAAGGAGTTGGATAGTTTTAGTTGTGTATTTTATAGTGAAATTATAACTATGGCTTGGTTAGGGTAGGCCTATGTTTGAGAACCTTAGCCCGACCACCCTTAGAAGGCATTAGGGCCGAGTCGGTCCTGCCTTAAACTCTGTGAGGGCTTTAGTTGTGAGGGCTTTATAGGGCTTAGGGTCGGGTTGGTCAGGGCCGGGTTAGGGTCGTTAGGGCCAAATTCCCACCCCTAGTATCATGTCATTTCACCTGAGCATGCTATATGTTAAAGACTTGTACAGACTGCATGTTAATAAAATATATATCTGCAAGATGGAATGGTATTAATTTATTTTATTTACATTCTTTTATTTGGTTTACAATACTTTATCTATGTGGTAACATATTTGCATGTTTTCACTGTTACGTTATAGCGGTCAGAATTTGGTCAATTTAATTTGTGAGTTAGATTTAATGATTTATGTAGTAACATGATGTGTTCTTACTATTTTTATTGTTCATATGAATCTTGATTGGTAGCATGAGCCATTAATAAACTGTAGAGTGGTATTTGAAGAAGATGAATAGAGTACAGTGAACTTTACTCCACAAAACGTCTCTGATGCAGTATTTTGTTTCTACCTAGATGGAGACCTTCTCTGGCACAGATTTTTGTCAAATTTAAACCATAGTGTCCTGACACATTGAAGTATGGCATATTTAATTTTCGGACAGATCCAACAGCCGGATCTGTCGAGGCCTTTATTAGAAAGACTGGTTTCTAGATTAACTCTTTGTAGAAAACTGCAGTGCGCAGTTGTAAGTTTTTGCTTAGATGGAGATTGAATCAATTATGGATGGAGGTTACATTAAATATGTAGCTGTATAACACATGGTAGTATTACATATTAAAATTATAGACAGATCCAACGGTTGGATATCTTTTGAGGCACGCATAAGCGTGATTGGTCGTAGTTTTTCTACACCAGAAAAATTGCAGTGCGTAGTCTTTTTCTTCTGATTAGATGGAGGTTGATCCTTTGTTGGATAGATATCAAATTTGATCTGTATATTTATAACACACAGTAGTTTTACCCTTTAAAATTTCAGAGAAATCTAACAGTGGGTTATCTGTTGAGGCAACATAGAAAAAACAAGCCTATTAATATTGGTTAAGTCGTGAATGGAAATGGTTAGGTGTTTAAGTTAGTTATTGGCAAAATGGCGGTGTATGTTATGTCGTGTTTATAGTTTTAGTATATTCGTATTATTATGGAAAGATTGGTGTGGAATGAAAGGATATAGTTATTTTCTAATTATCGTAAATGTTCAAATGTATATAGATTTCGTTATGGCTAGTTATTGGATTTTATTGTTATATCTCGGTGATTTAAAATATTTGTGATAAACGGTATGTGGAACTTGATTGTGCTCTTTTAGAGTGTTGCTCCTCGATTGGGAGAGTATTTTAATTCACGAGGCATTTAATTAATGCATTAACTCTTGAATTCTACACGGGCCAAGCACCTAATGGAATAAAAACCAATTGGGTCATACACGATTCTGGGACAAATCGAGAGGCTGCGAGATTGCCAATGCTGAGGTATTTTCAGACCCTCATCAACCTCTACTCTTTACCCCATATGTTTAACCACTTTTTTGTAGTTCTTCTGGCTTTTGAGTTAAGTTTCATATTAAGGAGGTCCCACACTCTCCTCGTCTAGATTTGGAAACATTTAGAGATCTGTATTAGTTTATTCGCATCAAATCTAGTTCTGAATTAGCTCTTCATGTTAGCAAGGTTATAGACGCTGGTCCAAAATGGTATGGGTTTTGATCCCACCAAGTATCTGTTGGGTTTGTGGAACCATCGAGCTTTGCCCCGGTGTCCGACCTGTTATCTTCAGTTTTCAGTTTGGAGCGCGGGTCACGCCTTGTCCACAAAGATAGTTGGCGCTGGTCGCCACTTTTCTCCAAACTGGAAACGAAGATAACAGTGTCGACACACGGGAGCAAAGCTCGACGGTTCCACAAACCCAACAATCTCCCACTTGGAACCTTCGAGATTCTACATGCACATCACATCTCAATTGTAACAACTCAATCCAATTCCAATTTACTAATGAAACACTCGGCTCATCCATCATGGTCTTCAAGCAAGAAGACCAACCGAAGTTGAACACAACTTCAACTTCTCGATAAACGGGTCTTGGTCAACATATCCGCCGGATTCTCACTCCCTTGGATCTTCTCAAGTGCCAAAACCTCATCCTCCAACAGAGATCGGATAAAATGATATCGGAGACCAATGTGCTTGGTCCTAGAATGAAAGGCGGAATTCTTAGCAAGATGTATAGCACTCTGACTGTCACTGTGTAACACACTTCTCTCTTGCTTCATCCCAAGCTCTTCCATCAATCCCTGTAACCAAATCATCTCTTTGCTTGCCTCTGTAACGGCCACATACTCTGCTTCTGTGGTAGACAAAGCAACGATCTTCTGTAACTGAGAAATCCAACTCACTGCAGTAGCACCTACTGTAAAGACATAACCAGTAGTGCTTCTTCTGCGATCTACCTCACCTGCAAAGTCGGCATCCACATACCCTTGCAAGTTCACAACACCCCTTCCATAACATAGGCATTTCTCAGTAGTACCTCTCAGATATCTCAATATCCACTTCACAGCTTTCCAATGTTGCTTTCTAGGATTAGACATAAATCGACTGACAGCTCCCACTGCTTGGGCTTTATCCGGACGCGTGCAAACCATGGCATACATAAGACTTCCAATGGGAAAGGCGTATAGTACCTTAGCCATGAAGTTGCTTTCCGCAATAGTCTTGGGAGAGTGTTCCTTGGACAACTTGAAGTGGACTGCCAAAGGTGTGCAATCTGGTTTCGCACCACCCATGTTAAACCTCTTCAATACCTTCTCAACATACTCAGCCTGAGACAACTCCAGAATACCTTTCTGCCTATCTCTTCCTGTACCACTGCCTAGGGGCTTGTTTCAAACCATACAAGCTCTTTCTGAGCCTGCATACCATATTCTCTTTATCCTTCTTGATGAAACCCTCTGGTTGCTGCATGTAAATTTCCTCAACTAGGTCACCATGGAGGAAGGCAGTTTTAACATCCAACTGCTCAAGATACAAATCTTCCGCTGCAACAATACTCAACACTGACCGAATAGTATTTAGTTTCACCACTGGGGAGAATATCTTTGTGAAGTCAACGCCTGCTTTCTGCTAAAAACCCTTGACTACTAGCCTCTCTTTGTATCTCTGGGAACCATCATGTTCCTCTTTGACTCTAAATACTCATTTGTTCTGTAGAGCCTTCTTGCCCATGGGTAGTTTGGCTAACTCCCACGTGCCATTAGAGATGAGGGACTTCATCTCATCTTGCATAGCAAGCTCCCACTTGCTTGCATCACTCGCCTCCAATGCTTCATCATAGCATTAAAGCTCGCCACCATCAGTAAGTAGCAAGTAATTCACATAGGTGGAGGGCGGATATCTCGTACTTGGTACATGTGGTCTGGATGTCTTCCTTGGGGAACGAGGTGGAGATGGACTCGGTAGTGTAATATCCTCATTATTCTCTGAGTCGCTACTACTGTCATCCTCTGACTGTGGGGCTCCCACTATACCACGACTTATATCGAAGTCTTCCAACTCAACATACTCTGTGCCGCTCTCTGTACCCGATTCCTTGGTTTGTTCTTCATCTCTGTCCTTGTACATCACCTTCTCATTAAACACAATATCTCTACTACGAATGATTTTTTGATTTTGATCATCCCAAAAGCGATACCCAAAATCATCACCACCATAGCCGATGAAGGTACACTTTAGTGACTTAGCATCAAGCTTGCTTCTAGCTTGGTCACTAATGTGAATATAGGACACACAACCAAACACCTTCAAATGGGAAAGGTTCACATCCTTCCCGCTCCACACTTCCTCTGGAATCTTAAAATCCAAATGTACTAATGGTCCTCTATTGATCAGGTAAGCTGCTGTGTTAATACTTAATTTCTGCCCAGAACTACTTGGGCAAGTCTGCTAGTGTACGCATACACCTAGCTCTCTCTGTCAGTGTTCTATTCATCCGCTCTGCAACCCCATTCTGCTGAGGTGTCCCTGGAAAAGTCTTTTCCATCTTGATGCCATTGTCGACCGATTTTAAAACCTGAATCTTCATACTCTCCAATCGTTTAGTCGGATCTCGGCTTCTTTACTTTCAAGCTTGTCTCATTCTCAACCATGGCCTTCCAAGTCTTGAACACTTCAAATACTTCTGACTTGTGTCTCAAGAAATAGACCCACACCTTCCTAGTATGGTCATCAATGAAAGTCACAAAATATAACTTTCCGCCAAGTGAAGAGACATTAGCTGGCCCCCAGACATCTGTATGAATCAACTCAAGCCTTCTAGCTTTCGGAGTCTGACCTATTCTCTGAAAACTCACCCGCTTCTGCTTTCCAAATATGCAGTTCTCACAGAAGTCAATTTCAGTCAACTGTAACTTTGGGAGTTTACCAGAAGAGTGAAGGATTTTCATTCCTTTCTCACTCATGTGACCAAGTCTGCGGTGCCAAATATTCGGATCCTCTTTGTCATGTGTATAACACCCTGTGTTTTTATTATTTGTTTTTCTATAATAATAATAAAGATAATAATAATAGATAATAGATATAATAAAAATAAGATAAGTGTTAGTGGAAATAGGAGACGTGGGTTTATGGGATAAACTCTCGTCCCTATTTCGGGGGTTTTGTTTTGAACAGAACAGAAAAAAAAAAATAGGGTTGGTGAAAAACAGAGAGTTTTTCGTGAGAAAGAGAGTTTCACGAGAAAGGAAGAAGAAGTTTCTTCTTTGGAGATTTTCTTTGAACAACGTAGCTAAAGGTGAGTAGCTATTTTGCTATTTCACGGGATGTATAGTTTTTAATTATATGGTATACTATCTAATGTTTCTGTTTTGTATCCTGTCCATTATTATTGCTTTTATTCGACGTCGTGTTGTCGCGTTGTTAAAACTCTAGTGGAATTAGGATTTGATATACAACCCGGCCGAATCGATACATCTGTGTCTATATACTGTCGACATTGATATTGGTGTCAATACTTTTTGTTGAACTGTTGCGGCTTGGGCAGTCGAGGCTCTGTTCAAACTTTGAACAGGCGTCAATGGCGTCGGACAAATCGTCCTGAGGGATTTGTTTAAACCTTTTTTTTATATACTGTGATGTTAAAATTAATTGGTTGTTGATGTGTGATGGACGTCGGGATTGAGGAGTGGGGCTGATGTAAGAAATCGTTAATGGCAGCTCAAACTTGAAATTCGTTTTATTGGGTTGGTCGGTTTGTTGGTTGGAGGCAAATGGAATTGGGTACTGGAAAGGGATAGCTAGTGAGGGTGCGTGAGGGGGATCGAGTGTTGGTTTACTGGGCTGTTGGGAGCTTGGGGTAACCATTAATGGCGGCCAGAGAATCGCCAGTAGAACTGTGATGGTTGTGTTTTTTTTTGTATTTTGGTTGATTGGTTTTGTTGATTGTTTTGTTGAAGTGTGGTTGGATTAAGGGTGGTTATTGGTTGTGTGTGGGGCTGTCGAGTGGAGCTTGAAGCAAGCCATTAATGGCGGCAGTAAAATCTTTTAGATCTAGTTTTGGGTGAGGTTTGGATTGTAGGCTTTGGGGTTTTTGTTTTAACTAATGTTGTTTGGTTTTGGATTTGGGTCAAAACCGACTTGATGAAATGGGAGTGGGTGGCCGGCGCGTTTTGGTGGCTGGTGGAGGAGAGAGTTTGGAGAAGATGAATAGTGATTCGATTTGGGCTTGGGCCTGGGTCGGTTTCTCTTGGGCCTGGGGTTTTGGGCCGAATTCATTTCTTTTGGTTTTTGTTATTTGGGCCCAAGGTTATGTTGTTTGGTTGGGCCGGATTCTAGTTTAGTTTCTTGGGCCCTAGCTTGTTTTGTTTGGGGCCAGACTAATTTGGCTTAGCCTATGGGCTAGTTCAGTTGATGTTGGGCCCGGTTTTGTTTTAAATTTGTGGACTAGTTCAATTTAAGGTTTTGGGCCAGTTCCATTAGGCTTTGGGCCGGTTTATAATTATATGTGGGTTGGTCCTTATGTCCCCATTTGGGTCAGGTAGAATAAATAAGTTGGTGTTAGACTTTCGGGTTTTAAGGTTTGGGCTTGGCCAGTTGGGTCCGAACTATGACCTTAGTCACAAGCCCATGAGCCATGCATTTTGACCTTAGCCATGAACCATGGCTATGACCCCGAACCTGTTGAACATAGAAATGACAATTTGACTTCAACCATGATGGTTGACTTTGACTTTGACCAGAGTTGACTGTTGACCAGGGTTGACTTTGACCAGTTGACCCAATTTGACCTTTTAACTCGGATTATGATTTGGGTTATTAAGATAGGTCTAGGGCTATTAGCATACTTGACTTTAGGCTAAGACATCTATATATACGTGTGTATGTATATTAACTACTATGTGATTTTGCAATATTTTATGATATGCAACGTTATGACACTAAGACATCCCTGAAATTAATAACGCGTAAATAAAAAATACAGGAATCAAGATACTCTTTCGTTCTCTGAAATAATATATGAAATAAGGTTCAATAATGCGTAAATAAATTTACCGCACTCTTTTAGAACTCTCCACGCCTCAAGTTTTGAAATTTGAGTTTTTATGACTGTTGATGTCATAGGTTAGGTGGGCATTTATTGAATGTGCCATAAATGACCCGTTAGCGTTATATAGGGGTATTTATTGAATGTGTCATGAATGACCAGATTGTTTGGACTGCCCTAGAGAGGAACTAAGGTATTCGCCTTGGGTTAGTTGTATTCTTTGATTATACGAGTATTTGGGTTTACTTTTGAATACCTAATATAATATCTACAAAGGTTATATAGAAGTTATAACTTTCTTTTGCAGGAGAGTAGGACTTAATAACATTTTGTTCAGGGACGCGGTCCTACCCTTATCCAAAAGTAGTATCAGTAGGTTTTAATTCAGTTACCTAGTTATAATAACGAGTTATGATAATGAGTTAATAGAATGGAAGTCTTGCTTAGGAAGAACTATGCCGGTAGAAATGACGGAACTACCTGTCTTCCAAGCTGTGAATGATTAAGTTATGGGCTAATATAAAGTGATTGTTTGAATAATTAAAGTATGATAATATTTATATGTGGTTAGTCTACTCATACCAGAAAATTCCATTTTTGCTGACCTATGTTTGCTTTGTTTTGGCAACGTGGGTGTGTTCTTGGGAACACAGGTGGAAGGCAGTGGAACCATGGCGTGTAATTTGGATTCTTGTCTGGAGCAGTCTGGGAGTTTATTTTATTAGGTCTGATCTTTTGGAAGTATGTAATAACATAGGTTACATTTTTATATGACATGAGAATACGATGTTGGAAATTGTTATTCTTAAAGTTTGTTTATGTTTGTATTGGGATGGAATAAAGTTTTTAATAAAGTGATAGTTGAGGAATTTGGAGATTTTTGTTGTTAAGTTGATCCTGTTGTGATGTGGGTTTTAGGTTTTGACATGTGTTGTATCCCCCCGTCATAGCCTGGGTTTTTAGACAATTGAACTAAGTGATGGTTGAGATATTTATATTTCAATTATTCATTTTTTTTAATTGTTTTAGAAAATCGGGCTGTGACAATGTGCCACAACAATCGACTGACACCCATGTGTAGTCATGTAGAGAGTACCATCTTTCTTACCATTTGCAATAACCAATGAACCCTTCGAGACCATCCAAGTGTTACCGGTGAAGACTGTAACAAATCCTTCACTCGCCAATTGCCCCACAGAAATCAAATTCTTTCTCAAATCCGGAACGTATCTTACGTCCCTCAATAACCATGACGAACCATTTATCTTGACATGCACGTCACCCTTGCCGACAATGTCACAAGGTTAGTCATCGCCGAGAAAGACCGTTCCAAGGTCACCTTTGGCGTAGTTCTCAAAGAACTCTCGATGTGAGGTAGCATGGAAAGATGCGCCGGAATCAAGTACCCAAAACTCCTTCTTTTGCTCCATCGAACATATCAAGGCATCATCTACCATCTCAACAACATTAACTTCTTGATTCTTTTTCTTGTTCTTATTAATGTTGTTGTTGTTTCTTGGTGCCGGGCAATTGGGACTATAGTGGCCAGGCCTACCACAGTTGTAGCATACAATTTCACTTAAGTCTCGAGGTTTGTGTTCAATGCTTTGCAATTGGAGGGCTTGAGATTTCTATCTCCCCCCCACTTTTTCTTACTACGACTCCTGTTTGTCTTTCTTCCCCTACTTTCAGTGCTCAATGCTGACCCTGAAGTTGACCCCGAAGATGAAGGACAATCCTGTCTCCGGATTTCCTCGGTTAGTACCATACTAACAACGTGCTCAAACTTCAACTTGGTCATTCCCGCAGAGCCACTAATAGCCGCCTTCCAACATGGAAGCAACTGTCCAAGTATCGCCAAAGCTAGCACCTCATCACTAAATGTAATCTCAACCGACTCCAATTGGTCCTTAGTTTGGTTGAATTCATTTAGGTGATCCTTGAAGGAGGTCCCCTCCGACATTCTCATACTAAATAGCTTGGTGATCAAATAGACTTTGTTCGCGGCCGAGGGTTGTTCATACATCGTAGTAAGTGCCTCCAAAAGAGATTTCGCCGTCTTCTCGATTTTAATATTGAAGGATACCGACTTCGAGAGACTCAATCGGATTGTGGCCAATGCCTTTCTATCTTGCAAATCCCATTGTCTTGCGGAATCTCATCGGGCTTCTCACTTATCAATGTTTCCATCAAATCCTTTTGATAGAGTACGTCCTCGATTTGCATCTTCCAATAGCCGAAGTTTGTTCCGTCAAACTTTTCTATCTTGTAGCTTTCCTTTTCGGTTGTCATAACTTCCACTTGAACCAACACAATGGTGGAGTACCTCTCAGAGGAATTTCTTCAAACACCTACACTACAATAGATAAGAGTTTTAGCGACGAAACAAAGTGTCGATAAAAGTAATAAAAATATCGGTAATTGTTATTAGCGACGTTTATATGGTCGTTGCTCGGTCGTCGCAAGAGGTACAGTCGCTAAAGATCGGAAACTACAAAAAAAAAAAAAAGCGTCGGTGAATGGACAATATCAATGACATTTTAAAATGTCGGTAGTACCCAAAATAACATCGGTATATATATTTTTATTTGATTATTTAAAACGTGGCAAAAACTCTATTCTGGCGACGATTTAAAAAAACGTTGGTAATGAGGAGCACCACCGACGTTTTATATCGTGGCAAGAACACCTATTTTTCGTTATTAAAATTAGTATTACGACGTTATATATCGTTGTTAAAGATAGATTACTAGCGGCGTTTTCAAAATCATCAGTCATATTCAATACTACCGACGTTCTATTTCGTGGCAAGAACACCAATTTTTCGTTACTTTAATTACTATTGCGACGTTATTTACCGTTGCTAAAGATTAACTTGTAGCGACGTTGTATATCTCGTAGTTGTAATCTTATACTACCGACGTTTTGTTTCGTGGCAACAACACCAAATTTTTGGTTGCTAAATCCATATAGCGACAATATTTACCATCGCTGAAAATGAACCTGTAGCGACGCTTTTTAAATTTGTCGCAAATTATATGCTTATAGGAACGCTTGTTTTCACACTATAAATTTATTTTTAGCGACACTTTAACAAAGCGTCGATTTTTTTTTTTTTTTTTAATCCTGTTTTTGTTCAATTATATATTTACATTACT
Organism: Coptis chinensis; assembly: GCF_015680905.1. Lineage (NCBI taxonomy): Eukaryota > Viridiplantae > Streptophyta > Magnoliopsida > Ranunculales > Ranunculaceae > Coptis > Coptis chinensis. Next base: position 93,151,075 of record NC_141458.1, on the reverse strand, counting down.
TCGTTTCTTTCAATCACAAAACCTAAAAGAATCATATAAATAACTTCAATTCAACCACATTAAATTTAACCAACAACATTCCCAAAAGTAATTTATAAAGATCGCTCTCTCCATGTTTAAGAGTAATATGATTCATTATATATATATATATATATATACAATAGTCTTATAAACAACAAAACATCAAAAGAAATTGTTTGAACATCCAACATCTATCGCATAATACTTTATATCCCAAAAGAAGAATGCCCAGACAAACCCATATAAATTGTTTCTTCCAAACTGCATGAGAACCTGTAAACAAAATATGGCAAGATTTAGTTCATATTCACTGAAATATGTCAAACCAAGATATGGCAACATGTATTTAAAGATAATCTAAATAATCCAACACCAGACATGTAATCTAAATAACAAACTATACCCCTCATTGGCTCCTAGAATTCACATACACATAATTAAAATCTAAGAATTAATCAGTTATAATGATATTTATTTAACGTAGAAATATGGAATATGTTAGTATGTACAACGATAAAAAAAAATGAGATACTAATTAGTGTTTTACTCTCCATTTTAGTATAATTTAACTCGTAGGCTGCTATAGGCCATCCCCCAGGCCACTGACAGGCCATCTTCTGACATATCTTTGGCTAGCTATAACACCCCCCTTTACTCCATAGTTTATTATAAAAAATTTAGCACAAATAAGCAACAAGCATATCCACCTCCAACACTGCTGCAAGCTTAAAATATCTCCATTCACCAAACTAAAAGAATTTCTTACCAATTCAGCAAGGTAACTCCATTATTACACCCTCTCCCTTAATTCTTCAAGCCATTACTTATCTTATACTATAGCGCCCCAATTTCTCAAACAATTGAATATTCAAATAAAAGAGCTCGATCCAAATATTCAACAATCTAATAAACCAAAACGTGAGCGGGTTTGACTCACATGAGTCCAAACTAGAACTAAAATATAAAACAACCTCTGCACATCGTATTCTAAAAAAAATCGACAGAGTTTCCTTTGTATTTCTAACATTACATAAATTTAAAACCTGTCCTAACCTGAAATTCAAATAATATACTTCCATTTAATATAAAAAATACCTCAGCTATAAACCCAACTACTAAAAGATACATTGATTCGTGGAACCGGCTACTTAATCATCTCGACAAGTGCCAGTTAAATCAAGTAGCTACAACGCCACGAAACCGATCTTTTACCCAATATCTCTGAATGCTAAATATCGTCATCACTTCTAAATAATGAATGCAGTATAATAGTGTTTCATAATTCAATAATGTGAAAAAATAGCTAAATTATTACAAAACAAGTTAAAAAGAATCAATTTGAACTAAAGAATGAAGGTTCCTTATCCTAGCGAAAGCTACGGTTATGGTGAGGAAGCTTGCATGGTTGATACTTATCAAACAAACTTGTATGTCTCTGTCATTTATTCTCAAATGACCAACGTTAGTCACTTAGTCAATGCATGTATATAATAATTAAACAAGGTTAATTACTTGGTGCTTGCATTGTATTAGTCTAGCAACCTATATTCTAGTTCTCTATGTAGAACGGTAGGTACCTGTTCATCCTCTTTCAGCTACTTGACAATTCTTATTACATTTTGTTTATATAAATCTTTGTACATATAACGATTAACGAAGTTTCAAAATAAACACGTTAGCAACACGCAATATAATCAATATTATCAAAGGATTTAGATCATGTTTAACACGTTCGAAAACATAATTAACCAAAATTTATCAATAATAAAACATGTTAAACACTCGACTTCCTTGTACAAGGGAGCGGCTGAGCCGTGTAGTTGCCTACGTACCCATTTAGGGATCAAGCCAATCGTAGTTCTCCTATTGATAGGGTGTTTCTATACGAATGGATTAAGTCATTTCCGATGAGGAGGCAGTATAGGTTCCTCACTCATGTTCTAATTATGTAACGCCACTAATTAACCAATTCCCAACCTCGAATCTATATTCCACATGGTATTTCACTTCACTTCTACTCATTCAAAATTTTTCCCGAATCTCAAGCAAACGAACAAAAATCTCAATACCAATAAGAGAAGATTAATTCATTACTAATCTAAGTAACATATATAGCTATGGGCGAGAAAAATCAAACGATAACTAATTAACTAGATAAGAGAATAGTAAACAGGAAATGGCCTACGGTGGTTTGGCACATGGCCTATAACTGCTAGAGACGACCTGACGCGTCTAAGCAAATGGCCTGCACGGCCCGGAGACAATCTGTCCCTCTTAAAACTCATCCACAATTATATCTTTAAGACAACTAACGTACAATATCTTAAGGAAAAAGCTATACAAGGAGGACCATCTCTCCATATACTTGTTTTTTTTTTTTAGAAATCCCAGCTGAAATCTAAAACCAAAGGCCTTTTCTACACAACTGGGGTCGGTGAAGTCAACTAATAAGAAAAAGAAGGTATCATATTACTTAGCTAGTTATTGAGGTGGAAATAGTAAAATGAAGCTGTGTCTGTTTTTTTGTCTGTCGGAACAAAAATAATGTTGTCTTTTTGTAGATGCAAAGACATATATAACAAGTGGGTACCCTTTTCTCTCACTTTGTGAAGGCATCTATGGCAATGGTGTCGTAGAGTAATAAGGTGCAGACCCACCCACCAAGTGAAAGTGAAAGCACATCAACACCGCCTAATATTGCACGATCCATCCCGGCAGTATATCGGACCGAAAACACCCAGTTTTCCAACACACTTTATATGCGACAATTCGGCCTAGATGGCCATACCATGAGCCGTACCTCGGTATATCCCGGTAAGGCTTGCATTGGCCACGATGTGATCCCCGGCCGTACTTCTTTGGCATCCCGCATCCCTGACCGTCACGAGTCGCTTACTCATTTTCTTCTAATGGTTTCTTTGTAGTGCTTCCACTACTTGCCATTTTGAATCCTTTAGAGAAACACTGGCGCATTAGTTTCTTGTTACAAAGTGAGGAACTAAAATCAGGCCCCGACTCACATTCTCCTTTTCCAACGACTTCGATGCAGGTTCCATTTTGAATCATCAAAACTTTTCAATTCAGGCCCAAACGCCCGGTGTCGAAAGCACCCTTAATAATCACATCCATTGGCGCTTTGATCGATATCTTTTGATCGGTCAATTGTTGGTAAACCCATATTTGTTTCAAGGCCAAGGAACCGAGGGTACGAGTAGTATGGAGAGTGTAAATGGTGTCTTCATAGGCGCCCGGCAAACTCGAGTCGATTCTGAAGGGACTCGACTTGTTCGTTCAGTCAAAGTGAAGCGGCATAGCCATGGTAGGCATTAGTGTAAGTGTAGAGAATAGAAGTTGTGAGATCTTAAGAGGCGCTTGTTAGGGACCTGAAGGTGTGCAATGTACCCGATCATGGTGGGTGGCATAGGATAAGGGCTTATAGTGATGGTTCATGTGCACTATGTAAGTTTGTTTTGCAAAGACATTGTAAGTAGGAAGAAGAAGAAGAACATGGAAGCAGAACCAGAACAGAGAAGCCATGACTTCTGTTGCTTGAGACATGAGACCACATATCTAACTTATTTATATGCTTTTTCTTAACTGAAAAGTAGTTAGTAATAAGTGGGTGCCACTCACATTGAATTTTGAAATGTAATACGAAATAAGACTATTGGCTTGTAAAACTACATTGAGGCAAACTAATTAACTGTATCAATTTACTTTAGAGACTAGAGTAAAGTACATTGAAGCTACACTGCTTCAATATATATACTCAATTTTTTTTCCCCATAATGACTTCAATATGCTATAGATGTCTTAGAGCTTTCTTTCTTCAATGTAAACATGACAAGAGTACGATTCTATACTATCCTCCCTAAGATGATTTCTATGGACTAATTTCTAAAGCAATTCGTTGTACAAACAGAATATACTTCAATACTTTCTTTGCTTGCCCAATCGAGCACCCATAAGCAAATTTATTGTAGTGATATTTCTAGGGGTGAGGTTGCAAAGGCAGCTACTTATTAGTTAGCATTCATTCAATTCTAGCTAATAGTCTATAGTGTGAAACTTTGACCAAATCACCGAATGATGCTTTATTTTCACAACCTCTCATAAAAGAGTAAAAATCCAAACTATTATTGAATAGACCCAAATGTAGGGCTGTTCACTAAAACCGGAAAACCGAAAAACCGAACCGAACTACTCCAAACTGGCCGGTTCTAATGGTTTATTCACAATTCGGTTCGGTTAACGGTTCTTATTTTGTAAACCGAATCATTTCGGTCCGGTCTTCAATTTATGCTCTCGGTCAACCGTTTAAACCGAACCGAACCAGCTATATACAACACACCCCAAGAGTTAGTATTGAAGTTTGACCGCACTTCTGAAAAGTCCAGCCCAACAGCTCATGAAATGTGGCAGAAAGGTAACTCTATTTATTAAGAGTTTTGTCTATATATGGTGTTCTCTTGCCCATGTGGGACTAAATTTGTCTCAGCAAGTACTCCTCTACCTGGTCCACCGTAATTTTATTTTCTTTTAGTCCCACATCACCTAAAATTATAAGAAAACTGTTGGGAGAAGTCTTTAAAGAGGTTGGACTTAACTAAAAAATATTGGACCATGTACTTGGGCTTTTCAATTTGTACGAAGGCTTTCAGTGCATGGGCTTGGTGCAAATCAGGCTTAAATAAGAATTTTTGGTAAAGGGGATTAAGCACCGGTTTTAAACCGAACCGAACCGAATTTACGGTTCGGTCTATACCCGGTTTTTGTGATCCATTGATTTGCTACCGGTTCTATTTTTTAGGAACCGTGTACTACCGGTTCGGCTTAAGATTTTATCTAAAACCGGACCGAACCGAACTGTGGACACAGTAGCACTCAAGGGGGGCTGCTACTACTAACATACACTTATAGGGATAAATAGAGTTCTCTCTTCTTTGGACAACAAAGAGACTGAACTAGTATTTCTTTTGCAACAATCTAAATGATAGACTATTTAATAAGACCATCCAACATGTAAAAGAGTATCTAGGGATAACCAAATTTTCCAAACTAATCTATATCACCTTGTCTTTGCAAACGGCACAGTGCCTCGTAGACACTCTTCAAAGTGAATTTCTTAGTCTCTAGACAATTAAGTCATCTCACTAAATGTATAAAGTCGATAATCTCAGTAAATTGTCTCCTATTTTCTAGACATGGTATCAAAGAGGATCAGATCCATCTCTGCCTTTTATGTTCCCCAAAATATTGGTGATTACCTAGATGAGATAAAATTTGTTCCTGGGCTCATTGCCCAATACTAACATAACATGTGAAGTCTTAATCTCCAATAACATTTTGTCTCCCGCGTTTGACTCTTTTTGATTGTTGAAGTATCAAAGGCCCATGTATAAGAACTTTGGTTTAAGTACCTAACATGCATTATAAAATTGACGGCGGACACTATGAAACACATACACGAAAACACGACATGGATAAGCCCCCCACACGATGCGCCAATCTTACACTTTTCAAACAGTAGGATAGGACAATTCTAACAGATTAAGCAATAAGCAGCATAACTTCAGTTGGATCCAATTCGGCCTACTGTTTTGTTTTAAACGAGTGAATCCCTATTCTCAGTGAAAAAATATCAAAAAACGAACAAAAATACACAAATAGTGCCATGTGCATGTCACAGGCATGCCCTCAGTGTGTCCCAAGTGTTCCCAAAGTTGTAAAAATATTCAAAGATTGGATACTTCAACCGGAGTATCGGATACATGTCGGAGGCAAATCGGGGAGTATCGATATCCAATACATGTCGGACACAGATAGTTTGCCTCTGAAGAAGTAGTTGTGCTTCATAGTGCAAAAGTAGCACACATATTGGTGACAGAGACACCAAGTGCAATGCTTCCATTACCAAGAACAGAAACAATGGTGGCTGTATTCTGGAACCAAAAAGACAGAGTGGAACAACTTGTGATCTTTGGGGTCAATGTTTGTCCCAGTAGAATGCTCCTTGCCCAATAAACATCTTTGTTGCTCTGCCTAAGTTTGTATCTCTCTCAATTATGATACATCACAAGCATAGAAGAATATCTCTTTTTTTCTCCATGAGTCAAATAAATTTATTACATTAATATCACCAAATTTGGTTCTTTGTGGTTTGTACATATTACTCCTCAAAATCCCGACTGTAAAAACTGATTACTTAACCTAGAATCTGAACACTCCACCAAGATTCCAATGCCCATGGAAAGCTTGAGAAGTCTATTTTCAAGAACAACAATCGGTTTGTAAACCAAAGGAATGAGCAGAAAGTTATGTACAATCTACTGACGCATGGCAGAACCAACTAACCTAAACAATTGAAGGCATGAAAGAAAAATCCAATAAAACAACGAGGAAACATGGAGAGTTATTCAGAATCATGGCAGCAGGAAAACTAATTTCAAATGATAAAGGGAGCAAAAGTTGTTCGTACCACAATTTATGGAGCATTCTGGAACTTCGACATAAGGAAGTCCAATGTGCATTGTTGCTCATCGATTCTTGCCTTTTGGGCATCCATTTCCTGCTGTTGGGCATTCATTCTCTCTTGTGTCGAATTACGCAACTCCTCAAGCTGGCTCTCTGCATCTGCTGCCCTCCTCCTCAGCTGATCCACCTCTACATTGACATACCACCTCCAGCTTTGCTTGATGGAGCTACCTGTCCGTGACCAAGGCCTCTATTGTAACCACGTCTTACACCCAATATTCTATCAAATATCATTTGCTCTTTCCAATGGGGTTGAGCCTTCTTGTGGAGGTTCAGATCGGAGTTCACACATTCTTTCCTATATTATTGTTAGTTAGTTAGAACTAAATATCAAACAAATAGTGGGCATTTCAGAGTACATATTACTTACATAGTTTTCTTCAGCTTGAAGAGAAATCTAGCCTTTCTTTTCATTGTAGTGGGTATTTTTATACAGTTCAATCTAACTAGGCTCTTGTTGGCTCTTAGGATCAGCCTGTACCATTTCCAAAGAGAGACAGGTTATACCATTTGTTTAAGAAACTAAAAACATAATTATCTAAGTAATAAGAAATCCTATATACATACCATATCTGCAAGAGCCCGGATAAAAGACTTTGAACCACCACGGTGGCCAGTTGTTAAGCACGAGCAACTATACTTGGTCTTCTCACTGACATTCTACATCCAAACAAATGCATTTTAATTTGTATTAGGAATCGAATGAATGAAAGTACTTATTATCCTATCTTGTAGGCTAGCAAGATGGGAAGCAAGGAAGAAGTGAGTTCCTCCATAGTATGTTTTTTCCTCTTGAAAAGTCTTCAAGTAGTTAATAAAGAAAGTTCGCTGCAATGAGGCCAATCCTTATAGTTCAAATTAGATAGATCATTAAAGTGCAGATCGTTACCTTGAACTTTTCAATTTCCCAAAAATCACACCAACTTTCCCACGCATCTGGTGAAATACTGTTATATGGGTGTTCACGTTTGTTTACATTATTGGGTAGGTTCACATAGTGCATGTGAAGGCTGCACCTGTTATCCTTAAAGCGGTCCCTTAAATATCCATTTACAGCTGACACCACATGTGGTTGACTCATATCCATATCAAACTTATCCTACAAAAAAGATCAAAAAAAAAAGAAAAGGAAAAGAAAAAGAAAAAAAAAAAACATAAGCTAGACAAAAATAAACAACTTAACTAACACAAAAGTTCGACCAATGAAATTGTCATTTTATACAGAGAATTTAAATGAACTAATGCAAGGCATCTACCAATTAGTTAGTAAGCAATAATCTCACTCTCATAATTAACTCATTTGAAAAACATACCACATTTAAGCTCTTGAAATAGTAGTAATATAATAAACTCGCAAAGCTAAGAGATGAAATACAATAATTAATATGTATTACTCATTTACCAAAACTTTTTCATGAAGAAGCGTTCTTGCATCATCATCCACATCCTTCCACTTATGGGCAAAAGGGGGCATGTCATCCTTTAGCTATCATGCCAAGCTCATTCATCCATTCTTGGCCCCAATCGCCTATAGGCCTCGCTTTCCCAAGAAGAATCTCTATTCTTGGTTTCTCGCCACCCCACTTGATGTGTTTTGTAAGATATTTATTTTTTGCCCTTCCTCTAACCCTTTTACGATTGGCTGCAGGAGCTATTTAGAACACACAAAAAAAAACAGTCACAAGGAAGGTTAGGTATTTGTATGTAATAAAAAAGTAAAACAAATTAAAAGAATGGGTTTATCTCCCATACAAGAACCACCTTGACTGGATTGAGGCTGCTCACTAGCATATGGGCGTCGAGGATGACCAGGTGCCATAACTACACAAGAGACATGAAGGGTTAATCACAAATAATAAAACCACAATGTTAAATAGAACAAAAAATTAAGGCGAGAAATATAGATTAGTTCAATAAGTGTCAGTAATGCAATCCCATAATATCAATAAGCAATAAATTGACAAATAACAATGATATACATTCAAAATGGATAATTATTTATTGAAAACCATAAATGGTAAATAAAAAGAAGAATAACTAAAAGAAAATTAATATTATAAGAAAACTTAGAAGTAATACTATACTCATTCATGATTTATAATGTTATTACATGAACTTCTAATCAATATCGGTATCACTATCACTATAAGCATTCCCTTCTTCTTCACTGTAATAGTCTAGTAATGTATCATCTTCTTCAACCTCAGAATCATCATCAATGAAGTCATTGCCTACAACCATCAGATTTTGATTTACCACATTCTCATCAACTTCATCATGCTCCACATCCTCCCTGTTTAATTATACAAGTGTAACATCTTCACTTTGGATTTCTTCCCTTCCAAGCTGCTCTTCTTGTTGATAAGCCTCATCATCATTCTCTGGAGTAGTCACTTCATCTTTCTCTAGAACGTCATACACATTTCGATGAGTTACCTTTTGCACAACTTGCCAAGTACCACGCAATTTGGTATCTTCCAAATAGAAAACTTGAGTTGCTTGGGTCGCCAACACAAAAGAGTCATCACTATACCACTTCTTTGAGACATTAACACTAGTGAAATTGTCATCTATATTTATTCCCATCCTATTTCCAACATCCCACCAATCCACACTTGAAAAGAAAAACTTCGGTTTCAAATAGATAATTTAGCTCTAAAACATCCGTTAGGACACCATAAAAGTCCATTTCTTTTGGTGGTGTTCTCCATTTACAACCACACCACTATTCTGGGTTGGAGTGTTGCCTCATGGTCCTTGGTATGAAATCTAACTCCGTTAACAATGCAGCCACTATACCAAGTCACCGCGATGATCAGGGCCCACATGCTAATGAATCTGGGTTTGTCACTTGCTTCAAGATTTCTCTCTACGCATTACTTGCATCTATATTGATAAAAAAAAATTAATGCAAATACAAAATTCTCAAACTCAAGTAAAGGAACTACTTGAAAAACTCAACCAATACTTTACGCGTTTTTAAACCATTCAAAGAAAGTGTCGTTCTTGCCTTTCGTCTAATTCATGCGGGCTTTGTCTTTTAAGCTCAACCATGTGTTGACTGTGTATTTAAAATAAAATATTACATATATGTTCATATATAATAAATACAATGTCGGAGAACTAAGTTGGGGACTTACTCAAAATGTGAAGATATTTCTTCTGAATTATTCAACACATAGTATTGAGCCTTATTGAAATCCTTCGCACTAAGTTCGATAATTTGGGGAGCTCCTGATGGTCGAACCTTCTGTGTGAAAACATGCAACCCTTTGACTTGTTTAGAATGATCACCATCATAATTCCGCTCTTCACGATTGAAATGTGTTTCAATTCCTTCTAGATACATTAAGCAGAATGTGAGACATTCAGTGTCAATGTAGGCTTCAGCAATAGATCCTTCTGGGTGTGCTTTATTACGAACATATTGCTTGAGAGTTTTCAAAAACCTATTTAGACTTTAAACAAGTGAATTCCAAGTATAAATATATAAGTGCAAACAAATTAAATTATAGCTAACAAACATTGACCTCTCAATTGGATACATCCACCGATAGTGAACTGGTCCTCCAAGTATCGCCTCATATGGCAAGTGCACTGCTAAGTGGACCATGACATCAAAGAACGCTGGTAGAAATATTAACTCAAGCTTACAAAGTATCACATCAATATCCTTTTCTAATCTCTCGAGCATTTCCAGCTTTAATGTCTTGCAACATAGTTCTCGAAAAAACAAACCCAACTCGGTTAATGCACTTGATACATCACTAGCCATGAAACCACGAAGTGCAACTGGGAAAATTTGTTGTAAAAGAACATGGCAATCATGACTCTTCATTCCATATACTTTGCATTCTTTAACATTGACACATCGAGAAATGTTTGATGCATAACCATCAGGAAATTTTACCGTCTTCAACCATTTGCAGAAGCTCTTTCTCTCGGCAGGTGACAACGTATAACAAGAAGGGGGTATAACAAACTTATTACCCCTAGGAATCAGATGTAACTCTGGTCTAATACCCAATGCTTCCAAGTCCATTCGAGCTTTCACTGAATCCTTTGTTTTTTCTAGGTGTAACAACGTTGCCATAACACTCTCACAAATGTTCTTTTCAATGTGCATAACATCGAGGTTGTGCCGCAGATTAAGGCTTCGCCAATAAGGTAAACGAAAAAAAATGCTCCTCTTTGTCCAATTATACTCAGCCTCGATGCGGCTTTCTCTTCTTGTTATTTGGATGTTTTCCAAATGTTTGTTCTTCGACATCGCGAAGTTGTAACCTCACATCTTCCCCACTTAATTTCTTTGGTTCGGTGGCTACCACTAATTCCACCAAGTAATTGCTTGAGGCGGCTTTCTCAAAGGATGTCTTGGCATAAAAATCGGCCGTGGTTCATGTAACATTGCTTATGCCCGTTATTCAAGTACAAAGAGAATGTATCCTTGTTACAATTCGGGACAAGCCATCTTACCTTTGGTGGACCAACCCGGACAAATTTCCGTTATGCGGGAAAGTCATTTATTGTCCACAATACTTCTTTGCATGCATTACAAACATTTTATTTGTCGCCGTATCAAATGTCTCCACCCCATTTTGCCACAAGTCCAATAATTCTTCTATCAACGGTTGCATGTAAACATCAATATCATTTCCAGGTGCTTTAAGGTCCGGTATAAGTAGAGACATGAAAAGGAATGGTTCTTTCATACATTTCCAAGGCGGCAAATTATACGGCATAAGCATTACAGGCCACATGCTGTAAGTATTGTTCATGTCACCAAAAGGGTTAAACCCATCACTTGCAAGACCAAGCCGAACATTGCGAGGATCGGCGAAAAACCACGGATGTTCCTTGTCAAGGTCCTCCCAAACTTTTGAATCTGCGGATGCCTAAGTACATTGTCCTCCGAACTTCGTTTGTCTTTGTGCCATCTCATGTCTTCAGCCATTCTAAACATAAACAATCTCTGAAGCCTTGGTTTTAGTGGAAAGTGCATCAAGACTTTTTGTGGTATCTTTTTACATTTCCCTTGATTAATTTTGTACCTCGGTTCACCACAAATTAAACAACTTTCAAGATCTTGGTCTTCCTTCCAAAAGAGCATACAATCATTGATGCAAGCATGTATACAAACATAACCAAGTCCTAAGCCTCGCAATAACGTCTTGGCCTTGTAATGGGACTTCGGGAGTGTTTCACCATCTGGTAATGCATCCTTAAATAACTTGAGAACCATGTCAAACGATTTATTGCTCCAACGGTTAATTATCTTCAGATGAAACAACTTTACGAGAAAATCTAACGTACTATATTTCTTGCAAGTAGGAAACAAAGGCTTTTGAGCTTCATGCAAAAGTTTAGCAAATGGTTCTGGATTTCCATCTCTTGTAGTAGGAACATCAAATGCTTCTGAATGTTGCACTCTAGGCTCTAAAATATCCCTAGGAATCGGTGCTACATCTGCGAGCAAGTCGTCCAACCCATAAAAATGTCCACCCGAACCATCATCATCATCATCATCACTCATATAAGAATTCAACAATCATGAATCAAAACTCATGTAGGTAGTATGAAAAATGAAGAAAGTTCAAAAAATAATACGGTATTGCAGATATCATACAAATGAGATATGGGTTTACCTCAAATTCATTTATGAGAGTCTCTACCATCATTTCACCCATAACTCTTCTAGATCAAGTTTCAAGAGCTATTACTCTGATGCAGAAAAGAGAGTGGAGACTTTGTGCTCAACATGGGCTACCAATCCACTTGCTAGTCCAAGTGAAGAAGATTAGAATGCAGACAAAACAAAGAGATATAACCAATTAAGAAGCAGATGAATAAGGAAGGAGAGCATGTGCTTTGGTCTGAATTAATATAAATTCCATAAAACAGCAGAATTTTTTATAAAACAAAAAAATAGACGAAGTTGGCAGTAAATGTCACCTAAATCTGCGTTTATGTCTCTAGCAATTCGCAATGAGGATGTTAGTCATTGGCGCTAAAGAAATGTAAAGAAAATGCATAAAAAGTATTTTCAACTGAAAGGAAAAATCTTTTTATTAAAATGTTCAAATTTAACAATTTTAGCAAACGACGTAAAAGAACTAAAAGCATCTATCTTAACGTGTCAAAACAGAAATAGCAAAACCAAAAAATAGACGAAGAGTGCAGTAAATGTCACCTAAATATGTGTTTATGCCTCTAGCAATTCGCAATGAGGATGTTAGTCGTTGGCGTTAAAGAAAATGCATAAATAGATATGTGCAGGCTGGTTCATATCTAACCAATCACTTATATCCAGGTTATCTACTGGTAATTTTCTTCCAACATTCCATGTCCCTACACAAATTCTTGAATAAAAAATACACCAACGATTAGAAAAATAGGACCACCTCTGGTCCTAACTCCATGATCTTCTTATATAATTTCGATAATGTTGATTCAGGGGAAAACACATTAACAGCAAAGATTCCAATATAATGTAAAAAGGCACGGTTTTACAACAAAGGATGAAGAAGCCTACCTAAGTTCTTTGCTATTGATATATTGAGCTCGAAGGGTCTCTGAATTTTGCCGTCTTAACTTGGGAATAGTCTCAGAGAATATCCCCGCAGAGTAATGCCCAGAAGTTAATCAATAGAATAACATGTCTAACTGGAACTTTTAGCAGCAACAATAAATAATATGAAAGATGAATAAAAAAAGATATTGATCACTTCAAACTACACAACTAAATTGGTGTTTTCAATTAAAAACCACCAAATGAAGCAAAAAAGAAACATAATAAAGGAGCAACACCAAGATGGTTGCTCAAACTGGTAATAGTTAACAACGGTGAAATAATGATAACTAATCATTTTACGTAAGCCATATGTGACTAACAGAATATTTCAAAATTCTCCATATAAGGTTTTGATAACTTCATTCATAACTCATAAGTAGTTCCATTTTACTAAAATTGTACCACAAGACTCTTGAATATAATAACTTCTTCAATCAAAAACTACAAGGAATACAAAAACGTGTCATTGCACATATACAATGACACTTCAAAAGGAAAATTAAAGAAGAAAGAAAATTCCCAAGAGACATATAATGGAAAAGGCGAAAAATCCATGTGACTTCCAAAGCTGATATTCTTTTATCATTCTCAAATCTCAATCACTTTAATGAGGTGGAAGCTTTAATGGAAAAGGGAATCCATCAAAGTATCTACACTTTTTAAGAGTATAGCTGTAAAGGTGAACCTCCAGGAACATAAGGCATCGTTTTTTTATGAATAAGTTTATTTTTCAAGATAGAATAACATTACCAATAAATGAGACTAAAAATGAATCAACTTTGAGTTATAAAACAAATTACCATTAGATTCAAAGCCAACTTCACCTTCCTTGTTGTAATTCAAGCCTGACTTCCCAGTAATGAACTTCTCACTACACCCACCAATTTCTGCCAAAAGAAAAACACATAACTGGGACTAAAATTTCAACTAAAGTTAAGAAACTGTTACTGATAACACTATGGGTATTGTTGAATGAGTTAAAGTAGTCCATTCTCACCTTCATCATCATAATTGGAGTCACTTTCACCTTCATCTGAGTAAGCCAAGAAATCAGAATCCTTAGTGCTAATATTAAGCAACTTCTTCAGAACAATTTTTGGCCAGAGGATCTAATAGTTAAAAAACATAACACATCAACCAAGTGAGAATACCCATTAACACAGTAAACAGAGTACACCAAGTACATACCTCAGCTTGTTTCCTTAAGTTTGATTTCATTGATGGGAAAAAGTACGCTCAAGTAGAACACAACTTATTGCTACTATTGGCTCTGTTTTTTTTTACTATTGAGTAGACGATCTATAGCTCAAAGAAGAAAACTGTAGTTCAAATTTGAGAGCATGTGATTTGCGTGTCACTAACCTTCATACTGTATAGTGTATATGATGCATGAGCAGGAGAAAATATGAATTTTTTCATTTGGTTATCTTTTATTGTTGGCAAAAGAAAGTGGGAGAGACGTAAAGTGGAGATTGAGAGAGAGACAGAAAGTGAAAGGGTTCTGTGTATTTATAGTAATTAATGACATCGTAATTAATATTAAGTGGATATTTATTGTGTGCGTATAATTCAAAATGGCGTGGATTTGGTTTTTTAATTAACCACCTCATGAAATGACCGATTACCCTTATTAAACAGTGTTAAACAACACTTTAATTGAATGACAATATTGGTACTAAGAATTGACATGGGTGTAAAAAGACCAAATAGTCATTCTTAATAGTATTTAGGTGTTTGCTTTAATTATTCATTTGGGGGTATTATGCGTAAGAAAAATACCCGGATGAATTTAAGAGGCCAGGATCATTATAGGATATGCTACTAGTAGAGATTTATTAACATAATATCATGAATTTTTTACTTTCGAATTTTTGCAACAAAACGTTTAAAACACGTATTAATTAAACACCGTGCATAATTGCCGATTGCGAATTTTTTGATGAATATTTGACCGCACCGCTTTTTGAGTCATTTGAATAATTCTTAAATTATTCCCATACCAAATTTTTGTCGTATCCCGAATTTTTTGCGGTCAGGTTTCTTTTCGATCGCATTTTTGTTTACCACTGATTGTTATGTCTGTCCACCCATACTTTATTATCTGCATGTGCACCTCTGAAGTTTGCACACAATTCGATATGTTCGTTCTTTCGCTACAGAATTGGAATGGCTGGATATCAGTTCTTTTATATAGGACATATGAATGCTTACTAGTAGACATACTCTCTCTCCCTGCCTATTAAAGCACACATGCTTATATTTTCTGGGCTATGTTATGGATAGATTATGACCTAAGTATTGGAATTTTTAAACAAGCTTCAGGACTTCGCTGGATATGGAGTAGCCACGGCAGTGGGTAAAGAGTTTATGTTGGTTATTTTAAATTAGGCTTGGGCTTGGGCTTGGGCTTGAGCTCTTGATACTTTCTTCTCGCATAACCAATTGGTTAAAACGGAGAAGACATTTTGCTTTGGCAGAAACGTTACCAATCTTCTGCTCATATCCCCTTTTTGTGTTTTCACTTACCTATAAAAACCAGGCTACACAGCTGTCCAAAACACACCAGTTTTTCACATCTTCCCTCTCTTTAAGAAAAACTTCTCTCACTTATAATGGCAATAGACTATTAGTTCTTGCTCTCTTTTCTGGTTTTGGTTTTTGCTCTGCAGTGATCATCAAGACATTTATAGAGGTTGTTGTATCCTAGAGGTTCCGTGTCTGTCTACACCAAAAGGAACAAACCCGCAATACCTTAAAGAGAGCGACCTAGTCCGCGCCTCAGCTTCCAATTTCCATTGTTAATCCTATTTGTTAAAGATTATTTTCTAACAATTTTAAGGTATTTTGTCTGTTTAACAATGGAACATGGGGAAGGAAACCAGTTCAGAAACGACAACAACAATAATCGCCCTTTCAAGTTTGCTGGTTAAAACTTCAAACGGTGGAAAGCAAAGATGACATTTTATCTGACTTTGGTGAAGGTTGATAATGTTCTGACAGATAAACGACCTACAGCGGAAGATATGTTAAGAACCTGCTCTTACTGTTGTTGTCAACAAATGGAATACTGTGGATTTCAAGTGCAAGAACTATATCCTGAATGCACTTACTGATGACCTGTACTGCTATCTTCTAACTGCTTTTAATGTGTGGGACGATGCCCTACAGAAGAAGTATGATACTAAGGAGGATGGCTCGAAAAAGTATGATGTAAGTCGTTACCTTAAATTCCAGATGGTAGATGATAAGTCGGTTGTGACTCAGTGTCACGACCTACAAATAATTGTTCATGAAATACTTTCTGAGGGAATGAAGATTGACAAGCAATTTCAAGTTGCATTCATCATTGATAAGCTTCCTCCCTCATGGAAGGATTTCATAAACATTCTTAGACATAAATCCAAGGATTTTTCGATGGTAAGTCTCACTATGAGACTCCGGATTGAAGAAGAATCCTGAAAAAATGACCACAATGAGGAAGTGGCTATGTCATCTACCAAGGCTAAAGTTAATATCATAAATCAGCATGCTAATAAAACCAATTCTAATCTGAAACCTAATAAAAAGGCAATGAAGAACAAACCTAAGAACAATAAGAAAGCTCCACATAAGAACCAAAACCAGGTTAATATGAACCAAAGGCCACCAGTAGACATGAAAGAAGTTGTTTGTTATACATGCAAAAAGAAGGGACATTATTCTTGTAACTGCAAGAACTGGAATGAGGATAATGTGACCGAGGACACTTTTGTGGCAATGATAACTGAAGTCAATTCTGCCAATGTCTCTGAGGGATGGTAAGCTGATACTGGTGCTTCTAGGCATGTCTGTTTTGATAGAAACTGGTTCAAGAGTTATACCACAACTGTGAACCAGGAAGTTCTATTATGCGACAACCATACTATCAAGGTTGTAGGTTCTGGTGGTGTGGAGTTGGTGTTTACTTCTGGGAAGAAACTGGTTTTGAAAGGTGTTCTTCATACACCTAATATTAGGAAGAATTTAGTTTCTGGTTTTATTTTGAACAATCTTTGGTTTTCAAAGAAGTGATAGGCGTGATCGATTATATGACCACTAAGTCTGGAATTTTTGTTAGCAAGGAATATGCATGTAATGGGATGTTTAAGTTAAATGTTGCTGATATAAATAAAACTTCTACTTCTACTTACATGATTGCTTATTCTGTTAATGTTTAGCATCGTAGATTATGTCATATTAATAGGAAGTATGTTAAGAACATGAACACACTAGGTTTAATTCCTATCTTGAAGAATGATGGTTTTGTGCACTGTGAATCATGCATGCACTACAACCAAAATCACTAAGAAACCTCACAAATCAGTTGAGAGAAGTACGTAGAAATCTGCTAGCATTAGTACATTCTGATATTTGTGAACTTGAAGGTGTTCTAACTAGAGGTGGTAAAAGATATTTTATTATCTTCATTGATGATTTCTCAAAATTTACCTATGTTTATTTGTTGAAGAATAAGAGTGATGTTTTAAGTGCTTTTAAAACTTATGTTATTGAGGTTCAAAATCAGCATGATAGAAACATTAAAGTAATTCAAAGTGATAGAGGTACTGAGTATGATTCTACTGATTTTAATCTTTTCTTACAATCACATGGTATAATTCACAAGACGACAGCTCCTTATTCACCTGAAATGAATAGAGTAGCTGAACGTAAGAACAGAACACTTAAGGAATTAACTGTTGCTATGTTGCTTAGTTCTGGAGCATCCTCAAGTTTATGGGGTGAAGCTATTTTAACTGTATACTATGTTTTGAATATGATTGCTAGTTCTAAGACTAAGGTTACACCTTATGAGCTATGGAAAAATAAAAAAACCCAACTTGAGTTATTTCAGGACATGGGGTTGTCTGGCCTTTGTAAGGAAGCATGACCCCAAAATCTCTAAGCTTGAGAGTAAGGCCTATGAGTGTGTCTTTTTAGGCTATGCTATGAATAGTAAGGCCTATAGATTTCTGGATATAAAGAGTAATGTTATTATTGAATCATCTGATGCTGAGTTTTTAGAAGATAGTTTTCCCTATTTATCTACAAATAGTAGGGGTGCTAGTGGGGGTGCATCTTCCTCTAAGACCTCTACCAAAGATGTTTCTGCTACTGATATATCTAGATTGCATGATAGGGACACAGACACTGTAACTGAACTAAGAAGAAGTAAAAGAGCTAGGGTCACTAAAGATCTAGGATCTGATTTTGTGATGTTTTCTTTGGAAGGAGATCCCTCCTCCATAGAAGAAGCTCTTGCCTCTTCTGACTCTAAGTTTTGGAGAGAAGCCATTCAGAGTGAGATAGATTCTCTCATGGAAAACAAGACTTGGGAGTTAGTGGATTTGCCTCCTAGTTGTAAGATTATAGGAAGCAAATGGGTTTTAAAAAGAAAGTTTAAAACCGATGGTTTAGTAGAAAAGTTCAAGGCCAGACTAGTTGTCAAAGGTTTTCGACAAAAAAGAGAACTTTAACTTTTTTGATACATATTCACCAGTTACTAGGATAACTTCAATCAGAGTATTATTATCTATTGTTGTTGTTCATAATCTAGTTGTTCATCAGATGAATGTTACGACAACCTTTTTAAATGAGGATTTAGGAGAGGAGATTTACATTGAACAACCAGCAGGTTATGTGGAACAAGGTAATAGTAAAAAGGTATGCAAGTTATCGAAGTCACTTTATGGTTTAAAACAGGCACTGAAACAATGGCATGAAAAATTTGATAACTTTATGATTGCTAATGGTTTCTACATAAACGAAAGTGACAAATGCATATACTATAAGTACTCTGATGGAATATGTGTTATAATATGCTTATATGTTAATGATCTACTTATTTTTGGGTCTAATTTGCATGCGGTAAAAAGAGACCAAAGACTTGTTGTCTTCTAACTTTGATATGAAAGACTTAGGAGAAGCAGAAGTAATTTTAGGGATTAAAATTACAAGATCATCAGATGGCATATGGTTAGATCAGTAACACTACGTTGAGAAAGTGTTAAAGAAGTATAACTACTTCGATTGTAAGCCTATTTGCTCACCTTTTGATTCAAGTGTTAAATTGTTTATTAATAATGATGAACCTGTGAATCAGAAGGAATATGCTAGTATCATTGGTAGTTTAAGATATGTTATAGATTGTACAAGACCTGACATTGCCTATGCAGTAGGTGTTTTGTGCAGGTAGTGTTGAACATTGGCAAGCAATAGGCAGGTTAATGAGATACCTAAAGAGAACAATCAATTTAGGTATTCATTATCAGAGATTTCCTGCTATTCTTGAAGGGTACACTGATGCTGATTGGAATACTCTTTTAGAAGACTCTAAGGCTACTAGTGGATATGTGTTATGCATTGGTGGAGGTGCTGTATCTTGGAAGTCCAAGAAACAGACCATTATAGCACAATCTACTATAGAGTCTGAGTTGATTGCTTTGGCTAATGTAAGTGAGGAGGCTGGTTGGTTACGAGACCTACTCACTCACATACCGGTTTGGCATAGACCGGTACCAGCTACCTTGATACATTGTGATAGCACTGCGGCTATTGGGAGAGTCCACAACAAGTTTTATAATGGTAAATCATGACAGATACGTCGTAAACATAGTACTGTATGGGATTACATATCCAAGGGTGCAGTGACTATTGATTTTGTGAGATCCGGTGATAATCTTGTAGATCCATTTACTAAAGCTCTGGCTAGAGAAAAAGTGTGGACTACTGCCAGAAGTATGGAACTGAAGCCTATTGAAAGATAAATGTATATGATGGTAACCCAACCTAGGGACTGGAGATCCTAAGAACTAGGTTTAAAGGGAAAAACAAGTCATAGAATGTTTGAGTATAAGACATGCATGCAATGATACTTATATGTCCTGAATTTTAGATAAGTAAAGTAGTAAATTGTATGCATGTGATCCTGAAGCAATTAGAGGTTGTAGTTTTTTGGGAAAACTCTTAATGAAGTTCTATGGTCCTTATGGACGAAGTGCCTAAGCTACAAGAGCACTCTTGATAGAACTCACTTAGTGAATGTGAAAGTATAAGCCGCTTTCTATGAGAATGAGGGTTAATTCTCTAGATCATTCACGAATCCAAGATGGAAGCACATGGCCTTTAATGTGTGAGTTTGGAAAGAGAACAATGAGTATGTTATGCATGATGATAACTCATTGTATACACAAGACCTAAGTTCAAGACTTCGTCACTTATGGATCTTATACTCTAAGTAGTCTTCACTACGTAAATGTTTTAGTCTTGGACATCTTTATTTATGCTTGATATATTGGAACTAATAGTGACTGCCATAATTTTTATTTTGATTTATGTTATTAAAATAAGTGGGGGGATTGTTTGTTATTTTAAATTGGGCTTGGGCTTGAGCTCTTGATACCTTCTCCGCGCATAACCAATTGGTTAAAACAGAAAAGACGTTTTGCTTTGGCAGGAACGTTACCAATTTCAGCTCATATCCTTTTTTTGCGTTTTCATTTACCTATAAAAACCAGGCTAAGCAGCAGTTCAAAACACATCAGTTTTTCGCATCTTCCCTCTCTTTTAAGAAAAATTTCTCTCACTTATAATGGCAGTAGACTATTAGTTCTTGTTATCTTTTCTGGTTTTGGTTTTGGCCGCGGTGATCATCAAAGGCGTTTCACAGAGGCTATTGTATCCTGGAGGTTCCGTGGTCCGCAATGCGCACCGGGAGGAACGGACACCGCAATATCTTAAAGAAAGCTTACCTAGTCCGCCTCGGCTTCAATTTCCATTGTTAATCCCCGCTTGTTGCAGATTATTTTCCAACAATTTACCTCGTCCCGCTTTTGGTGATTGTACCTTCCCCGAGTCCATGTGGAGACGATAAAGTGCCTTAAAATCTTGGTGCTTTATCATAGCCAATATCTGTAGTGACCAAGAAATTTCATAATTTTCGGGGCATTTGATTCTTAAGGAGTTGTCATTCGAGAGTCAGATCTAGATATTGCAATGGGAATGAGTTTCCCCAACTTCCATACCATTACCATTTTCTAATGTTTTTTTAACAAGCCCCATTTGAGAAACTCCTCATTTGAACTCGATCCATTTAAACTTTCCGAGGGTTTTAGAAAACCATTTCCATAAATACTATCAAGATCAGAAAAATGAAACTGCTACTGAGTTTTGTATGAAGAAGTGTTAAATTGTTGGGCAAGTCGATAATTTCTGACTTTCTCAAGAATGGAACTGCTAGACTAGATTTTCATGGTTTTTTTGAAGTTGCACGCATGTTTACATATCAGTACATCAATAGAACCTGTTGTTGAAGCCAATTATACCAAGCTACTTTAAGTATTCTCTTCATTCGGTAGTTAAACATTTCCACATAGCTCACCGGTTTATCAATTTCCTCTCTACTTAAAAAGTAGTAAACAAGAGAGGGAGGTAAGGAGCACTAATTAGCCAATTCAGATTTTCACAAAGAGGCCGATCTTCTCGCTTTCGGTGGAAAAGTTAAGGTTTTACACCTTACAAAAATATATCAACACCTCTCCACTCATTTAACCCCAAAGTTAATGCAACAAACAGTGTTAGATAAAACAAAATAAAAAAAATTGCTACAAATTAGGAAGATTCCGTGTCTGGGTTGATAAAAAAAAAAAAAAAAAATGAGTAGCAAAGAAAGGAAACTTAAATGCATTACTCAGACTACTTAGGGAATAGTTTTCAATTTGTAGCGACTGTAAATGAATACCATCATAACCATGCTATCATGGAAGTGCTAGAGGCTCTTGTTCTTTGAATTGTCATTGTCTTGCTGTAAACTTATCGTTTTGATGGGCTCTACTTGTGTTTTCCATTTTTCTTTTATCTTAAAAGTTGATCTAGTTTAACACTTCTAAGAAGCTATGATCTTTAAATCCTGGCCTCTCCCTCTTGTACTAAAAATTTGGAATTGCTTTTTTGCTAACCCCAAAACTCTTTTCACATTTCCTTCTATCTTATATCTTTCATCTACTTGCTGGAAACCCTGATCGTGAAAACCTTAAATCCATTATCCAACCTAAGTCAAGAATAAGTTTGGAGAATTGTAAATTGGCAAATTTGTATGTTGCTACATATTGCACTTCAAAATATTATAAAAATTCAGGATATTCAAAGACACACTCGCGTCGATTTAGTTCTAACTTCGATAAGAATGTCGAGGGTATAAAGTATGTGGTTTATTTTTTACACCTGCACTATATGCGTGGTTGCATGGATTGTTTTTTCCTTTGTCTCAGTCTTTTCGGACACATACACATACACACTTACAAGTACCCATTGTTTCTCTACCAAGCTCCTGTCCGTACATTAATCGGTACTAATACGTGGTTATATATCACGTAATTCCTACAAATCGATAGATACAAGTGACAACAGGATACTACATTATTATTATTCTCTGGATAGCTCTGTTGAAGAGTTTTCTATGTTTAGTTATTTATGCTGATCCTGGAATGAAGTACTAATGTTCTAAAGGGCGGTTAGAGCTAGCTCTGATTCAATGCTAAAGGTGGAGTTTTTCCTCACACACCTTGTTCCAATAATTCAAAATCGTGCTCTGATACCACTTGTTGGGAAATTTCACTATAAAGTCACACCTCAATCTAACTACTTTCTATCCCAAATGATTTCAATTTGGAGATCACACCAAGAAAATCACCCACCCAAGACTTTGGTAGTTATCACAACAAGCTCAAACAAGCAAAGCCACTAATTTATTATTACTCATAACAAGCAAACAATAAATAAGAAAGTAAATATGCAAAGAGACACAAAGATTTAGGTGGTTCGGTAAATGTTACCTACATCCACACAAGAGCCGAGTTTCCTTTATAGCCGGAGAGTTTACAAGAGATATCAAGAATCAAGAACAAGATGCATCATTCAAACCCTAGCTCAATAGAGCTCCCACAATACCCAAGAAATGAATCTCTCAAAAGTTATCTCAAAACCATATTCTATTTCCTTTATATAAGTACACATAGAAAAAGGTGAGAAAATGGGTTTTGGGCCGAAATATCGGAAATCAGAGAAAATTTCAGAAAGCATGAGCGCGGGTCGCACCTTGGCCAAGGCTAATCCGAAATGCCGGTTCAAGGCTCGATAACCCAAGAACTTCAGCTGGTCGCACCTTGTCCACAGCATAGTTGAGCGCGGATCGCGCCCTTTTCTCCAAACTGAAAACTGAAGATAACAGGTTGGACACCGGAGCAAAGCTCGACGGTTCCACAAACCCAACAGTATGCATGTTCACTTTGATGCCGCCCCTTTTCAGAGAATGGTTCTAGAGTTTAGTTGAATATAATCTGTTTTCTCCTTTGTTAAGTAGTGTCTGGTCCTTGTATTGTCTTTCTAGATTTAAGATCTGTATCACTGTATGGTAGTGGTTGCGTTGTAGTGGTCAGAGGCAGGGATGGTGCTAGGAAAGTTTAGTGTTATGGACTTTTGGATTTGCTTAGCAATGGCACTTTCGGAAGACAATCTGAAAGTTGGACCTGCCTTGGATTGGATTGGTCACACGGCTGGAATTTCCATAAGCTAGTTTTAATGAAAATCATGTAAGAAGACATACACATGTTATGCTTGTACTGTAGCTTGAGATACTTTTGATCTTTATTCACACGTGCATACTCTGACATGATTTAATAGTTAGAAGCGAAAAACGTTTTTACCGATTTTCTATTTCCCTGTCTTACATCAGTTCAAACTCCTGTGTAGGTTGAAAGGGCTGAACACTGTGGGCTTCTGGCAGACACCTAGAGGAATGTACATCCAGTTTTCCAATTCAAGACCTTCGTGGAAGCTGTAATTTCTCAGAACAAGACATCATTGAGGTTGGAGATCTTGATAATCCACAATCATCGTTTTTGAGCTGCCCAGATTCTGAAACTTGCCCAAGACAGGAAGCAGAGTTTAGTGTTTCGGCATCTATCAGGCCAGATCAGGTGGTTTCCAGATTAGAAAGTTTAGGTATGTTGTTAAGTGGATAAAACCTTGTTCTGGACTTCAAAGAGCTTCAAAGAGTATGTGATAAGAATCTGAGACAACACCAGAGAAAGTGGGATCGCCATCCAGTGACGACCTTGCTGCAGTAGTGCAAGCTGAATGAAAGTAAAGCTACTAAGAGTGGGATGAATAGGCTTAGGAAGAAGTATTGGCGTTTTATGCCATTTTACTGATTTTTTTTATGTTTAGGTTTCAAGTAAATTGTATATACCTTGTAGAAACTAGAAGTTGAGAGAGAACAAAAAAGAATACAAAGGCTACCTTGCTGAAGAATACAAAGAATATTAAGAATATTACGAGTTTACTATACAAAAATTGATTAACAAGAAAAAGTCATAGATTCCACTAATTTGTAAACAAAAAAAAAGATTCCTAAGAAATCCACATATATCGCTATTCGCCATATTTTGCATTTCCGCTTTGGTAAAAGAGTCATAGGTTCCACTAATTCGATAAACATGAGATTAAAAACAAATTGCAAAATAGGCAGCTTACTGTTTACTGCCACTGCGCTTCGAAGTTCAAACAATAAAGCACTCATGCCGTCTTGGGCTCTTGGCAGGGCCTAGGGCCCGACTTGAGATAGAAAGTTACCAATTTTGACTCGTTTGGAACTCTTCTGTGGACTGACCGCTTCTCGGTGCATCCCAAATTTCGATTTGAATTTGAAACACTCCCAAATTCCGGTTCGAATTTGTGTCCAATTTACATTTCGTAACACATATTAATCCAATTTGTCACCAGGTATTTCATGTTTGCATCTGTTATGAATTTCATGTTTCTTGTGTATCTATCTTTGGTTGGTTTTTAATTAAGAAATTGATTGATTTATAATTTTATACATAATTGGAGTTTTACTTCGTTACTTGTAAATGAGAACAGAAACCCGAACTAATCCAACAAAGATTATGAGTTCCATAACAAGTCGGAAAAGAAGCCTTTTAAATATAACGTCGACCTCTTATTATTCTTGTTTTACTTTTTTCCGACTTCATACTTCTCTCTCAACTCTTCCTTTTGCGTGCTTTTCAGGAGATGCTTCTCTCAGATCAAGTTTGTCGTCGTACAAAGGAACAAGTAACAGAAGAAACAGAAGAAGAAAATAGTATTAGTAATTTACCCCATGACATCTTCCGAGAGATACTCATCCGCGTCTCCACAGAGACTCTTGTCACACTCAGGTGCGTCTGTAAGCGTTGGAACAAAACTATTTCTGATCCATGGTTTGTGAAATTTCACCTCGATTGGTCGAGATCTCTTCCACCTGGATTAATCAAGCATGATGGGATTGCCACATACTACTATTGCAATGACATTACTGGAGAGAGGTTTAACGTATTACACGACATGTTCAATGATGATAACTTGATAATAGAGGACTCTTGTGATGGTTTGCTTTTTATGGGAGCTTTTGACCCTAACCCTAACCCTAACCCTGTTGGTTATGATAGTCCTGATTCTTACCACATTGTCAACCCAGTCACTCGATTTTCTACCAAGATACCTTCTCCCCCTGAGAAGAATTATGAATATTTTCGACTAGTTTTTGACGATACTATACAGCAATATAAGATTCTAGCTTGGTACGCAAGGGCTGAAGAAGATTACGAAGACGTTAATGGTGTAGATCCTTCATCCATTCCTTTTTGTAATACACTTTATAAAGTTCCTCATTTTCACAAGCTCCTGGTGCTGACTTTAGGTGGTACCTGCATAAAAAATGCATCTTGGAGGAAGTTGACACTGCCAAAGCGTTATCAGGTTGGATGTGAACCAGTGGTGTTTGATAGAAAAGTATATTGGGTTTCTTATCTTAAAAGTGCCAAAAGGCATTTAATCATTTCAATGGACATTGCAAGTGAGAAGATGGAGGTAATTGAAATGCCAAACCTTTCGAAGTTTGATAGGAATTTGATTTTGTGTTTAAAGTTAATGGTGGTCAGGGGATCTTTGTATCTCGTATTTGGCTCTCTTGATCACCATTGTTGCATCATCTGGATTTTAGAAGACATTGAGAAACAAATATGGACTAAGCTTCACCAAAAGAAATATGAGATGAATCATGATACCTGTGGTTGCAGCTCCGACTCCAATTATATTATGGTTCCCGAT
The DNA here is from genome assembly GCF_015680905.1 of Coptis chinensis. Taxonomy (NCBI): domain Eukaryota; kingdom Viridiplantae; phylum Streptophyta; class Magnoliopsida; order Ranunculales; family Ranunculaceae; genus Coptis; species Coptis chinensis. Next base: position 93,124,785 of record NC_141458.1, on the reverse strand, counting down.
GGTCGAGAATTGACCTTAAGTGAATTAGAGTCTCAAGCACGAAGTGTACTACATCCAGTTACTCATGTTGCTCATTTCAATAGCCTCGTTAGTCTGAAGGTCAACTTGCCCAAAAAAACAAAAAAAAGAAACTCGCCCAAAAGATGGTGTTCGCACAGTTTTATGCATGCTATTTTATCTTTTTTCATTTTATTTGTATCAATATTCTTTTTATTTCTGTCATGTAAAGTCTTAATTGTACCAATGAATTTGATATAAGTTCTCAATAAAAGGATGGTGTTCACTTAGTTTTATGTTTGTTGTTTTGTCCCTTTCTTTTTATTTTATTTTATTTTTTTTTATAGGAAAGACCTGTGTCAGAGACACAGGCTTCTAATTCATTCATTCATAATAAAATATAAGAAGTCATTACAATACATGAGGATTTCGACAGGACCTCTTTTTGTAGCCCATGCCACAAGCTTATGAGCTAACAAATTGCAGACTCTAGGAGTATGTCTAAAAGAAAAAAAGTGTAAAGAGTTAAGATTACAAAACATATTTAATAGCAGTGTCCTCCATTTCCAAAGTGCACTGTCAGCTCCATGTTTGTACGCTTCAACTACTTCCATTGCATCTCCTTCAAAAATAATATCCCTCAATTGCTGCAAAAGAACAAATTCCACTGCAAGTTCTGTAACCAGGAGCTCAATTTCTACCGAGGTTGTGGCCTTCATTTTCTTTGAGTATGCTCCTAAGATCCTTCCTTCATGATCCCTGCCAACTACAGCTAGTGTAGCATATACATGTTCCAGTGTTGACAAAAGCTGATCAAAATTAATTTTAACCCATCCAAGTGGAGGGTTGATCCAGGCAACATCTTTGATAACATTATCATGCGAAGGCACAGTGGAAATTAGATCCTCCTCAGAAAAAGTTGTCTGCCAATTTTTAGAAAGAGCTACAGCTTGAGCAAGTATAGACTCATATGTACTATAAGTATTTTCAAACCTCCATTTATTTCTAACTTGCCATATCATATCAAGCATGGCAATGAAATAAACTAACTGAATATTGACCACCGCCTGGATCCAACTGTTCCAATTTCATAAAGAGGAGGTGCCACATCTCTATGTTAAGATTGAGATCATCTGTTCTGAGAGTCGATCAACTAGGACCGGAACCAAAGGCTTCTGGTCCACTCACATGTAAAGAAAGTGTTAATTAAATCCTCTGAGGTGCTATCACAGAAACAGCACATGGGGTTTATATTCAGGTGATGTCTAGTCAAGACTTCCCCTGTGGGAAGTATGTACGTTATGGATCATTTTCCACAAGAAAAGCTGAATTCTATATATGAGGGACAGAAAGTCTCCAAATCTTTTTGTAAATCTGTCTAAGTGAAGAGTCTGAGTTTTCTCCCCCTTTTTCTTGTAATGAATGGGCTAGGCGATACAATGATTAATACTGTTCTATTTTTTATTTTTTTCATTTTTTTTTTTTACAATGTAGAATAGAATGGTCAATTTTGTGTTCGACACATGCTAGCTTATTTACCAACACTCTTGATGATTTTAGGAGGTGGTGGCCGGTGTTTCAGTTGGGGAATTCTCAAATCTAATACAAGTTTTTAAAATATGTGCGAATGCCACTCAATGTGACGTTGCTCTTTAGTTCTAAAAGTGGTCTTTTGTAATTTTGAAACTCGTGTGTCACTCCAAGTGACGTCTCTTTAATACTAAGAGAGACGTCACTACATTCTACAAGTGACTCTCAACTTTTAAACTTTAAATATTTTATATTTCTCCATGGGGAACTATCAATTTTAGATATTAGTTATCGTCTATACATTATGGTATGATGAGAATTGTAAAATCATATTGACACCAATGTGGAGGTGCAATTTTAGACCCTCCATTGGAGATGCCTAAACAATAAAAAAAAAAAAAAAAATTGTAAATCCTTATATTCTTCATATCAAATTTGGGTGAGAGTTCATATATCAAAAATTAAACCCTAGAATTAGGTCATCAAAAGTTTCAATGAAGAATTGATTTAAGTTGGATTTGATTTTGTGTATAATCTTTGTTATTGCTTGAGTGTTTGGCTTGCAGGGTTTCAGGACTCCATTTGGTGATAGATGGAATGTCAATAGTAGAACTTTTCTCAGCTTGATTTCATCATTATGGTGGCGGTCATGCTACAGTACTGTTAATTGAGAAAAGTGGAGGCAGTCAGAGTAGGGTGAAAAGACTTTCTTATTTTAGGGGAAATTTCTCAAACAAGCACAATGATATCAATTTGTTCTCAATTCGGGAATTGTCAGCAACTTAGTGCAAAAAGTTGTTGACATAACCCCACTAGTTGCTGATGAATTGTGGTGTGGTGCTGACAGGAACCAATTGGAAACAAATTGACATTATCATGCCTTGTTCTAGAAATTTCCCTAGGATTGGTGTTTTATGCCATTCTACTTGTTTTTTGTATCTTTTTTAGGAATTTCGAGTTGTATATACTACTATAGAAGCTAGGAGTTAAGAGTGAAACAAGAATACTACTATTGCAACGAATGATTAACATATTTTGGTAGAATGGTAGAATATCAGTAGCAAGTTGCTTGATATGAGAATACAACCTTCGAAATGGTATTTAAAAGTTTGAAAGTCTAACAGTAATTGCCCAAACCAACCCTGATGTATGATTTGCAATTTGATTAGTTTTATATGGAAACAAGGATACCGAGCACGTGAGATTGGAGGCCGCCCATGACGTTGAATTGGTTTTGGGTTTGCACTTTGACTTCGACGAAATGAAATGACGGAAATGTAACTTAACCACCTTGACTCGCCCACAGATTTAATGTTGTGAGTGTCTTAGCATAGTATTGATGCAACACTTGTACATATGAAAGGTCATTACACACCAATGTCGACTTTATTACATTTGCTTCCTGTTAAGAGTCCATGCAATTTCCAGCACAATTGGAAAACGTTTGGAACTCCTACGGACAAAACTTTCATCTTCTCACTTCATTCCAAATCCAATTTAGAATTACTACTTCGATAGGGAATTCAAAAATTAGATTTCGAAACATAGGCTGCGGTTTGTTTACATATTTGAGGATTGAAAAGAAATGAAAAGTCTAGTGTGGTCTACCAAAGATATGTTTAATGTATTTGTTTGCTATGGAAAAGAAAATTGTTTTTCCCCTGTGAAAACTAAACTATGGAAAGGAAAGGGTTTTCGAGTCCGTTGTTCAACCTTCAAATTTGAGAGGTGTAAAGGTTATGATTTGTTAACCTTACAAATGTAGGCAGTTTCTGGGGAGAAAGGGTTTGTAGATTGGAATTCGTCGAGTTCGTGTGAACAAATTGTCTACGTATCAAGATCTCTCTCTCTCTCTGGGGGAGACTTGAATCAGGTCAAACGTAGTTCCTCCTCCTCTTTATATAGCCAAGATGCCTGCGCATTCTCTTTTCCCGTCAGGTCAGGTTCAGGTATTCAAGTCATTTGCGAGCCATGATGGCGAGTTATGGAGGTTAAATGAGGTGTGTGACTGAAGCTACGGTCATGAAGTCAGCAGTAATGACGTGCGTTACGAGCTGTTGTGGAACTGGGTGACGTGAGTGTTGGAGAGGTCACTGACGAGGTCATCACCCGGTCCGAGTCACTTTGAAGCGAGCTCGTGGAACGAGTACCTGAGGTCATCGAGTGGTGGTGACGTCGCTTTGGAAGCGAGTCACATAGATCACCTGCTTGAGTTGAGTCACTATGAAGCTAGCTCATGTAGGGCGAGTACCTAAGGTCGGTTGGTAGTTCTGTTTGTGTTGGACACATGTGTGGTATTCATTGGATGTGAATACTACTCCCTCACACAGCCCCATCTCAATAGGGAGCTTTGTACAGAAAAGCAATCTGCTGAGAGAGAACGATAGCACGTGTTTAGCACATGTGAAGATGCGATTAGTTGTAAACATAAATAGTAACCGCCTCGTTTTGTGGGATTTGTGATGGGTTTTGACTGAGTTCGTTCCGAACGAACTGCCTACGTATTAAGCTCTCTATGGGGGAGCTTGAATCAAGTCAGACGTAGTTCATATTTGGGATATTTGGTGTGGTTGTGGAGAGTGGAGAAGATAGTGTGTGAGGCGTAGAGCCTAGGGTAAATAGAGAGGTCTCTTCTGGAGAGCGTGGAGGAAGATGGAGTAGATCTGGGCATCTCGCGGAAGGAGTCGATCCAGCTCCAGCGGATGGAGTTGATCCAGCCCCTTTGGATGGAGAATGGAGTCTTCTTTTATAGTCTTCTTGGTGATCGTTTGTCTTCTCTGATGGTGGCAGTTCGTGAATAAGTATTTGTGCGACCTGCTTAGTAACTACTCGGCAATCTGACGGAGAGACTGTTGGTTCGCTATGAAGCGAGCTGTAATGAGCTCGTCGAGGAGATGTTCTATGAGTGACCGTTTGGTAGGTCGAGTGGCGTTTCAGTAGACTGAGTGGCTACTCCAACGTTGAGTTGCTCCTTGTTTTAGATCGAGTGACCATTTGGTAGGTCGGGTGGCATTTTGTAAGCCGAGTGATCGTTTGGTAGGTCAAGTGGCACTTCAATAAACTGAGTGGCTGCTCCAACGTTGAGTTGCTCCTTGCTTTAGATCGAATGACCGTTCGGTAGGTCAGGTGGTATTTCTGTAAGCCGAGTGACCGTTTGGTAGGTCGGGTGGCGTTTCTGTAAGCCTAGTGACCGTTTGGTAGGTCGGGTGGCGTTTCTGTTAGCCGGGTGACCGTTTGGTAGGTCGGGTGGCATTTCTGTAAGCCGAGTGATTATTTGGTAGGTCGGGTGGTGTTTTTGTTAGCCGGGTGACCGTTTGGTAGGTCGGATGGCGTTTATGCTAGCCGAGTGACCGTTTGGTAGGTCGGGTGGCGTTTCAGTAGACTTAGTGGCTGCTCTAATGTTAAGTTGCTCCTAGATTTAGATTATCGTTGGTCTAACAGCTCAAACCCTAACTGATCCTAGAAGTTTAGGTTCTTAGTTGGCGAGACTCTTGTGACCGATATGTGGGTTGGGTGGCATTTCAATAGACTGAGTGGCCGTTCCAACATTGAGTTGCTCCTAGCTTTCGATCGTCGCTGATTTGACAACTCGAGCCCGAACTAATCCTAGATGTGTAGGTTCTCAGTTGGCAAGGCTCTTATGACCGATCTGTGGGTTGGGTGGCATTTCCTGAGTGGTCGTTCCAACATTGAGTTGCTCCTAGCTTTAGATCATCGTTGGTTTGACAGCTCGAGCCCGAACTGATCCTAAAAGTGTAGGTTCTCAGTTGGCGAGCCTCTTGTGCCCGATCTATGGGTTAGGTGGCATTTCAATAGACTGAGTGGTCATTCCAATGTTGAGTTGCTCATAGCTTTAGATCATCGTTGGTCTGACAACTCGATCCCGAACTAATCCTAGAAGTGTAGGTTCTCAGTTAGCGAGACTCTTGTGACCAATCTATGGGTTGGGTAGCATTTCAGTTGACTGAGTGGTTGTTCCAACGTTGAGTTGCTCTTTGAGTTCGGGTTGAGTTGCTAGCATTAGTGGGTTGAGCGACTTCTAGGGTCCTAGTCTCTTGTGCTGCCTCCTTGACCGCAGGAGATTGGGTGACCTCTAGGGCCTTGGCTTCAGAAGCGACTCCCTTGATCGAGCCCCTAGCGTTCTCCTTTGCCAGGTCGCTGCAAGGGCCTGTTGTTGGGGTTTTGACCTCAGCGATAAAGCATTCTCCTTCACCTCGTTGATGCTGTCCTCAGTGGTGATTCCGTTCAGGTTTTATAATGCGACCTGATTTTTTAGCGCAATGTTTTCCTATTGGAGCAGGGTGACGCTTTCGTTCATCATGCCAAGATGGCTGACCAGGTTCTCGACTTGCTCCTGTAGGCTTTCCATGCTTCGTGGCCTTTCCATGCTTCGTGGGCTCATGTTTTGAAGATTTGTGGTTTCTCAAGAAATCGAGTCATAGACGACGCCAATGTAAAGGTTATGATTTGTTAACCGTACAAATGTAGGCAGTTTCTCAAGAAATCGAGCCACATATAGACGGCGCCAATGTAAAGGTTATGATTTGTTAACCTTACAAATGTAGGCAGTTTCTGGGGAGAAAGGGTTTGTAAATTGGAATTGACCAAGTTTGTGTGGACGAACTGCCTACGTATCAAGATCTCTCTCGCTTTAGGGGAGACTTAAATCAGGTCAGACGTAGTTCCTCCTCTTCTTTATATAGGCAAGATGCCCACGCTTCCTCTTCTCTCACGTCAGGTCAGGTTCAGGTCTTCAGGTCTTCAAGCAATTTGAGTTCCATGATGGTGAGTTATGGAGGTTTAATGAGGTGTGTGCCTGAAGCTGCGGTCATGAAGTCAGCAATAATGACATACGTTATGAGCCGTTGTGGAACTGGGTGGCATGAGTGTTGGAGAGGTCGCTTCTGGACGAGGTCGTCACCCGGTCTGAGTCACTTTGAAGTGAGCTCGTGGAGCGAGTACCTGAGGTCGGCTGGTGGTGACGTCGCTTTGGAAGCGAGTCGCGTAGATCGCTTGCCTGAGTTGAGTCACTATGAAGCAAGCTCGTAAGGCGAGTACCTAAGGTCGGTTGGTAGTTCTGTTTGTGCTGGACACGTGTGTGGTATTCATTGGATGTGAATACTACTCCCTCACAAGAGAAAAGGAAAAGGAAAAGACTTTCCTTAGTTTTTGCATAACAAATAGTCATGGAAAATGAAAAAGGAAATAAAGTTTAATAAAAAAAATATGTAGTTTTATATTCATTTCTTTTCTTAAGTTTTGGCCTCACAAACATCATAGATTCCATTCCTAGGTTTTCCTTTCCTTTTCCGAAGTAACTAAATAGACACATCAAAAAGAAAAATTCATTACATTCATTTCTTTTTTATTCCATAGTAGACCACTTATGGGTTTTCCTTTCATTTCCTCAAGTGAGTGAGTAAACAAACGTAACCATATATATAACTTATTCCATAGTCGATCTTCCAGTTTGTGTTCAAGAACTCCTTCAACTTTTGCGACGTCTTCTTCTCTCTCATCACCAGGTATTACTACTTAGAAGTTTGCGTTGTTGAATTGTTTCAGATTGAATTTCATGGACCAAGTTTTTCATACAACAGAACAAGCAATAGAAGAAGAAAAGAGTATTACTAAATTACCCTATGACATCTTCCAAGAGATACTAATATGTGTTTCCACAGAGACACTTTTCACACTCAAACGTATCTAAGCGTTGGAACAAAACTATTTTTGATCCGTGGTTTGTCAAATGTCACCTCCTTCAGTCGAGATATCTTCCACCCGGATGGATTAAGCGTGATGAGATTACTTTTTCATACTACTGCAATAATGTCATTACTGGAGAGAGATATGACATATTTCATGACATGTTCAAATGACTCTTGTGATGGTTTACCTATGTTAGGTGTTTACGACAAGGATCTAGACCCCAATATTTATACATATCCTGATTCTTACCACATTGTCAACCCGGTCAGTCACTTTTCTACCAAGATACCTCCTCCCCCAAAAGAGGTATATGATTTTTTTCGACTAATCTATGATGATACTATATAGCAGTATAAGATTATATTCTTGATTGGTATATATGAGGCATGATGATGATGATGATTATTATTATTATGATGATAGGGAGGAAGATGAAGTATATGATACAATGAGAAACATTAGATCGTTGTTTGAGAATTATATGAATAAAATGTGGGAATATAATATCTCTACCGTATGACACATTTCACTACAACAGAACAAGATAATGAAGAAAGAAAAGGGAGTTGTTGATTCTAGGGGTGAAAAAGATGATGAAGATGTTAATAGTGTTTGTACTGATAATTGTGGAAGAAGCTTTCCAAGCGATCATACATTTCCTTGTGGTCGTCATCATCATCATCATCATAGGTGTTAGGTTTGTGGAACCGTCGAGCTTTGCTCTGGTGTCCGACCTTGTTACCTTCTGTTTTTTAGTTTGGAGAAGGGGGCACGACCCGCGCTCAACCATGCTTTGGACAAGGCGCGCCATGCGCTGAAAACACTAGAAGTCGGGCGCGACCCTACTCTACCATGCCTTGGTCAGGGCGCACCCTGCGCTCATGCCTTCCGGAATTTTGACAGATTTTCAAAATTTTCGGCCCAAAGCCCATTTTTCTCACCTTTTTCTATGTGTACCTATATAAAGGAAATAGAATAGGGTTTTGAGATAACTTTGAGAGATTCATTTCTTAGGTAGAGCTCTATTGAGCTAGGGTTTAAGTGGGGCCTATTCTTCTTGATTCTTGATATCTCTTATAAACTCTCCAATCTTTGTTATAAAGAAAACTCGGCTTTTGTGTGGATGTAGGTAATATTTACCGAACCACCTAAATCTTTGTGTCTCTTTGCATTATTTACTTCCTTATTTATTGTTTGTTTGTTATGGGTGATGATAAATTAGTTGCCTTGCTTGTTTGAGTTTGTTGTGATAACTACCAAAGTTTTGGGTGGTGGATTTTCTTGTTGTGATCTCCAAGTTGAAATCATTTGGGATAGAAAGTAACTAGATTGAGGTTTGACTTTCTAGTGAAATCTCCCAACAAGTGGTATCAGAGCCATGGTTTGAATCATTGGAACAAGGTGTGTGAGGAAAAACTCCACCTTTAGCAAAGAGGCTAAGTGTTTGTAGAAATTCCTCTGAGAAGTTCTCCACCGTTGTTTTGGTTCAGTGGGAGTCATGACGACCGACAAAGGAAGCTACAAAATAGAGAAGTTTGATGGTACAAACTTCGGCTATTGGAGGATGCAAATTGAGGACATACTCTATCAAAAGGATTTGTATGAACCTTTGATGGGAGAGAAGCCAGCAAGTTGTGAGCAAAGTGAATAGGATTTGCTAAATAGAAAAGCATTGGCGACAATCCGATTGAGTCTCTTGAAGTCTGTGGCCTTCAATATTAAAAATGAGAAGATGGCGGCGTCTCTCATGAAGGCACTAACGTGCATGTATGAGCAACCTTCGGCCGCGAACAAGGTCTATTTGATTACCAAACTCTTCTCCATGAGAATGTCGAAGAATGATTTCTTCAAGGACCACTTAAATGAATTCAACCAAACGAAAGACCAATTGGAGTCGGTTGAGATTACATTTAATGATGAAGTGAGAGCGTTGGCGTTAATAGGAAAAATGCCTCCAAGTTGGAAGGCTACGGTTGTGGCTATTAGTGGCTCGACGGGAATGAATAAGTTGAAATTCAACGATGTTGTTAGTATGATACTAGCGGAGGAAATTCGAAGGTTCGGATGGGGGCCTCGACATCGGGTTCAACTTTAAGTACCGAGAGCGAAGGGATGCATGTGCACAAGGGTCGTGGTAGACCGAGAAATAGAAGGGGGAGAATGAACTCTCATGCCCCTAGTGATGAGCCTAGAGATGATAGTATCATTATATGTTACAATTGTGGTTTGCCTGGCCACTATAGTAACCGATGCCAAGCACCAAGGAATGAGAACTACAAGAAGAATCAAGAAGCTAATGTAGTTAAAGTAGAAGATGATGCTTTGATATGTTTGATGGAGAACAATAAGGAGTCTTGGGTTTTAGATTCCAACTCATCATTCCATGTGACCTCAAATTGAGAGTTCTTTGTGAACTACACCAAAGGTGACCTTGGAAAGGTCTTTCTTGGTGATGACTAATCTTGTGCCATTGTTGGAAAAGGTGATGTCCGTGTCATGTTGAAAGATAGGACATGGTTATTAAGGGATGTTCGACACGTTCCAGATTTGAGGAAGAATTTGATTTCGATAGGTCAATTGGCTAGTGAAGGATTTGTTACAATCTTCACGAGGGATACTTGGAAAGTCTCTAAGGGTTCTTTAATAGTCGCTAAAGGCGACAAGGATGGTACTCTCTACATGACCGCACACGGGTGTGGATCAAATGCTATGGCAAATGGCGAAGAGGATCCAAATGTTTGGCACCACAGACTTGGTCACATCAGTGAGAAAGGAATGCAAGTCCTTCACTCCACTGGTAAACTCCCGTTAGAGTCGACAGACTTTGACTTCTGCAAGAATTGCATGTGAGAAAGGTAAGTTTTCAAGAGATGGGTCGAACTCTGAAAGCTAAGAAGCTTGAGTTGATTCATACAGATGTCTGGGGGCCAGCTAATGTCTCTTCACTTGGCAAAAAGTTATATTTTGTGACTTTCATTGATGACCATACTAGGAAAGTGTGGGTCTATTTCTTGAGACACAAGCCCAAGGTATTGGAAGTGTTCAAGATGTGGAAGGCCATGGTTGAGAATGAGACATGCTTCAAAGTGAAGAAGCTGAGATCCGATAATAGTGGAGAGTATGGTAATTCAGGTTTTGAGAAGCATTGTGCTAACAGTGGCATCAAGATGGAAAAGACTTTATGAGGGACACTTCAGGCAAATGGGGTCGCAAAGCGGATGATTAGAACACTGATGAGATAGGGCTAGGTGTATGTGTACACTAGCAGGCTTGCCTGAGCAATTCTGGGCAGAGAGTGTTAGCACAATAGCTTACCTGATTAACCGAGGACCGTCAGTACCTTTGGATTTCAGGATTCCAGAGGAAGTGTGGAGTGGGAAGGATGTAAACCTTTCCCATTTGAAAGTGTTTGGGTGTGAGTCCTATGTGCACACTAGTGACCAAGCTAGGAGTAAGCTTGATGTCAAGTGTACCTTCATTGGATATGGCGATGATGATCTTGGTTATCATTTTTGGGATGATTAAAACCGGAAAATTATTCGAAGTAGAGATGCCTTGTTTAGTGAGATGGTTTTGTACAAGGACAGAAAAGAAGCCTGACCCGTGGAGCCGGTTCTGAGACATGTGACACCGAAAGTATGTTGAGTTGGAAGGCTCTTATATGAGTCGTGGTGTTGTGGAAGTTCCACAGTCAGATGATGATAGTAGTGACTCGGGTGAAGAGACTACGCCACCAAGTCCATCTCCACCTCGTGCACTAAGGAGGTTATCCAGGCAAACCGTATTTGTTAGCATGAAGTATCCTCCCTCCACCTATTTATTTACTGATGATGGTGAACCTCATTGCTATGATGCGGCATTGGAGGTTGGTGATGCTAGCAAGTGGGAGCTTGTTATGCATGATGAGACGAAGTCCCTCGTCTTTAATGTCACTTGGGAGTTTGCCGAAGTACCCAAGGACATGACTCTACAGAGCAAATGGGTGTATCAAGTCAAGGAGGAACATGATGGTTCCAAGAAATATTTGGCAATGATATTCTCCCCAAATACTTTTCAGTCAGTGTTTAGTATTGTTGTAGTGGAAGGTTTAAATCTTAAGCAGTTAGATGTGAAAACTGATCACCTCCATTATGACCATGTTGAGGAGATTTACACGGGACAACTATTGGGTTTCCTACGGAAGGATAGAGAGAATATGGTGCGCAAGCTGAGAAAGAGCTTGCATGGTTTCCAACAAGCCCCTAGGCGATGGTACATGGTTTGCACGCACTTGGATATATCCCATGCAGTGGGAGTTGCTTGGAGGTTTATAGCTAATCTTGGCAAACATCATTGGGAAGTGGTGAAACGGATATTGTGTTATTCATGGAATACCACGGAGACATGTCTATGTCATGGTAGGGGTGTTGTGAAGATGAAGTTGAAGTGTTCAACTTCATCGGTCTTCTTGCTTGAAGACCATCTTGGATGAGCCGAGTGTCTCATTAGTAAATTGGATTTGGATTGAGTTATTACAATTAAGATGTGATGTGCATGTAGAATCTCGAAGGTTCCAAGTGGGAGATTGTTGGGTTTGTGGAACCGTCAAGCTTTGCTCCGGTGTCCGACCTTGTTACCTTTAGTTTTTCAGTTTGGAGAAGGGGGCGCGACCCGCGCTCAACCATGCTTTAGACAAGGCGTGCCATGCGCTGAAAACACTGGAAGTCGGGCGCGACCCTACTCTACCATGCCTTGGTCAGGGCGCACCCTACGCTCATGCCATCCGGAATTTTGACAGATTTTCGAAATTTCGGCCCAAAGCCCATTTTTCTCATCTTTTTCTATGTGTACCTATATAAAGGAAATAGAATAGGGTTTTGAGATAACTTTGAGAGATTCATTTCTTGGGTATTGTAGGAGCTCTATTGAGCTAGGGTTTGAGTGAGGCCTCTTCTTCTTGATTCTTGATATCTCTTGTAAACTCTCCAATCTTTGTTATAAAGGAAACTCGGCTCTTATGTGGATGTAGGTAACATTTACCGAACCACCTAAATCTTTGTGTCTCTTTGCATTATTTACTTCCTTATTTATTGTTTGCTTGTTATGGGTAATGATAAATTAGTGGCTTTGCTTGTTTGAGTTTGTTGTGATAACTACCAAAGTCTTGGATGGGTGATTTCCTTGGTGTGATCTCCAAGTTGAAATCATTTGGGATAGAAAGTAACTAGATTGAGGTGTGACTTTCTAGTGAAATCTCCCAACAATAGGCTCTAAGTGTTGACTTTAGATAGCACATGCATCCAAAAATCATCTTGGGAGAGAGTTGAGACTACCAGAGCATTGCCCGACTGGGTTTGAACCTGTGGTGTCTAACAAAAAAGTATATTGGGTTTCATATCTTAAAAGTGTTAAAAGACATATAATCCTTTCAATGGACATTGCAAGTGAGAAGATTGAGGAAATTGAAATGCCAAATCATGGCAAGTTCAATTTGAATTTGAGGTTGAGTTTAAAGTAAATGGTTGTTAGGGGATCTTTGTATCTAGTATTTGGTTCGATCTCTTGATTACCATTGTTGCATCATTTGGATTTTTGAAGACGCAGAGAGACATATATGGACTAAGCTTGACCAAAAGAAATATGAGATGAATCACGATTCTTGTGTTTGCAGCTCTGACTCCGACTATGTTATGATTCATATTATCCAAGCGCGAAGATTTATTTGTTTACACAACTGGGGGGCAATTTCGCATTTGAATAGCCTTTTCTAGTTGAAGAACGTACAATCTAGGATGGAGCAACTACTAGTTCATCCAAATCGAATTTAGCACAAAAACTAGATGCTGGGAAGGATAATCTCTTGGACATGCCTTATTACTACTCCTAAATGTTAGTAGGAATCAACTCAATGGTGAAATTCCAGAGGAGAAAAAAGGGTTTGCTGATGATTGGTATTTGGTAGCATTGAAGGCCTAGTGTCTCAGTTTTGGTTCTTCTGAGGCAACTATGACAGACTCCGGCAACTAGGGATGCAAAGCACTTCACCATCAGCTATGTCAACTCTGTGAGAGTTTTCAGGTGTTGCAGCTGCAACTGGGCCAAAGCAACGCCTCTGAGTAGGTCCAGTCATCTCTCATCTACATTTCATTGGGAAAAGATGCCTACATTCAGCCTTTTCTACAGGGCTTCTCTAGCTTGAGGCTCAAGTATGGCGGTGCAAGCTTTGCTCACATTCTGGTGAAACAGATGACATGGGTGGTCAAGGTACGGTATACCTTTTTTTTTTTTTTTTTTGTTCCGATAAACGTCAAGGTATACCTACTTTCTACTAGCTTCATGTAAATTTTCTTGAGTTAATATTATAAACTTGATAGAGATTCTTAATTTGAATACTTAAACAACATTGGAATCTGGTGTTTAGGATCTTAAATTTGCAGTGGAAATATCAGGAAGATCATCTATATGTGAATAGGACCACTAGGGTGTGCACCTCGTTTGCTGTGGGAGTCACATACAAATGATACCATTAGACACAAAATGCTGCCATGAAACTAAAACTTTGCACTTTGCAATTTATCAATCATTTCCCACATAAATACTAAAAATAAGCATGATCCTCGATTACAGGATTTTGGTTCTGTCGAAATTTACCAATGTGTACTGCGATTTGTCTTCTTGTGAAGTGTATATTGTAATAAACTAATAATAACTTTCGTAGTCGTTTCAAAGTAATTGAGAATGAGAGAAATAAAATCGAGCAACGCTTAATTAGACACAAAATTATACATTGAAACTTTTCACGTTGCGAATTAACAATCACATTTCCACCACAAATGCCCATAAATATAAGCGTGAGCTTCAATTATTTAATGTGAAACAACTCTTTCTTCCTATTTTCATAACCTTTGATCTAGAAAGACTTATTGATGGTACAGATATATGTCCACCAAAGTTTATTGCTACTAAAATTGAAGTCTCTACTTCTCAAATCAATCCTGAATATGTAGCTTGGGTGAAAAAGGATCAGATGCTTCTCATATGGATGAACACCACTCTATTTATATATGTTCTTCCATATGTGGTTGGAATATCTAACTCTAGGCAGCTTTGGAACACATTAGAAAGATGTTTTTCTTCCATCTCCAGATCTCATGTCATCCAGTTAAAATCTCAACTTCAAGTCCTTGTAAAAAGTAATTCTACAATTGCTGAATATCTTCAATCTGTTAAATGTATCGTTGATAAATTAGCAGCTGATGGTGCTCCTATTGAAGAGCAGATATTATATTTCATATTTTAAGAGGCTTACCTACCGAATTTGGTCCTTTCTCCACCTCTATAAGAACTCGTTCCATTCATTATCCTGTCTCTCTTGATGAACTACATGTGGTTTAATTTTTAGTGAAAAATTGAATATTGATGAACAAGCTCGAGGTATTTTACCCACTAATCATATTCAAGCTTTTGGTGCCTTTAACAATCAAAGTCACAGTCATAATCAACATACTGGTTCCGGAAGAGGCTCCTATATGGTCGAGGCCGCAACAGTTATAATTCTAATGGAAGGGGTAATGGTAGAGGTTACTACATCGACAATGGTGGTTCCAATGGATACAATAACTATGGAAGAGGCAGAGGCAATTTCTACAACAATGGTGGTTTTAATAGTGGTTCTAAATCTTGGTTCAACATTGGTACTTCTAGTTCCAACACCAATTCTTCCAGTTACAATGAATCCAACAATTACAACTCCATGCCTCAATGCCAAATCTGTAGCAAATACGGTCATGTGGCTATCGACTGTCACAACTGCATGAACCACTCTTTCATGGGTAAATCCCACCAAACAAACTTGCCTTGTTAACTAATATGAACGATACAAGCTCTTATTCAAATAGTTCTCAATATGCTTCCTCATCTGTCTTTAGTCCAAGGAGCTCTTACTGGTACGCTGATACATGTGCTTCCAATCATTTAACATTTGATCTATCCAATTTATCTCTCCACTCAGATTACAAGGGAAATGACAAAGTGGTGGTCAGCAATGGGCAAGGTCTGTCAATTCAATCTACACATTGGTTCTAATTCCTTTACATCTCCTAATTCCTCACATCTCCTCCACATGAATGATATTTTACATGTTCCTAATATAAAGCATAATCTTCTTAGTGCCCACAAATTTGTTTGGGATAACCATTGTGTTCTAATATTTACCCCTCATGCCTGTTATGTACTTATGTCAAGGACATTGCATCGGGGAAGATGTTTTTCCAAGGACCAACTAAAAATGGCTTCTATCCCTTTCATCTCACTTCCAGCTCAACTTCAACTCTAACTGCTCTCTTCTCCACCAAAGCTTCCGCATCAACTTGGCACTCTAGATTAGGACATCCTTCATCTGCTGTTCTTCTTAAGCTAGTTCAATCAAATTGCATTACAGTGCAGGACTATACTTTACCTTTTTGTAATGATTGTCCTATTGGCAAAAGCACTAAGTTATCATTTGGAATTTCTTATTGTAAAATCACTGATCCTTTACATCTTTTGCATATGGATTTATGGGGTCCTTCCCCTGTTTATTCAGTAAATGGTTTCAAATTTTAAGCTAGTATTATTGATGGTTCTTTCCTTTGTCTTTTAAATCTGAGTTCTTTGCCACCTTCCAATCATTCAAATCTCTTATTGAAAATTCTTTAGATGCCAAAATTAAATGTGTACAAACTGATAATGGAAGAGAGTTTACAAGTACTTTATTTGAGGAATTGTTGCTGCAATATGGTATCAGTCACCAATTTACATGCCCTTCACACTCCTGAGCAAAACGGAGTAGTTGAAAGAAAGCATCGTGATATTCACCAATTTATGTAAACTAACTATCTATGCGTAAACACAAATAATCAATCAACTAAGCAAATGCTTAGATCAATATTCCTACTCTCAAATAATAATGAAGTAATATAAAGAGTACGGATTAATTCCACTCCTAAACTACAGAGACATAAATAAATTCAACTAATCAAACACAAAGAAACAATAGTGAGAGTAATATTATATTGAGAGATTTCTATTCTACGATTATACTACGGATTCAAATAAATCTAAATTAACTAAACTAATAAAAATAGGGTTTTGATGGAAGAAAAAGTTATAGAGAAAAGTAATCAATCCACCTAATGATTAGTTTCAAGCAAGAATAGAATTATTCATTGAAAAGAGATCATCTTTAGGTTTTCACACAATGATCCAACCTAAAGCCTCAAACTTTATCATCCCAAGCAATAACCTACATCTCTATAGTCATTATGACTAGCATGTAGGATTATTACAACCAAGTCTCTCGACTTAATTACAACAATCCCTAGTTTAATTTACTATATGCTTATTTTGGAAGTCATACAATAAACTAAACTCATTGAAATACATACACAATTAAATAATTCTACTAAGCAATATATTCCTCATTAGGCTTCATAATCACTCCATCTAGTAGGGGGATTAGCATAATATCATTGGATTAATTAAACTAAAATAATAAAAGGAAGACATAATGTAAAAAAGAATTAATTAAATTGAATAAACTAAATATTTTATTAAAAGATTCTGATGGAGGCTACAAATTAAACTCATAAACTAAAACTAAAAAGGAGAGAGAGAGAGAGAGAGAGAGAGAGAGAGAGAGAGAGAATTTATTCTAACTAATGGAAGGGAGAGAGGAGAGAGAACCCTAATTTACGACTAAACTAAAGAGGGGAGTAGCCAAGTTTTGTTTAGCCTTAACCCTCTTTATATAAGAGAGGGTTAGGTTTATAATTTCATGCATGGGCTTTGGAGCTATGTTTTGGGCCATTAAATTGAGCCCAAAACCTAATTACTTAAGTCCAAAAAAAGGGTTTCTCTGCGTGAATTTATTGAAATACCCTTTTCGTCCACTTTTACTACTCTGATTGGGTCAAGTTTTGGACCATTAGAAAGTTCTTTTCGAGTCGGTTGTTTTGACATATAATAGGCCAAATTCCAAGGTCTGTGTCCAAAGATACGACCTGCGGAAGTTCTGTTGACTTTTCTACTCTTTTTCTACCCGCGTTGATTTTGACTTTTCAGCTTTGACTAGGCTTTAAAAAGATTTTTTCTCCTTGAAACTTGAGCTTTAATCATAGAACTTCTTAGCAACCAACCTTTGCTCCTTTCTCTTGCAAAAGTGACATATTTTTTCACATATTTGCCTCTAATACCTTAAATACACAAAAACATGTAAATAGTACTAACTCTTATTTATTATAAATATAATTGGTCTAAATGTAATATTATTAAGGGGTAAAAGTACAATTTTGGGCTCTTATCAAACCACCCCAAACAGCATTTTGCTTGTCCTCAAGCAAATATGTGAAATTAAAATAAGTGGCCAAAAATGTATTTTTAATTAGTCTCGTTTCGCTAAGTGCGACTGCATTGACCATATGCAATAAGGTCTTAAACCACTATGAATTTCCTAGTAGACGAGTTATAGCCTCATGAGAGTTTTCTAGAGAAGGTACTCACAAACTTCATTTATACTACAACGACTAAAAAATAAAAGTAATTGTTCCTTAATTTTATCTCATAATCTATACATCTCACTAGTATTTAAACAATGATGATCATTCTAAAACTTAAACTAATACATGTATAATAATCAAATCATATTAAGATAAACAACTATACAATGAACTATGATATGAAATGCAATGGCAAGTTTGTTTCTGAAACTTTTGGGTAGCGTGCCTAAGTAGGTTCTCACAAGGAATATGTCAAAACACAAAACACTCTGATTTTTCCACTCAAGGTTTCTAACTCCAGTGTGCAGTGGGCACACGTTTCCTCACAATCTCAATGACAATCCAAGAAAGCCAAGGTCGATCAAACACATCTACCACTTACTATCACACCAACATATTCCTAATTAAGCTAGAGGTCTTTATTAGGTGATACGGGGGCGTAGGTGTTGGTTAAAGAAAGAAGAAAATGGAGATTCAAAAAGACAAGTCTGAGAAAATAGGGTCTTCATATTATGTAACTAGATAAAACATCGTTCTTATTTTGCTTCTACACTTTGTTTCCATCCTTAGCCTTTTTATTTTGGTTTTTGACTCTTTTGATTCTATTTTTGGAGTTCTAACTTTTATTTTTCTTTCCTTTTGGAAACTTTATTTTATTTTCTTTTTCTTTTCTGAAGCAACTAACTAATTTTGTTTACACAGGTTTTTCTCTTCCCTTTTCTTCACTCATCATATTTCTCAGACTTATCCAGATAGGTAGGCTGATTTTATTTTATTTTTTATTTTGTTTTATTGGGTAAAGGATTTGTGGTTTGTGAAAAGGCTAATGAAAGGCTCAAAGGGGCGACTAGTGGAAAATAATTTCATATAGGTTTGAATTTATAGCTATATCGATCCAAAATGGGCCTAAATTCTCGCTTAGGATATGGTATAGTGATCAATCAAGTAGATGTGTGATTTCTCTACTCGAAATTTACTTCTCCTTTGTGTCATCACTCAAATATTTCACTCTTATGAGGTTTTTAGGCTAGATGCTCACAGGAAAAATACTCATGCATAAGTACTCTATTTCACTCTTATTAAGTACTCTAACTTAGGTCTCAGAAAAATACTGTCAAGTACAATCAAAGATGCTCATGCAAGATGTTTATGAAAAGATGCAATGACTATTACTTATATATTAATTTAAGTTTAAAAAATTAAATCATAATTCAAGTACTACGTGAGATTTTTAAACTAATATCATCATGGATAAGGGAACAATATCATTATCACTAAGTGCCTAGTATAAACAATATTTATGATTTTTAATATTTTATAAAGAAAAGTGCGTAATTTACATCCTAAAAGTGCCTAGTGTTTGCAAATGTTTCTATCCCACCCCCAAACAATCAAACACTTTGTCCTCAAAGTGTAAAGAGATAAGGAAAGAATTTACCATAGAAATGTGGCAATAATTGGTAGTACCTGTAACAGAAATATTGTAAAGATGATATGATAATATAAAGCACAATTAAATTGTTACGTACTAACTACATCAACTCTACTGGAGTAAACATGACAGACAAAGGGTGGCAAAACATTTGAAATAAAAGACCAAAATACGCCACCCCCAAACAAAATTGGAAAACTCTTTTAAAGTTTGAAATTTTTTGTTTGGCCTATACTCCAGAAAGGTGGTATTGTACAAAAACTTGGGTCTTTTAAAGTCATATTCCCTAGACTTTATCTAAAATATCTATTAACATGCAGTTTACTATATATCAACAACCTAAAGAGTTGTGGGTCTTTCCATAAATAAGTAACATGGAATGCACCATCAAGCAGAATGAAGCACCAAGATTTCCTATGATGTGGCTTAGTGAAATGGGAGTGAATTCTGATGGATCTAGAACCTAATCGAGCATACAGTTTCTTCTTTTTCCTCCTATGAAAGGGAGGCCAAGTGAATGAGCATGAGAAAATGGATGGTTTTAAAAAATACGTGGGATATGGATAAGTTTTAAAAAGAAATAGTGGAAAGAATGGTTGGATTCTATGAGGAATTAGCTCAGGTGAATGGTGGTCGGGTGGTGCTTTAGGTAGTGTTTGAGATGGTGGATCATCACAGGCTTTTAGAAACTCATAGAATTCCTCATCTAGCTTGGTCGCATCCACATAATTATGGTATTCATCTCCATCTTTAAGGAATTCATCTATCTCGTCTATTGTGAGATTGACTCCATCTCTCATAGGGTCAGTTATGTTCAAGGAGTCAAAATTGTGATATTTGTCTTCTTCCATAAGAGGGGTATCTACTAGTGTGAGGACGAGATCGTTGGAAGTACTAATGTAATATACAAAACTCTCAATGAAATCTATTTCTTCTTCTACAGGCAAATCTAGTTGTTCATGCTGTGTTTTATCCCTATACCTAACATGAGGGGGAACATATTTGTTAACCGTTGTTTTATCTTTTATCACTTTCCAACTAGATTTCCATATTGGAACCTTTCCAGGTGTAGGATCTTCAATTTCTATAGCAGTATTCGATATGGTTTTATTTTCAGCTTATGTTTGCGGGCGATCTTTAGGCATAGTTACTTTGTTATCAACTACTCTCCTTGAGTGAATGGTAGTGACTGTAGGAACCGTTATGGTTTCATGTAATGATTTATAAACCGTGAAAACCCATGCGCAACGGAATAAAGGGTTCTCACGATTTAGTTAGAAATCATACATTTGATCAGCTGTGATATCTCTGAGAATCCAAGCTCTACGAATCAGCAACCTCTTGATCTTCTGTTGTATTCCTATACTTAGAATGGACGTTGTGTAGGCAACAATCTACCACCCTTTCTTTCTCTCTTTGCCTCTCTTTTTAAATCAAGTGAACTGAATTTCGACCAAGAAGAAAAGGTTTCTTTATATAGGCTACAACAAGGACCATGAGGAGAAATTAGGGTTAGATCTCCTGACGGGCTTAGGCTTCCCATGTTCGCCTAGAACACACGGCCCAAGTCCGTCAACAAATAACTTATTCCACTAAAGGCCATTGTTGCACTACCACCTTAATCCCAAATTATGTTTATGGGCTCCATATTATATGCTCGTTGATCTCCCCGTGTTTAAGATATCGAATGCTCGTTGATTAAGTCAAGTTACTGACAACTACATTAATCAACTTCTTATGTCCTTGAGGAGTACCACTCAACCTCATTGTCATGTCGGATTAAATCTACCTACAGGGTTTACATAACAATCCTTATGAGCTCCTCAAGGGGACATCATCAACCCGACTTCCTGCAGGTCATGGATTCCTTCTATAATCAACAGCACACCTTACATATAATGTCATTACATACCCAATCCATCGAGTTTGTTGATTCACAAATGAATCTCACTCATTGATGATTTAAAGCAATGTACAATGCACGTAAGTGCCCGTTATTATATCCGGATTAAGAGGACAAGCATCCATAATAACAGAGGTGTTTGTTTTCTTATATAGTCAGTATAAAAAGAAATAACCTCATTTGGTCCAATTCAATACACATAAAGTGTACTAGTGTAATCATGTAGTCAAGATAGACTAATACCAGATTATACTACAACCGTACCAATGGTTTATCTAAATCCATCTAGGTTGTCAACGTTTACTTATACTTTATAAGATACTGATGATATGATCTTCTGTGTGTCACCACACACCATATTATCTACAACATAAAGTATTAGACGCATGCATATAACTAATAACATATATAATATACATAATATTTGCCTATATGATTTTTATTCAAAATATAAAGAATTAGAATTAATACAAAACTAATATTTTTAATATATAACCCTATCAATCTCTCACTTATACTCAAAGCATTGCTTTTTAGTATATTACTAACAGTGACTGCCTATAGGTCCCCTGGGGTTATATTACCATTACACTGAATATTGTTTATTTCGAAGGCGGTATTTGTTGACTTAGGATTAGGCACTGCTTGACCTTGAAACACGCCTGTTTGGTTATTATTTTGGTTAGGAGACATGTCAATAACCTTTTGGCATAAAGACTGCATCATTTGCATCATTTGTTGCATCATTTTAGAGTTTTGATCATGCTGATCTTTCATCAAGTTGGAGTTTTGTTGCATAATTTGATTTTGTTTTTCTAACAAGGTCACTACTACTTCGTCTGTAGATGGTTGAATTGGAATTAAGGCTTGTTGAGCGTTCATATCTTGATATTGATAGTTCTGGGTCATGGACACTAAACCTCTATTCTAGTCACCTAAGTTTCCTTGTCCTTGATGTGGAGTTAACTGGTTAAAGTTTGATGGTTATGGTGGTGGTTGTGCATAGACAAGAGGACAATAGAAGTCGAAATGCTCAAGACTAAAATAGACATTACAACGAGTAGATTTAATGTTCATGACTGGAGTGGGTTGTTGTTGAACAGAGAGGACATCTACCTTTTTAGTGAGGGCATCGATAAGAGTTTTAAGCTCATGATCAGGTTTAACCTCAAAAGAAGAAGGAGTGGAGCGGGAAGAGTCGTTACCTCCCTAATTGTTGTTCCTCTTAGATTGATCTTCTAAGAATTTATAAGCCTCTAAGGCTCCTTTACTAAGAAAACTATCCCCAGTCATAATATCTAGAGCTTCCTTATGATGATGTGAAAGCCCCTTGAAAAAGGTACGAACAAGCGTGTCTTTCGCAAGTTTATGATGCGGACATTCTATGAGAAGATCAGTGAAACGGTTCCAGGCTTCTGAAAAGGATTCATGAGGGTTTTGGTGGAATAAATGAATCTTTTGAAGCATTTCATCAGTCTTCAGTGGTGGGTAAAACTGTTCCATGAACAATTGAACAAGTTTAGCCCATGAGTCCACAGAGTTTGGCGTTTGGGCAGTTAACCAAGACGTCTCCTTGTCGGCTAGGGTGAATGGAAACACCCTAAGTTTAACTTGATCCGAACTTACGCTAGGATGATGGAATGTAGTGAGAACTTGTTCTATCCTACACATGTGTTGATAAGGCTTCTCGTGGTTTAAACCATGGAAAACCGGTAACAAATTAAATATATTTGGGGGAATTCAAAAATCCCCTACTAGGCCTGTAAGAATGATGCACGACTTAGGACCATCGTTTAGTGCTTTATAAAAATCAGAGAGAGGAGTCTATGGTTCTTTAGCCATTGATGCAGGTGTAGTGTGTGAAATTCTAGATAGGCGTGTGGTATTGCGTCTATGAAAACTAAGCCTGATTATACTAGAATTAAAACTCCTCTGACAGAAGAAATGAGGAATGGAAGGAGTACTTGAATGCCTCCTTGCTATCGCGTATGAATAACGTATTTGACACGTAATCTCAATGTATTTAAGAAGATGGAAACACTTAATATATATAAAAATATGAACAAAACGAGAGCAGTGACTAACCTGTGAAAATCGAGATTCCTTCAGAAGGGGCACAGGCACGCTCAAGTATAGGGTAAACAAGGGCGCGGGCGCACTCAAGGTACTGTTCACAAAAAAAATTCCAGTAACACGAGGGCGGGCGCGCTCAAATGATAGGGTTAAGAGGGTGCGGGCACGCTCCAAAAAATTTGAAATATTTACAGTAGTTTACAAAGACGTCTAGTAAGTCGTCTGTAATATTTCAGATCAATCGGAGTTATGAAAGTCCTTCTACTACTCTACAAAGTTTGTGAAATAGTTTTCAGACACAACACAAACAACCGAATGGTTAACCAATCAAAACATAGCAAAAAATCTCCAAAATTGTATTGGAGACTTCCGATAGATCATGCTTGTTACTGTAAAAAAATTAGAGCAATTGGAGTTCTACAAACCCTTCTTATTGGCTGTTTTTCCAGAAACTTACGGTGTGAAAGCTGAAATACAATAGTGTAAAGATGGTAATAGTTCACTAGGTAAAACAACTAGGAAAAATCTACAAATATTTCAGTAAACCCACAACACCTTAGATATTATGCCTGAAAATTTTCAGAATTTTCAGAAATTTAAAAATATATTTACCGCAGTATTCTTCATTGTGAGTCCGCAGTCTTAAGGGAGCGCGAGCGCGCTTTGTGCAAGGCAAAAGGGAGGGCGGGCATGCTCTTAGTTTAAAACAGTGAATTTCAAGCTTGACCAATAACGAAAATATGAGAAATAAGAATGAAAAATTAAAAGGGTGGGTGGGTAGAGAATGGGAGATTGCCCCTTGGATTCAACCAAATGAATTCTTGTCCTGAAGGAGTTTAAGATGGCAGCAGCGCGATTTGATATTCACCAATTTATGTAAACTAACTATCTATGCGTAAACACAAATAATCAACCAACTACACAAGTGCTTAGATCAATATTCCTACTCTCAAATAATAATGAAGTAATATAAAGAGTACGGATTCGTTCCACTCCTAAACTACCAAGACATAAAATAAATTCAACTAATCAAACACAAAGAAACAATGGTGAAAGTAATATTATGTTGAGAGATTTCTATTCTACAATTATACTACGGATTCAAATAAATCTAAATTAACTAAGCTAATAGAAATAGGGTTTTGATGGAAAAGAAAGTTATAGAGAAGAGTAATCAATCCACATAATGATTAGTTTCAAGCAAGAATAGAATTATTCATTGAAAATAGATCATCTTTAGATTTTCACAAAATAATCCAACCTAAAGCCTCAAACTTTATCATCCCTAGCAATAACCTACATCTCTATAGTCATTATTACTAGCATGTATAATTATTACAACCAAGTCTCTCGACTTAATTACAACAATCCTTAGTTTAATTTACTATATGCTTATTTTGGAAGTCATACAATAAACTAAACTCATTGAAATACATACACAATTAAATAATTCTATTAAGCAATATATTTCTCATTAGGCTTCATAATCACTCCCTATAATGGGGGGGATTAGCCTAATATCATTGGATTAATTAAACTAAAATAATGAAAAGAAGACATAATGTAAAGAAGAATAAACTAAATTGAATAAACTAAAGCTTTTATTAAAAGGTTCTAATGGAGGCTTTAAACTAAAATTAAAAAGGAGAGAGAGCCATAATTTATTCTAACTAATGGAAGGGAGAGAGAAGAGAGAACCCTAATTTACAACTAAACTAAATAGGAAAGTAACCAAATTTTGTTTAGTCTTAACCCTCTTTATATAGGAGAGGGTTAGGTTTACAATTTCATGCATGGGCTTTGGAGCTATGTTTTGGGCCATTAAATCAAGCCCAAAACCTAATTACTTAAGTCCAAAAAGGGTTTCTCTGTGCAAATTTATTGCAACACCCTTTTCATCTAGTTTTACTACTCTGATTGGCAGTACTTGGACCATTAAAAAGCTCTTTCCGAGCCGGTCGTTTTGACATATAATAGGCCCAATTTCGAGGTTTAAGTCCAAAGATACGGCCTACGGAAGTTCTATTGACTTTTTTGTTCTTTTTATACCCGCATTGACTTTGACTTTTCAGCTTTGACTAGGCTTTAAAAAAGTTTTTTTTCCTTGAAACTTGGGCTTTAATCATAGAACTTCTTAGCAACCAACCTTTGCTCCTTTCTTTTGTAAAAGTGACATATTTCTTCGCATATTTGACTCTAATACCTGAAATACACAAAAACACGTAAACAGTACTAACCCTTATTTATTATAAATATAATTGGTCTAAATATAATATTATTAAGGGATTAAAACTACAGTTTTGGGCTCTTATCACATCGCCATATTCTAGACATGGTTCGCACTCTCTTTTCTCAATCCTTTATACCACCAAAGTATTGGGTCGAGTTGTTTTCCACCTGTGTCTATCTCATTAATAGACTCCCTTCACCTGTTCTCCTTCATGAATCCCTTTTGCAGAAACTGTTTCACAAACCACCTCTCTCTATCAATCTTAGACCTTTTGGTTGTCGTTGATATCCATGGCTGAAGCTATATACATCTTCCAAACTTGAGGTTCAATCTAAACCTTGTGCTTTTATTGGTTACAGTTTAAATAAAAAAGGTTACAAGTGTTTGGACACTTCTACTGGAAGAATCTATGTCTCTCGGCATGTTGTCTTCAATATGCATAAATATCCTTTTAAACTTCCATCCATTTCTCCATCTTCACCTCAATTCATTTCTCTAAATAAATTTCTAACATCCGAACTCTGTAATGATTTTTCTTCTTCTAACATATCACCCACTCCTTCATTTCTTTCAACACTTTCTAACTCTGCTTCTACTCCCTCTGACATCCCAACCATTCTTTCTACAAATCATACTCCTCTCATTTCCTCTAATCCATCTACTTCGCCTACTTTATCCACTTTAACAGTTACGACTCATTCTATGCAAACTAGAGCCAAAAGTGGTATCTTCAAACCCAAATCATTTTTGGCCACCAAACATCCTTTACCACTAGCACTAAACATCATTCTTTATTCTTTACCACCTACACCCACCTACTTCACTCAAACCAATAAAGATCCTAATTGCCACACAACTATGGTAAATGAGCTTAATGCACTCATCAAGACCAAAACTTGGGTCTCAGTACCTTACTCTCCAAACCATAATCTCATTGACTCATAGTGGGTTTTTCAACTTAAACAAAACAAAATGGCAGCATTGATAAACATAAAGCCCACTTAGTAGCCAAAGGCAACAATCAGAAACCTGGCTTTGATTACAATGAAACATTTTCACCTGTTGTCAAGCCAACTACAATCAAATTGGTTATATCCTTAGCAGTTCACTTTACTTGGGATATCTGACAATTGGACATATCCAATGCCTTTCTTTGTGGTCATCTTAAGGAAGCAGTCTATATGAAACAGCCTCAGGGATTTATTGATCCTCATAAACCCACTAATGTGTGTAAGTTGCTAAAGTTTATCTATGGTTTGAAACTACAAGCTCCATGCGCTTGGTATGAAGAACTTTTTCAAGCTTTACTAGCAATTGGTTTCACTACATCTCAATTTGATCATTAACTGTTTATTAAGAAGGATTCTCATGCTATTACATATGTTCTCGTCTATGTTGATGATATATTGATCACAGGAAGTTCTTCCATTGTCTACATGGATATCATTTAGCAACTAAGTGCTACATTTTCCATAAAGGACTTAGGCTCTCTTCATTATTTTATGGGATTAGAAGCTCAAAGAGATTCAAGTGGTTTATTTCTATCACAAACGAAATATACTTATGACTTGTTATCTAAAGCCAACATGCTTCAGGCTAAACCTTGTTCAACTTCTTTCTCTACCAATCATACATTGGATAACCACACTGGAGAACCTTTAGCTGATCCCACTGAATTCAGATCAATTGTTGGTGCACTCCAATATCTTGTTTGGACAAGGCCTGATATTGCTTTCTCAGTCAATGTTGTTTGTTAATTCATGCATAATCCACGAGCTCCTCATTTGTTAGCAGTCAAGAGAATCTTAAGATACTTAAAGGGAACTATTGATCATGGTCTCTGGATTACAAAGAGTCCCCTCTTCATTCAATATGGGTTACAGTAGATTCCATGTGTCCTGCAAATAAAATCATTCGTTCATTCCTTACGGTTTCAAGTCTAGTGTGGACGTTTTTCAAGGTACTTGAAGAACAACCCTTGCTACCCGTACGACAATAAAATGATGCGCCATTTAGACAAATATGGAGCTACATAATGGAGCGAACTATGGCAAGCCGTTATCAACTGGTATGATGCTAAAGAGTGACACTTCACACGTGATGACCCTAGATTAGATGCGCCCTGAATTTACACATATATATTTGGCGTGCTCTTACCTTCTTGTTGTGTGATATTTTCAACTTTCTTTTTGCATGTTGTATCTTATGTTCGAATAACATTTTAATGCTTCACCGATGCTGACTGGGCAGGATGTCTGGCCAATGGATATAAGGTCAATCACTGGTTTCTGTATATACTTGGGCTCCAATCTTCTCTCTTGGTCAGCAAAGAAACAACACACTGTTGCTTGATCTTCTATTGAAGCAGAGTATAGGGCTCTAGCTCACACTGCTGCTGAGCTGTATTGGATTTGTCTCCTCCTTCAAGACCTCAGAATCCCTCTGTACTCCTCTCTATTGATTCACTGTGACAATATCAACGCCATTGCTCTTGGTAATAATCCTATCTTTCATGCTAGAACAAAGCGTGTTGAGATAGATTATCACTACATTCGTGAGTTATTCACCAAGAAGCTCATCAATTTTCAATACCTCACCACTAAGGATCAGTTAGCTGACGTGTTTACAAAAGCACTCTCCTCTTTCCAATTCAAGCAATTATCATCCAAGCTCTCAGTCAAGCAATCTGCCTTCAGCTTGAAGGAGGGTATAAAGCCACTGAAAGCATCCTGCCAAAGTTACAATAAGAATAACCTTACACAAGTTTAACAACTAAGGAAATCAGCACAACAAACCAATAATAAACATCTGTAATCAATCCAATAGCACACCTGTAACCAACCAATCCAACAGTTGACATATGTAATATGCTTTAGATTTAAATTTCAATGCAATCATGGGATATAAATATGTAATGAGAGAATGCTAACAACAGCTTTAATAAAACTGAAATGTTCTTCTTCTAAAATTTTCTTTACAACTTTGCATCAAAAGTGACTTTCTTCAACAAAAAGTGCAACATTTATATTTAGCCAGGTTTAATTTTCAATAGGATGGTGACCGATTATAAAAATTTTGTGGGCAAACCAGCATTCTTAATTTCTTGGCAACACCAACTGGGATGGCTAGACATATAATTATTAACACTGCACAAAAACTAATTCCAAGTCTCTCCTAAAATATTGATTGATCCAAAATATTCCCGTATCCAGATTCCTATTAAACTTTTCTATACACGCGTTAGTTTCTTTCAGAAATTCAGGAGGAGCAGAATTCCCATCAAAACTTTGGACCCACCATGAGTAAAGATCCACGTGTCAGAGATTTTTGCAGGGGTGCATCGGTGTCACGCAAAGATCCTTGTACTGACACCAAGCGAATCGTTGGTCGTAGTCTCGCATAACTCACATGACTACCCTCTTCTTACTATTTATCCATTTATCCAAAGTTTACTATCCAAAATGCCCTCTTCTCTCACTTATCTACTCAAATTGAAAGGACATATAAATCAGTCTAAGTTGACACTTCTAAATGACACTCTGAATTGAAACTCCTACCAAAAAGTGCACTTCTATAATGAATTAATGACTAACTTTTGATAAAGATGACCCTTTTACCACGTTGATCGTGTCTACAAAATTTCAATTTATTTCAACATCTCTAACATTGTTAAATTTATTTACAAAACTAAAAAAATATAGACGGTTAAATAAAATTGCAAATTTCAACACCTACAAACCTTGTTTGAATTAACATTTGATATTTTGGACCAACATAATTTTGCATTTAAACAATGAGGACATATCGGGGGCCGCCCACCAAATGCAAACAATAAAGATCCACCTTTTGTACACTACCACAAAATCTGTGGTGGTCAATGTCCTTAATTATTTTTAGCAATTTACCCAAAAACCATGGAACAACAAAAAAAATAACCCAACACAAAAAGGTCACCATCGCAATAAAATTAATTCCCCACCAACGTCCCTTTTATTTGACACTGCCCAAACACCAAAAAAAAGACCCAACCATTCCAAAATCTCGTTGTCCCGAAACATTCGACTCACCATTCAATCTATTTGATTTTGTAATAAGGATGGGGAAAGTAGCGGTGGTATGTGCAGCAGCGGTGTGTGCAGGAGCAGCGTTGGTAGTGAGACATAGAATGAATAGTTCCGGGAAATGGGGAAAAGCGATGTTAATATTAAAAGAATTTGAAGAGAAATGTTCGACGCCAATATCGAAATTAAAACAAGTGGCTGATGCTTTACTTGTTGAAATGCATGCTGGTTTAGCTTCTGAAGGCGGTAGTAAGCTCAAAATGCTTATTAGCTATGTTGATAATCTTCCCACTGGGTAATCTTTTCTTGGTTTCTTGATTCTTTTTTTAATATTTTTATTTAAAGAATTGCCATTTTGATTATTATTATATAGTAATGACTGACTGCATTGTTATAGGGATGAGCGTGGAGTATTTTATGCATTGGACTTGGGTGGAACAAACTTCCGCGTGTTGCGTGTACAGTTGGGAGGAAAGGAAGGACGTGTTGTTAAGCAAGAATTCACGGAAGTATCGATTCCTCCGCATTTGATGGTTAGCACTTCAAATGTGAGTTCATAATTTTCTTCAAGAATTTTGCATTTGGATTTCTACATAAAGTATCTTAGTTTTGGACAATTGTGATTACAGGAACTATTCGATTTTATTGCTGCAGAACTAGCAAAATTTGTTGCTACAGAAGGTGAAGATTTCCGAGTTTCTCCTGGCAAGCAGAGAGAACTTGGTTTCACGTTCTCATTCCCTGTGAAGCAAACATCAATCAATTCTGGAACTCTTATGACATGGACAAAAGGCTTTGCAATAGCTGACGCGGTTAATCCTGATAACTTTGTTTTTTTCTCTTTTGTATTGATGAATAAAACATTTGTTGTATACTGAGCATAAGTTAAGCACACAACTAGGACCTAGACATCCCAACTTGTTTGGTTAGGGGGTACCAAGCAAGTTGGGATGTCTAAATATATTGAAGCATCTTAAACCATACCTAAAGAACAAATTTTAGAACTTGAATGCCGGAGACAATGTATTCCAGTAACTATAGTACTGTACCAAATGCTAGCCCCCTTAATGTTCAAGTGAGAAGCTAAAGTTTCTTTTCTATGAAGTGACTTCGGTGGTGTCATTTTAATATGTCGATCCGTGGTTCTCTTTTTGTTTCTGATTTCAATTATAATGGTTTCTTCCCAATCAGGTTGGCCAAGATGTTGTGGCTGAACTGACCAAAGCCTTGGAAAGAGAAGGTGTTGATATGCGTGTGGCTGCTCTGGTAAGTTAATGCAATTTTTTTTTTGAAGTGAGCTCTTATACCACCCCAAACACATCATGACTTATCAACACATCCTAATGTCCTTTGTGGCACTTAAACCATAGCCACGTTATGGATTTCTTTAAAAGAAATTTAGATGTTTCATATCACACTAATTTCTGTAATTGTGTAGCACTTTTGCAGTGTTTTTATTTCTCTTTTACTGATCCAAAAAATGCTGTTTTTCTAATAAAATGTCTTGTTGTGTTTCATTAATACACTCCTGAGTAAATACAGTTGAACATCATATACATAATTTGCATCTGTATTTACGTCTGGTGTTTTTGAATGGTTTCATGGCACATCCCATATCTTTGTTGGATGCCAGGATTATATCCTGTTCTTGATTAGGTTGATGTTAGTTGTAGTGGACCTTGGGTATAGCGACTTACTGAACTAGCCCGTGTTGATGCAGGTCAATGATACAATTGGCACATTAGCTGGAGGAAGATACGATAATAATGATGTTGTTGCTGCTGTGATTTTGGGCACTGGAACAAATGCGGCTTATGTAGAGCGCACAAATGCGATTCCCAAGTGGCACGGACCAATGCCTAAGTCAGGAGAGATGGTTAGTATTTCTCTCCTTTTCATCTTTAGTACTTAAACACTCATATGAATGTACATACTATCTTCCTCCCTTATAAGTGGGGTTGATTTATATTGAGCTTTGAAACACAGAACTCAGCGAGAAATTTGTTGAAGTTTTTGAAGCAATAACAGTATTTGCACTTGAATATTCCAGGTCATCAACATGGAATGGGGTAACTTCCGGTCATCACATCTTCCTATAACTGAATATGATCAAGCATTGGATATTGAGAGTCTAAATCCCGGCGATCATGTAAATATCTATGCTTTTAGTTCTTTCATTATTGCTTTGGCACAGTGTCCGTGGGATAACATTGTTTGGTAATGTTTACAGATTTTTGAGAAGATAATCTCTGGCATGTACTTGGGTGATATTGTTCAGAGAGTCTTACTGCGAATGGCGAAGAAGCTGCCTTCTTCGGGATGCTGTTCCACCAAAACTCAGAGTTCCACTAATATTGAGGTATACAGTCATCCTCCCCACCCCCAAAAAAAAAAAAAAAAAAAAAATGTTTGGAGTACTTTCATATTTTTTTGTCCTAACCACTGCACCATAATTCTGTTTTTATTTTGTTTACCTAATTACCCACACCCACACGGCAATGGTTTTGGGACTCATTGGGCAGAATAGTGTTTCTTACTTTGAACTTTCTTTAATATGAACTATATAATGCATATCTCCATATAAAATTAATAAACTTTATCTTTCTTTAAATTGAGTTTTGAACTTTGATGACATGCTGTTGCCTGAATTTGATTTCGTTAATGACCTATATCTCCATAAAACATGTTTGCAGTCCTTCATACTCTTTATTGTACAGTTTCAGATAAAAGAATGAGAATTGATCCATATAAAATTAGCTTAACAATGATCTTGCACTTCCATGGTTTCTGCTTCAACCACTTTTTGCATCAACCAACACAAACATACTTGTTGACACATCTGAGCAGAGATGCAAATGTTACCTCATTCCATATCGATCCAGTGGATCTACCTGACTTCACGCTGTTAGAGTTTTTTGTTGTGTTGTTCACCAACACCAATGCATTTGTTGGCATACACTTCTAGCAAGAAAGGATGATTTTTGAGATGTTTAGTTTGTTCTATTCAATATCTCATGAAATTTGTGTGGTCCTCACTCCCTAAAAGGGAAGACCATGCAGGTAACACAAACTCTAAAAGATCTTAGAATTCATTTTAGAAAACCCTCATGCAACGGTGGTTGGATTAAATTTTTGAACGTCTCTTAGCTGTCTATTGCATATGTGCATACCAACTAAAATACTGAGCTTTTTGTTAGTGCTGTGTGAATATATTTCAGGCACCTTTGTTCTGCTCGTGGAATGCAATCAGAGCATTAAATTAAATGGTCTTCAAGTTTTCAAATCCAAATGTTTTTTTTTTGTCACACTTTATTAGTTTCGCAACAGTAAACGTGCTGCAGAACATTAAATTTCTCAAATTTTCAAATCTGCAGGACTCCTGAAATGTCTGCCATGCATCATGATACATCCCCCGATCTCAGAGTGGTGGGAACCAAATTGAAGGATATCTTGGGGGTATTACTTTAACTCTGTGCCCCATTTAAATTTACTCTATATTCCTCTCTCTTCAGTATATCTTGATTGTAGCTTGTCTAATTGGTTTTCATCATTGGACTGCATGCCTGAATTTCAAGTTAGCTAAAATTGAACAATAACTTATCCCCTCTAAATTATCATATTCAGTTGTTTCAGAGTGCCGGTTGTTGGCTTCAAATTTTTCTCTCAAAAACACTTTTTTAGTGCACTTCTGCACATGCACATACCTGGGGAAAATAAAAAATTAGGAGAAACTTCCACTCTTGTAAAATCCGTCTGAAACCTTAGTTGGCAAGTCAACTGTATAATTTATCCTTGTAATATCCATTCTCCTTGGTCCTCTTGTCAAAGGCTATTATAATTCTGAAATAAACATCTTAATTCTTATTTCTTTTTTAATTTTGACATACTTCTGGAAGTCGGATTATACAAATTCCATGCCTTCTTTACAAGGAAATGTCCAATTGTCTGTTTCTTTTTAGTCTTTAAGATTGGAGGAATTTACAGATTATTTAGCAACCAAATATTTTCCCACATGAAACCGTTTTTAGTCTTTCCTCCTCTTTCAACTTTTAGAACTCCTGAAAACCTTAATTTGACACGCAGAAGAAAATTTCGATGTCGCTGGAACCACCAAAAGATACCACCTCTTTCCTTTAGTATTATTAACACTCATTTTCAAAATACTAGACCGTAAGTGATTAGTTTGCCTCAGTTTTTGTGGTAAAAATGTCAATTTTGAAAGCTACTATATTTGTTATAAACTTTCCACTATGTTGTGACGATATCTATTCATTGGAATGTTATTAACACTGATGTTCTTCCTTAAGGTCTTGCTTAGATGTTGACAGTTTTCAACTACAAAAGAACATCATTAGATGTGGTTATGTTATGTATACAAAGAACATGTATTGCAGTCCTAGATTGAGTTTAAGGTCTTGCTTATTGCGTAGGCGGTGGCTCATAGAAACTTGAAACTATCATTTCTCAAGTTATTTTTTTGCTTTATGAGATTGCATTTTGTTTACTTGTTTATGCTTTCATATTTCAGATACATAATACTTCCCTGAAGACTAGAAAAGTGGTTGTCAAGCTCTGTAACATAGTTGATAATGCGTGGTGCTCGTCTATCAGCAGCAGGGATTTCAGGCATCTTAAAGAAACTAGGAAAGGACACAGTCAAAGAGGGTGAGAAGCAGAAGAGTGTGATAGCCATGGACGGAGGGTTATACGAACATTACACTGAATTCAGCAAGTGTTTGGAGAGCACTCTTAGTGAGCTGCTAGGTGAGGAGGTTGCAAACGCCATTGTCATTGAGCATGCCAATGATGGCTCCGGAGTTGGAGCTTCCCTTCTGGCAGCCGCTCACTCGCAGTACGCTGAGGTGGAGTCGTCCTGAGAATAACTGAATTGCATCGAGAGTATTTGGTGAAGAGAGGAAATCACTTTTCCTTTCACTTTTCTTTCACCACATCCAATTTTCACATCCCTTCCTTCAACCATTTCAAGGTTCTAATCATTCTGGCGAATCCTTAAATTATGGCTTTGCTGAATGTGGTATGAAGGTTGACCAGAAACTGTATAATTACAAGACCTGGAAGTTGTCAAGAGCCTTTGCGCTTCAGGCTGCGCTTGGTCGAGTTTCTTTTTTCTGTAAGCAATTGGTGTTGGGGATCTAATGGTATACTAAACTTACTTGTCATCGAACTCTTGAGAATAAATTGGGGAATCAATCAGTTCCTTTCTTTGTATAAGCTTTGGGGCTAATGATGCACTTTATCTGTTTAATTTCTGTTCTGAGGGAGTCTGCTATTTATACACATTTGAGTATTTGACCTCATCGGCTCATCCTTCCCCAACCTCTTAAATTTTCAAAAATAAAATAAATAAGAGATGCTGAATGATAAGTTGATGACAATCCTGCAAATTGCAGGCCTCGGTTGTTTCGGGCAGTGCCTCTGGAAAAACTTGAAAAAAGTCTGTGGCCTTTGGCAATTTTTAATTTTCCGATAGTTTTGTGACCATTGGCAATTTGGCATGGTTGTCTTGTCTAGTTGTCTTACGAAACCCATTACCCATCAAGGAATCGGCTAACTCCAATTGGTCTATTGTCTATTACACATTTGCACCTCGACATTCTGTCTCCAATTTTAAATGGGGAGCTGTACTGGTTGGCTCTAATCTGGGGTCAGTTACTATCGGCTTCGCCGCAGACCCTAACAAAATAATGTCCTACTTGGGCCGGTCAAGATTTGGATTGGGTCTTTATATCCTGAAAGGAAGTGGAGATACATTTGCAATATTTATCACACGCCTATCATAATTTGACAGAGAGAAGATTTTCGGAAGGATAGAATTCAGGTCATCGGATCTTTATGAAGACGATATTGATGTAAGGTTGAATTCTCTACTATGGCCTTCATGTGGGTCTGAAGGCAGAAGTACAAATTCGGTGAACAATAGAGAGTAGGTTGAAACAAATCCTTTAAGTGGACAACTAATTTCCATCTCTAGAAGACCCATATGCAGGCACCCTCTGGGATTCCAGACTCATCCTTCTATTAAAATATGTATGAAAAAAATAGTAACTCGTCTCTATTAACTGTATAAAATTGCGGAGTTTTATTGTATGCAGAGAGCATAAAATTGACTTTGCATTGCATGTATTCTACACTATAATATATCTGCCAGTCTCTCACTGTGGACTACTGGACTACTAGCTAGGACCTAATTCTATCGTGGAGCCACTACAGTCTCTTAGTTGTATCTGGCACATCATGTCATCTCTCAAATAACACTAGCATGTACAGAACGCTCAAACAATAGAAGCCAAACTATGTACTTCATCAGTAATATCGGAGGTGCGTTTCTTGCGACTTCCCTTCTTACTAGCAAAGTAGTCGGTGGTGGCAGTGAGAAGAGGAGCAACATCATTCTCAGTCTGAACTATCTTTTCTTTATAGGCCTGTAAAGAGCCATTCCTCAGAAGGATTTGCAGTACATCCTTCATGGGAGGCCTACTCGC
The DNA here is from genome assembly GCF_015680905.1 of Coptis chinensis. Taxonomy (NCBI): domain Eukaryota; kingdom Viridiplantae; phylum Streptophyta; class Magnoliopsida; order Ranunculales; family Ranunculaceae; genus Coptis; species Coptis chinensis. Next base: position 93,088,833 of record NC_141458.1, on the reverse strand, counting down.
AGGTAGTGTGCCAGTACACATGAGTCCCAACTTGAAAACCATCATCATTTCATCCAAGTAACAGGGTTCCTTGACATCCTCATCCAGGGCATTATCAATTCTGTTGCCATCTTGAATCAACTGACGCCACGCCCACTCAGCAAGGCATGTATTATTATCTCCTTCTTTGGCTTCTCTTCCTGTTACAAGCTCTAAGAGGACTACTCCGAAGCTATAAACATCGATCTTCTCATCTACCTTGGTTGTGTGGGCATACTCTGAATCCAAAACAAACCAAAATAAGTACAATGAACCAGAAAGAATCAGGAAAGCGGAAAAATGTTACAATTTAAAGCTAGCCTCACCTGGAGCCATGTAGCCAAAAGTGCCTGCGACAACTGACATTGTATCTGCTTCTCCTTGCTTTCCCAACATTTTAGCAAAGCCAAAATCTGCAATTTTCGCATTAAACTCAGAGTCCAACAATATATTGCTTGTCTTCATATCGCGATGAATGATTGATGGAGAGCAGCTATGGTGCATATAGCAGAGGCCTTGGGCAGCTCCGACTGCAATGTGCATCCTCCTAGGCCAGTCCAGCACAGAATGATGAACTGAATTGGTAACCAGTGACCCCCTTTTATTCCCATGGAGCCATCTATCCAAGCTGCGGTTCTCCATGTATTCGTAGACTAGAAACATCGACTTCTCATTTGAGATGCAACAAAGTAACTTCACTATGTTCAAATGGAGAATTGTCCCCAAGATTTGAACCTCCGCGTCATATTCCTTCTCCTGCATCTGATCTAATTTCCCTTTATTCCAAATCTTTTTAACAGCAACACAACTCCTGGTACGATTTATATCAACACGGTATACCTTCCCTGAACCTCCGCTTCCTATCACATTGTTCTCAGTCAAGTTGGACAATATTTCTGATTCTGTGAAGTCTAATCTCTGGAATGAGGTCAGCTTATAGGATGAAAGATCTCCTGCGTGCTTTCTTCTCTGGTAGTCTTTGAATGCAAAAAAAGCAAAGAACAGGACAATTAGCAGGATGGCTCCACAGAGAACTATGATCATGGCGAGAAGCCGTGCTGGCAATCTTTTTAAGCTGCGGGGTCCAGAAATGCAGTTATTGCGCAAGTTGATACCGCAGAGTCCTGTATTATTCAAGAAGCTGTCTTCATGCCCTGAATTCTCTAAACCAGTCGGGATTCTCCCAGTGAGTTGGTTTGAAGAGAAGTTGAGAAAATTGAGTCTCAAGCGCGCAATTTCAGATGGAATGCCTCCTGATAGTTGGTTGTTCGATAAATCAAGCACAGTCAGATCTGGTAGTGAGCCTAAAATAGGCGGGATCTCACCAGTGAGCTGATTCCTACTTAAATTCAGAGTAGTCAGTGATCTCCAAGAAATTATCCTTCTAGGAATCTGACCGGAAAGTCGATTCCCATCAAGGAAAAGACTGTCAAGTTGTCGAAGCGCAGTCAACTCAACAGGAACTTCACCCGAAAAGAGGTTGTTGCTTGCCAAGAACACCATTAAATTCGTCGACTCATTAATCGCTGAAGGAATTCTCCCAGAAAACCTATTGTTACTCATTTCTACCCGCGATAAGTTCCACGACAATCTATCCGGAAACTCACCGTAAAACGCATTATCATGTATTATCACTGTCAACAAATTAGTCAATGACCAGAATCCGGCAGGCACCTCACCTGTAAAGCTGTTATTATGAATATGAACCCACCTCAAACTATTGCATTTCTCAAGCGATTTCGGCAAACCTCCAGTCAAATTATTCGAAAAGGCCACCAAACCATCCAAAACACCACCAGCACATAAATTCTCTGGCAAATTACCCGTAAACAGGTTGTCGTTCACTTGAAATTCCTTAAGCTTTGAATATAGTCCAAAATCTGGTGGCAAAATGCCACTCAAATTATTTCTAAAAAGACGGGTACCAATCAACGATGGAAGCCGGCCAATACTGGCTGGTACTTCTCCGCTTAATCGATTCGCATACATATCGAAATGATTCAAATTCTGACATTGACCGAAACCTTCTGGTATAATTCCGATCAACTCATTCATCGAAAGGTCAATTTCAACCAAATTGAACGTTTCGATATTTCTAGGAATCTCACCAGATAACTGGTTATCATATAGATACAGAAGTCTTAAATTCTTCAATAAAAACAAATTATCAGGTAATTTCCCGGTTAAATTATTTGTCGAAAGATCCAACTGTTCAAGGTCGACTAATTCACCGAGTTCAACCGGAATCTCGCCCATCAAATTTGTCACATCCATCCTTAAATACCATAATTTCTTTAGCTGACCAAATTCCTTTGGAATACTCCAAGGAAGAAAATTATTAAAACCAATACTAAGTTCCTCGAGATTCGATAAATTACCAATTTCCCTTGCTGCGAAAGTTCCATTGAACTGGTTTTGTATCAAATATAGCTGTTTCAAAGCCGGTAAGTTGCCGAGAGAGGCTGGTACATTGCCCGAGAAGTTGTTCGCCTGGAGACTCAAATATTCTAGCGTTGTAGAAAGTCTACTGATATCAGCTGGTATTGGACCAATGAAGCGGTTCTGGGAAATGTCTAGAAACTGAAGTTTAGAACAGTTGTAGAAAACTGTTGGGAATTCACCTGGAATGTTGTTGTAAGAAAAATCGACGTGAGTGAGATTTTTGAGGTCGCAAATGAAGGGTGGGATTTTGTTTGCAATGGTTATGTTGTTGAGTTTAAGTTCGGTGATGGAATTGTCTCTGCATGTGACACCTATCCAGTTGCAGTGGTTGGACCCTGGTGAGTTGTTCCATGAACTGAGTGCTGGTGGATTGTTTAATCCTTGTTTTAGTTTTAGTAGGATTGTTTGTTCTTGGTTTATGGATTGAGAGTTGACGGAAAAGGGTAGAGAGAAGACATGGAGGAGGAAGAGGATGAAGGGGAATTTGGAGGATGGTGAGGGTGTTTTAGTCATTTGGTCTTTGTGCTGATTATCTTCTCATTGAGAATTGAGATGAGAAGGATTGGGTTTTTGCCGGGAAAGTGTTTGGTTGGTTATTTTAGTTGTGAGAAATGTGAACGTTAGTTATAATAGCATCTGACTTTATGGATTTAGGGTGCGCAAATAGGAATGTGACCCGTGGAAAAGGATGGATTATGCTTAGAGTTCACCTAATTTCTTCCAGAACCTTAGACTGGTATTTAGAGTTCACAGGCAACGCCTCTTTAACCATTTAAAGAGTTGCATTTCTTTTGCACCTTGTGTAAATTACCATTCCAGAATTTGAGACTCGTTTTGTAACCAATACAAAGTTCACAACTGGGTGGAATGTTAGTTCAGAGTTTCATGTTTGAGCCTACAAAAAGTGTTTTGCGAGCTAAAATATGGCATTTGATTTATCCGATGTCAGTCTGTGCTAGTATCACAATTAATTTTCCAATTATCACAGGACACTTCAAGTTCAAGGCTAACTAAGGGAGCCAATGAGCCATTAAATGCTACAAGAAAACCATCCCGGAAAGATGCATCAGGGCTCCCTATTAACAAAAAAAACAAATGACGTCTAACAAATTGTTAGTCAAATGATCGAATGCTCAATATAATATGCTTCAGGTAATTCTTTTTTACTTTTTATTATTGAGTTATTTCAGACATTTCATATTTGCGGAGTGAGAATTGTGCTTGTTGTATAGTGCAGCGATTTGCATCACGCAATTCCTCGGAGCAGTCAGTATTTGACTAAGCAAGTGAACCCCCACGAATATTCAAAATAAGCACGTGTGCTATAATTGGGTCAACGAAATCAAAAGAAAAGTGGTGAATTGGGAGATTATGAGTGGATGAGGGAGTTGCTTGATATTCCAAGAAGTTTCAAAGTTTGAATGGGGAGCCCATGTTGACTGAACACATTATAGAGGGTCAACCCAGTACGCGAACGATTGAAAATTCCAATTCCTTAGGCGAATTGTCCGTGAAGTCAAATCCATGTTCACATTGACTTACGTGGAAAGAGCGAAAAACTACCGAAGTCCCTCACAATAAAGGAAGCAGTTGGATCGTGCATTTGAGTAGAGTATTTGACGTATAACATGCAGACATTGAGCCCATTTTTGCTGCAATTTACTGTATGGCTAGTTTGCTTCTGGCCAAATAAAACACTGCCATCTGGATGAGAAAACAGACCAAGAGTTTTACTCCGTTTTTCATCACAGTGACTATGCAATTTAATGTCAGTCTTTTGTCCCTAGGCCCACCATAAATCAATTGTTTTGACTTTTGGTAATTCTCATGGAAGAAAACAAAATGTGCTCCCGTGCAACTCTCACGCCCCAAATTTGACCCAAACTGTTAGACTAAACATTTGCAAATTGCTCCACATTAAGACTAAACATTTTTTCAATCATTTTTTTTAATAAAACCACAAATTCACTAATGAAGAGGAATGGGGAATAGAAATTTCCAAAACCAAAACTTAAAAATTTTAGTAATATATTTTTTTTTAAGACCATCCAATTTTGATTTGTATTCTCGACATAAATTCACTAATTAAAATTTAAACATACGGTTTAGATGTGTGTGATGGATAGCAATATTTCGCCACAAAGAGTTGTCTTTTTATAAATAAAATAAAATAAAAATCCACGCACTAATGACAATATACTCAATTTTCACCGTTTTGTTTCATTTTATCTCTCGCAATAGTATTACCAAAATCCATCAATTATAAATGGTATTGTAGAAGGTAAAAAAAACAGAAAGCATACGTGTGGGTACGGGATCATTTTTGCTGCAATTTTTTGTATGCTGAGTTTGCTTCCGGTCCAGTAGAAAAATTCCACGTATCAATAAATAACAGATCCAAAATTAATCCCGTTTCTCAACCGAAAAGTCAATATTTTTCTATTCTTAGTAGTGCACAAAAACACAAAACTAGCAAAAAGACAAAAACAAAAATTGAAGCTGGATAGATAAAGACTTCGTTCTCTTTTCTTTTTCTTTTTTTTTAAGTGATTAAACTGTTTAGTGCGCGACTTATTGAAACTAGCTACTGTGCACGTGGATTTACAGATTTTTTTTAAGCTTATAAATGTTAAATTATTATTTTATCTCTCAAAAGTTTAAAAATAATTTAAAAATGTGAAATGACTAAAATACCCCTACATCCACACACATTTACTATTCACTCGACCCCTCGTTTTTCTATATATTAAAGATGAGGTGTGTAGTAATTAAAAAAAATGAAATTAAAATTTTATATAACATAATTTATCATGATTTGCATAACCAAATAATATAATCAATTTTATAAAATTGTAAACATGTCAATTTTATGAACAATTTTATAAAATTGTAAATTGTATAATCAATTTTACCATCTTTTTTCATTTGAGTTTGATATGAACAATTGCATATCAAATTTGATAACTTTTTTTAAAACTACAACACCTAACTCTCATTGGTCACCATATTTGTGTCGGACACGGTATAATATTGATACTTGTTGGATATTACTTTTTATTTATTTAAAAAAAAAACTAAAATAAAGGGGCACTCGCAAATGAGTTTGTTTTTCAGAGTAGGATTTGCAATTGCAAATAAAGGAACTCGCAATGCACTTTGTAGTGCGCTTGTCGATTTTCTCGTTGTAATTTGATTATATATCAATATAATATTAATTAAAGCAAAAAAATATGCAACAAAAAAAAATGTTAAATTAGTCAAACCAAGCCCAAAAATTCTAATCCAAGTGACCAACCCTAGTTGAGAGTCAAAGTTTGAGACTAGTTCCATGCCTCCATTTTCAATTTCCGATACTTAATTATTATTAATGTTTTTTTGTAGTATCACTTAGGGCTGTCAAATGGGTTTCGATAACCCGATAACCGACCCGAACCAAATCGATAAAAACAGTTTGATTTTTGGTAATTTGGTTTTCCTCTACTGAACCGAATTCGATAAGATATTGGTTTGGTTTCGGGTTGCCATCCATCGGACCGATAAGATGACGCTTTTAGTAATATTTATGATTAATTTTGTATAAGTTTATCAATTGTGTGGCTAAAATTAATCGATTTAATTTTAGATTTAATTGATTTTATAGTTTTCGATTCGGGTCGGTTCGGTTTCGATTTGTAATATATTTTATTAGTTTGGTTCGGTTTTGGGTTTCCAATTTTCTTATTGGTTCGGGTTCGGATTTTTCAAAATCCGACCCAAACCGATCCATTGACACCCCCAATACCATTTATAATTGATGGATTTTGGTAATACTATTGCGAGAGATAAAATGAAACAAAACGGTGAAAATTGAGTATATTGTCATTAGTGCGTGGATTTTTATTTTATTTTATTTATAAAAAGACAACTCTTTGTGGCGAAACATTGCTATCCATCACACACATCTAAATCGTATGTTTAAATTTTAATTAGTGAATTTATGTCGAGAATACAAATCAAAATTGAATGGTCTTAAAAAAAATATATTACTAAAATTTTTAAGTTTTGGTTTTGGAAATTTCTATTCCCATTCCTCTTCATTAGTGAACTTGTGGTTTTATTAAAAAATGATTGAAAAATGTTTAGTCCTAATGTGGAGCAATTGGCAAATGTTTAGTCTAACAGTTTGGGTAGGGATGTCCATTCTCACCAAAACCCAAACCCGCCTTCAAAACCCAAAAAAAACCCAAGACCAACCCCGCCTCGAGTCCGACAAAACCCGAACCCGAACCTGCATCGAAATACATAGGGTCGGGTTTGGTCACACTATCTAAACCCGGACCGACCCGAACCCGACCGATAATTTGGCCCTAAACCCGTTAAAAGGGTTAAAAAGCCCTAAACCATATCCGCACCGAACCCAACCCAAAACCCAGTTATATAGGGTAAAATGCCCGACCAAAACCCGAACCCGAACTGCACTATAATTCCCAACAACTATATTTTCATTTATTATCTATTTATCTTCAACAAACTTTTTAGTGCTTTTCGCTTCATTACTATTTACTTTTGGTCTTCAAGACAAATTACCTTTGACCGCACTTTACTACTCTTCTCTCTCTCCCCTCCAACAACTCCCCAAGAAAACAAGACAACCCAATCACACGCTTACGATGAAGAGATTGGGTGGGTTTGATGGTCTTCTTAAGTTGCAGATTCACTGTAAAATTTGCAAGACCTCCCTCAAATATCTCTTTTAAATGTGGTCACCAAGGCCGAAAGAAATCAACAGTCGGATTCACACCACCACAAAACCGAACTCCCAAAAGCCATCAATCTTATCATTAAATCAATGCGCCGATTCACACCACCACAAGTTTCGAAACTCCCAAAAACCATCAATCTTATTGAAGTTATTGTCTTTGGAATTGCTTGCTTTGGCTATTTTACTTTTTCTTCTTTCGCTTTTCAAAAAATGCAATCCCGTGTTTTGAATCTTTGACGATCACGCCGGCTTTATGATGTTAAAGTTAAAACGTGATCAAATCCAATAAAAGAAGATGGCTTTTGATTAATTAGATGAAAAAGAGATTTTTCTCGAGATCTAATAACCGAAAACAACGCTCCTCGATGAAGAGATTTAATATTCTTTTTATTTCATATATTTCGGTTTTACCATACCCTCGAAACCCGAACCCGAACCCGACGGCAATTCAAATATAGGGTTAGGGTAGGGTTTGGTCACATGTATCCAACAAATAATCTCCGAACCCTACCCGACCCAAGAAAGAATAGGGCCGAGCACAGGTAACCCGATACTCGCTCAAAACCCGAAAAATCGGGTTCGGGCCGGGTCGGGTACCCGTTTGGACATCCCTAAGTTTGGGTCAAATTTGGGGCGTGAGAGTTGCACAGGAGCACATTTTGTTTTCTTCCATGAGAATTACCAAAAGTCAAAACAATTGATTTATGGTGGGCCTAGGGACAAAAGACTGACATTAAATTGCATAGTCACTGTGATGAAAAACGGAGTAAAACTCTTGGTCTGTTTTCTCATCCAGATGGCAGTGTTTTATTTGGCCAGAAGCAAACTAGCCATACAGTAAATTGCAGCAAAAATGGGCTCGTCATCACAAGGTGGATCTTGCAACATGGGTTTTGTCGTAGAATGATAAGAAGTATCTCCCTGAATTTTGCACTACACTACTTTATTAATTGAAAGTTAAGATATATATAAAGTTATAATTGTCAAATGAAAATTGATATATATATATTTAAAAGGATGAACTAGTATTATCTCTTAGATGAGTTAATTAGATTTCCACTAGATGGGAAATTAGAGTCTCTTCTTAAATACACACAAAAAAAGTCGTCAAAGGTTGACCAAAATTTTTTTGTACAGATTTAGGAGGAGACCTAATTTTCCATCTAAAATGAAAAAATCCTAATTGGCTCATCTAGTGGGGGGGTAATACTAGTTAACCCTATTTAAAATTGTAACAAATGAGAGCATTTCAAATCAATTCTGTCTCTAACTTCAATAATTTTGATGTAAGTAAATGTAAATGTTGTAATATTTAATCCCTCGTCTGCATCGGACGTTGAAATCCCACCAAACGACCATGGAAATATGAGGAATGTTCATATATAGCATTCATATAATATGTTTCATATTCGCAGTCACGTATAATGTACCAAACGAGTGTGTCATGTGTATCCTTAAGAACTAGTACATCCTTATACACTATCATACAGTACAAATATAAAATCCCCCAAAACAGAAATAGAAAAGAAATATGAACATCTCTTCGACATTTTAATTCTGCTTGCAACATCTCCCTCATTATTTGCTCCTGAAGGGCTTAGAGACATGAAGTGCCTTGGTAATCCCTTGGATAGATCCACATGCAGCAGCCAGAGCAACAAGTAAGCAAAAGAAGTTGAGGATTTGGAGCCCAAACCACCTGTAGGTGAATCTTTGGATCTTCTTCTGTGAAATGTACATTTCAATAGGAAAGTAAACCGTAAGCGGCCAGTATCCAATGGCTCCAAGTAACGCCACTACATCGTTGAAGAAAGGCATGGCCATGGCAAAGACAGTTGTCAAAACTACAAATGACGTCCTCCATATAAGCCGAAACAAATTTATTTTGTACTTTCGATGCGTCCCCTTGATGTTTATGATATAGTCTCGATTTATTAACTTTGAGTGGCACCATCTCCAAGCAGCCCAAGTTTCAACTGCAGCGAACAGTGGTTGACTGAATACCTGTATAAATCCCGCGAATTATTAATAAACATCATCTCTACTCATATGATATCCACAAAGGAAAGATCCTGACAGTATAATGAATCTGGCTTAGCTTGGTTGAGAACATAGATTATACTGGATGGTTTTTGGCAGTGGAACCTAATGCCGATCGAGGCCCAAAGTATCAACATCGTTCACTATATTGGCCCCTGAACTTCCATTATATAGCGGCATTTTCAGGCCACGATGTTGATGACTATTCTACGATTAAATCTGTGGATGTAAGTCAGGATTACTATGACAAGCTTATCGGGATATTTTAGGCTATGAAGAATGTTAGCGCAAGTCAGGATGCCAAGTCTTTTTAAGGATTACCTCCACAAGCTTAATTAGTCCATTACTCCTAATATTGCAAGATGAGTTCGGTCAAGTGTAAAACCTGAAATGCACCCACTAAGTGCACAGCGATGCAGACATTTGCAAAGTCAACCAACCAAAAGGGCTCATAAAATCCGAAGCCAGTCAACACAACCACATCTTGCAGCATAGCCAACACAACCACACAAGACATAAAACAGAGTTGTTGTACAAATGCCTATCAAGGTTGCCTTCTTCATCTCCTTGTTTTCAGATGGAGGCCTCAAAGTATCCTAAGGGAATAGGAAATGAGGAAAGAGAGAAGAACCCATGCAAACAAATCAAAAATTCAGTATGGCGGTTCTTGGATATTAATTATAAGAGTTGAGCTTTCTTACTTGGATTTCAATCAATATGAGAGAAAATGAGTAAGCAAATGCAATATCTCCTAGCGCCCTGAACGCCCTCCACACTTTTTGAGCTCCAGTTAAATTTGGTCCAATTTTTACTCCTCCAAGAGTGGTCCTCCCTGATTTTCCTGTCTAAATCCCAGAAGTCGTTGTTCTCTGATCTATGGTAGTAGTTGATACATGTCTAAATTAATATATTAGGATCGTACTTTAACACATCGGTGGTGTGAGCGCATAATCTACTTGGTGTATTAACCGAAACACTGGACAGGTATACAAATACGCTGAGACAGTTTTGCTCGATCTACCTATTAATCCTGATAAGTAACAAGGCCAAATTAAATATATTTTAAGCTACCATCCCCGCTATTTGCACAAATATTCATAGTTCTTGCAAATGTCAAATAGTTGTGATTGTATCCAAGTCTGACTAATTAAAATGTTCTGCTCAAATATAATAACCTTCCATACATCAATATCTAACATTATTACTTAAATAAAAAAGAAAAGGGCTCACCAGAGATTATTTGCGCTACAGAAAGAGCCACTCCAATGAATGCGTAGCAAAAGGACATGATTGCTGCGACGCTGGAGAGCCACGAGAGCTTGTGAATATTTGGGATCTGAGACAGGACAACCTGAACGATCCCAAACGAAATCATGTAGGGATTGTTCGAGACTTTGCATGAAGTTTGATGACCTCTAAAGTGGAAGCAATTTGACTTCTTTACAGCCCGCCCTGAATTAGTATTAAAATTAACTAATTAAGACCTATAGCCTAGTAGTAAACCGTGTGCGTGACAGAACAAAATTTATGTTGTGGTGGATGGGGAGTATGTTGAATTCTAAGTTGAGGGTGCTTACAACATGCTAATTGATGCTGTAATTGTTACGTAAACGAATGCGGAAGCATGACAATTGGACAAAGAAGATTGAATGTGGTGATAGAAATCGACAAAAAACAAATCAATTAAAACACTTACCAATGCAAAGCGAATAACCAATAAAAGTGGAGACGAGATTTACGTGGTTTGGCGTTAGCCTAATCCACCAAGCAAAAGAGGAGAATTTTATTAATGAGATAAACAAATAGAGTACAATCACTCACAAACGAATCCCGAAGAATTCACAAACTCTCTCTCACAAATTGAACTTTACAAATCCCACCAACTGGTCTCGTATTTATAGAGGTGGGTATCAAATTAGAATCCTATTTAGAATAGGAAACCAAAACCTTAACCGTGTGGTTTATCCAAATCTGAGTCGTATACCAACAGTAATCATGTAGCCTATTACAATCCCAACAATGTTGACATATTGAGTGATTCCACAATCGATGTACCTTACTCCACCTGAAATAAAACATTTAATCTGGAAATCTGGAATACCTCAGAACTATCCAGCATCTTATAAAATGCTTTGTCCCATTGGAATACACCCTTCCAACCGTTGAGTTGTTTGTCCCAATGGTTGGTGTACTCAAGTACCTATTAAGTGCATCTAAAATTACCTGAGTTAGCTCTGACAGCCTCCATGTATGAGTAGTTTCTCTTTCCAAGGACAGGATCAGGAGATCTATAACAATCTGCTAAGAGACTTGAAGTGAAGTAAGTAATGAAGGAGAATGTGAACAGAGCAACAGGTCCAGCGAGCCATCCAAACTGTGCTATGGCCCAGGGCAAGGAAAGTACACCAGACCCAATGACAGCAGTGATAATATGTGCACTGCCAGTCCATACGGTTCCTATCAATCAGGAGAATATCAGTGAAGATTCATTGAAACGCATATGCAAGAGCTTTTTTCCAAAAGAAATAAAACCTCTTTATATACAGAGACTGTGACTTACCGCCCAACCAAATAGGTGTTAAACAAAGAAAGCAAGCCCATGGGTCGTCGCCATATGTGTGAGAGATCATAGATGCAAAACATGCGTAGCAAAATGTGATGTATATACTGTTAACATTTTAACAAGTACACTTCTATTCTAAAGAGTGAGGACTCCTACTCTAGTGATTGTTTTAAGAAGTTAAGAAAGTTTGACATTGTTCCAATTAAGCACTTAACTAAAAACAGAGTACATACATTGTTTTCTATTAACCTCTGAATCAATTGTTCGGTTTTGGTTTACCAGTTAGGAGTTGAGTTGCTGATTGCACATTTAATGTTTGATTTGTAAAAGGGAATCGAATCAAGTTGCTTAGTGTACCCTTATCTGATGGAACAGAAAGTTCATTTATCACGTAGATTCCCCATATATCGCAAATGGCCATATTCCTTTACGTTAGTGAATCTGATAGATTAAGAGTGACTGTTTTAAAATTTAAAGCTATAACTATGTCAAATATTATGAACAACTAAACAGGCCTACATTGGATCTTCCCATTCTTCATGATACCTCAATTTGGAGACAAAAAAGGTTACCTGTAAATCCCTGTAATCATTTGGTCCTCATATTAGGTTTCGGTATGTAGAAGCTAACTGATGATTTAATCAGATTTAAACTCCAGATAGGGTAAGTTTTCGGAGACTGCAAAAAACATGCCCACATACAGAACTGTTTTGGGACCATACAAGGATATAATTTGGTCTATAATTCGCGTAAGTCATCCTCAAATCAAGTGGTAACCAACACAGTGAAACGGACTATAGTACTATACTATCTTCCGGAAGGCTTGCTCTGGCCCCCGGGGCGCAGGAGGCGCACTTCCCTTTTCCACGGCATTTAAGCGCACCCTCAAGAATCATCAGGATTATCTCTTCTGCCAAGTGAATTCACCAATAAACGATTGGTTTTAATTGGAACTAATTGTTGTATAATTATCACTTTCAACAGACAACAGACCCTCTTAAATGCTCTTTGTCCTAGTCCAAGACATTTGTATCCATATATATCATGTCAATGTAATATAGCGTGACACATGCATTGTAATTCATGACACGTATTTGTGATGAAACTTAACTCTCTCCATCTCTAACTCATGCCACCGATCAAAATTTTGCCCCACACACGCAGTTGCGCTGATGAGTAAATTAATACGCTTGTCTATTAATTCTTGAATTATGGAGTTTTCTGTACTTTTTTTGGTTTTCATCATCAATTTTTGTTTTCTTATTTACACTTTTATTTTAATGTGTTGCTGCATAAGAAGAAGCAACAAAATCATCAAGCATGCAAGTGCCTAACCCAATAATAGTATTGAAAAAGAGTTGTTTATTAAAAGTAACGAACAATAAACCACGCAAGATGATTTTATAGACTGGATTGGCATGGTTAGAAATGAATATGTATATGAGGTTTATACGTAGAAACACATACTTACCTGATCTTTTTGGCCTTCCATCATCATCCATATTTTCTCCTTCTTTCTCAATATCCATACCACCCATGGGAATCTCTCTTGTCACGCCCATCGTCTCATTATCAATGTAGAGAAAAAGGGCGTTTTTCTCCTTTCACGGTCGGGCCAGCGGCTCAAAGAAGCGCGACTTCATCATGGTCCAAATTAGCGACCCTTCGCCGTATTTCAAAGGGAAGCGAGCCCAGCGCTTCAGTCTTTTGTTTTGCGGGCCTCATTACAAGAATCAGCGATTTTTGTTTTTAGTATAAAAACAAAATCGGTTTTTGGAAAACCTAACTTAACCAAAAAGAGAGAGAGAGATTGTAAGAGAGAAATTCTTAAATGTGAGTTGAGTGTTCATTCTTTGTGAGTGAATTGAGAGCTCTTGTAACTGTTACTCTGACATCTAGTAAAAAGCTTGGATCTCGCCAGGTGTGGAAGTAGGCAAATTTGCGAACCACGATATATCCTTGTCTTGTGGTTGGTTCTCTTTTGCATTATTATCTTTACTTTATATGCTTGTTAAATTGTAAGATTAATGAGAAGCGTTGGGATAGTATTTGGAGGGTATTGAAGTCTTGTCTATTGAGAAAGATCAATCTTTGTGTAGGATTGATCCGTTTGGTGTGGGTAACGCGTTGTTTCGCAGCTTAATTATTCACAACAATTGGTATCGAGGCGAGGTATCGACTGGGATTTTGAGTTTTGGTAAAGAACCATAGTGCTTCAAATTTATGTAGACAAGGTGTTCGATAAAATTCCCGAGTGAGATAATTTTTTGGGTTATTGTGTGTGACTTGAAAAAGGGGCTCCCAGATGTCAAATGCTAGATTTAAAGTAGAAAAGTTTGATAAAAGAAGCAAAAGAAAAGATGGCGAGGGTGATGTCGAATGAGATGACTTCCAAGCAAGTGGAAGGGTAGTTCGAAGAAGCCTTTAAAACATGTCGATGCTACTGAATTGCAAAGAAAAGGGGCATTATCTATGTGATTGCTCTAGCAAAAAGAGTAACAAGATGAAGTGGTAAGTTTGAGAATGAGGATGTTAGTGAAGCAAGTCTTGCTTCCGGCCCCCGATGGGAATGATGTAAGTCTTTTTCGGTGTCTACACAAGACGACCACATGACCGATATCGTGATTCTTGATTCCGGGTGTTCCTACCACATGTGTCCAAATAGGAAGTGGTTTGCTACCTATGAGAACTTGAGTGGAGGTTCCGTTTTGATGGGCAATGCCGTTGCTTGTAAGACGGTTGGGATTGGAACTATACGGGTCAAGATGCATGATGGTGTAGTGAGGACTTTAACCGATGTGAGGCACGTTCCTGAGTTAAAGAAGAACCTTATTTCTCTTGGTAGCTTGGATTCCAAAGGCCACAATTTTGTGGGAAATGGTGGAGTCCTAAAGATCCTTAGTGGCTCCTTAGTCATTATGAAGGGTCAAAGACATGGAAACTTGTATACTTTGTTGGGTAGTACAGTGATAGGTGATGTAGCAGTGAGTACATGTAGTGATGATTCTGAGTGCACAAAATTGTGGCATATCGCCTTGGGCATATGAGCCGAAAAGGATTGTCCGAGTTGTCTGGCGAGGGACTCTTGAAAGACTTGGAGAAACCAAGTATGGAATTCTCGGAGTATTGTGTCTATGGCAAGGTCGCGAGTCAAGTTCGGTACAAAACAAGCACAAGGCGAGGGCATCTGGATTATGTGCATACGGATGTTTGGGGACCTTCTAGAGTGGCTTCTAAGGGAGGTAACCGGGTATTATGTCTCTTTCATTGATGATTATACACGCCATGTGTGGGTATATATCTTGAAGTCCAGGATGAAGTTTTCGAGACATTTAAGAAGTGGAAGGCAATGGTTGAGAATCGCATACGATAGGAAGGTGAAGACTCTACGGTCGACAATGGTACCGAAAGTATACCTATAGGCCTTTCCAAGAGTTTTGTCTTGCAATGACGAGGAATTGCCGGACAAATCGACACCGATGAGGGGCACCACACGCCAGAATGGGTTAGCGAGAGAATGAATCGAACGCCGCTTGAGAAAGCTAGGTGTTTGCTTTCCAATGCCAATCTTGGCAAAGAGTTAAGGGCGGAATCAGATTAGCCATGGCGTGTTACTTGTATAATAGATCACCGGCTCCGGCGATAGGCTGCAAAACACCTTATGAGGTGTGGACGGGGAAACCAACCGATTATAGTACTTTGCGAGTGTTTGGATCTAGTGCTTTACTACCACATGAATGATAGTAAACTTGATTCTAAAGCTAAGAAAGCAATATTCTTGGGCTATGCAAAAGGGAGGAAAAGGGATACAGATTGTGGTGTCTAGAGAACCACAAGTTCCCGGGTCGTGATGAGGTTACCTTTGATGAGACTTCGGTGCTATTTTTAGCGGTAGGAGAAGGTTGGAAATCTTGGTGATTCTATACAATCTCAAGTGATTGAGATAGAAGCGTCGAGGATGCTAAAGAGAGTGAGGTTCTTAGTGAAAGAACTATTCAACAAGAAGTAGAGTTACAACAACTGAAGCGACAAACTTTGGCTAGATCAAAGCCAAAGAGAAGTGTGAAACAAGTATGAAGTACGGGCATGATAAACCAGTGAAGCATTATGGTCAACGGACTCGGTTTATGACCGAATATTGAAGATGATGAGCGGATAGCTTCAAGGAAGTCCGTTAGAGATGCTCATTACTGAGATATTGGTCGGTGGATATCACGAGAAAATGGTGGAGGCTCGTGACAAGTTTTAATACTTGGAAATTTGTTTCATTACTGGGGCAAAAAGGGTTTTAGGTTGTAGAAGGTTCTCTATGGAGTTGAGTTTCAACATTGGTTGGGGGTACTCCACAAATGGTGGAGGCTCATGCATTGTTGATTGATGCCTTTCGTAGGCATGGCCCTTTGTGGGCGTGATTGCTCTTTGTGAGCATGACTCTCTGTGAAGATAGCTCTTTGTGAGCATGACACTCTTTGTGGGTGGCTCTTTGTGAGCATGACACTCTTTGTGGGTGGCTCTTTGTGAGCATGACACTCTTTGTGGGTGGCTCTTGGTGAGCATGACACTCTTTGTGGGTGGCTCTTTGTGAGCATGACACTCTTTTGTGGGTGGCTTTTGGTGAGCATGACACTCTTTTGTGGGTGGCTCTTTGTGAGCATGACACTCTTTGTGGGTGGCCCTTTGTGGGCATAGCCCGCCAGGCGGTTGGCTACGAAGTTCGGATGGATGTGCTCTTCTTTGGATGTGTTAAACGGTTTTATGTGTTAAAACCTCACCGAGGTGGAGAATGTAGAAAAAGGCGTTTTTACGCTTTTTCACGGTCGAGCCAGCCAGCTCTCAAAGCGCGACTTCATCATGGTCCGATGAATTACGACCACCCGACCTTCGAAGAGGCCAGCGCCAGCTTCAAAGCTCAAAGGGGCCTTGCCGCCGGAGTCTTTTGTTTTGCGGGCCTCGCTTCAAGAATCGCGATTTTTGTTTTTAGTATAAAAACAAAATCGATTTTTTTTAAAACCTAACTTAACCAAAAAGAGAAGAAAGAGAGATTTGTAAGAGAAAATTCTTAGTGAGTTGAGTGTTCATTCTTTGTGAGTGAATTGAGAGCTCTTGTAATCTGCTACTCGGACATCTAGTAAAGCTTGGATCTCGCCGGTGTGGAAGTAGGCAAATTGCCCGAACCACGATATATCCTTGTCTTGTGGTTGGTTCTCTTTTGCATTATTATCTTTACTTTATATGCTTGTTAAATTGTAAGATTAATGAGAAGCGTTGGGATAGTATTTGGAGGGTATTGAAGTCTTGTCTATTGAGAAAGATCAATCTTTGTGTAGGATTGATCCGTTTGGTGTGGGTAACGTTGTTTCCGCAGTTAATTATTCACAACAATCAATATTTTCATTCATCTTTTTTCTTAACTAATAAGAGAAGCTAGGAAAAATGGAAAATGAAGTTACGCACAAGAAAGTGGTTGCTGGTAGAAATAAAGAGGGGGAAAGAATTTATACGGTTGGAGAGTGGGAGTGTTGTGAGTTTTGTCACTTTGTGTGCACGTGAGACTGAGAGTGGGAGTGCGGAATTAAAAGGGAAAAGAAAATTATGAGCATAGTGTGTAATTTTGTATACATCACAGAGGTCATCTCCAATGGGTGGTGTAAACCGTATAGAGTGGAAATTTTACACTCCAAATATAAAAAAAAAATTCTCTCCAATGAGGGTGCTATACCGTAGGTAATATTGTATTAGCTAATAGAAAGTGTGGGGAATTCCCCCTCTCGCTATTAGTTAATAAAAAACTCGGGCGACACTCGAATTGACGTCTGAGTGAAATAATTTTCGAACGTCACTTGGAGTAACGTCCCTTTCTAATTCTAAAGTAATTTTTTAACTCAGACGTCCCAGTTTAAATTAAAGAGAGACGTCACTTGGAGTGACGTACGAGTTTAAAATCTATTTTTTTTTACACTCTTCCATTGGAGAGTATAGAGTGTGGATATTTATAAGCTATACAATACTATACAATTAGAGGTGTAAAATCCTAATGACACCTACGTGGAGCCTAGGTGGAGGTATAATTTTACACCCCCCATTGGAATTAGGGAAGGTTAATTTTAGTGTGGAGTCATCCAGCCAATACATATCATCTTTTATTACACAATTCGGAGCATTTGCAGGTCCTAGCCTAGGAAGTTTTCATTTGTGTAATTATTTGGGCCTTTATAACAATTCCTTATTGTACATATTATTCGGTCATGTGAAGCAATTTTGGAACCATTCTTTAATGTAGTCGTAGAACTTTTCTGTGGAGTTCCGTTCGGTCTCTTATAGCCATGATTCATACACTTGTACGAACAGAGTATTAAGGTTTAGCTAATTTTCACATAAATGAAATTCATTGTCTTCTTGACTTATTTTGTATTTTTAATTTCACATAAAGTTATAGTTGAGAGACAATAAGCTTGTAAACCCTCAAACAGACCATTAATGAGAAATTAAAATACAACAGCTTCTAAGTTGAGCTTAGCCAAAGCAGTCCATGAAGTTATTGTACGTAAATTTCTGTATAGAGATGGTTCTGGTAGATTGGTAGTGCAGGGGATTCGTCCGTGCGCCAAGTTGCAATATTACCTGGAGGAGGATCACAGACATGAGCAATATTGCTTTCCTGAGATAGTAATAAGGCTTCAGAAAACAGACCAGCATAACATGGTGTACAGTGCCGGCTCATCTATTAGGCGACTTAGGCGGCCGCCTAAGGCCTCAAATTTGGAAGGCCTCAAATTTCCTTGTTTGTCCTTGCACATATTTAATATTACTATTTTTTTAAATGCAAAACAAAACACAAAAAGATAATGTGGTCAATTTATTTTCTCCAATTCTCCCGACCGCACTAAATTTCAGGAATTGAATTGGTTTAAAAGAAATAATATCCAATAGTCCACTACATTATTTGCATCTCAAAACTATATGACAAATCTAATGGTTACAAACGCGAACTAGTCTCATTTTTTTGTGGGAGTGTCCTCATCTAGTTAAATCTCTTAATTGGAAAGATTAAATGAAAATGGAAATCCCACATTTAAAGCAAAATCTCATGACGCCTTTCCACTTCTTCTCAAGTTAATTAAAAACAAATTTATCAATTTCTATATCAATCATCTCTTTCTAAAGGTCTCTCTCTCACTGCCCCTTCCATGTTTCACTCCCAACCATTGATTATCTTAAACTCACATTCTCACAAATTGGTCTCTAATACTTTTGTATTTGGAAGCTAATCAATTAGTTTAGAAAAAAAGCCTCACTTTGGATCGTCGCCTAAGGCCACATCCAGCCTTGAGCCGGCCCTGATGGTGTATATATATTGATTAAAACGGCTTTGTTCTTTGGTAAAACTTAAACAAAACAATAGTGTAAATACTGTGGATAAGTCGCTAGAGGGCCACAAGATCGCAGATTCGCAGACTTAACATCCATAGAAACCTTCGGCTCCTCTTCACCGTCATGGAATGGAAGCAGTTTTGGTAGTTGAGGCTGTAAATCGGCGTGGATGCTAAAGAAGCCAGGCAGAAGTAGTCAACCATTCCACAGTTGCTACCTTGGAGGAGTTCACCAAATGTGCAGACGATGTTTGACATATTAGAATGAAGAGTGCAACTAGACAAGTTACAAGTATATAGATTGGTGTGGTACCAATCTGAGATAAGGAAGAATCCTGCTGCAGAGAGAAGGATGTGAGAGATATTAAGTTTGGCATGGGCTCCTGTTTCTGCGAATCAAAATGCAAGGTAGAGGAATGACCGATTTACAGTTCTAACATGGAAAACCGGATTTCAGCAGAGCTTTCCAGAATCAAACAAAGTGTTGGAGTTATCCCTCACACTCACATGAGGAGAGGAGAGAAATTCAGTTTCAGCTTGTGTGGAGAAGACAGAGCGCGCCCCGCGCCCTCCACAAGTCTTTCTGGAGCACACCCTGCGCTCAAGCTCCCGGACATCATCTAAGGCAAGAGCGCACCCCGCGCCCTCGATAGCACAATTCCGAGCGTGCCCCGCGCCCATGCCTATTTTGGCAAAATTCTATTTTTGTGGAACCGCGAGTTTGCACTATATGTTTGGGTTTTTGACAAAACCAAACACACGAGAGGCAGCACAAAAGTCAGAGAAAACTCAATCTTGAAAACTATCAAGATTGAAAGATAACATTTACAGAGAGACAACCCTGTAAAGAGATAAGAGTGATCTAGTAAGGTGAGAGACTGAAAGGAGAAATTGTAATCTTCCTTCCCACTTTATAAAGGACTAACTCTTGTGGAAGTAGGCACCATTGGCCGAACTACGGTATATCTTTGTGTTGTGGTATCCGTTTAATTCTGCTTTACATTATTATCTGTTGTTAATAGTTGTTTAGCGAGTTTGGCATGTTAGCATAGGTTGTAGTTGATATTTAGAATTTGTCTGAAGTTAAATTATGTTCAAATACAAATTATTTGTGGAGTGGGAGAATCGATTGGTATTGGTATAAATCTTAACAAGTGGTATCAGAGCCTTGATTAGATTAGCCTAGGGTGTTATCCAAATCTTGGTTGGAAGGTGTTTGACAAAACTCCTGAGAGAAGATTTAAGTTTAAATAACTTGTAGAGATGGATCATTCCATAAACACTCGCATGACGAGTCTGAATAGAAAGAACTACACCATTTGGAAAGTTAAGATAGAATACTTGCTTTATTGCAAAGACTTTGCACAACTCATTGAGAATGGAGGAGAAAGACTAAAAACGGTTGCTGCGGTTGAGTGAAGCAAGCTTGATAGAAAAGCAATTGGGTACATTCGACAGTGGATTGACAATAGTGTCTTTCACCATATATCCCAAGAGACTACAGTTTTTAGCTTGTGGAAGAAACTCGAAAACCTTTATGAGAGGAAGTCGGGCGGAAACAAAGTGCTGGTCGTTAAGAAGTTTGCCGACACGAAGTACCAAGAAGGTTCTTCAATGTCTGAGCATCTTAACGAAGTATAAAATATCATCAATCAGATGCATTTGATGAAGATTAATTTGGGAGACGAAGTTGAGGCTTTGTTTCTATTAGGCTCTCTACCCAAAAGTTGGGAGACATTAGCAGTCTCTCTACACTGAGCCGCCAAGGATGGAATAGTTACCATGGAGATGGCTACCGCGTCTTTGTTGAATGAGGAGACTAGAAGGAGTTCAAAAGGCAGCTCCTCTCGCTCAGAGATCCTTGTCACAGAGAAACGAGGGAGAGGTAGATACAGAAAACCATCTCGTTCTAGAGGTGATGACAGAAGTAAATCTAGGGGTGAAGCTAGAACTCCTAAAGCAGAGAGGCAATGTTACTATTGTGACACCAAGGGCCACTTCAGATATGAGTGCAGAACACTAAAAAGGGATGAAAAGAAGAACTGTGTACATGAAGACATGGCGCAGAGGAACGGAAACACAGGCAGAGATACTACCGCACTAGTCGACGACCTATTGGGAATTGTGTCGACAGGTGAGTCTTTGTCTTAATACCTTTTATCGATACGAGTGGGTGATAGATACAGGAGGATCCTCCTATCACGTCACAATCAAGACAGAAATTCTTCACTACCTACAATACGTGGGTGAATATGGTGAAGTGAAGATGGGTAACAGTGGTGTCTTGAAGATTATAGGCATTGGTGATGTTCATGTAGAAACCAATGTCGGCTACACATTGACACTCAAGGATGTAAGACATGTCCCTAACATTCGGCTAAGCCTAATTTTGGCTGGAAAGTTAGATGACGATGATTTTGTAAACTCGTTTGGTAACGGGGTATGAAAACTGAGCAGAGGTTCCATTGTAGCAACCAGAGAAAAGAAAATTTGCTCTCTTTACAAACCACAGGCTAGTTTGTGTAAAGCGTATGAATCTTGTGAAGAAGCTTCCTCCCCGAACCGCGGGCACAAGAGAGACATTGTCATATGGGCATAAAAGGGATAGAAGTTCTTGCTAAGCAAAAGGCCTTGCCAGACATCAAAGGTACACATTTAAATACATGTACTCACTGTTTGGTAGGAAAACAACACAGGGTGTTTTTTCAAAGATTCCCGTCTCACAAAAGGACAATGTCCTTGAACTAGTGCACACAGACTTATATGGTTCTATAAAAGTGAAGTCCCACGGGGGAGCTTCATACTTCGTGACCTTCATTGATGATGCGTCAAGAAAGATATGGGCATATAGTCTGAAAACCAAGGATGAAATACTTGGCGTGTTTGAGAAATTCCATAGTATGGTGGAAAGAGAGACAAGAAAGTTGTTGAAGTGTATTCGCTCAGATAATGGGGGTGAGTACATTGGGCGTTTGAAGACTATTGCCAGAGTCATGGGATTCGTCATGAGCAGACCGTTCCCAAGACACCGCAACAAAATGGAATAGCAGAGAGAATGAACCGTACCATTGTAGAGATAATAAGATGCATGTTGTCTCACTCTAAGCTACCTAAAACCTACTGGGTAGAAGCAATGCGTACAGCCGTGCATGTGATCAACCTATCGCCGTCGAATCCTCTAAATAGTGACTATCCAGAGAGAGTATGGTCAGGCAAAGATGTTGATTATGGATACTTGAGGGTATTTGGGTGCAGGGCATTTGTGCATATTCCGAAGGATGAGAGATCCAAGCTTGATGACAAAGCCAGCGAAGGCTTTTTCTGGGTTATGGAGATGAAAAGTTTGGTTACAAACTCTATGATCCGATTAACAAGAAGGTAATCCGAATTCGAGATGTTGTGTTCTTAGAAGACCAAACCATAGCAGACTTTGAGGAAGGTGAGAAGCTACAGACTTTCACCAATGATCTTATTGATTCAGAACCATAAGTTCCTACTGTGGAACGTGCAGAAGGCATTGAGAATACAGAAAACCATAAGTTTGAAACTCATAATGAGAATCCTATTGCTCATGATGGGATAGAACCTATTGGTATAGAAGATGCAGATGAGATGCATGAACCACTATGTCACACCCCAAATTTTCAGATAATATTTAAAACAATTATATTCAATTATCTGGAAATTCGGGGTGAAACAAAACCCAAAATCCTGTTATCAAACACGATATATACAAAACTGAAATCAAAAGAAAACTTAAAGGAACAATCCTTAAATCACATTATTAAACTACAAAGAAACTAACCATTTCAACTTGAAAGACAATATAGTTCTGTTTTCCAAAACAGCGTGTAGTTTCTTCCCAAGTAAGATTTCATCCCCAATATACAAATTCTAATAATCTCATATAACAGTACTCATCATTCCCACTTTCCAAAATAACTCACAACATAAATAACACTTACATTCCATTTATTAAATGCACATATGATAACATAATTAAATCTGAGTTTGGTATACCTTACCTTTAAACCAACACGTCGTCTTAGGGTAGGATATTTACGTCCTTGCAGAAAAGATTAATAGATCCTACCCTCCTGCAAAACAGAGTTAGACATCACAATAAAATGATTTATCTCAGCCAGTCAAATTTCCATTCATAACCAAACCTCATTTAAGACATTTAAGTCTAATTAATATAACCTGGTTCGTCCTGCATATTCGGAGAATACTACTTATCATAATACCTATATCAAAGGTAGTCATTCATATGACATCATTACGTCATAAAGTTTCTACGTGAATAACCATAGATCTCAAACTATCACAAGTCATTAATATTTTTGTAATAACATATCAAGTTACACTTCACATCCATAACATTACACAATTCACTAATATTTTTACTTAAAACCCACTCGTCTACGTATGAAAACGGAAAAAATATCACACCCAAAGAGTATTACATTCATCCCTTGTGAGTATCAACTCATACAACCCACGTATATATTTCTCATAAGAAATCATATACCTCATATGCAATAACTCCATCACACGTAAAATCAATATTTTTACTTTGCTTATTAATTATCTTGTTGACTCATTTATTCAAAGACACGGCCCAACTTTTAGTTCCTACTCCACGATTTGCACTACACACATTTGTCAAATCACACATATCTGCATGTGCCTCACTCACACCGAGTACCACTACAAGACATATGTCCCAAGCGGGATATCGCTTCTAGGAAACATACTTTCATCTTATAAACTCGTAACTTGTGAGTCACAGCCATCTCTGGGCTTTCCATACACATAATCACAAAGTCTCCTTTGGGCATAACAAAATATCAGATCATTTATGGCACATTCAATGAATACCTTGGGTCATTCCCGTCACATTCAAGGAATACTCATCATAATACTAACAGGTCATTCATGGCACATTCAATGAATACCTTAGGTCTTTCCCACCACATTCAAGGAATACCTATCATAACACTAACGGGTCATTCATGGCACATTCAATGAATGTCCTAAGTCATTCCCGCCACATTCAAAGAATACCCAAACCTACATTCCCGTACATTCACACTACACCAGAATTGTGGATTAAGGACGAACCTATAAGACTGATTTTACTGTCCTTAATAAAGTACTTGTATACCCGTCGTACACTCTTCAAAACCGTCGCAAGGACAAAGTCCAGGAAGTCCAGGACTCTTTAAAGATTTGACCTGGTCATAATAGAAAACATGAAACCCAGCCGTCGTAATCCCAAACATTTTTCGTCGCCTTCCAAAATTCCCTTTTCTTTGGACCCGTGTTTCTGCTTCACTTGAACCTAAAAAAAAATCCTCTTCTGCCTTTCTGTCTGTGGAAGCCTCCCCATAATCCCTTGATTTGGGTGAAGAAGCATTCTTCTCTCATGGGGATCGATTCGGAATGGAAGAAGAACCATTTCAAAATCCTTTATTTAGCCCTAGTTATTCATCCAATGAAAACATTTCAATCAAAATTAGTACATCCCCATTTCTATTCCTCTTTCTGGAAACCTCGTCTCAAAGCACGCAGCTGTCCACGGTGAAGCTCAATTCCAACGCCCCACTATTCTCAACTCCTCAAAAGAGGAGCAACTTCTCGAATGCTGTTTTTCTAAAATGCTATAATAGAAAGGAATGTGTAGTAGCAAAATTTCTCGAATGCCCATCAATTGTTTCGAAGGCAAAGAATGCCGATGAAAGATTTGTTTCAAGAACGTGTCGGATAGTTGAGTCAAGTATGCGGTGTGTTGGATTGTCAATGGGGTGATGAAGGTAAAGGTAAACTTGCCCATATATATTTTGGTCGCTCATTTCGACGCCGTTGCTTCGTTGTCGTATATATATATTGTTGAAGGCAGGAAACGCTTATCACAAATCTGGGTGAAGAGGAACCGTTGGCCCCAAGGTCCATGGTGTTGCTATGAATCCTGTTAAGCATCCTCATGGTGGTGGTAATCACCAAAGACATTGTGCATGCTAGTCTTGTTAGATCATGATGCCCCTCCGGGATAGAAAGTTGGGCTCATTGCTACTAGGATGGTCGCCTCTCTGCTGCAGTCAAGTCACTTTGCTACTAATTAAAAAGAGAAGGCTTAGATATTATGCTTTCGTTCTCAACTTTTTCTTTGGAAGTGATCTGTGTCAGACATTTGTTATTCACATTTTGAGAAAAAAAGGTATATATATTGTTATTATTATTATTTTTCTAATTTATTGAATTTGTTTAGTGTTTTTCTTTTTATCTATATTATTTATATTAATATTGTCATTTTGATTTTAGTATGTAAGTTGGGATTATTTGATTGGGAAAATGTAGTCAACGTAATCGTGTTGTCTAAGGTGGCCCTTAAGCCGTTGTCATAGGAAGACCAAGATGTCAGTTGGGAAACCAGAATGCCTTGCTCATGACCAAATAGCTCAATGACTCTATCTCGGGGCAAGAGTGTAACTAGATGTAAATAAATTTGTAAAATGCATAGTGACTAAAGGTAGTTATCTGAAGAAGACTACTAGTGTGTACTAAGAAGACGAACTATGGGTTGTGATAGAAGGCTTTGGTATATTGAAATTACGAGTAGTGAAGGAGCAATATAGAAGTATAATATGTTGTGCAATTTACATGTAAAGGACCGAGTCATTTACATGAAATAATGTTAATTATTAGGTATATACACTTTGTAGGTGCTTGTTTATATATCTTATGTGGAAATGATGAAATGAGTGTTTATATACGCTTAAGTTACAAATCTTTTTCAGCTCTTGATGTCATCTAGTCTTGAGGAGGGATCATAGGAAGTGTTCGTCTGCTGATCTGTGGAACTATCTGATGATCTATACATTGGTTTTCCTGCGAACCAACTTAAGGATACAACACATATCTGCTTATCTGTACATTGGTTTTAAGTTGGATGCATCACCACCATTGTCAGATAGTTTGTGGAACTATCTGACATTCTGACCATCCTTTCACACTGAGAGCAGTTCAGGTATTCTATTATTATTTATAAAGATGTTCAGAGTCACTATAATGACTATTTTAGGGCATCGTCTTATGAGATGCGACTTCAAAGCATTCTTCTCTTGAAGTCTTCTTAAAAGAAGTCTTCTTGTCATGAATGATCCATCCGTTCTTTAGAATCACATATGTGTTGTATTATCTTTCTGTGAGACAATCCACAGTATCAAAATGAACGTTTTATCTCATGCAACTTGCTTATCTTTACTTGCTATTCTTATCTAGTATGTGCTGGCAATTGAGTTCAAGTTTGTGATATTGCGTTTAACCGATATCGACTCTGTCTTGTAAATTATTCGAATTGATCATACATATCATGGTTGAAAGTATATGCTTGGTCATTAAGAGTGTGACATTGAATGAAACTTTCGTAGCAAGACCAATTTTAATTTGCAACCAGAGACACCCATTTTGCTATTTGCTCACTCTACCATACATTCCACTGAAGTCACCTTGATACTAGTTGGTGCATCTCAATATTTGATGGGTTGTACGTGTTGCTACCATTGTTAAAGTTACATAACATTTACTGTTGAGTTTGTGATTAGTGTAGGTTTTCTCCTCATTTGTTTGTTGGAGAATTTCAAACGCCGGATTGTAATGTGAATTTTAAGAACCAGCAGGTTCATCTAATTCCATTCTCAACGAAAAAAATAGTTATGTCTTTTACTTTTGTTATTACTTTTTATTACAGCCAGTTGTATGGGCGAACATATCATTATGCAATGTTATATAACAAAGTTCCACTTGCCATATTTTGTGTCTATGTATGCTTCAATACCAATGTTATGGTGTCTGGTCTTGTAAATTATGTTAGAAAATTTTCTTTGTGAAAGCTCTTAACTTAATGCCTCATGGTAGTGATTTTCATTGCAAAACCAATGTTTCAGTGTATAGTGATTTTCATTGCAGATGTATAATTACTGGGAATTGAGGGACTGGGTACTCATATCTTGGGCGGCCCTGGGGACCGTTTGGGAAGGTGGTGTTTGCATACACATGGATGGACACATGCATTAAACATGTGGGATGGAATAATTGGGGGAAAGCTAAAAATGAAAGAAGTGCTTGTTTTTATGAGTACAGGTATCTTGCATTAAACCCTTTGTTACCTGCTTTCTTCAAATTTATACACTTTCTTCAAATTTATACCAACGCATTTGAACATGGGTTATGACAACTTGC
The DNA here is from genome assembly GCF_015680905.1 of Coptis chinensis. Lineage (NCBI taxonomy): Eukaryota > Viridiplantae > Streptophyta > Magnoliopsida > Ranunculales > Ranunculaceae > Coptis > Coptis chinensis. Next base: position 93,061,415 of record NC_141458.1, on the reverse strand, counting down.
TCAATATTCAAAAACAATATAATTTAGCTTACAACTTAAAGTGAGATGGAATGATTACTTGTCATTTTTTTATTTTGAAAATCAGCTGAGTGTAAGTTTCAGCTACTTGTTTAAACCAAAAAGATCTCGTTAGCACTGTCGATGTGATGCCCCTGAAATTTTGGGGGATCAAGTTAAGTAATCACTTTATATATTTCTAAATGACCTAGTATTTTGGAAAATTATGCTTGCATTCATATTAGAATGGTCCTATGTTATGTATCTGGATTCCAATGGAGGAGTTCTTTTCAAGTTGTGACGTAATGAATGATCGTTACAGTCTGAAATATAAGTTTCTACGTTCAGAGGGAATATCCTGAATATATGTTTTGATCATTCATAAATCATAACTCATAAGGGTATATCTAGGTATATAGATGTTTGTGGAATCTGATGACTGCGTGAGAACCAAGTAGTCTGCATTGCTTCGTCCAACTTAAGGATGTTGATCTGTACATTGGTTTTCCTGCGAACTCTTGCAATGGTGGTGATGCATCCAACTTGGACGAAGCTTTACACCTTAAAAGGTGAGCATGGCTAGTGAGGCATAGTGCCTGTCTGCTGTGCCATATAGGATATTTTAGTTTGAAAGCTTTATTAGGTTATAAAGTAGAAACAAAAGTAGTTGGTATGAGGTGATTACTTTGTTCCATAGTCTGGATATCTCTGAAGAAGAGGTATTGTTTTCGAGTGTCACAAGTTCGTATGGTCACTGATAAATCAACAAATAAGCCAAGAGGATATGCTTTCATCGAGTACACACATAAACGGGATATATATGAAATGAGTGTAAACAATATGCTTTTAAACCTTCCGTTTTGTTTTCCTATCACTGACGCTATAGTCAATTTAAGTGAAATCGTATTGATTTGATTATAGTTATGTGAGGATATTTGTGGCATTGATTAGGTACTTTTTTGTACATATCTCCCTCTATTTATAGGGAATGAAGGTTCGATTTTTAATTATCCAAGCAATATCTAAGGTAATGTTAATAATTTTTTTGAATTGGGGTTTAGTTAATTTGTGCTTCTCTTGTTTCTGTGCATGTTAGAATTTCAGCATATGATTTTTTGATTTTAGTTTTTTGTTAAATAAGACTTGTAACGTTACGATCTTGATGTTTAAAGACCGTTATCTAGACTATGAGTAAACAATAATTAAGGAAATTAATATGGAAGGCAAGCATAGAAATTAATAAGGGATGATTGTTCTAACCGATCAAATTAAAGTCATCTTTTCGTATCGGTATATTCGAATTTAGATTTATCAAGGGTTAGTCTAATTATTATTTTATAAGGTTATGATGCATGTTAAGGTGTACGTAGCTATGTGTGTGGTATTGAACGGAAGAAGACCGTTTTACTTCATGTTTAGAATTGTCTAAGAATAACTATATTCTAGCTTTTAAGTGGCTTTAAGTGTGATGAACTTCGGCATGGTGCCCTTAGATAACATTTTTGTTTATTAAATATATCATATCTTTAGATCCTAGAATCAAGTTATATCTTGTTAAAAGAATTTTTGTCGTTGCAGGTTCTTATATGCTACACAAGGGCTTATCGAGAATATGGTGCAAGTAATGGAAAGCTGAAGACTATAATTTGTTGTGAAGTTTAGTTAACAACTTTTTGATTTTTTTTTATTTGTTTATTTAAATTGTTGATTGAATGAGCCACTTAGCAGGTAATGTTATTTATACAATGGAGTTATAATATATTTTTTTAATTTGGTATGTGACCAATTGCCTAGTTGGTATGAGAACTATTGTGAAATAAGGGCGGGGATTTCCTTTGAATCAACTAGTGTAGCAGTTGCAGGTCATTTGGCCTGCACATTTTTTTTTAAAATACTTTTTCTGAAAAACGACGGTTTTGTCTGTCTTTGTTCTTGCGACGACCTTGCGACAGATGTGTTAGTCGTTTTCTAATTCCACTTACGACGGGCCTTACCCGTCGCAAATATTAACGACAGGGCGATTAACGACGGGACCTGAGACACTAAAAACCGTCGCAAATTAGGAAAAACGACGGACTTTGACCGTCGCAAATCACAAATTCTGGTGTAGTGTCAAGGAATACGACCAACCCACAAGGCAAATACCTTAGTTCCTCTCTAGGGCAGTCCAAACTATTGGGTCATTCATGGCACATTTAATGAATACCCGGGTCATTCATGACACATTCAATGAATACCCATTTATCACATGACATCACAAGTCATAAACATTTCTTTTCATCAAAGAGGCATGGAAAGATCTAAAGATGTGGGCAACACATTAAATTTTCACCAGACACTTTTACATTGGATTTTAACACTCGAGAGTTTTCATTTATTATAATATTTTTATTACAAAACAAGCATTGTCTCAAACAATAATTCATTACTAAAGATTCCAACCACAATAACTAATCAACTCACTTCATTATCAATTATATAAATCATAAATATCAAAAGGTTCAATTAGGAAAAACGCATTAGTTAAATGTCTCGTGAAAATATTTTAAACCACCACAATCACGTATACAATTAAGTACTAACATTGTACACATATAATTAATTATCACAATAACTAATAACTAATATATAATATATAATATAGTGTAGTGGTACGTACTTTTGCTTTCAAAGTCGCCTCATTATCCAAATCTTTTAAGATTGGAATCAAGCCTTCGTAGTTCTTATCAGCCACATAGTCAATACTATAATTTTTCTTATATTTATCCAAATGACATGTAACTTAATTATTTAGAAACTATGGTATGTAGATATATTTTTTCATGTAGAACTCGAAATCCCAACCTCAGCCCATCTAGAAGAAAACTTAGATCGAAAACGGTAAAAATCCTAATTTTCAGCAAACTAGATTTTTGACGGACTATCTTCCGAATGACACAACTCTTTTCACAGGTATCCAAACGCATCGAGGTTTTTTGTGTTGAAAATCTGACACACATAATTTACTTTCTCATGTTTTACAAAAATATTCAATCTCATTCTAAATGTGCCAAAACTAGGCTCGAACACGGTCTTGCTTGGCTGATTTCTGACACCTTTGTTTTCTGCCAGTCAAACTTCCATACACCATAATTAATTCCACAGGCCTCGGAATGAGATGAGGCCAATTGGAATAGAAAACAGACTTTCAAATCTTACTTTTTCATGTTCTCATAAAAATCTAGTTTAAATTCTAACTAAATTAAAACTAGACTTGAACACAGTGTTTAAAAACTGATTTTTGACACACTGTTTTCTATTGACCAAACTTCCAGACATTAGACACCAACAGATTTCATGTCTTTGCTACATGCTTTTCTAAGCACCTAAACTACATAATCCAAGGTGCAATTTGCCAACCCCTATCTGGCACATGAGTGGTCTGGAGGTCCACAAAATAGCTTAAAAATAACAGTAGCTAGAAAAACAAGCTATTAAAATATGGAAGCACGATAACTTTAACCTCGTTTCCTATTCCAGCAACTTCAACCTACTGCAGCTATGCTACATTCAATTAAGTAATTGATACAATAAGAATCTGTAAATAGCCAGACCAACATTTTCTGGTCTGTTTTTTTTTTTCATTATTAATAATAATCATTAGCTTTCTTATTTAAAGTGCATAGCATACAAATGCAACAGGGCAGCATACTCCATATGATTTATGTCAGTACCAATTCTAATCAATCTAAATGTAAGTCTTCAAAACTTAATATAGAACTGTAACTAGTCAGCAATTTTCTTTGCATGCTTCATAACCTTGAACATTTCATGATTGCATGCATAACACGTTTAAAAAGTTGCATAGTAAAATTTATAATAAATAAATAAATAAAAGTCAATTGAGATAAAATATACCAGCATCTCCATCAACAATAGAAGAATCCCAAGGATAAAAACCAAAAGAAGAATCATCATCACCAAATGGGTACCCATCGTAATTAAATTCTTTTGCATCACATTTGACCAAACGAAACGACTTGTTAAAACAAGTTTTTTTTTTTTTTTTTTTTGAAAGAGAAGGAATGAATGGATTCTTTTTGTTATTATTAGATTGTTTGGAGGAGCGAGAAATGTTTAGGAATGGAGAAAAAGTTGAGGAACAAAACGTAGATGTCTGCCATTGTTTGACGAGAGATATGATGTCACTTTCGGTGGTGCTATTCCCTAGTTCCCGAACCTCAAAGTAAGTTCTCTCCCTCCTGTAGTAAGTTCTCTCCCTCCTGTGTTACAATTTTCGGTGTAAACTAGTCTATGTGTTTTTTCATTTTGAAAATTTCTGAAAAATAGGGATTGGGGTTTATCCTTTTTACCCTATCTCTTTCTAATCTTTATAATTTTTATTTTATTTTTTTATTATTAATATTAATCATATATTATAAAAATAATAAATAGAAATAGCCGGGTGTTATACACCACCAGAGCAAGCAGAAGTGCATCCTCCTGAGACACCAGCAGATGGGGCAAGGAGGTCAAACAAAGAGAGACTAACTTCAACCAGGTATCCACCACATACGTACGTACTACTATCGGATGGTGGAAAACCTATGTACTATCAAGAGGCATTTGAAGGTACAGACAAAGAGAAGTGATTAAAGCTCATGCATGACGAGATGGATTCTTTGCATAAGAATCACATTTATGAGTTAGTTGAGAAACTGCAAGGACGAAAAATTCTAAAGAATAAGTGGATATACAAAGTCAAGTATGAGGAGAACAATCCTCACCCAAGGCACAAAGCTCGCCTTATTGTGAAGGGATTCGGTCAAAGAAAAGAGATTGACTTTAATGAGATTTTCTCTCCTGTAGTAAAGATGACTTCTATCCGGGTGGTATTGGGTATGACCGCAAGTATGAACTTAAAGGTTGAGCAGCTAGATATTAAGACAATTTTTCTTCATGAAGACCTTGAAGAAGATGTCTACATGGACCAGCCAAAGGGGTTTGAGGTCAAAAGTAAGGAACACCTAGTATGCAAGCTGATAAAAAGTTTGTATGGATTGAAGCAGGCACCGAAGAAGTGGTACATAAAGTTTTATTCCTTTATGGCGAAGCAAGGATACAAAAAGTCTGCTTCCAATCATTGTGTGTTTGTTCAGAGATTTCCAGATGGGGATTTCATAGTGCTATTGCTAGGGTTGTCAATGGATCGTTTTGGGTCGGGTTTTGGAAAATTCGAACCCGAACCAATAAAAAAATTGAGAACCCGATACCAAACCGAACCGATAATATTATGTTTAATCCGAAACTAAACCGAACTGATAAGATATATTGCAAACCGAACCCGAACCGACCCGAACCGAAAACTATAAAATCAATTAAATTTTAAATTAAATTAATTAATTTTAACCACACAATTGATAAACATATACAAAATTAATCATAAATATTACTAAAATGCTATCTTATCGGTTTGGGTTCATATCGGTTCGGTGGAGGACAAACCCAAACCAAACCAATATCTTATCGGTTCGGTTTTTGGTCGGTAGAGGGCAAACTAAATTATCAAAACCCAAACTGTTTTTTATCATTTTGGTTTGGATTGGTTATTGGGTTATCGAAACCCATTGACAGCCCTAGCTATTGCTGTATGTGGATGATTTGTTGATAGTTGGCCCAAACATCAACAAGATATCCAAACTGAAGAAATACTTGAGTAAGTCCTTTGAGATAAAGGATTTGGGTTAAGCAAAGCAGATACTTGGGATCTGATGATCACTTCGTGTGAAAAGAGTGGGAAGTTGTGGCTTTCTTAAGAAAGCTACATTGAGAAGGTGTTGAAGAGATTCAATATGGATCAAGCGAAGCCAGTCAGTTGTCCGCTTGGTGGCCAGCTCCGCATGAGCAAAGAGATGTGTCCAAAGGGTGAGCATGAGCAAAGTTAGATGGAAGAGATTCCTTATGCATCCGCAGTGGGTAGCTTGATGTACGCAATGGTGTGTACAAGACCGGATATTGCTTTCGCCGTTGGTGTTGTAAGTCGTTTTCTATCAAATCCGGGGAAGGAGCATTGGGAAGGTGTTAAGTGGATATTGAGATATCTTAAAGGCATTTCCAAATCGTGTTTGTGCTTTAGTGGAAGTAAGCCCTTACTTGAAGGCTACACCGATCTGGGACATGGCGGTGATATTATTTCGATGAAGTTTACCTCCTATTATCGGTTACTTTTGCGATTCTGCGGAGGAAGCGGTTTCTTGGCAATCAAAGTTGCAAAAGTGTGTTGCCCTCTTCACTACTGAAGCCGAAGTATATTGCGCCCATCGAGTGTTGCAAAGAGATGCTATGGATGAAGAGGTTCTTCGACGAACTAGGGCTAAATCGAAAACGGTTTTTGTAGTTAAATGTGATGGTCGAGGCGCCATCCATTTGAGTAAGAATCCGAGTTTTATTCTAGATCAAAGAACACGTTTATCATTAGATTAGAAAAGTATTCAAGACAAGCATTTGTATATCGAGATCCATTACAAGAACGGGTAAGATATGATGACCAAAGTCTTACCGAAAGGTAAGTTTGACATTTTTGTGCTCTGCATTTGGAATGGTAGCGGACTCTCCTCTGATTGATTTGGAAATTGCATGGAGGTATCCCCCTTCACTATTCGGTTGGGAGAGATTGTTGGAGTTATCCATCACATAAGGAGAGGAAAGAAATTCAATTTCAGCTTGTGTGGAGAAGACAGAGTGTGCCCCGCGCCCTCCACAAGCCTTTTTGGAGCGCACCCTGCGCTCAAGCTCCTAGACATCGTCCAAGGCAAAAGCGCACCCCGCGCCCTTGATAACACAATTCCGAGCGCGCCTTGTGCCCATGCCTATTTTGGCAGAATTCTATTTTTACGGAACCACGAGTTTTTTATATGTTTGGGTTTTTGGCAAAACCAAACACACGAGAGGCAGCACAAAAGTTAGAGAAAATCCAATCTTTAAAGCTATCAAGATTAAGAGATAACTTTTACAGAGAGACAATCCTGTAAAGAGATAAGAGTGATCTAGTAAGGGGAGAGACTGAAATGAGAGATTATAATCTTTCTTCCCACTTTATAAAGGACTAGTTCTTGTGAAAGTAGGCACCATTGGCCGAACCATGATATATCTTTGTGTTGTGGTATGCGTTTAATTCTGCTTTACATTATTATCTGTTGTTAATAATTGTTTAGCGAGTTGGGCATGTTATGATAAGTTGTAGTTGATATTTAGAATTTGTCTGAAGTTGAATTGTGTTCAAATACAAATTATCTATGTAGTGGAGGAATCGATTGATATTGGTATAAATCCCAATACAAAAGACAAAGAGAAAACAAGACCAATGCGAATTCGGTGGCTTAAAGATGCATTGGTTCCATTCAGTGTTCCAGCTTGGTCACAGTTTTCCATAAGAGTTATGACAACACGATTGCAAATCTGAATACCACACAAATATGTAGTGATTTGGATTGAACTCGTTTGAACCACCTGACCTCCTAAAGGAATTTGTACTGGGTGTGATGTTGGTAAGTATGCTCATTACAAATTTAGAAACTGATGACGCTTTCCACTAGAGAAAACTTGAAAATAAAACAGAGTCGGGTAGGCGAGTGCAAACACCTTCAGCCATGTCTCAATAAGCCACTTCCCGTCTTCCTCACATTCAATTGATTCAAACCAGGGCTTGTCATGGTCAAATTGAAAGAGAGTCATATTCTCAGCTAAGGCCTGCTCAAAAAATTCTGCAAAGAGCTCAGTTTGTTCTAGAGATAATAACATCAAACTAACGAAGAAAACAGTAGAGAAGTAGAGAACTTATCCAACAACAGCGTCCAACATTTTCGTTTATAACCCGTTTCAATCATTTGATAAGATTTCGTCAAACCTATAGTAAATAGAAAAGACACTCAGATTATGCTATGAGAAATCACATCCTCATTAGCTCATTCAGTAGGTGCCTACACATGAACTAAAATGGTTCTGGTGATTACTAATGGAAACCATCATATCACTCTTCAATGAAAAGCAAGCATTCTTTTGCACTTAATAGAGCAACAGGACGACTCAAAAATAGATATCGATGACCATCCCTCCTTTAAATCTGACTTTCAAAACTTCATTCCACACCGCAATAACTAACCTTATACCACACCGCAATATTTAGAAGACATAAACATGACAGAATTAGTTCCGAACGATACAAAGAACAGTACCCTTCGGCCAAGTTAGGTTGGTCAGGACGCAAAGCCACCATTTTGGCAAGTTGGTCAGGTAGCAGCTATCTTGTTGTTGTACTGATTTCTTATCTGATAAATTCCTAGTAGTTGGCACAACCCCAGATTGCATGTTCTCCAAATAGGCGAGGCTATGGAAATGAGAGAACTTGGAGTTAAATAACCGTTCTTGCGATTTAGACTTCAGTAGTTCAGTGGGGATATTGCATGCTGGTTTAAGTTATCCCAATCAAATAAGAAATCTGTTGTGAATATAACACTGCGGAAACAACGTTATCCACACAAATAGATCAATCCTACACAAAGATCGATCTTTCTTACTAGACAATACTTCAACACCCGCAAAGTACTATCCCAACGCTTCTCATTAACAATTTAACAAGCATATAAAATAAAACAATTAATACAAAAGAGAACCAACCACAAGACAAGGATATATCGTGGTTCGGCAATTAGTTTACGTCCACATTGGCGAAATCCAAGCTTTATTAGATGTCCAGAGTAACAGATTAAAAGAGCTCTCAATTCACTCATAAAGAATGAACATTCAACTCACTAAAAATTTCTCTCTTACAATCTCTCTCTTTCTTTCTTTTTTTTTAGATTAGATTTCTACAAAAAAAAACCTATATTTATATTATTTCAGAAAACTTCCGAAAAAATCAAAATTCGTGCTGAAATAAGGTGGAGCGTAGGTCGCGCCCTCGACCAGGCAAAGTTGAGCGCAGGTCGCGCCTAAATCACTGGAGGTCGCCAAAGCAAGAGCGCGGGTCGCACCTTGCCCAGGTGTAACTAGAGCGCGGGTTGCGCCCTTCACACCAGAATGAGAAAACATCGTTTTTCTCTACAGAATCCGAAGTATCATGCGTGATAGTCCATTTTTTTCTCCATGTCTTCGTAAGTCCAGATTGTATAACACTCGTATTCAAAACAATTACATTCACAAAGGAAATATAAGAGAAATAAAGATCCTTCTAACTCCTTTAAACTTAATGCGTAACCAAAATCAAACATGCAATAGCTTGGCAGTATAATTTCTACAATCTTCTCACTTGTTAGTTATGTCCATTGAAAGAATTATATATTTTCTGACACTTGTAACTTGTAAGGGAAGAAACCCAATATACTCTTCCGCTGCACACAGATACAGTAGACACGCATATATCCTCACCACAGCTTTCAGGCAGAATCAACTTCCTCCATGAAGCTGTATTCATGAAAGAACCACCTAGAGTCAACACTGAGAGCCTACCATAACGATCACCTTCATCCTTTTTATGCCAAACAAAAATCTTATATTGTTGTTGTGTGATGATTTTTCCTAATTTAGAAACACAAATATTTTGTTGATGATCAAAAAACAATGAGAAGTAGTATTGGATTAAGAAGAAAAAGAAGAGATGTAGAAGATGATGAGTTGAACCACCACTACACCATATCTGTTGAAAAAATACACTTTTGGGTGTCGTATGGTGACCCATTTTTTTTGCAGCCGTTTTTCTACAACACTTGACATGTGTCATTTTTTATTTTTTTATTTTTTTCATTTTTTTTTTAAAAAACAAGCCGAATCAAGGCCAAAAAAGCCCCTAGCCCAAAATCTACTAAATCATGGCATAATAAAGCCTACTACATACATACAAAGCCCAGGTCAATTGAGCCCAATTCTTCCTTAGCTAGCCCAAAATCTCTATAGAAGCCCAAATCAGAACAAAGCCTACATACAGAGAATGTCGAGAATGCCCAGTACATACCCATTCAATTGGATCAATTTCTATCCTAACACAAAATCTCTGTAGAAAGCCACATACTATAACAAAGCCACATACAGAGATAAGATAAAACAAGATGATTCAGATATTCTGCCAATTCAACTAGAAAATAAACATGATGTTTTATATTCTGACAAAAATCTACTAAATCATGGCCAAAAGAAGCTCAACACATAATTCAACATATAAGAAAGGGCTTTATATTCTGACAAAAATCTACTAAATCATGTGTCGGTTGACGCATTTTCAATACCATTGCAAGCATAACTACGATCCGGGATAGGCAAAACACTTCTACCCAAAGGAGGCTTTTGCAACTCCATGTCCTGCCTTTTTGAACATTTAAAATCCTGCAGAAACAAGGGGGGGAAATCAAAACAAGACACACAACCATCTGCATCAGAATCACATAATGTATAGTGCAAATATAGATACGTTGTTTAATATCCAATGCATCAAAAAACAAAACATATTATTGGCAACAAAGGTCCACAGCGTGTATCTCTTAAGGTAACAAAAAACATGAAATCTCAACTAAACAAAACTATTTAAGGTCACAGTATTCGGAGATTTCTAAGTCTTAAGGAGATTTCTAACTATTATTTCAACTAAACAAAACTATACCTGAGATTATGTGGATCAGATGTGCCACAGGTATCTGAGACGAAAATGAATTTTCTCAAGGCGTACAGCAGACCAATTCCTAGTATATACAACACTATGTTGCAGGAGCTAATTGTTCAATAGCATTTAATGAGGTACAAGAAGACATACTATTATGATGCTGTATTTGCTCTTGGTTTTGTTACTATGTATGATAAGCTCATGGAAGGTTACACGAGTAACGAAGATAGAGAAGCTATTTTCAAAGCATATATTCAGGCATTGAAAGAGGATCTTGAGAAATACAGGTTTGTGGACCATTTTTTATCAGTCAAAGAGTCATTAATTTTGTAGATAAGAGGTTATTATCTAGTCATTTTATATACATTGAAGGTTGGTGTAGAAGTTTATATGATTCATTGACATCATTACGAGCATCTATGAGAACCATGATAAAGTGTATGGACTGTTGACATGCTGTTAATTTCAACTCTTCTCTAGAAGTCTAGATTAGTGAATATACTTCTTATATATAGGTTTTCAGTATATTAACATGTATCAGACAATGATGCATTAGTTGAAATGATCTAGATTGCTTATCTATAATGAAAAGCCTACATCAAAGAGATAATCACAATACCATGAGATCACCAAGATACACGAATTTCCAGCCCTTGAGACTTGCACGAACAGCCAGGTCCATGTCCTCCACTGTTGTCCGGTCCTTCCAACCTCCAGCCTCATTAATATTTTTTCGTAAATTTTAAGCATGTGATTTTATTTTAGTCATCGTGGAATTAATAAGTAATAGTAAAATTACAAAAATCACAGTTAAACTAATCGCCGAGTAATTGGTCTGTATGCCGAGAAGAATAGATATCTGCACTGATCCTTAAGATGAATGTAAAACACGTAAAACTCGATCTGAATGTGACAAGAAGTTAAATTGATACGTACCTAGAAACGCTCCAGTTCCTGCTGCAGTCTATATGCAAAATAGTTTGTATGTTTTCAGTATCTCCCGAAAGTAAATCTTAAACAAATGATGCTTCAGGGCCACTAACAGGCTCTTCAGCTGATTCAGAGATTGCTGCTATCTGAAATAGAAGAATATCAATTTCAATTTAAGTTACTATTAAAAGTGAAAACTGAGTATGGCATGGAAGACAGGATTGAGGTTCTTTTTAGTCATAGACTTTTTATTTCAATCTTGTTATAAGTAAAAAATCAGTCCATGGATTGCTGTTTATGCATAGTTTGTGTCTTTAGAACATACGCTAAGCATCAGTAACCCTAAGAAAGATGCTTGTGGTAAACATTGCATGTGTGTGGGAGAGAGGGGTGATTGTGGTGTCTATACTGATGCATGATCATTGTGAACTCTAAAACTTCAACATAAAGTTAGAATGGTTATGCTATACCAAAGCCACATAAAAGCAAATGTACAATGACAAATAAAGGAGTCGCTATACATTTTTCGAATTAAAAAAAGTGCTACAAAACACTCCATCAGGAATAAATCCAAGATAAAGAAAGTCCTTTGCTAAGCCGACAGAGTCACGGTTAACATAATGCACAGGCTGAAAGACATTAGATCACCACTGTTAAAAAATGGAGTAAAATAGAATATCATGCGTTAGAACAAAATTGAAGGAAGACAAGACAAATTCACAGAGATTTTTATACATAAATCTACAGATGAGGGCAATAACAAACTACGAAAAGGAAAAACAAACCAAATGGAGATCAACTGATTTGTGAGCTGAAAGATTTGGCATGAAAAGATAGTGCTTAGACCCACAGAGGAAACATTGTGCATAATTAATGCAGACATTATGTCTTCTCAGCCATAAAAGATTCTCTAACCTTTGAACACCTGGCCTAAGGATGCAGCCGCTACGGGTTCAAGGCTGATATCAGCAAATATTTGTGAAACCGGTTAACCCAATTGAGACTCAATAGACTTGATAGCGATATGGGTCGGAAATGGAGGTATTTGATCCTAGAACGGACAATTTAGTTCCAATTGCAAGCCAAGGGAAAGCCATCCAACAGAAGAAACTGCAGAATCTATTGCATATTTAAAACGTCTAAAGTAGCAAATTGGACAACATGACTATATACCTGTAACTTGGCAAGTTCATGGCAGTAAACAGCTAGTAATATATCCGGTCGAGTACTCAAAGCTTGCCCAAGCTATCAAACCAAAGAAAGTATATATTACCGAGATGAATCGAAGAATAACCTAACTATTCAACAAATTAACTTGTCATTCCTAATAAATTATATATATAGATAACTGAAACCTTCTAAATGGGTAGCAACAATGTTTAGTGAAGACCGAGGTAATTCAATTGTAAGTCAGGGAAGAGCCCTCTTTGACAGCCTTTCCTCCTTTCCCTGGATCCCTACTGTCTAGCATACTTGTTGTGCTTATCCACAATATAAGGAAACATTATAAGCTACCAAATACAGGGGGAGTGATCCTCATTAACTCCCACATTACTAGGCAATTTATCAAATAAATACTCCAATTTTACAAAGAAATACAAATGCCTTCTGTTAATGGAGTATGATAAAGATAATTCTCTGATTAAAAAAAATCAATAGATTACAAGTTACCAAACACAAAACTTTCACTTAATTTTTTTATTATTTAAAATAGATATTCCCCAAAGCTCCTATGTCAAGACACCAAACAAAAAAAATTCCCACTGCTAAACATCATCAATAATATTACAACATTACACAACATGATTGCCTAACAAGTAATACTCGGCAATATCATCACAATGTTGAATTTGGTAATTTTTAATTTCTAAACTTTTAATTATGCATCTAGGTTTCATTACCAAATGCAAAACCAGCTGACAAATCAATGAATCACTAATTTCGAACCTGATTACAATACTACTCTGTTTAACTAATTTTGAATCTGATTACATGTTTGAAGATTATATGAATTAATCATTGACGGATTAAAAACGTTAAAATCTAAACGAAATCGCTTAACCAGGATAGTTGAAACAAATAATTGAAATTACCTGAAGAGATTGTAGATTTGATAAAGATAGTGATTTGCTGAAGATAGCGATTTGAGGATCGATCAAATGTTATGAAGATTTTGAGAGCGAGGGTTTTTTCTTATTTTGGTGAGAGAGAACGAAAGAGTGAAGAAACAGGTTATTTTTTTGGGACCCTTTATCTATGGGTTGTGATAATGTGATCCGACGCTTAGGGGGAGTTCAACGACACATGGTGGGCATGCTCACAAAAGGACAAAACAAGAGCGTCAGTAGCCTTCTCTTTTCTTTTTAAATCTGGTGTAGTGCACGTTCTTTAATGGCTACCTACGTATCCTATCAATAGGAATCAAACTCAAAACGTAGTTCAACTATTCTATTTATAAGAATAGATGAGGTTTCCCAATTAGTGTTTAACTAGGAGACTGTCTCTTTTCAAGTCTCATCTTGACGAATAGATAAGGTTTCCCAATTAGTGTTTAACTAGAAGACTGTCTCTTGTTAAGTCTCATCTTGATTCTTCTAGAAGCCACATGTTTCCCAAGTCAAATAGGTCTCCTTTATTGACTTAAACAACAGAAAAACATGTTTAGGTTCGGAGTAGTAGTTAGAGCTCCGAGCCTAGCAGTTGAGTTCTGGATTTGGAGTTCATAGTTAGGAGTTGGTTATATGAATCTACTACTCCAACTAGTTCCAAAACCTACGAACCTGCTCCGAACCTAGTAGTGGAGTTTCGGATTTGGAGTTCATAGTTAGGAGTTGGTTATACGAACCTACTACTCCAACTAGTTCCAAAGCCCACGAACCTCCTCTTCTTGCCTCACTTCCGAACCTAGGAAGTGGGAGGATTTGGACTTGAAGTGTGTTCTGGTACTTTCTACCCACACCAAGACCATATCCGAGGCTTAAGAAGATGATGTCACGTGTTATATATATATATATATATATATATTTGCTAAAATATGCACACACAGTTGTATGGTATTATCTGAAAGACTTAAAGACGTCGACAATAATCATAAGTCAGCCTTGGTGTAGAAGGAAATCACTAGGAGTGATCAAATTAAAAGACCAATAAATTCTTACTTTCTTTTTTGTGCTAAGAAGTCGTATCTCTCAAAATAGGATATGTTTCAAGAGTCCTACATCCTGCCAAAGTAAAAAATATTTTTGACATCAATGACCATGGATTTTGAGGCCTTATAAGAAAAAAAAATAGTATTAAACATGCATTATCGGTATGATTACAAAATGAAACCTCAACAATGATGTTTTGCTTTGCTTCAGTGTCTCTTTTTAGCGGGTAATTTCTCGATTAGATCATGATAATGTCAATTCCTTCTCAATTAGACCACGCCCACACATTTTGACTGTTTTGCCCTTGCACATACTTCTAGACGAGAACCACGTGGACCAGCAAATTTTCTTTTGTCAATTCCATCGGTTCCCAACGTGATGTGATTTGTGTTAATTAGCAACCAAACGATTATGTTGAGATGAAAACTTAAAAATGAAGGGCCAAGATCAGTTTTGCCATTTTGGATCAAATCATACAATTTCATCTAGATACAACAAAGGACAAAATCATTTTCGCCATTTTTTACTGTATATTGTTGAAAGTGAAGTTTGATGGTTTAAATGATGAGAAAGATAATAGACATATTATAGTGCAAAATGTATCAACAAGTGCAAAATAAAACAAGGGTAAAACAAAACAACATAAGAACAGAGAACATAACTAACGAAAATTAAAACCTACACAACAAAATAAGACCAGACAAAATCAGTCTTCTTCATCATCATCGTCCTCGTCCTGCTCGTCATCAGCACCCCCATCATCGGCGTCCTCCTCGTCATCATCGTACTCCTCATCATTGTCCTTCTTCTTTTTCTTCATAGGAATATCTCCAACATAGTAGGGATCCTTAAGCCAATCGTCTTCTTCTTCTTCTTCTTCGTCTGTGTAATCGTCAGTAGAGTAGGTATCCCACTTGTCTGAGTTCTCTTCGTCGGAATAGTCGGTTGTAGGAGGGGTGTCATAATTTGGGATGGTTGGGATGGCTGGAGGTGGCATTAAAACTACTAAAATTAACATGAACAAATTATTTAGAGACATATTGTTATGTTGAAGGTATTTGCTTACCTTTTACAGAGAAGAGTATGGATGCGGTGAATGTAGTCTCCACAGTGTTAAATAGTAAAAAAATAATGGGAAAATCAATGGGTCGGTAGAAAATTTAATGGTTCATACTTATTTATAAATATAAACGTATATTGGAAGTGAAATAGTCTAAATGCAACTAATTATGTGAGTGAATTAAGTTTGACACATAAAATAACAGAAAAATATCGGAATAATGAATGAAATTTAATTGCTGATAAAGTAAGAAATAAAGTATGTGATAAAAGGTAAAAAGATAGTTTTACCTACGAATAAGCGATGAAACTCAAACGTAAGTAAAACTAGAACTAATTTCAGTTTAATTATCAAAGTTTTCTACTCTCGTTATCGTTCAATATAGTTGGAATAGAGAATTCATTCCACTCTTAGTTCTTTAGAATTCACGTTAACTAAGATTATCAGTTTATCAAAGTCGATGTGAATAACGATGGAAATTATACTAATCAAGATGCGATAATTCAAAATACGGAAATACTAAATGGGATGAATTCAAAATACGGAAATACTAAATTGACAATATGATAATGAATTAGGGGAATTTGATTCCACCTTGATTCGACTTAATAAACTAACGAAAAAATGTCATAATCCAAATTGAAATACTTTCGCATAACAATTGGGTGTTTCTAATCCCTAATTGTTTATGGTAATGTCTACCAACTAACAACTAGCACGTGAAGCAATCAAACACATTCTCATGGTGAACTAATTACTTTCTAGAATGGAATAGAATATTACGATCTATTCTACGCTAACAATAATCAAGTTTTATCAAGGCTTCTTCAAACCCCTCTAATGGAGGTTTTAGCCTTGAATCATCAACTATCATTTCTAAAACAAGAACAATCAAAACAAGTCATTATTGAATAACTAATTAACTTTCTTAATCTAATTTAACAATAGTCTAAGATTCAAAATGGATTACAACTGAAATTCAAACTAATCTAGAACTAAAATTATGAATACTAATTATCAATTTAAAACAACTAAATCTATGAATGCAAGATTGAATTTGAAATGAAGATTGAAATATAAACTAAGTATTTTATTCTAAGATTCAAAACTTGTTCTAACAACTAATAGAATTGACAACTAACTAGATTAATCTATATAAATTAATTTAATGAATTAAAACTAAGTATTTGGATCATTCACTAATTCAAACTAACTAGAAAAATGAATTGCTAAGTAAAAAACTAAGTTCAAAACTCCTCTCCCTGATCTAGATCTAACTATCCTTCAGAGCTAAGTCTTTGTTTGTTAAATGGAGGAGACCATATCCACAAAATCGTGCATGGGCTGAGGAGCCTGTTTTGGACCGGAAAATCGAGCCCAAAACCTAAGTACTTCAGTCCACAAAGGGCTTTTCAGCTGGATTTGACTTCAACAGCTTTTTCGTCCACTTCTGTTCCTCTGCCCATTGGAAAGTTCTTCCCGAGCCGGTCGTTTTGACGTAAGGTAGGCCCAATTTCGAGGTATAAGTCCAAAGATACGGCCTTCGGAGGTTCAACTAGCTTTTGTGTGCTATTTTTGCCCGTGTTGACTTTGACTTTTCAACTTTGACCGGCTTTAAAAAGGTTTTTTCTTCTTGAATCTTGACCTTTTATCATAGAACTTCTTAGCAACCAACCCAATGCCTGAAATGCATAAGAACACGATAACAGTACTAACTCTTACTTATTAATCACATAATTGGTCAAAAGCGATATTGTTAAAGGGGTTAAAACTACAGTTTTGGGCTCTTATCAGTATGTTTACCACAAGTCTATAGTGGTTGCATTGATAAGTACGTGTATTTTGGCGGGAAAGAAATTTGGACATGTTTCCCCAAAAATTATCGAAAATTTATTAAGGTTGTTGAGTGCCATGTGTCAATCATCTCAATATATATCGAAACCCAATTAATTACATGAATTGAGAGGGAAAGTTGCTATTTCAGATTAAATGCGAAATTATGAAAAAATAGTCAAATTCGAAAGCCTAATTGTTATTGCCTTTCATTCAAATTGTCCAAATTCGAAAGTTTAAGTTTACTTGTTAGAGTTATTTCCGGAGAGAAATGAGGAAGTTGAATTTGACTTGTCGAATGTCACTAGATAAAATGCACAAATTGTTCAATGCTTTTAGTGAGGAAGAAAAAGAGGATTTTCAGAAGTCTTGCTTTGGGAGTTTTATGCAAATCCAAAGAAATATGCACGCAACAACTACACTTGTTTGTGCCATTTCTGCTCACATAGTTGGTAGACTTTGTTACCGAATCGGTAAGAAAGATTTGGTGTTTAAAAAGCGATGTTGCTTTGATTATGGGTCTTAGTGTGAAACTTGTAGCAAACTCATTCTACACAATAGACGTGAATAAGAAATCATCTGATTTTCGTTCACGGTTTTTTAAAGGAACTACAGCTGGTGAGAAAGAAATATTAGCAGCTTTACAAATGGAAAAATCCAGTGGTAAGGATGATAAAACTAATATCTTTAGGCTCAATAGGTTGTATGTGTTGCTTCAAGTTGTTCTTCTTGGATCTACTAGGACTATAGATGGAAGGTTTATTGATCTTGCAGAGGATTTAGTTGCTTTTGATAAGTTTCCATGGGGCACTCCTTTGTTTGAGATGTTGGAGTACTGTCTAGATGATATTTATGAAAATGTTATAACACAAAGGGATTCATATGCAGTTTATGGTTGTGTGATATGCTTCGATGTTTGGGCATACCTTCACATCCTGTCTCTTGGGACTCATAGGGCAATGGAAGGTAGATTCCCAAGAATACTTGACTGGGAAAAGTTGCCTTCCAAGAACTTATGTCTCCAAACTTGGAAGAAAAAACTCCAGCCTTTGAAGGATAAGATTGTAGCTTTTGACACTTTAGATATTGGTAAAGATGAAATTAAAGAAGATGTAATCAAGGAGACTCTGCAGCAACAAGGCACCCAAAGTGTTACATCAGTTTTAGAGCCCTACAGTAGTAAAGTAAATGCTTGAGAGACATGCTGAATTGCTCAAAGGCTTTGTAAGTGTAAAACTCTACTCTATGTGTTGGACGATTTACTAATATGTTCCTCAAGTTGATATATCAACAATTCTGTAGTATTAATTGCCTTACATATTTAGTACTCATATGATATGCTGTATAACTTTGTATATCAGCAAATACAATTTATTTATATATATCTTTAAATGTTTAAATGTGGATATTACCTTTGCAATGCAGGTAAGTGAGGAGGTTATAGTGGCTAGGAAGGAGATCAAGAGTAAAATAAGGGCAGGTATGGAGACAATAATGCAAGAGTTTTTTCAGAATGCGAGGAAAGTAGGTAGTGTAAGTGAAGGTTCATCTGAGGGGGTTATGAAGGGACCGAGATCAAAGAGAACAAGGGGAACAAATTCAAGGTCTCCCATTGTTGATGTTGTTGTCCAAGAACCTAGTACAAAGTCTGCTCAGAAGAAGGTTAAATCAGTTGAGAAAGAAGTTATGGATTCAAGATCAAAGAGAACAAGGGGAACGAATTCAAGGTCTCCCATTGCTGATGTTGTTGTCCAAGAACCTAGTACAAAGTCTGCTCAGAAGAAGGTTAAATCAGTTAAGAAAGAAGTTATGGATTCAACAGCTATGAAGAAATCATCATCTTCTAAGAAAGTTTCATTTGATCTTTCTGCTGAGACTACGGGAAAAAGAAAAAGACCATTGGAAGATGGAACTCACATTGAAATCGTCCAAGATGGCAAAATCCATTAAGAGTTTAGAATGGTAAAGAATAGGGGGAAATCAGTGACCAGGGAGCAAGTAAGAGTCCACTCATCAAGATCAAGTAAAAAAGTAGCAGTACAGGCTACCAAACCCGAACAATTCGCAACATATGTGAAATAACTGAGAAAACAAAAGGATTGGAGATTAAGAAAGAAGCAAAGAAACCAAAAAAAAAAAAAATCTTATTCGTGCACATGAGTTAGAAAATAAAAATGATGCAGAAGAAATTGTAGGTGAGAGATTTGCAGCTAATGTTTTGAGAGAGATTAGTGAAGAGATACCCAAGACTGGAGAGGATTTTGAAGTTGATAGTCAGCAAGATCTACATAAGGACGTGGTTCAGGAGCCTTCCAATGAGCCTTTCAATGATGATCAAGATGATTTTACACCATTGCCTTCCAAGGAGAATAATCAACTGGCTGTTGCAGAGGATGTTACACCATTGCCTTCTGGACAGTTGGTCATATTTGTTACTCCTTTGCAACAAACAATGCCCAATGCTATCTCAAATGTTGTTACTCCTGAGGCTACAACCATAGATTTTCATGAAGATAATGTTGAGACACTACTTAACAATGAAATGGATAAGGTCCATTTCACTGCTTTGCTTTCTGCCACTGGTGACATAACCATGTTGCCAACTTTGTCACCTACCAGAGGAACAACTGATGAAGATGTTGTGGACTATCAACATGAAACTATTGCTGAGCAGTCCAAACATGAGAATGATATGGATGATGATGATGATGTTGTGGAGGATGATATGGTGGTTCCTGATGTGGTCAAGATTGAGACTCAAATGGAGGCTCACATGGAAAAAAAAAACTGAAGAGACAAGCAAAAGAACTAAGAAACGAATAGAAGGGAAGAAGGGTTGGTCATGGCAAGAAACAATTGGAAAGGAATGTGATAAGTTGATCAAGGAGGCTTTGTCTTTAGCCTTTATCATGAAAACCACAACCAAAGGTGAGTTGAACATACTCCAGTTAGGAGTGTAAAAAAAAACCGTTGACCCATCATCCGGTAGGGTACCCGACCTTCACCCGCCACCCAAACCCACACCAACCCGAAAACAGACCCGCCTCGCCCCGCCACCATTTTTATGCGGTCGGGCAATGGGTATAGGTTCTATGCTCAAACCCGACCCGTCAAGCCTCCCGACCCACACCATGTCAAAAGTCGTTGACCCAACCCCGTTAACCCACACAATTTCAAGACTCTAACTCTAATATTTTTGTATTTTGTTTATATTTTCTTTTAACTTTTGTAGGAATTTGAGGGATATGAATACAAACTTATGAGTTCAACATCAATTTCACATATTCAAGTTTGAACATGGGGCAAATATCAAAAGTTTAAATTCAACTTTTGAATTTTGGAGAAGATGAATCATTCATCCTTGTATTAATTTTGAATTCTTTTAGTTTATATTTTATTATTTTGTACCATAGATCCTCGCTCCCATCTTCACTTTATCATGCTATGGAAAATAATCAATTTACAAATGGTAAATCACGAGAAAAAAGTTTCAAATTTACAAATATGGGTTTGGGTTCAAGTTCAAGTTTGTTTTATTTTTGTTTTATTTTTATTGATTGATTCCATTTTTTTCTCTATGTTGTGAATTGGAAGTATATTACTTGCAGAATTAGAAAGTTTTTTTTTTAGTGAAATTGGGTTAAAATGATAATTTCCACCTACTCGATGACCTGACCCAAAACCATGTAGTAAGTTGACCCAATAGGGAGTTGTGATGATACTAAGACATGACACTTCAACCTACCCCGCTCTGCCCCATCGGGGACCACTAGATGTGTATCCCCTAGACTTCTAGCCCGACGACCCATCACTATTTGACCATGATGAAAAGTTGACCCAAATACCAAGATATTATTACCCCTAACTCCAGTAATATTGGGAGTTGTATAAAAGAAAACAAGATGCACATAGCTCTCTGGATGTGAAAGTGTTTAGATATAACCAGTCCATCCCAG
The DNA here is from genome assembly GCF_015680905.1 of Coptis chinensis. Lineage (NCBI taxonomy): Eukaryota > Viridiplantae > Streptophyta > Magnoliopsida > Ranunculales > Ranunculaceae > Coptis > Coptis chinensis. The sequence goes on along the minus strand of NC_141458.1, from coordinate 93,039,860 downwards.
TACATAGTTTTCATTCACTGTATGGAAGACAGTGGGTGGATGGTGAGGTAAGTACACAACCACCATGGCTTCATACACTAACTATGAGGTGAGTACGCAAGTCACATGTACATTAAATTCCCTAATTAATTAGTTTATGTGATTTGTAGGTTATGAGCATATATGGGCAGCTATTGTCCAGGTGGTACACCAAACATTGTAAGGATAATGACATTCTAGAAAAAAACACTCATATCTTTGTCGTTCTCAGGATGTCTACTTTTTGATTAAACTTTTTTATACTATAAGTTATCTCTCATTTGTTGATGTTTCGTTGAACAATTTCTAGACAATGTTCATTCATTCATTTATGACTGATGACTTTGTTGATGTAGAAATTCATGATGAGAAAATATGAAACCTTCCAGAATAAGCTTAAATAGCCAAGTTTTAGAGCAGCATTACCTGATCAGAGACTAGAAAGTTTATCTTATCGTCCTTCTGAAGTTGTTATAGAGCACCTAGACACTTTTGAAGGAAGAATTAGAAATCAAGCAAAGCCAACCAAGGGCAAAGGTATTATCATTCCACTTCAAGTGCAACATAGTCACTAGATTCTTGAGGTATACAATTATTCTGAGGGAAAAATCTACACATATGATTCTCTTGGTGGTAAGAGTGTTGGTAATTAGCAATTAGCATTGGAGTCATGTCTTGCTTATGCGATCAAGTGTGCTGATCCATTTTCAGATCATGATATGAACACCTCTTGAACTCGTGAGTTTGTGCCTGTGACCAAACAACCTGATGGGAACAGTTGTAGCCTATTTTGCCTAGCTTTTCTGGATTGCCTTCTTAGGGGAGTGCCTGACCAAGTTAACAAAATTGATATGCAAACCTATCGAATGCGGAAGAGGATTGGAATGGATATCATTAACTGTGGATTAAATCCAAACAATGTTTGTAAAAGCCGACAACAAGAATTAGAGAAGCGTTTGATGGATACCAAAGAAAGCTTAAAGACTACCCATTATGGATTATGTATATATTTGATAAGGTTGTTTTAAATAGTACTCACAATTTTTATAATCTTTGAGGCGCGATGGAAACAAGTGACACAGGCCATAAATTATCAACATGTCGAAATTTTGTTAAACTCCTACAATCAAAGTTTGTTATTTTGCTTCAATTTTGTAACTCCCGTAAGTTGCTGATAGTATCTTCATGGGAGTTTGACTGTTCATGTGTCACATGGTTTGACATTATATGTGTTTAGCTGTGAGGATAAATTTAACGTTTATGTAGGATCTTACTTTTCTATATTGATCTTTCTTCATATATGGCTATGTTTTGTGTGGAATCTTATGTCACCAATTATATTATTTTGTTTTGTCTACCTTGGTAAGTAATTGATGATGGTAACTTTAATGTAGTGTGACCGTTGCAACAAATATTTAACGCACAATATGGCCATATTGGCGGGAACTTTTGGATGGGAAACCTTTTGGGCGGGAACATGTTGCTATATTAGTAGTCACTCAGACTTGTATTTCATTAGGTATTTCATTTCTATTTCTATTTTCTGTGTCCAACAAAATAGGTGGGGTAGAAGGAGAAGGTGAAGGTTCTAGCAATAATAAGGCAACTGTAGATTCAGCAAGATCAACAGACAATTGTTTTGGGTGCGAATCAATTGGCCATTGGAAAATCAATTGTCCATGGGTAAATATTAATAAGTGTCCAAGATGCTTCGCCACAAATATGCAAGATATCACAAGAAAAATGAATGCAAATCAGGGAGACGATATCTCTCATGCAGGCAAATGGTGAATGGTGAATGGTGCAACGGTTTTAGATGGATTGATCTAGCAGGTAGAGAGACCACGGATAAACAACCTATTGGAAGTGCACTTGGAAAAGGACCTGTTGAGGACGACCACTTGACGTTCACCATTGATGGTCCAGTTAAAATGAATATCGAAGGCAATGTTCAAAATGTGAGCGAAATTGTTAAGAAGTTATCTATTAGAGATTAAGTTCATATATATGTACTTATTCCTAATATTAATATTACAATAACATGTCAGTACATAGAACAGCATGAACCCACAAAAAGATGTATGATGGTCCAATTAAAATGAATATCGAAGGTAATGTTTAGAATGTGAGCGAACTTGTTAAGAAGAAGTTATCTATTGAGATTAAGTTCATATATATGTACTTGTTCCTGATATTAATATTATAATAACATGTCAGTACATAGAACAGTATGAACCCACAAAAGGATGTATGTAATTGCACCTGGTAATTTTCAAGTAACCAAAATAGCTGACATTGTCTTGCATTCTACCTACCTATTGCAACCCATAATCATATAAACTCTTCATATTCAAAATCTAGTGGAACTCCAGCTGAAAAATCAATCCATTCTGCATCATCAGTGGCCCTTGTGCATGTTGCCATGTTGTGTCCAAGACCACCACAACGAGAACACCTTCTTTTTTTGCACTGGAACCCCCTCTCCTTTAGATCGCTTTCTTTTCTTCGTTGGCCTGCTAGGCATGACCTCATCTACGGGTGGTTTGACCATGATTCCATCAAAAACCCAAACCCATTGTTCTTTACCTCTTATTGGTTTCCACTCTTCTCGATAAGTGTCCATCATAGTTTCTTTTATGTACCAATGCAAGCAATAGTCATATATAGAGAATTTATCATCATCGATTGCCTTCATAGCATGGCTACAAGGAAAACCAACTTGTTGGAAGAAACCACAAGTACATTTCTTATTGAATAGGTCTACAGTGTCAGTACGATCTATACTTACAATAGAGTAAACATACTCAGTTGCCCTCGAAGTTGTGAAAGGACGACTAACATATCTTGAACTGACAATCATATCCTCCGCATATTTGGTCAGTTTGCTCTTAAGCTCTGAAGCCATCGGCCTATAGTCATAGAAGTGTTCGATTATGTTCAACCAAATTTCGTTCAGAAGAGATGTAACATGCATTGCTCACTCTAGCAGTATCATCTTGTTCCAGCTCTCAATGTGATTTGTATAGCAAATACCATACCTTCTCATTGGAGCAAATGCACAGGACCATGACTCTTTTGGAATCTTAACAAGTTTTGCGTACCCCTTCGGATCGCTACAGGATATGTGACTCAGGATTCTAACAAAATTAGTTTTCTCATAAGTTTTAGCTGCCCTCTTCACCCTCCCTTTTGTGTCTTCCTTACTGACATTGTTTGAGATGTGTTGTGCACAAAAGCAATGTGTAGCATTAGGAAGGGTTTTAGGCACAGCTTGAAGAATGCTTTGATGCCTATCAGACATAAGCACAAATTTCTCCTCAATCCCAACGACATGGTCTCTCAACTTTTCAAGAAACCAATCCCAATGTTCATTATTTTCTTTCGGGACTATGGCAACTGCAATTGGGAAAACGTGGCTGTCACCATCAACAGCTAGAGCGGTGAGGATAATTGACTTGTATCTACCTTTCATGAATGTCCCATCAATCATAATCAACTTATGGAGACATCTTTTATAAACACGGACAGTTACCCCATAACATAAGAAAATGCGTTCAAACCTGTGCCCAGGAGATGACGACGTCAATAGCTCGGTGTAACAATCTGGATCAACCCTTTTAAGTTCTTTGCAGTAATTTGGCAACATTTGGTATGACTGAGAGAAGCTTCCCCTTATCTACACGAAAACAAGGCAAACCAATGTAAGTTATCTGTTGCTACATATCCACTCAGTACTTGCTGATTGTTTGATGAAGTTTGATACCTTCTCCATTGCAATTTCTTTGGCTTTCCATGCAACTTTATAAGATACTTTGGTATGGTGTAAGTTCTTCACCTCCAGCTGCAACTGTCTTGGACATAATTCCACGTTGTCCTTCAGTTTCAACTTAATAACTTTGGAGACCCACTTAGCATTTGCTTGTTGATTAGTTAACAGCTTCATCTTGTGGACAAGTGTGTGTTTCTGTCAAGGTTATAATAACCCATATATCAAAAACAGTGGCGGTTTTGCATACATATATATGAAATGTACATCCAACAACCTTACATTTCATCACCACCCTTTCAGGAGCAATATTTGCACGACACAAATCAAACATGTTTGTTATTGCATACGACTTCATGTCTTTGATGAGATCATCTCGAGTAGGGTAGTGTTGTCCAACTTTAGGAAGGATAAACTTCACCTGCAAATGAGCAAGAGTAACATCCAAACCAGTACCTTCAATGGTCTTCGGACTATGGGAAGAGTCGAGATTCTGACATTCTTGATGTAAGTCTTCGGATTTCAAATCAATAAGTGAAACTACCACAGCATCAACCATTCCCTCCAAATCAAAATCAAATTGACTTTGTCGTCCTTCGCCATTCTTAGTAATTGTCATAGGTATGCCCCCCCCCCTAAAAAAAATTCTTCACCATGGTTTGGAATAGACCATCGATCACTATCATCTCTATCCAATACCTGGAGTTCACTATCATCATCATCATCCACGACTCCTTCTTGCCCTACGACACCTTCATCATCAACAGGTCCATCCAATACTATCACATCTTCTTCTTCTATTTTAACATCATGTAGTATTTCAACTTCATCTCCATCACCCACAATCTCATCAATAGTTCCATTGGTGGCAATTCTATATTCGTCAGGAACAACCACTACATCTCCATACGGATTTTGGCTATCAAAGTCATCATAATCAAGTTGATCAAGATCTCCAACACCAGTTTCACCAAAGTCCCTATTGGATTTCGCTACAATATATTAGTGAAGAATATATCAGCAACAAGACTATATGATACTTGAAATATAGAAACCACGTACCTTCAAACAAATCAGGAAGTATAGTTGCTTCTATTCTATCTGAAAAGGTTTTCGGTGAACTTCTCACTTCAGTTGGCACTTCCTCAGGCCAAAAATCTATGTTTCAACCAACACTCAGTAAGTACATATACCATTATCAGCAATATATTCCTTAAGCACATGTGGTCCAACTCTCACCTGCCATGATCTTTTTGAATGTCGACAAACTGTGAGGTTCAGCAACTTCATGAATCTCATCATGTTCCAATTGATGAACACCACTTGTCTGTTGCTCAAGGGGATTATCTGGTGAGCATAACATGGTCAAAAGAACATTCAGTTCATAACTATCAGCAAGCATATCCTTTACTATCACTAAATACAATATAAACAAATAGAATTACGAACCTATTGCTTCGTCCACAAGCTGGGGTTTGGCACAGGTTTTCGTACGAGCTAACATCTTTTCTTTCAAAAAAGTTTGTTTTTGCGAAGAAGGGCCTGTATGAATCTCTTTCCATTCATATGAAATATTTTCATTCATGGCTTCTCTCTGGGAAACACTTATAGGGATCTGTTCTTTAAACAACTGAATAGCTATTTTTTTCTTTTTCATACTCGGTGCACTAGGAGTAGATGTTGTAGCTCTTCGTGGTCCTTGAGAAGGTGGTGTTACAACACACGCTTCCTTGATAACTCAAACTCGCATAGCTTTGGTCGGGTTCTTCTTCTATCTCGTAATCATGTTGGCATAGTCAGTTTGTTCATTGATTCGACAAGGGCACTTGTTCATCAGGTACCGCAAAGAGAAACTCGGACACCTATTCGAACTTACAGTTTCCACAAGACTAATGAATCTTTCATAAGAAATGTCGACATCACACACTCTCAATTTCACCTCACCTCCGACATACTTCATCACCCCATGTTTGTCTGCTTTCATCTCACCATCATAATGAATAAGAACATCAAAGAAAGCACCTGTAAGAGTTCTCACATTGAATATAATATAAAATTTATCGCATTTAATACTGTTATACTTTTATGACAATAATATTCTATAAAAACCTTAATAACAACGAAATAATCAACATGGAAACCCGAGAACCATTGAAAGCTATAATATTTACTTGAAAATAACGATAGAACCTCAACACTACATTGAAACAAAACCCAACAAACCAAACTCTACAGCCCAACATCCAAGACGAGATAGATAAGTTTTTAAAGGGTAAGTTAAAACAAAACCTACCTTTTTTATGTGAATGTGTGATGTTCTCCTCCATTTCAAACAAGAAGGAGGAAGAAAAAACCAAGAAAATCATAAACAAAAGTGGATACTTGTCTAAACTTTTGAAGGTTGGAACAAAAGTGGATATCGAGGTTCATGTTAGGGTACTATTCCCATTTTTATGAAACGAAAATAAGTAATGGGTATAAATAATGTTGCTGATAGTAGTTATGACAATTGCTACATAGTATATCAAACTTAGCTTCGACTACTTCATTTATATTTTTATCCAAATCTGTCGGCGACACATATCATTAGGGTAATCGAACGGCTAATTCGTTGTGGTCAGTCACAATCACCAAGTACACCCAAAGATTGCGTGTACCAGGTAGGTCAGAGAGTGTAGCAATTCCATGTCGGTTTTGTCCCAAAATACAACCAAGGGCAAAATAATCAAAAAAACCTTTGAAAAGTCAAAATGTGTGAGCGTGGTCTAATTGAGAAGGAATTGACATTATCATGGTCTAATTGAAAAATTACCCCTTTTTAGCCTCCTCTATTTACAATTAGAGAATACTAGATTTTGAGGATTTATTAAATATTTTGTGTGCTGAAAAGGCTTTACAAAATGTCTCACACAAATTTTCGAATCAGAATATATTTTTATTGAAAATAAACCAAAATACGTTAATAAGCAGTGATTATGGTGCATAAGTACTTGGAAACTAAGGGATCAAATTGAGATAGCCTCTTCACTTTGTGGTTTAGGATATTAATCCATAATTTTCAAATAGAATTATCTTAAACTTGATCTAGCTTGTATAATAGTTTTCTTAGATTTATTGTGATTTAGCGGCAAATTTTCAAATCAGAATATATATTTATTGAAAATAAACTGAAATACGTTAATGAGCAGCGATTATGGTGTATAAGTACTTAGAAACTAATGGATCAAATTGAGATAACTTATTCACTTTGTAGTTTAGGTTATTAATCTGTCATTTTCAAATAGAATTATCTTAAACTCGATCTAACTTGTATAATGGTTTTCTTAGATTTATAGTGATTTAGCGGCAAATTTTCAAATCAGAATATATTTTTATTGAAAATAAACCGAAATACGTTAATGAGCAGCGATTATGGTGCATAAGTACTTGGAAACTAAGGGATCAAATTGAGATAGCCTCTTCACTTTGTGGTTTAGGATATTAATCCGTAATTTTCAAATGGAAGTATTTTAAACTCAATCTAGCTTGTATAATAGTTTTATTAGATTTATGGTGATTTAGCGGTAAATTATCACCGCTCAGCTTACGTACTAATGTGTACAAATTACTAAAACAGATTGATTGTTTCCATATCTTCAAAGAATACACTACTTTTACTTGAAAATATTTATCATATGAACGTGTCCTACGAACGGGTGCTGTTATATTAAATTATTTTAAAAAATATTAGCAACTATGCATAGCTATGAGATATTAAAATTATATTAATTACTCATTTAAATTTCTTGCACCACTCTCTATAAAAAGGAAGCATCAAACCTTGATAAAACTCATCGACTTCTTTTTATTGTTAGGTTTAACAGTAGAAGTTTGATTGAAGTTTTGTGAGAATGCCCGATGTGGTGAAGATAATATTGAAGCTACTCGAATAGCAAGGCATTCCTAATCACAATAAAAGAATTATGATAAACACTACTTAAAATGCAAAACTATATTTGTCCATATATTTATTCCCCCTACATATAATACAAATATGTTATAGGGTTATTAGTTCAATGCATTTGTATCAAGTTTCTGATTTTCCATTAATTATTCTTTGAGGTTAGTTCAATGCAGTTGCATCAAGTTTCCAATTTCCTGTTAATTATTATTTGAGGTTAGTTCAATGCAATTGCATCCACTTTATGATTTCTCGTTAGTTATTCATTAAGGTTAATTCAGTACAGTTGCATCATATCCAGTTTTCGATGTTTCGTTAATTAGTATTTGAGATTAGTTCATTGCATTTGCATCTAGGTTCCAATTTCCCATTAATTACTCTTTGAGGTTAGTTCAATATATCTGCATCCAATTTCTGATTTTCCGTTAATTATTTTTCTAGGTTAGTTCGATAGTTTAATATTTCTATACAGTTTGCATACATATAAGAGTCTGTTTTTATAAACTCACTTTCATTTTGGGTTCCTAATTACTCGTAATTACTCACGTGAGAATGCTAAAAAATGGACATTTATGCTTTGAGGTCAGTGAGATGCAGTTACATCCGACTTTCGATCTCTAGTGAACTATTTTTTGAGGTTATTTCAATGAATTTGCATCCAATTTCTGATTTCCCGTTAGTTAATCTTAGATTTTAGCTTAATGTAGTTGCATCCAGTTTTTGGTTTTCCGTTAAATATTCTTTGAGGTTAGTTCAATACAGTTGCATCCAATTTCCAATTTTATATTAATTGTTCTTTGAGGTTAATTCAATGCATTTGCATCAAGTTTTCGATTTCCAATTAATTATTTTTTGAGGTTAGTTCAATATAGTTACATCAAATTTATAATTTCCCATTAATTATACATTTAGATTAGTTCAGTGCAGTTTCATCCATTTTTCAATGTTTCGTTAATTAGTCTTTGAGATTAGTTCATTGCATTTGGATCCAGTTTCTGATTTTCCATTAATAACTCTTTAAGGTTAGTTCAATACATATATATCTAGTTTCTGATTATTTATGCTTTGAGGTTAGTTCGATGCAATTATATCCGGTTTCTGATTTCCTGTTAATTATTCTTTGAGATTATTTCAATGCATTTGCATTTAGTTTCCGATTTCCCACCAATTATTCTATGAGGTTAGTTCAATGCAGTTGCATTCGGTTTTGATTTTCTGTTAATTATTTTTTGAGTTTAGTTCAATGTATCTGCATCCAATTTTCGATTTCCCATTAATTATTATCTGAGGTTTGTTTGATGTATTTGAATACCGTTTCCGATTTCCCGTTAAATATTTTTCAAGAATTTGCATCCAATTTCTAATTTCCCGTTAGTTATTATCTGACGTTAGTTTAATGCAATTGCACCCAATTTCCAATTTCTAGTTAATTACTTTTTGAGTTTAGTTTATTGCATTTGCATAAAGTTTCCGATTTCTTGTTAATTACTCTTTGAGCTCAGTTATGTATTTGAATCCAGTTTCTGATTTCCTTTCAATTATCCAATGTGGTGTGTAATACCAACTTTTACTAATCTATTTATAGTGTCCTTGCAAACATGACATAAAAAGTAGATTATGCTTGATTTACTATGTGGGATCATCGAAGATTATCCAGTTCTCGATTTCCAATTAATTATTCTTTAAATTATGCATGACTCACTATGTGGAATCTTCAAAGATTATCTATAAACAGGTGTTGTTATATTAATTATTCTTAGAAATATTTGCAAATATGCAGAACTATTATATATTAATATTATATTGATTACTCAACCAAATTTCTTATAACGTGAAAACCTCACTTTTCATTAAAAAAAAAAGAACTCACCTTTGATAAAACCCTTCAACTTTATTTTATTGTTTAATAATAAAAATTTGATTGAAGTTTTGTGAGATTGTCTAATAAGGTGAAGTTCATATATATTGAAGCTACTTAAATAGCAAGGAATTCCCAATCATACGGAAAGAGATAAGATAAACACCATTTTAAATACAAAACTATATTTATCGAGACATTCCCACAACATATAACCCAACTATATTTTGAGGTTAGTTCAATGCATTTGCATCCAATTTCTAATTTTCCGTTATTTATATTTTGATGTTAGTTCAATGCAGTTGCATCCAATTTCTAATTCATGCTATTTATTTTTTTGAGATAAGTTCAATACAGTTGTATCCAGTTTCTGATTTCTCGTTAATTTTTTTTTTCAATTAGTTCAACACATTTGCATCTAATTTCTAATTTCCTGTTAATTGTTCTTTGAGGTCAGTTCAATGCATTTGCATCTAATTTCTGATTTTCTATTAATTATTCTGTGAGATTAGTTTAATACATTTGCATCCAGTTTCCAATTTCTTGTTTATTATTTAATAAAGTTGCATTTGCTTCTAGTTTCCGATTTTCCGTTAATTATTGTTTGAGGTTAGTTCAATGAATTTGCATCCAGTTTTCGATTTCTAGTTAATTATTTCTTGAGGTTAGTTCAATGCATTTGCATCCAGTTTATTTTTTGAGATTAGTTCAGTGCAGTTGCATCTGGTTTCCGTTTTCCCGTTAATTATTTTTTAAGATTAGTTCCACGTATTTGCATCATGTTTCCAATTTATAATTAATTTTTCTTTGAGGTTAGTTCAATGCAGTTGTATCCAGTGTCCGATTTCTTATTAATTTAATCTTTGAGGGTTAGCTCAATGCATTTGCATCCAGTTTTTGATTTTTCGACAATTATTTTTTTTTCTGTTAGTTTGATGTATTTGCATCCAAGTTTTGATTTTCCGTTAATTATTCTTTGAGGTTAGTTTAATGCAGTTGTATCCATATTCCAATTTTCTATTAATTACTTTTTAAGATTAGTTTAATGCTTGTATTTGCATCCAGTTTTCAATTTCCTGTTAAACATTATTTGAGGTTAGTTCGATGCATTTGCATCCAGTTTTCGGTTCACCATTAATTGTTTTTTGACGTTGGTTTCATTCAGTATTATATATTTTTTAAAATATTTGTCATTATTGCTTTGTCGTTATTTTTTTTTCATTTTCTATTATATATTTTGTGATGTTATTTTTTGTATAATTGTTTTTAACTATGTTTTGAGGCCGTGTTAAGGATATATTCGAAATAAGTCGGTGATTTATCATAGACACTAGAATTGTATGATTTGTAATAATGAATTAGTTTCTACAAATCACCTATTTTTTAGCAATTTTTTTTATTTGATCAAATATATAAAAATTGAAACACTAAAAGTGTTTGATTCATAATAGAAAATTATCTTTTACAAATCATCTATTTTTTAGCAATTTTTTTTATTATAAATATACTCAAACTCTTCAAAGAGATTCTATGTACGTGGGATTGTAGGCTATTAGAAAAGATTATCTTTCATATTAAAGTGCCACATAGAAGAGAAAAAACTAACTCTCATATTAGAGTGTCACATAGGAGAGAGAAAATCCTCCATTAGAGGTCTCTGTTTTAGTATATAGACAAGGTTTTAGACCTGGTTCACAGCCTATAAATTTTTGCCAGGAATTCAATGACGGATAATTATTAGCATAATCTTTTAGAATTGATTTAGCAATTGGAGTTGTATAAAATTTCATTGCGAGATGTTGATTGACTTATTAGAGTTGAGGTTGTATTATGAAACTTCTTAAGATTAAGAGCTCTTGTTGTATTATGAAACTTTTTATGATTTAAGAGTGTCCACATGGCATACCTCTCTCTCAAGAACGCGCCACATAGGAAATAGATAGTCCTGTTTTGTTTTAAGGAACACAAAATTGACTATTTGCATTGTATAAATAAAAGGAGAAAATATTAAAAAACAAGCATAAAACTAAACAGATACCATCTTTTTAATGAGAACTTGTATCCGAATCTACCAACGTTTGGTACAATTAAACTTTACGGGCTAGAACTAAAAAGATTGGTATAATTATAAAACTATCATAAAACTAAACGAACACCATCTTTTGGGCAGCTTGATCAGGCCGCTATCTTTTACTTGTGTTAATTTAGCGTCGGAAGAGTTAGTAATACTTGGCAAATCCCCAGATCGGATGTTCTCCAGACAGACGAGGCTATTGAAATGAGTAGTAGTAATATCGTCCCAGTGGAATTCACAAATTACACTTCGCACTTAGGACTCTAAGGCTGATTCTTGACAACCATGAACCTTAATATTGTCGAAGTTGGAGTTGCAAGCACAAAAGTCATGATTCATTTCATATTTATTATGGTGAAGATTAGTCCAAATCTTTTTTTCTACGTCTTCTAAAGTCCAAATGCTGTAATAATGGCAATCAAGAGAACCAAATATGAGATACAAAGATCCCCTAACACCAACTAACTGGAATCTCATTCCCACTTTCAAATTATAGTACTTTGCAACGTTTGGCATTTCTATTTCCTCTATCTTCTCACTTGCAATGTCCAATGAGAGGATTTGAGATCTATTGACATTCTTAAGACGAAAAACCCAATCCACATCCAACACGATAACGCCATGACAGTGTCAACTTCCTCCAAGATGCCTTTTTGATGCATGTACCACCTAAAGTCAAGACCAAGAGCTTCTGATAATGAGGACCCACTGCGAAGTGCACCGGAAATATCAGTAGGACCACCATCATTAATGACTTTGTAATATTCTTTCTCCCCAGAATCATCAACTTCATCTTCTTCAATATCATCTTCTGTTGGAACGAAATGTGTCATACGATTGAAATATGCCCACATTTTATTCATATAATACTCAAACAACAATCCAGAGTTTCTTATTGTATCATACACTTTAACATCTTCCTGCACAAAATCATCAACTTCTCTCTCTTCATCATCTTCTTCCTCACTAGAATCATCAACTTCCTTATCACTAGCAGTGATGTCTTCATCATCATCATGCCTCCTATACCAAGCCAGAATCTTATATTGGTGCATAGTATCGTCAAAGACTAGTCGAAAATTTTCATAAACCTTCTTTGGGGGACAAGGTATCTTGGTAGAAAAACGAGTAGCCTGGTTGATAATGTGGTATGAATCAGGATAAGTATAGGGGAATTGGAAGGGGACTGGCCGATCCAAGAAATGCGTCTCACCTCCTTAATTCAGATCTGGTTCCACTTATCCTCCTCCATTTCAACCCCCTCTTTTCAATCCTTCACTAAATAACCTCCCTCCTTTTGTTAAAATAACATAATCCTAGTCTAATTTGGGATTCTCACAGACAATTTGCTTCTTTTTCTTACATTTCCATTAAAGAGTGACATTTATCATTTTCTTGTTTTAAGGATGGAGAAAAACAGCGTTTAAAATAATCTCTCCCTCAATGAACTTCGATCTCTCTCTCAATCACTTTTGATTTTTATCTGTAATCAATTTCGATAGGTTTGGTTTAAAACTATATTTCATTTTTCTATAGGAGCTTGGTTTGTTTGAAATATTTGATTTTGAATCTATTAACTAATTTTCTTCGACTATTTTAGATCTTTTTCAATTTCATCTTATTGTTGGGCCTTAATCTCTTCAAATTAATTAAATAGACTTGATGATATCATCTCAACTTGTGGGTTTGAACAAATAGTTCCGTTTTTTTTTTTCTTCTTCTATTTTTTTTCTTCCTTCAATTTTTTAGTGTGCAAATGTATTCTCACTAGAAATTCTACTATGTAGATATATTTTTACATATGAGTTTTTCTATGTAAATTTATTTTTGCATACTCATTTTTCTATATAAATATATTTTTGCATACTCATTTTTCTGTGTAAATTTATTTTTGCATACTTTATATGCAAATTTAATTTTTCAAACTAATTTTGCTATGCAAATCTATTTTTGCATAGTAGTTTTATATGAAAGTTGTTTTTGCATAAGAATCGTACACTACAAAACTGTTTTTGCGTTACGAATTTTACGTTGTGGCTTCTTAATTCATTCGTTGAGGGAAATGCATCTAGCCCTTTTTGGTCAAGGGAAATCATCATCAATTTCTTACTCACAACCTTATTAATCTTTTTAATATAAAAACAAAAAAAAAATTATTTTGAAAAAAAAAATTGAAAGACCTTGTTTGTTTTAAAATCTAGTTTTTGAGAAATTCTGTTGTTTTTTATTTTTAGATTCACTTTAAGTCTTTCGTAAGAAGAGAATTTGCAAGTTGTCTTCCCAAAAACAAAAAGAGAATATGGGCATAATGTGTTTTACTCGCAAGGTTTTATTTCGGAGGCAATTTCATCATTTCAGACAGTTAGTATTGGGGTTTTAAAAAGAGGGGTGTTTTGTGAGTTGATGTGCTTAGCGCATTCCCAATGCAAACAATTTTGAGGGGAAATAGCAACTTGTCACTCTTATAAGTGAAAAAACAATAACCCAATACAAAGGTGATAATGAATGTAGCTTTTCACTAAATTACAATGAGGGTAGTACTACTGAGATAGTTGCTGACTTGTGATCTTCGGACGGAACCTTTTATTCCGTCTGGCATCTATTTTCGGAACCAGCGAGTTTTTTCGACTTTAAAATATGTCCAAATGAAAGGCAAACCATAGAGGACACAAGTTTAACAGCAAGGTTGGGGATGCTACAATACATCTTTTCTGTTCCACCTTCAATGCATATATCTTCACTATATTGAATGCAGTAAATCATTACCTTTTAACTGTGTATCTCTTTCCAAGTTGTCATTACTTCATATATGAAAATTTTCATGGCTAAATACAAATCAACTACAGGACAGAGAAGCTGCAGATTAAGCTAGGATATATGTATATATAATGCGAGTACAATCTGCTGGATAGTGACCAAGTCACTTGGTCACTCTCCCAGTCAAGTAACTTCACAGCCAGTTCTGCTTATCAAGAGGACCGGCATTAAAGTGAAGTGGTCTAGACTTGCTTGGGTAAACTTGCGATCCTCCTGTACCTGGAAGTTCTTTGCAGGTTGTATGTCTGCTCAGGACACACTTATGAGTAGGATACTTGACCAGTCTAATTGCAGCTTTTGGGTTTACAATAACAGAAACTCTGAACACCTGTTCTTCAGTTGCATTACTCTTCTATTGTGTTGCAGGGTGTGAAAACTAAAGCTGGGGTGAGGAAGTTTGGTCTAGTCTTCAGTTTATGAAAGGCATTACCTACTGCAGCAATGTAAGGGGAAGGACTACTACAGTCAGAAGTTAGGACTTAGGAGAGCTGCTCTATGGGCTGAGAGGAACCCCAGGATATTCAGAAACAAAAGCTAAACCCCCTCAACTGGTAAAGGACCTTAAGAGCATGAGAAGAAATACGCAGTGAATAATGGAAAAAGTGCCACACATATAAGTGTATAACAGCATTCTTGGGGATGCCAGAATACTTAACTGCTTTTCCACCATTCAAAGTATCTTTTCACTACTTTTACTAGATCGTTTTACAGATGAAGCTGTCTATGGCTAAATAAAAACCAACAAGATCACCAAGAAGCAGCAGATTAAGGATATAAATTAACACAAAAAAGTCAGACGAAATAGATAGGAACTAGCTAGGACAAGGATGGACATGACTAAGTCAATCATATGAATATACACTAAATGGATAAGCCTTCAATTTAATGTTCTGGATCCCAGAAATGCCATTAGCCTCTGAATCACTTGATATCACTTTTAAATTTGAAGGAAGTTTGAGATGGAAATAACCTTTGAATTTGGGATGACAATTTGATTCCCTAACTACCACTCAAAAATCCAATGACCTTATAGACAATCAAACTGCAACTTGGAAACTTGATCTCATTCACAACCTCTTCATCATAGATGCAGCCTCTTGCATTCTAGTACAACTTGGTCAAAACCAAACATCTAACAAACTTATAATGCTTCCTCAACAAAGTGACTTATTTACAATTAAAGCAGCATACACCTTTTCCTTCTCTGAAAACCAATCTACCAAAATGTCACCTGTAATTCCTCCCACCATATGGAACACTGTTTGAATGATTTATGCACCACATAGAATTAAAATCTACTTTTGGAAGCAATTAAGAAACATTATCCCTACAAAACAACTAGTACACTCGAGACATATTATTCCTTCTCATACTTTCCCAAGATGCAACACTCTATTGAATGTGCTGAACATGTTATTTTGTCAAGTCCTGTTATTTCACCAGTTTAGTTTGCCTCTAATTTCTCTTTGAAAACTGATCTCTGGCATCAATACCATATTAGCAACAATACCAAAAGAAATTTCATCCATACCCTCATTTATCTCTCAACCAATGCATACTTCACTCGGTTTAAGCTAAATCAGCTCACCTTTCAAAACCACAAATTTTTCTCCCAAAAAAAAACTTCTCACTCATGCTTACAGTTCTATCATTCCATATTCCACTCCTGACCACTCAACTTCATTACATATACTCCTCTTAACAACCTTCAACCTTCTAACCACTGCTAGTTCTTTTTCTTATTAAACCAGCGAGATATGGATTCTTCAAAACTAGATGGGCTAACAATCCTCACATTGCAGGTTCCAAACATATTGTCTCCTCATTCCTCAACCATAGAGTAAACTGAAGCCACAGCAATCAAAGAAGGTTTAATCGAAATAGTTTTTGAACTCTTGGGAAGCTCGTATCAAGTCAATAGTTTTTGGACATGTTCTTTCAGGTGAAATGGACAAGCAATACCAAATGCATGATTTAATCGAAATTAATAGTTTCTCTGATGACGAAGGATTATCCCGGAATATCGTGTTGTTCCTTGCACTCACAGTCTCGTAAGGCGACAAATTCCAGATCAGTGTCCCTAGGGAAGTCGTGACCAGCTTTGGCCATAACGTAAACACGTCCTCAAGCTCAAATGTGCAACTACAGTTTTTAGGTGTGACTGTCTTTCTGTAAAAGTAAATTCAAGGTATCTCATCTTCTCCATCATGGTAAAGTTCCCATATTTTGGTAGTATTAGGAGTTGAATGTCTAAGCTTCTACTTTAAGTGTCTTTCATCCAAGAGAAGTTTATCCTAATGCTAATGTGTTAGCCAAATAGAGTTGTGTCAAGCTGCTAGAGTCGTAGGCAATACAGTCCCTTTTAAATGTTCAGTCCTGGACTCCTGGCTGTCCTGCTACAAGCAGAACATGAAGATGTTCTATGAACTTTTTGTGATTACTTATCATATTTTACATCTTTATGATGAAAAATAATTGACATACTTGTATGTATAACCAATGTCATTTACCAAATAACTCAAATAAAAAGGCAAAACACAATGATATGATGACCAATTAGCATATTTTTGAAATCCCAAGAACACGTTCAGCATTATACATAAAAAATATAAAATAAGATCAAATTTACCAACTTACAGAACTGAGACATTGTTAAACCGAAGGTTTAGATTCAAGGCTGACATTATTAAGTCGCTCAAGAGACAAAATAAGTGCTTGGGTACCCAAATTTCCTTCCCCATGAGCCTGAAGTGATAAATAAAGCTGTTGAGCTAAAGCCAAACCAGGTAGAGCAAGACCCATATTTTGACACTCTTTCAAACAAATACCCAAATCCTTAACAAAATGATTCACATAAAACCCAGCCTCAAAATCCCTTCCCAAAATCCTACTTCCATACAAATCCAACGACTTGGAACCCGCCGCCCCAGTGGAAATCGCATTCAAATACAGCCCAACATCCAATCCAGCCTTGTGCGCATACACCATTCCTTCCACTAATCCCACCATTGTCGACGCAATTGTTATTTGATTCGCAAGTTTCGTGAATTGCCCCTTACCTGGTCCACCCATATAATTAACCTTCCCTAGACAACTAAACAAAGGCTCAAGTCTCCTAACCACCAATTCATTGCCACCAGCAAATATCGCGAGTGTACCCTCCTTCGCCCCACGGTCCCCACCGGACACTGGGGCGTCAACAGACGCACAATTCTTAGCGTCGGCAGCCGAGGAAATTTCGACCGCGAGTGACGGGTCACTTGTCGTCATATCGACGAGTATACCGCCCTCGCGAAGCCCGTTAAGGGCGCCCAACGGGCCGATAAGGACGGCCCGGACATCCGATGGGTACCCGACTATGGAGAAAACAACGTCCGATCGGGCTGCCACGTCGGATGGGGAATGGACAAATTGGGCGCCCATATCGATTAATGGTTGGGCTTTGGATTTGGTTCGGGTAAAGATAGTGAGTGGGTAGCCGGCTTTGATGAGATGGGAACACATGGATCGGCCCATAACTCCTGTTCCGATCCAGCCCACTCTAGTGTTTGTTGGATTCATTAAGTCGGTTGTGGTAGACATGGAGCAGCGGATTTTGTTGAAGAAGAGTTGAGTGGTGGTTTGAAGCTTTGTCTGGGTTAGTGAGCGGAGGAGTGTTATAAAAGGAGCTCTCATCTGAAAATTGGGATAACATTTTGAAATCTCGGTACTAATGTCTGACCAAAATGCCAACCATTGAAATCTCGTTCTATCTCGGAAATATATCAGAAATATATCAATCCTTGTCTACAATTTTATAATGGTTGCAAAGGGAGAAAATTATCATAAAATTATCTCCGCGGTTTCTGAATTAAAGAGTACAAAGTTTATGGAAATGACTGCTTGAATTTGTTTAAAGAGTAGTTGGATGCAGTTGCATACGTTTTTGTTATGTAAAACATATCTCTTAATTTTCTGTCACTATATGATTCATTTTGTGTACTTGGAGAAGTTGGATTTAGATTCTGTGAGAAATTTGCATTTAAATTTGATTGAAATTGAATTTTGGAGATAGTAGAAAAGATTGGAATATAGTTTTGGAAGAATTTAAATTTTAAACACCTTTATTCGTTTAAGTATTAAGAAAACAAATAATACATTTTGCGCATTAGAGATGTGTGTACCACCATATTAGTACCCTTACTAATGGATTCCATTGGAGACTTAGTCTTAATCGTAAGTTTATGTGACCAAGCTGCTCATGGACACCTGGATGGCTCACCACCTAGACGACTCACATGTTCAATTGACCACTTGGACGGCTCACGTGTTCAGTTGGACACTTGAACGGCTCATAGGTTAAGTCAGTCACGTGGACGGCTCACAGGTTAAGTTGGTCACATGGATGGCTCACAAGTTTAGTTAGACATCTGGACGGCTCACAGGTTAAGCCGGTCACCCGGATGGCTCACAGGTTCAGTTAACCACCTACGCCGGTCACAAATTCAGTTGACCAGTCTTATCCAGTGAGAGTCCTTGTGTTATAAGAACTCTTATACATCGATAAATATCACTTCTCTTTTACAAAGAACGACGGCCATGAAAACTTGATTCCATAAAACACTCTGGATACATAGGCATCCATTGACATGGTTCAGTCTCTCCTCCACCACAAGCAACACCCCTTACAATTTCATGAGTGTGTTTAGGTGATTTATTGCCCAAATATAATTGGTGCCGTCTTCCACGAATCTCTCTCAATCTTTGTCAATGGCTAATATAACAAGATCTAAAGCGAGCGAGCAAGCAAGAGCACAACCATCCGAGGGAAACAATATACCAAATGTTGAAGTTCGTTTCAATCAAGTTGCATCAAACCAACTGGCTCCACCTTTGCTACTTCAAGTACCATGACAACACACATCTAAATTTCCAAGGTCCCAGGCTCTAGTATCTTTTCCTCATAATGGTACAAATTCACCAGATGCAGATGCAGGTGTAGATCCAGAAAATATGGAGACAAGTGATGAAGACCTGACCCTAGAGGCACTGCGTCACAAGCTCATAAGGGAAAAAGAGCATAACGCGGACTTGCAAAAGCAAATAAATGAAGGGAAGCAAGTACAAACAAATAACAATGATACTGCTTTATCCACTCCATTAAGAACAAAGATCTAGAGAAAACCGCAGTGTATTCCACTGTTTGCAAGGCAATAGCGAAAGATTCCGAACCACTGATGTTGTCCCTGAGATTCAACCAATCAATCAAGGCCAAGAAATATTTCAACAAATTTATTAAGGTGATTGACCTCTCCTGGGAAACAAACAAAAAGTTGTTGTTCTCTACACCACATTTATGTCGATGGTACAGAGAGTCATATCAATCCACAATTGGTAATCTGGTCGTGATACACAAGTTCCATAAATTCGTGCATATGTCAATTGAACGAAACATGGATGCGTGTTTTACTTTCTTTGGGGTCTAGTAAGGCGTGGATGAGAGTTTCATGCTGGACGAATCTATTTGAGGAAGTAAGCAATCTAAAGGATTGATCCAATACTCCCATCTTCCTAGTATGGTATGGTGCTTATGATATTGCACTAAATTCATTAATCTAAAGAAAGGATCCCAGATCTTGAACTCATAAATCACAATCTTGTCATTTTACTTATTGTATTATATGTACATCTAGGACCCCCTAATTAAATATTTGGAAAAGATTCTACTAACCTACACACTCATTCAAGTTACTGTTTCATCTCCTTGTGTTGGTGTACAACCCCATCTATCAATTGTATTAATACTGCAAGGATTATTAGCACTAATTTTCTTGTACATTTATTGATTTTTGTTCCTGACATATATATCATCCATGTACATCAGTAAAGCAAAATCTATATATGTCTTAACCAATGATTTTCATAACTGCATTAAGACTCTTCTAGTCATACATACATGGATTGATACTAAATCAATCATGGGTGTTTGCCACTCATTGGACTTTAGGTCTAATTCTAGATGCTTGTTTCAAAGCATCATTTTTGGCTAGATTATTCTATATATATATATATATATATATATATATATATATATATATATATATATATATATATATATATATATATATTTTTTTTTTTTTTTTTTTATTTTTTTTTCTCTTCTAACATTTTGCAGAGATCAACTCTTTTAAGGATCTCATTCTCATAGTCCCAAACTCCCATTGCATGTAAGAACAACATAAACAAAAAGAGCAATGGAATGTCTCTACATTTATTGGGCCTTAAGACATTCCCTAGTTTTCTTTCACGTGAAAGAGAAACTAGGGAATGTCTTAGGCCTAATAAGGTGCTCTCACACAAGACTCACATATGTTGTCAAAGCAATGGGAGTTTAAGACACCTATAGACATTCCATTGCTCTTTTTGTTTATGCTTGTTGCTTCCAAGAGATTCTTTTGACCTTGTGGAATTTGCTTGAGAATGAGATCCTTAAAAGAGTTGATTGTTTGATGATGGTTAAAGACCAAAAGAATCTTTTCATCGAAAAAACTCTAACGGGCGGAAACTAGATATTCAAGAATTGAGAAAATTGCTCTCACTTTGGTTCACTCTGCAAGACGCCTTAAGTTGTACTTTCAAGGATGATTGGTCAAGGTATACACTAAGTACCCTTTTCGCAAAGTACTCCGGAATGCACAAGAATCAAGTAGACTGGTTGAATGGGACAATTATTTGAGTGCATATAACATTACTTTTGAACCGCGTACTTCATAAAAAGGCCATGTTTTTGCATCTTTAATGTCGAACTTTCCAATCGATGATATGGTCACAGAAATCAATCATGATGAAGACTCATCCACTGAAAAGGCAACAGTTGGGGGCGGCGAGGTCCCACAAACATCTATTACCCTGTCATCAGACGCATAGATAGCCTACACAGACGGATCATATAACGAGTTTGAATTCAAGCTCGAGTGTCTTTTTATTACTCCTGATGATTCAGTGATTAAGCACTCAGTTCGTTTCGATTTCAAAGCATCTAACAATGTAGCGGAATATGAAGCAGTCCTTTATGCCATGCATATTGCTTTAAGATTAAAAGTTTGGAAGCTTCAAATTTTTATAGACTCTCGATTAGTGGCAAGTCAATTTGGAGGCTTTTTTGAAGCACGGGATGATAAGACGGCAGCATATCTAGACTTGATCCATAGACTTGCTCATCAATTTGATGTCATTTCAATCATTCAGAGACCTCGAAATGACATTTGACAACATGCTAACGTCTTAGCATACCTCTCTATATCTGTCGCTATTGATGGCCCAAGACAAGTCATCATTGATTTCCAACAAGATCCAAGTATTAATTTGTCAGTTGAGCAACTCACTGACATTTACATCAACACGTGCTATTTTTTCATTATTTATTCAGAGCCATCACCTTTAAGCGATCATGTTGTGACCAAAAAAAAAAGAAACTATGATGACAATGATGAATAATGTTGCTTAACTAGCTAAATTCTGATTCCTCTCAAGATATAGACATGTTTAACTAAGGGAATGAAATAGAATTAGCCTCAGGAGTTGTTCAAGGCGACCAAGATCTCAACGATTCAACAGAGAGGCCCCGCACTTTTGATTTGCCTATGCTGGTAGCACTAACCAAGGACTGGCGAACTCCATACATTGCCTTTCTGAACAATGACATATTTTCTTCAAACCCCAAACTCACTGAGACTGTCAAGCGAGACGCTTGGAAATTCTTAACGATAACATCGTCCAATGGTGATCCACAGTTGTATAAAAAGATAAATATTTTATCCCCCATGCTTAGATGCCTCACCAAAGCAGAAGACTTACTCATGTTAAAAGAAATTCATGTAAGCATTTGTGGCAATCATGCCGGTAGTTAAAATTTGGCTCATAAAGCAATGACCTAGGGATATTGGTGGCCTTGTAAGCAACTAGCTGCCAATCAAATTTCTCAAACATGTATACCTTGTCAAAAACACTACAACATAGGTGCTCTACCAGCCACCGAATTGCATCAAATTTTTTCTCCATGGTCATTTGCAATGGGGTTTGGACATTATTGGCCCCTTCCCTATCCCGTTCAAGAAGACACATTAAAGGGTGAAGACTTGAGAACTGGCATACGAACTAGCAGACGTCCTCAAACCGACCTACAGTAAAGCTTCGAGAGCTACCACTCTAACAAAAATGTAGACTTAGGGGAGGCTACAAATAACCAACGTAAAGTAGTTGTACAATCTGACATAAAACATTAGTGAATCCCAACAAACCTACACTAACCAGTAAATTAAAGACGCAATCAAAATGTTATTTTTGAAAGAAACTGAAGAAATATCGAGAAATCATAATAAAGTTTAAGTTTTATATACAACTCAAGACTGGGGGCGAGCACTTGTCGAGTACTTACGATTTGGAATTAACACCAATTAACAATAGTTGTGTCATTTATGCTTATGGCTGATAACATAACGAGTCTTGCTACTGGATGGTAAGTATATCATTTTGAAGACAACTACAAAAACCTACAATGACTCAATACTATGTACAGTTATTTCTATGATACCAGCAGAAAAAGTGCACTGACTTCAATAGTCTTCTAACTCATATCATAATTGGGGGTGACGGAGACATGTTAAGAGCTAAATTTGTTCAAACACTAGAGTATTTTTGAAAGTTGGCGTTCATGCGATGATTTTCAGGAACTAACTCTTTATAAACGACAAATAGTTAATCAAAGTCACAGAGTTTGCGTTTGCGATACCAAACTCTGTGCAATCAAAGTCTTGGTTTGCATTTGCAATACCAACTCTATGCAATCAAAGTCACAGAGTTTGCATTTGTGATACCAAACTCGATCTATGTGACCAAAGTCCTGATTTGCGTTTGCGATACCAACTCTAGGCAATCAAAGTTGCAGAGCTTGCGTTTGCGATACCAAACTCTGTGCAATCAAAGTCCTAGTTTGGGTTCACGATACCAACTCTAAGCAATCAAAGTCGCAGAGTTTGCGTTTGCGATACTAAACTCTGTGCAATCATAGTCCTGGTTTGGGTTTGCGATACTAACTCTAGGCAATCAAAGTCCCAGAGTTTGCATTTGCGATACCAAACTCTGTGCAACCAAAGTCTTGGTTTGCGTTTGTGATACGAACTCTAGGCAATCAAAGTCGCAGAGTTTGCATTTGCAATACCAAACTCTTATTTCAGTAACTTTCTTCTTTGCCAAATCGAATAAATTCCATCTGGCAAAGAGGGGGCGAAGTGTGTACCACCATATTAGTACACTTACTAATGGATTTCATTGGGGACTTAGTCTTAATCGTAAGTTTATGTGACCAAGCTGCTCATGGATACCTGGATGGCTTACATGTTCAGTTGGCCACCTAGACGACTCACATGTTCAATTGACCACCTAGACGACTCACATGTTTAGTTAGCCACCTAGACGGCTCACGTGTTCAGTTGGACACTTGGACGACTCACAGGTTAAGTTGGTCAATCACATGGACAGCTCACAAGTTTAGTTAGACATCTAGACGGCTTATAGGTTAAGTCGGTCACCCGGATGGCTCACAGGTTCAATTAAGCACCTAGGCCGGTCACATATTCAATTGACCAATCTTATCCAGTGAGAGTCCTTGTGTTATAAGAACTTTTATACATCTATAAATATCACTTCTCTTTTACAAAGAACGATGGCCATGAAGACTTGATTCCATAAAACACTCTGGATACGTAGGCATCCATTGACATGGTTCAGTCTCTCCTCCACCACAAGCAACACCCCTTACAACTTCATTAGTGTGTTTAGGTGATTTATTGCCCAAACAAGAGACATTCTAGCCTCCATTTCACAAAGGTACAAAGTCCAGTCCAGAACTCACTAGATTTATCTATTAGCCACTTCTACCAAGAAATCAAGCATAACGCACAATTTACAAATGTTTTTACGCCTCTTACTTTCATGAAAATATGAAGTAGAGTATTTGTAATTTTTCTGCGTTTGAGTGTGCATCTTGATGGAAGGCAAGCGAGTACCAACACCAGGTTCACAGTAATTGAGCTTCTGACTACTGCCAAAATCTGCAAGTTTAGAATTTTACCTGTTGAGAACCTGCCATGAGCACTAATTAAGCTTATGAACTGAGTCTGAAACTCTGAATAGAAGAAAAAGAAACAAGACCTGGTTACCACTTGCACCAAGACAATCTTTCTATTATGTGCTAAATGTGTGGGAGCATGGGGTAGTGGGTAATACTTGCTGTAAGTGGGTTGTGGTCATTATGTGTTAGTGGGTAGTTAGTAGTAATTGCAAATTAGTATGCAAGTTTTATAAATAGTTGTAACCATGGACTGAATTAGGGATGAGAAGAATATTATTGTAGTTTGTACTTGTGTGTGGATTAGGAGGTCAAAGGCTCCTCAATAAGCCTTAATATTATGTGTTTTCAATACAATCACTTCAATATTGTATCACTTTCACATAAGAGTTACCTGGCCTAGTCGCCTCACAATCCACAAGAAATAGGCATCTGAGTAGAAATTACCCATTCATTAATAGCAAGAGATGTTCCAGTCTTAGCCAATCTATTTGCAGTAAAGTTGGTTTCCCTGAAAATGAAAGTAATATAATCTTTATGTTCGGAACCTCAAGTATGCAGTTTTACCACCTTGCTTGCAATATCCATGGTACATCTCCACTATTAAAAGCCAATGCAGCAACCTTAGAGTCTGTCTCCACCCATAGGTTTAACCATCCCCTAGATACTGCAATCTCCACCCCTTCAAGAATGGCCATACACTCTGTCCAAAAGCTTGTGCCATTGCCAATGTTCTTCCACACAATAAGCTTGAAAACTACCATATTGTCTCTGTAAGAAATGCCAATTCCAGCCATTCCCGGATTACCCAATGAAGTCTCATCTGTGTTCAACTTCAATATATTTGGTTTCAGAGGAATCCAAATATATTGCTTGATACTTTGGTACTCTCCGTGCTTTAGACCTAACATACCAGAATTTAAGAACAACATCTTCAAACTAGGATCTGTAATTATAAGTACTAGCATCATGCACATTTGATGCACGTGTTAACAATACAAATTTATAGAACAGGGTAGCAAATGGAACCTTAGGAGGAGGTAGGTTTTGTATCTGTGATAGACACAATGTTTCAAAGAAATAGATTATACAAATGTACAATTGTGAAACAACAAAAAGATCAGAGTATGGTGTAAATATGCATATTAGCAAATAGGCATTTGCGGCAAACTAATGTTGGCGATTCATTGCTTTGCGACTAAGCATTCATTTCGAAGTCGATGATAATATAGCCTCTGCCTCTCTCCAACAACTTTGTTTATTTCATCAAAGGTGCTACACCCCATCAAAAAGGACATTATATTGTAATTGGAAAGTTACTTTCACAAAAATAACTTGACCTTTGTTATAGCAGCTGTTAGAGTAGTTTGATAATAAACCACGTAAGGTGGTGTTTTACTGTTTTAGAGAATTAGCTTTATTCCTAAATACTTGAAAACAATAATTGATTTTAACATAGTTGTAGCTTAGCAAGTGTTTTGAATACACTAAATTATTTATGAAGGCAACATTCTAAAAACTACTCGAAACTCTTACTGTAATACAAAAAGTTGACGAAGGCTTTTAGAGTTCTACCCAAGATCAATTCATTAAAGGTGAAACAAACAAAGAATAGGATCTAGAGAAAACAAAGTGGAGCAATTGTAAAAGTATTGTAACAACACAATGGTCTAACACTGGATACATACAACATAAAGATGTATTGTTTCTTACTTTATAGTAGAGTGGTGCTCAAGCTCCTCAAGCAATTTGTCATTGTCATCATCTTAAAGGCAAGCAACAAGCTCTATGTCTTATATATTCTCCTCGGTGGAGTCCAACATTATCAAAAATATCAACTGCATAACCGATTTGTTCATGTTGATTAACTCAATAACACGCAAAATTGTTAGGATAACAAAGTAATTAAGCAACACATACTCTTGGTTTGTCGTAGAGATACTGAAAATTACAGAAAAGAATGGGCAGTACGAAGCTTCGCTTTCTCTACTTTGTCTTGGGAGAAGCGACCTCTTTCTTAAGTGGTGGGGTGGTTGGTTGAGCTGCAATTTGTGGTTGTGCACTGATCTCTTCCCAAACTTCAATCCATGTAATTATGGAATCTGCAAGCTTCTCAAAATAATTGTCGATGGGACCTAGCTTCTCCTTCGCCTGCTTGGACTCTTGGGAGAAGTGACCTCTTTCTTAAGTGGTGGGGTGGTGGGGTGGTGGGCTGAGCTGCAGCTTGTGGTAGTGCACTAATCAATCTCTTCCCAAACTTCAACTCATATATGTAACCATGGAATCTGCAAGCTTCTCAAAATAATTTTCAATGGGACCTAGCTTATCTCAAAATAATTGTCAATGGGACCAGCTAGCTTCTCCTTCACCTGCTTGGACAATTCAATGTAGCATTTTTGTATGATTGTACATTCCTTTGGGAGTACAACAGATTGGAAAAAGGGAATGATTTCTTCTTGCCAATAGATGCCTTTGCACTCTTTCTTTAAGTTCACAAATGAGTTGCTTGCTTTCTTGTGCCAAATGTATGGCAATCCTGTCCTAACACTTAGACTGGTATGCTCACAAATAACCTGCATGCCAATCCAACCGGACATATTTAAAAGGTGAGTAGAAAAAGAAGGGTCTCTTGAGAGCAAAGAGTGGAAATTTCAACTTTGAACCAACTACCAAGTATTTGAAGGACCAAGCGAAGCAAATTCAGTATCTAACTTGAGTAACCTCAAAATGAAAGTTAGCTTTCTACGAAATGATTTTATTCTAAACCTACTGTAACGCTCGTATTTAAAATACGGATTTATTTATTTATTAATTAATTAAATAATTTATTTTTAAAAAAAAATTGGTTGGATTGGACTCGAGACATGTGGGCCTGGTTTTTGGGCCCGAGTCTGTTTTGGGCTTGGGTTTCGGACCCAAGTATATAAACACATTTTTCTAAAGAATAGGGTTTTAAAAATAATAAAAATAATGAAAATGGAGGCAGAGAGAGAAGCTGGTTTGCGGGAGAGGCGGAGCGCGACGGTTCGGACTACGGAGGATTTGTCGGGTTTTAATTCAGGTGAGTAGCTATTTGGCTATTTCACCGGATTTATAGTTTTTCGCATATCGGTATACTGTTTAATGTTTCTGTTTTTACTGTTCATTATATTGTTTTGATTCGACGTCGTGTTGTCGAGTTGTTAAAACTCGAGTGAATTCGGATTTGATATAGACTGTCGAAACTTTGTTAAAATTGGTTAAACTGTCGAAACTCTTACGGGGCTGTTAATGCCGGCTAAAGCCTCAAAGCAGTTAATCTTTCTCTGTATTGAAATACTGTGATACTGTGGTGGTATGGGAATAGTGTGGGTCGATGTTGGTGGAAGTTTGGACGGTGCTGTCGGCACAAATGGCGTCGCCCAGAGACAATAAAAAGAGAGCAAAATCCTGTTGTTTTGATTTAATTTTTGTTGTGATGTTTCGATTTGTGGTGGGTTTGTATTGTTGGAGGTGAGTGGGGGTTTGAGTGAGTGCTGTTGGGGCAGTTTGAAGCTCGGAAAATTCATCCATGGCGGCGACCAGTAACGCCCAGACGTCCTCCAGTAATTTGATTTTTATTGTTTTTGTTGTTTTGTTGTTGATTGAAGATGGATGAATGAATGTTGGGTTGTTGTGGGTTGCTTGATTGATGAATGGGGGTAGTGAGGAGGCGTGAATGTTGATGGAGAGCTTGGAGCAACCATTAATGGCGGTCCGAAATTCTTTACAGATCTAGTTTTGGGTAAATCGAGATTTAAGGATTTGAGATTTTTGGTTTTATTAAAGTGGTAGGGGTTTGTAGGAGGATTAAAATCGGTGGGTTTGATTGGGTGGTCGAGTGGAGGTCGACGGTGGTCGATCCGGTGGTGGCAATTGGAGAAGATGCATTGTTGACCGAATTGGGCCTGGGGCTTGGGCCTGGGCCAAAAGCTCTAATTTTATGTGGGCCGAAATCCAAATTTTCTGTTTGGGCCAACCTTTTATTTGTTTTGTTTGGGCTCTTTTAGTTTAAGTTGTTTTGGACCGGACCACATTAGTTATTTTTGGACCGAACCACTTAACTGTTTTGGGCCAGTTTCTAATATTGCTTGGGCCAGTCCATAAGACTTAAAATAGATCTAAATGGGTCTTCCAACTTTTAGACTTTCGGGTTCTAAGATTTGGGCTTGGCCAGTTGGGTCCGAACCATTACCTTAGCCATGAGCCATGCACTTTGACTTTAGCCATGAACCATGGCTATGACCATGAACCTGTTGAACATGGAAACGACAGTTTGACTTTGACAATGACAGTTTGACTTTGACCATGACATGTCGACTTTGACTTTGACCGTTGACATTGGACTTTGACTTTGACCGTTGACTTTGATCGTTGACCGTTGACATTGGACTTTGCCTTTGACCATGCCAGTTTGACTTTGACCATGACATGTTGACTTTGACTTTGACTTTGACTGTTGACTTTGACCTTTGACCGTTGACTGTGGAATGTTGACTTTTTCCAATTTTTCTCATATTTGATTTTATGGACTATTATAATAATAAAATGTTGTCGAACATTATATAACGTTGTTTGTCACTATCTAATTAGGTTTGACGTGAGTAGTGTGTAAAGCATATATATTGGGCTTTGATTGTGAACTGTGGACTGTTTAATTGTGCTACGTTTTATGTCATATATTATATGGACAACGGTAGTAATAAAATGCTGTGGAAGCTTGTATAAATTTGGTTGTCATTATCTAAGAAAGATTTGACATTGATGTTGTGTATTTTTGACGCGTGACGATATTGAGATGTTATGAGACATTATATTCCTAATACGTTATAATAAAAATGTATGTGATACGTTGAAGCATTGTAACATGATATAATATGCTGGGATATTAATATTAATGCAATATCTTGGAGAAATTTATATAAACGCTCCATTATTATATATGTGAGATGCTACTATGAGGTAGCATAGTATTGGTGAATATTTGCCTACGGGAGTGTGGTGTAGTGCAATAATATATTGGCACGTGAAAGAATGAAATTGGTTATGAGATATAATTAAGATATTTCTAAATATTGTGATTTAGTGCAATAAGGTATTTGACCTGCACGTGATATAATGGAATGTTTATGAGTCATAAATGTATGACACCTGAATAAATTACGTAACGAAAATCCTAGAACCTGACTACCACAACTCATGTGATCTGCCCTGTGTGGGCGTATGTGATATATAAGATGTTGAATATATAAGATGTTGTATATATAAGATGTTGATTGACCCATG
Source organism: Coptis chinensis (assembly GCF_015680905.1). Taxonomy (NCBI): domain Eukaryota; kingdom Viridiplantae; phylum Streptophyta; class Magnoliopsida; order Ranunculales; family Ranunculaceae; genus Coptis; species Coptis chinensis. The sequence goes on along the minus strand of NC_141458.1, from coordinate 93,009,975 downwards.
TGTTGGGCAATCGTAGCCGAATAGTGGCTTGATTATTCCGTTCGCAAAATAGAACGAGACGCGCGATATTTTATGCCGAATAGTGGCATTACTTATATAATGACTTCCGTGTGAGGATTTACCTGGTGTCGCGGCATCCCGCTCGAGGGTGTTCTACGCACGAGTGGTACATTATATAAGGGGAGGCATGTGGATGTACATGTTCGGCGTTGGGTAGCGATTGTGGTAGCCAGGGAAACTAGGTAAGACATAGATACGACGTGATTTTAGGGACACACAAATAAAACTTTAAATAATATAATTATGGTAATATGTTGGTTATTTGTTTAGTTAGAACATAAGGCGCCTCGATGGAGGAACTACATGCCTTATTTATGATGCATATAGTTTGTGGTGTGGTTAGTGGGAAGTTAAAAACCTCGATGGAGGAACTACCCGCCTAGATTATTGTACTTAAGGATGTTTTATTAGTTGTTAAAAGTTAAGGCCTCGGTGGAGGAACTAAACTGCCGTATGGATTGTGTATATATATGTATATTATATGTTGTATTTTAGGACTACTCACACCAAAGATTAATTGTTTATAATCTTGACCCGATTTGCATGTTTGCTTATCGGTGTGTTCATTCAATGAACATAGTTGATAAGTTTTGACAGGTTTAGTGTTGAAGAAGGTTGGCTGCGGCTTGTGGTTTGCGTTAGCATTGCATTTCAGGATGTATTTTGTTTTCCCTTAAGGTGATATAGATTTTCAGTTTAGACAATGTTTTTGTATTTTCATTTGTAAATTTTTGTAATGGAGATGACTTTTGTTTAAGTTGAAATTTTTACTGGTTTTTAATTATCCGCGTTATTTAAACTGTTTATGGGTTTTTGGGAGTTGAGAGTGCGTCACACCTCGGAGATCGAAGAGTCGGGAACAAATAATGTTTTTCAATTCAATGAAATTCGGGTGTGTGACGATTTGCATCGAGCATTTGGTTAGCTTAGACTTAGGTGAGTCTAGGTGATTCTCGGATCGTGGTTTATGGGTAGTGTTTAAGAAGTATTATTTTCAAAACTATTTCCGCTAGTTGTTTTACTTTTACAAAGAAAAGAAAAGATATATAGAAATAAAGAGAGTCAATATTTTTCTTGATTTGTTTGTACGTGTAATGTGTATATTTATATTAGTTACTTGTGGAGTGCATATGAAATGCTTTTATTTTTTCTTATCATATAAGGAGTGGTTATATGTGTAATATGTTAATTATTAACATATTTGATCAAAATGATGTGTACTGCTATAGTGTGGTTTTGTTGTTGGTGATCATTTTCACGTGGAGTATGGATTAAGTATGATAACCTGTCTGTGAACTTTGTATTTGAGGGTTATGTTTTATTCAAGAAACAATAAGATATTTTATCTATATTGAATGAGTTGTATTATCTGGTGGCTTTGTGACGTACTGAATAAGGAACTAATTGCCTCGGTGTTGGAGGAACTATCTCGCCTCACTCGTACACTTTAATGGATGAATAGTATTTTGAAGTATAAGAGATTAATTTGTTAGATGTGATTAATTATAAATAGGGAAAAAAATAAAAATAAAAATATAATAAAATATACGTGTATTCTTTTTGAGATGTGTATACTTGCGTATACACGTGTATTTTTTTTGAGATGTGTATACTTGCGTATACACGTGTTTTCCTTTTGAGATGTGTATACTTGCGTATACACGCTTTCTTATATTATTGTATATGGATGAACTATTACCGTGTATATATGATGATAATATGATTTCACCAATAAGACATGCATGTGTAGGTTGTTTTCTTAATGCTGCGTTATTAATGATTAATTAAACTAGTCGTGATACTCGGTAGTTGTAAACCATAATTGGATTAATTGTTCTTAATTAATATATTGAACTTTGTTCATGCCGATATAAATTGTTGTTGCTGATATATTAGAAGTGAGTTTATATTATCCTAAAAATTTTAAAATTCTTGTTATACGGTAACAAGTCTTATTTTAATTGTCATTGTATATGGAGATTAATTTTTGAATCTTTTCACCGTTTAAAATAATTAGTAATAATAATAATAGCAATGAGCGTCGAGTATTTATTCTTAATTGTTTTGTTTCAGTCTATGATTTTGATAGATGAATATGAAAAATTATTATTTTTATACGTGCTATATTTGATCAAGTTGCAAGCATGAATTAGGATTCAAGGGTTGTTTTAAATTTAATATTTCTGATAGCATGACTAAAGTAAATATAAAGTTTTATTATAGTATCAATGACATGAGCGATTTTTATTTTAAGTGTATCAGGACACTAAGTTTCTTTTATGCATGATAATGAAATACTCCATAATGTTTTATGCATGGATGAACTTACCTCACATTATTAATTAATTTAGGTAGAATATTATTTTTCGTAGAGACTGCTACGTGTCAAGAAACTATATGCTAAAAAAATATGATATATTTATCTTGTATTTAAGTGACAGTAATAATTTGTTTTAATATAGACAGTTAAACTATAATAGGTTTTGTAATGGCATGAAGATATATATTCGGGTATTATTTAGAAATAATTAATACAAATGTTATCTTGCTTAAAGTTTAATCAACGTCCATTCTTGGGTATGTTCTAAGCTAATAACCAACGTTATTTGTTCGTATAGCTTTACTTCCGAATCTCGGGACAAGATTCTTTTGAGATGTGTATAGCTGTAACGCCCGTATTTAAAATACGAATTTATTTATTTATTAATTAATTAAATAATTTATTTAAAAAAAAAATTGGTTGGATTGGACTCGGGACATGTGGGCCTGGTTTTTGGGCCCGAGTCTGTTTTGGGCTTGGGTTTCGGACCCAAGTATATAAACACATTTTTCTAGAGAATAGGGTTTTAAAAATAATAAAAATAATGAAAATGGAGGCAGAGAGAGAAGTTGGTTTGCTGGAGAGCGACGGTTCGGACTACGGAGGATTCGTCGGGTTTTAAATCAGGTGAGTAGCTATTTGGCTATTTCACCGGATTTATAGTTTTTCGCATATCGGTATACTGTTTAATATTTCTGTTTTTACTGTTCATTATATTGTTTTGATTCGACGTCGTGTTGTCGAGTTGTTAAAACTCGAGTGAATTCGGATTTGATATAGACTGTCGAAACTTTGTTAAAATTGGTTAAACTGTCGAAACTCTTATGGGGCTATTAATGGCGGCTAAAGCCTCAAAGCAGTTAATCTTTCTCTGTATTGAAATACTGTGATACTGTGGTGGTATGGGAATAGTGTGGGTCGATGTTGGTGGAAGTTTGGACGGTGTCTTTGTCGGCCTGAAAAATCGCCGCCAGACAATAAAAAGAGAGCAAAATCCTGTTGTTTTGATTTAATTTTTGTTGTGATGTTTCGATTTGTGGTGGGTTTGTATTATTGGAGGTGAGTGGGGGTTTGAGTGAGTGCTGTTGGGGCAGTTTGAAGCTCGGAAAATTCATCCATGGCGGCGACCCGATGCTTGAGGCGCCCTCCAAGAATTTAATTTTTATTGTTTTGTTGTTTTTTGTTGTTGATTGAAGATGGATGAATGAATGTTGGGTTGTTGTGGGTTGGTTGATTGATGAATGGGGGTAGTGGAGGAGGCGTGAATGTTGATGGAGAGCTTGGAGCGACCATTAATGGCGGTCCAAATTCTTCTGAATCTAGTTTTGGGTAAATCGAGATTTAAGGATTTGAGATTTTTGGTTTTATTAAAGTGGTAGGGGTTTGTAGGAGGATTAAAATCGGTGGGTTTGATTGGGTGGTCGAGTGGAGGTCGACGGTGGTCGATCCGGTGGTGGCAATTGGAGAAGATGCACTGTTGACCGAATTGGGCTCAGGGGCTTGGGCCCCGCCAAAAGCTCTAATTTTATGTGGGCGAAATCCAAATTTTTTCGTTTTGGCCAACCTTTTATTTGTTTTGTTTGGGCTCTTTTAGTTTAAGTTGTTTTGGACCCGGACCACATTAGTTATTTTTGGACCGAACCACTTAACCTTTTGGGCGGTTTCTAATATTGCTTGGGCGATCCATAGGACTTAAAATAGATTTAAATGGGTCTTCCAACTTTTAGACTTTCTCGGGTTAAGATTTGGGCTTGGCGATTGGGTCCGAACCATTACCTTAGCCATGAGCCATGCACTTTGACTTTAGCCATGAACCATGGCTATGACCATGAACCTGTTGAACATGGAAACGACAGTTTGACTTTGACAATGACAGTTTGACTTTGACCATGACATGTCGACTTTGACTTTGACCGTTGACATTGGACTTTGACTTTGACCGTTGACTTTGATCGTTGACCATTGACCATTGACATTGGACTTTGCCTTTGACCATGCCAGTTTGACTTTGACCATGACATGTTGACTTTGACTTTGACTGTTGACTTTGACCTTTGACCGTTGACTGTGGAATGTTGACTTTTTCCAATTTTTCTCATATTTGATTTTATGGACTATTATAATAATAAAATGTTGTCGAACATTATATAACGTTGTTTGTCACTATCTAATTAGGTTTGACGTGAGTAGTGTGTAAAACATATATATTGGGCTTTGATTGTGAACTGTGGACTGTTTAATTGTGCTACGTTTTATGTCGTATATTATATGGACAACGGTAGTAATAAAATGCTGTGGAAGCTTGTATAAATTTGGTTGTCATTATCTAAGAAAGATTTGACATTGATGTTGTGTATTTTTGACGCGTGACGATATTGAGATGTTATGAGACATTATATTCCTAATACGTTATAATAAAAATGTATGTGATACGTTGAAGCATTGTAACATGATATAATATGCTGGGATATTAATATTAATACAATATCTTGGAGAAATTTATATAAACGATCCATTATTATATATGTGAGATGCTACTATGGGGTAGCATAGTATTGGTGAATATTTGCCTACGGGAGTGTGGTGTAGTGCAATAATGTATTGGCACGTGAAAGAATGAAATTGGTTATGAGATATAATTAAGATATTTCTAAATATTGTGGTTTAGTGCAATAAGGTATTTGACCTGCACGTGATATAGTGGAATATTTATGAGTCATAAATGTATGACACCTGAATAAATTACGTAACGAAAATCCTAGAACCTGACTACCACAACTCATGTGATCTGCCCTGTGTGGGCGTATGTGATATATAAGATGTTGAATATATAAGATGTTGTATATATAAGATGTTGATTGACCTATGTGTTGGGCAATCGTAGCCGAATAGTGGCTTGATTATTCCGTTCGCAAAATAGAACGAGACACGCGATATTTTATGCCGAATAGTGGCATTACTTATATAATGGTTTCCGTGTGAGGATTTACCTGGTGTGAGGCATCCCGCTCAGGGTGGTTACGCACGGAGTGGTACATTATATAAGGGGAGGCATGTGGATGTACATGTTAAGTTGGGTAGCGATTATGGTAGCTAGGAAACTAGGTAAGACATAGATCTGACGTGATTTTAGGGGACACAAAAGAAAACCTTAAATAATATAATTATGGTAATATGTTGGTTATTTGTTTAGTTAGAACCTAAAAGGCCTCGATGGAGGAACTACATGCCTTATTTATGATGCATATAGTTTGTGGTGTGGTTAGTGGGAAGTTAAAGGCCTCGAATGGAGGAACTACCTGCCTAGATTATTGTACTTAAGGATGTTGTATTAGTTGTTAAAAGTTAAGGCGCCTCGGTGGAGGAACTAACTGCCGTATGGATTGTGTATATATATGTATATTATATGTTGTATTTTAGGACTACTCACACCAAAGATTGTTTATAATGTCAACCGATTTGCATGTTTGCTTATCGGGTGTTCATTCAATGAACATAGTTGATAAGTTTTGACAGGTTTAGTGTTGAAGAAGGTTGGTCAGCTTGCTTGTGGTTTTAAGTTAGCATTGTATTTCAGGATGTATTTTGTTTTCCCTTAAGGTGATATAGATTTTCAGTCTAGACAATGTTTTTGTATTTTCATTTGTAAATTTTTGTAATGGAGATGACTTTTGTTTAAGTTGAAATTTTTACTGGTTTTTAATTATCCGCATTATTTAAACTGTTTATGGGTTTTTGGGAGTTGAGAGTGCGTCACACCTCGGAGATCGAAGAGTCGGGAACAAATAATATTTTTCCGAATTCTGTCGAAATTTGGGGTGTGACACCTACAGTCAACATCTGTAAAATGACACCATGACTAGCAAAATTGACATTCTTAATTATCCAACAATCAATGTACTCGATTTTAACTAGCTCAACAAAATCTAATTAAACAGAAGCAAACTATACCTTGGCACACGAGCCAACCCAAAGTACATGGCAAGGCCTATGAGCTCCCTGTTGAATCCTAAGTTCATTCCACACATTGGAAACTAAGAAGATCAATACACAATGAGGCAAACATAAAAAGTACCTTTGGGTATTGTCATGACTACATCAACATACCTGTTTGAACTAAGAAGATCAATACACAATGAGGCAAACATAAAAAGTATGTGAGCTTTGGGTTTCACAACTCATTAATCACTGCTAATTGTACTTGGTCTGATCAGTCAACAATTAAAATGAGTATTCTACAGTATTATTAATATGTGTAATCGAAAGAATATGTTTTTCATTGATAAGCAAAAAATGACCTTGACTTGATTTTGAGCTTTTCGTGACTAAAATCACTGCATTACGCAGGGAGTGTTATAAACCACTACAGAAGAAGTAAAATAACATATTCTACTGTCCGAAGAGTAACTTGAACAGTCGGTTAAAAGCAAATTCAAGATAATTTAAAGGCAAATATAATGCAGCAATAATAATTGGATTCTAGTAATAGCACATACCACATATCTCCGTGAAGAGCAACAGAAAAGCTAATAAGACACCATATTGTGCAACAATACATTTCCAGGAGTGTATTAGTAGCCCACTAAACATTATTACAAAGAATCCAACCTTGCCCTTAATATTGAGAACATTGCTATAAGAGATCGGGCTCTGCAATATTCAAGCAATGTATTTCCATTCATCAAAACAATAAACAGTGACAAAAATAAAAAAGAAATATTATATAACATAAAGAAGCATAAGGACATCTGTGTTTATTGAAGCATATTCAACGACTCAAATGAGAACTCAAAAACACTTTAATATATCATACCTACTCGAAGATTGTTTGTTGCCTCTAATCAGGATCGAAGAACAACATATTGGAGTTCATCCACCCAAAAGCTCAGCAACTAAAATCTATTAAGAAACAATCAACCAATCAATAAAAATTTGAGATGTGAAATTGAGAATGATTGGGAGATTTGAGAGAGAGAGAAAGAGATAGAGAGAAAGTGGGGCATATGAAGAGGGAGAAGAGAAGGCGAAAACAACTATTGGTTTCCTTGCAATAAAGTCGGCATTAATCAATCGGATAATAAAGTGTATTAATGGTAATAATTTAAATTCAAAATAAGAGGGAGACGACTGGTTTCCTTGCATTTAAATTCGGAATAAATGGTAATAATTTGGCAATTAATGTGAAGGCTAAGCCGCAAACAATTGAATAGTGGCGTGTAGTTGATTTCCGACTTGAATTTACACATACGTCCTTAAGGTACTATGTAATCTTAAGGGTATAAATGGTAGTAAATTTTGAAATGACCAAGTAGTCCTTCTTAAAGGCATTGAATAATTTGTTTGAATATTTTATCAAGGGTATTTAGTGATAGAAAAAAGGTTGGTTCAATTTAAACGTCCATGTTAATTATGGTGTACTCTACTAATTGAGATTTGACAAGTTACGAGTAATTTTTCACATGTGTGCGAATGTAGTACTTATGAATGGTAAGCTTTTTTCCCTCAAAATAAATCAGATTCCACTACTTCCATATACCAACTAGAGACTCGACATCCTCATATATAAGTGTGTCAGTTACAATTATTCTTTATTATTCTATTATAATCAAATTATTTAAGCGATTTTATTCATTATCAAAACCATATTCTAAAATCTTGGTATAGTTCATGAGATATCTCGAGTTGATCTATAAGTCTAGGTAAATCGTATACTCTGTATTTGAATTAAGAGTCAATTTTCATTGTTACGTTTAGTATATATTTTGTGGAGGTACAATTTAGGCATGACCTTACAATCTCAGATAATAGGGTTTATATAAGATGTTTGACTGAATTCAGGTCGGTGCTCTGAGTTGCCTATGTATCCAGTTCTTTGATGAACTGGAATCAAGTCAGATGTAGTTCATTCTGAGTGCTTGAGTTGGAGATAGAGAGAATGTGACCCCCCCTCCTTTTGAGAATGGAGAAGATGCCTCCTTTTATAGGCGTAGATCCATATTTTGTGTTGTCTTGATGATTGCTTTTACTCCTTCCGTTACGAAGTAATGATCTATCATTAATGATGTTGTTGACTAGCTTGCAGCGGTTATGTTTCCTAGGTCGTTTGGACGACCTGACCTTAGGTCGTATGCACAACCTGCTTGTAGTCTGGACGCGTGGTCCGCCCGAAGTGGTGGTTGAAGTGGAGAATCGTCATAGCCCCTTTCTTTATATCACTGTTTGTAGAATAGTGGTGTAAAGAAAGATAATAAAGGAGACTGCGTGTCTTATTTGGTTGAAAATGGAGATTGCTGCGAATTGAATTTTATGTGTTTGTAGGCTGGATGTCGCTTGTTGCTTAGAGCTTTGTTGTGAGTTGATGTGGTAGGTTGTACGTCGTAGTGCGCAAATCGTAGCTCGTAGTGCGTAGATTGTAAGTTCGTAGTGCGTAGATCATAGTTCGTAGCTCGTAGTGCGTAGTGGGCCTCTTGGTGGCCCCTTTGATCGAGTTGATGTGCTAGGTCGTAGTCGTGGATTGTAGTTCGTAGATTGGATTTAGCTGATAATTAGCCTTTGAGTGGTAATTACAGTTGAATCAAGCTTAACCCTGGCGTTGGTGTTAAGTTGATTTGCCTTTTGGGGGTGTCACTATGGTTCGTTGATAGCTAGCCTTTTGGGGGTGTCACTATGGTTGATAGCTAGCCTTTTGGGGGCGTCACTATGTTTGATAGCTAGCCTTTTAAGGGCGTCACTATGGTTGATAGCTAGCCTTTTGGGGGCGTCACTATGGTTAATAGCTAGCCTTTTGGGGGCGTCACTATGTTTGATAGCTAGCCTTTTAGGGGTGTCACTATGGTTGATTGCTAGCCTTTTTGGGGCGTTACTATGGTTGATAGCTAGCCTTTTGGGGGCGTCACTATGATTGATAGCTAGCCTTTTGGGGGCGACACTATGGTTCGTTGATAGCTAGCCTTTTAGGGATGTCACTATGGTTGATAGCTAGCCTTTTGGGGGAATCACTATGTTTGATAGCTAGCCTTTTGGGGGCGTTATTATGGTTAATAGCTAGCCTTTTGGGGGCGTCACTATAGTTAATAGCTAGCCTTTTGGGGCGTCACTATGGTTGATAGCTAGCCTTTTGGGGGCATCACTATGGTTGTTTCCCGTTGAGCATCCTTGATTGCAATCTGACATCGTAGTGCGTGGTTTGAACTTGATCCTTAGCAGGGCGTCAAGCTGATTCGTTAATAACTAGCCTTTTGGGGGCGTCACTATGGTTGATAGTTAGCCTTGAATTGGCGTAACTGTAGCTAGCCCTAGTTTTAGAGCTTGATTGGCCTATAAAAAATTTGTGCTAACACCAAAGAGTGAGTACAAACTAATGGTAGTAAGTCTGGAGGTGCATAGAGCGTGATAACTGAATTGAACATGTTTAGATGGCAATGACTAGCCCCAGTTCGGAGATGGTAGTTGTGGCTAGCCCCCAGATTGATTGGCTTGCAATAAACTGCAAGGGAGTGAGCTTCCATTTTGCAATTCGATCGACTCACTAGGTTTGTTCTGATAGTTGGAATATTGGTACTTCTTCTAGGTTGTAGACCTGCTCTAACTTGATTTGAGGATGACTTGATCTGAGGATGACCTGAGCTGAAGATGAGCTGATCTGATGATGAGTTGGCTTGAGGACGACCTAAGTTGAAGACGACCTAAGTTGAGGATGAGCTGATCTGAGGACGACCTGGCTGAGTGATGCAGGAGGATCTGAGTCAGATGATGCTGAATTGTCAGATTGCACATTGATGATACTATGGTTGTTAGTGGGAGGCTGCTTGTCCCTGACTTCTGTGGTGAATGGTGACGTCTTGTATGACTGGAGCATCTTCTAAATGATCTGGGCTGTGCTGGCTTTTTGCCTATTTTGTCCAGTCGTTGGGTGAGATCATCAAGGCATTGATTAGTGGTTGTAATGAGGGTTGTGACCGCATTGTTGTCAATGGCGTCTGGAGTCACGTTGTTGGTGTTGGAAGTGGTTTGCTCGCGCATAGCTTGGTTCTCTTGCTGGAGCATGGTGAATGATTCTTAGAGGAACTTGACTTGATCTACCAGAGCTTGTAGTTGTGCTTCCATGGTAGTTATGTTGATTTGAGGACGACCTGGCGGAGGAATTGGGATAAGTTTGGATGCGTTTTGGTATTTTGGCCATAACTTTGGTTACAGTTGTCAGAATCACGCGTGCGACCCCAATTCGGAAAGATCTCGGCGGCTTGTACACTGTCACTAGATATGATGGACGACCTGGCTAAGGATGACCTAGAGATGGACGACCTAGCTAGATGCGTTTTGGTATTTTTCCATAACTTTGGCTATAGTTGTCAGAATAACGCGTGCGGCCCCAATTCGGAAAGATCTCGGCGGTGCCTACACTGTTAGGTGGTACTTGATGGACGACCTAGCTGAGAACGACCTGAGGAGGACGACCTAGCTGAAAACGACCTGCAGAGGATGACCTGGCTGAAAACAACCTGGAGGAGGAGGACCATGCTGAGGACGACCTGGAGGAGGTCTTTGCATGAGATTTGGCTGAGGTTTTGATATAGCTCTGTGTGTTGGTGTGCATTTTTCCTAATTGATATAGGTCCATAGATTGGCATGCTATGCAATTTTTGTTTGAGATTGGTTGAACACCTTAGTTGACCTGGTAAGGAGCAACCTATAAGTTGGCTTCCTGGATCTGTATTGTCACCGATTCGCCGTAAAGGAACATGTGACATGGTGGTAGTTGCTGCCCTCGGGTTGGTACTGGATCGACTGCAAGTGATCTGTAAGTAAAAAGTATATCTTGCAACATAGAAGTGTGCACAGATTATCCGAACTTATCCAAAGATTAAAGATTAGTATAAATGAAGAATAGTTGAATGTAGACTTATCTCTTATAACGCTGACTTTTCGCTTACTGCCATTGATAGTTGAATGGAAGAATGCTGATTGTTCTTCCCTTGTGATTTTACCAAGTTTCATGGGCTTGAGAAAATGGTGTGAATGTTTTTTCTCAAGAAAACGTCCCGACAGACGGCGCCAATGTGGAGGTACAGTTTAGGCATGACTTTACAATCTCGGAGAATAGGGTTTATATAAGATGTTTGACTGAACTCAGGTTGGTGCTCTGAGTTGCCTACGTATCCAGTTCTCTGATGAACTGGAATCAAGTCAGACGTAGTTCATTCTGAGTGCTTGAGTTGGAGATGGAGAGAATGTGACCCCCCCTCCTCTTGAGAATGGAGAAGATGCCTCCTTTTATAGGCGTAGATCCATATTTTGTAATGTCTTGATGATTGCTTTTACTCCTTCCGTTACGAAGTAATGATCTGTCATTAATGATGTTGTTGACTAGCTTGTAGCAGTTACGTTTCCTAGGTCGTTTGGACGACCTGACCTTAGGTCATATGCACGACCTGCTTGTAGTCTAGACATGTGGTCTGCCACGAGTGGTTGAGAGTGGAGGGTACTGACATATTTATAACTAGAAGTAAGATAAACCTCTGATAGTTGTAAGGCAAGTCAGATCATAATTGAGATTCTGAGATATGATATGTTTGGACTCATTTTTCTTGATTACTAGTCAAAAACTCAGGACAAGCAGTATTTGAAGATTTCAATTCTTTCATTCCTACTTCCTACGCACTTAGATGACATTTAGAATGATATTTGATCATAGGAGAATAGGGTTTATAACTGCAATGTTTTTCTTTCGAATAATGGTATATTAACTTATTGTTGCACTAATATGATCATCAAAATCCATTTTTCTGATTCACTTGTTATACAATCTGAAGTACTACCGTCATTCAAACTATATATATATTTCGCTACTCAAAGTGATAGTGTAGCATGAAGAGTAAGGTGAATGAACTGTCACCGGAAAATACTAGGCATTAAACAATCCAAAGGAACGTCAAAGTTGTATGATCATCATAATAATGTGTTATATTTCTACAACATAACGCTTATTTAGTCTAATAACTAATAGATTCCAAAGTAAATTTTGAAACATATTTCCCTACTGGTAATCTGGTATATTGATTTCCACGTTGTGATTTTTATTCAATTCAAACTATATTGTTTTTGTAAGGACTTAAATAATTGCTCAGGTGAAAAATTTCCAAATAACACTAGCAAGTTTGAACCCCACAAGTCCACAACCTGCCCCCTAAGGACGACTGGAGGGGTGCACAACCAGTTGAGTCGTAGGCACAGTACCCCTAAGGCCATTGTTTCAGGCACCAACATGACAATTATTAGGAGTATACTCTGCAGCTTGAACATTCAAATAGTTGTTATTAGTTTCATTATTAACCGCCATAACAGGACTTTTAAGTGTTGAGGAAAATTTTCTTCCAAGATTACCAAACATGAACGACATTCCTGACTGAGAAACAAAGACAAAATTTTAGGGCTTTGAATAGTAATTAACGAGGCTAATTCAAATGCATTGTTTTCATGTTGAGCATAACACGGGTTAAGGATGCACGCTAAGGGATGCAGAGGGCACCCATAATGTTGGCGAGTGTCCTAGCTCCAAGCAGGTGCGCATAAAAATGTACACCAGTGGCAAAGGCACTTGTAATGTGCTTGTGAATCACACGACCAAAATTTAACTCTATGGCTGTGTAAGCAGTGCATATGAGAGACTCACGCATGCCAAAACTCCTTTTCTATCATGGCACTGCTAGTTCCATCATTACTTTCCTCCTCCACAATCCCCCCCTCAGTGGTTCATGCACTATGTATATTGTGGATTTGAAAAATCTGTGATTCGCTCTCATGCCTCGATATTTGTTGTAGTGGTCATATTCGTGACATGAGAAGTTATATGTGGCAAGTGGGCCGGATGCGAAATAGTAAAGAAAGAACATACTGCAGTATATCAGGTCCGCGGAACCCTAATTGCTAGAGGACCAAAGCGACACATGGAGAGGTAGTGGACACAGGATGAAAAGGGAGATCAACGAACCAGATGAAAGGAGAAGTTACAAAAGAGAAAAGGAGTTATAAAGAGGAAGAGAGAGAAAAAGAGAAAAAGGGGGAGGCGAACTACGACATAGCTTGATCCTCCGAGAAGGGCTCGGGGGTACGTAGGCAACCCAAAAGGGTTCAGCTGATCAATAGAAATCAGAGACATGTAATATTAGTGTGTATAAAAGGGGTTAATACAATGGCGCCGTCTGTGGGGAACGAATAGATAAGTGGATAAGTGGAGCAGATGGGTGAAGAAGAGGGAGGCCGTGGATGCTATTTGGGGGTCAACAAAAACCATAAAAAGGTGTCTCCTTTTGCTAATGTTGCCAAACTGATAAGCCATGGTTTGGTATGTGTGTTTAAGTAAGGTGAGCATATGATTAATTCACTTCGAAATGGGGATGATGGAGTCGATGATGGAAATGCCTGATAATTTTATTATACCCATCGTTGTTAAAGCTTGTGCGGGTTTGTTGGAGTTTGAAATGGGAAGAACGATCCATGGGTTTGTTAACAAGTGTGAGAAGAAGATTGGGTCTGAATGTGACGTTTGTTAGCGCTCTTGTTGCTTATGCACAATCGGGATTTCTTTTGACTGGAAAATCTGTTAATGGGTTTGTGATTAGGATGGGATTTAATACTGGTTTGTCTTTGGTTAATTCCTTGTTGAATACGTACGGGCGAAGTCGGGTTCAGAGAAAGTTGTTCGGACTGATGGATGAAAAAGATATTGTTTCATGGAGCTCTATGATTGGTTGCTATACTCATAATGGGAAGACTACTAAAGCAATGGGTCTTTTCAACGAGATGGTTGAGAAGAGAGTAGAATTCAATTTAGTTACTGTAGTCAGTGCTTTACGGGCATAAAATAAGTTCGGAGCATCTCATATTCTCAAGAGTCAAGAAGAGACAAAAGAAGTAGAGTTTGTTTGCATTCATATATGAAACTGTAGAACTGGACAAGCAAAGTGTTATTGAGTTAGTGGCATCTGGAATGGGGCGGCACTCTGGTGTAATACCTGAAGCCACTGTTGGAAAGCTCAGCATGCTTCAAACTTTGGATTTGAGCAATAACAAAATCACGAAGTTTGTCATCGGTTTACGAGTTTGGGTACTAGTCTGAAGTACCTTAACCTCTCGTGTAATCAGATATTTGGGAGTGTTCCAAGCAATATTGGTAATTTTGGTGCTCTTGAGCGTCTTGTTCTTTCCTTCAGCAATTTATACGGTGACATTCCGGCATCCATAAGCTCTCTATTGAGTCTACAACGTCTCTATTGAGAGTTGGCAAAAGGTACACAACTATTAATGCATATTTAAATGTCATGAACCCTCGTGTCCAGAACTTTAAGCGTCGCGGACCCTCGTGTCCAAACAACGCGGGAATGGTAAGGTGATTACAGAAGAAGTGCAGAGACACATACCGCAGCAGGTAACTTGTTATTTTACCATCATGTATATAATAGACAAAAGAATAGTGACTCAGTCGTCAACCAGTGTTGCACTGGGGGCAGACAAGTCTTGTCCCCATCCTTGGTAGAGATATATGTGGGAATAGAGTTGGGGTTGTCCCAAACCTCGTGGCATTCCATGAACCTATTCGATTTATGTGGTCGTGGACCATGAATGAAAACAAGGAGGTTTTCATTCACTATATTCTCATCAAAGAGTTTACTTTTTACATTAAATGTTTATTGCATAATATAGCATTGAGTAAGACTGGGTCGAGCCCCGTACTAGCTATACGGGGAACCTCGGAGTCTACTGGTATCACTATGTAGTGGTGACTTACAGGTCACATTAAGGGCATGATATCTTTGCACCGAGTTATATACATGTACACTATTATTTCTTAATGCCTTGAGAATTTGTCTGCATATATTTACTAGAGGATACTTGGTCTACTCTTGTGTGGGAAGAGATAGAGTTGAGCTGTATCTAAGCCGCAGAAATGGGATGAGCCATTCGTGGACCGCAGTGTCCGAATCAAGCTTGGGGCAAAATGAGCTGCCTCGAAGCCAGAGTAGGGGGGATGAGCCATTCATGGACCGCAGTGTCCGAATCAAGCTTGGGGCAAAATGAGTTGCCTCGAAGCCAGAGCAGGGGGGATGAGCCTTTCGTGGACCATAGTGTCCAAATCAAGCTTGGGGCAAACTGAGCGGCCTCATCAAGCTTCACAGCTGACCAAAGACAGTAGGGGGGATGAGCCCTTCATGGGACTATCGTCCGAAAACAAACTTGGGGCAAACCGAGCGCCCCATAAAGCTTCACAGCTGAACAAAGACAGCGGGGGGGATGAGCCCTTCGTGGACTATACGTCCGAATCAAACTTGGGGGCAAACTGAGCGGCCCCATCAAACTTCACAGCTGATCAAACACAACGGGGGGATGAACCCTTCGCGAACTATACGTCCGAATCAAACTTGGGGGGAAACTGAGCAGCCCCATCAAGCTTCACAGCTGATTAAAGACAGCGGGGGGATGAGCCATTCGCAGACTATACGTCCAAATCAAACTGGGGGGCAAACTGAGCTGCCCCTCAAGATTCACAGGTGACCACAGAGAGCGGGGGGGATGGAGCCCTTCGCGAACATGATGTGGAGTTTTACAGAGTGTTGAGGAGAATGGGATAAGACCCTTACGGAGAGGTTGTGTGTTGCGAATGAGAGCGAAGGGTTGAGATCATTCGCGGATATATTGTTGAGTTCTACAAAAGAGAAATGGAGGGGATGAGCCCTTCGCGAACATGATATGGAGTTTTACAGAGCGCCGAGGAGAAGGGGATGAGATCCTTCATGGGCAATATGTTGAGTTTGAAGAGGGAGAGCGAAAGGGAATAAACCCTCTGTGGGCTTAGTAGTGGGTTATATGAAGAAGAGTTGATAGCTGGGTTGAGACTTTTCATGGGCATGATGATGGATTGTGAAGAGTGAGTGCCAAGGGGAAGAGACCCTTCGCAGAATGGTAGTGGGATGAGTCTTCATGGAATCAACCTGGGGGAAAACTGAGCTACCCCCAACTGCCAGAGACCGCGGATGGATGAGCCCTTCGCACTATCCGACTAGTGTCAGAGGAATACACAAATAAAAAATGGGAGATCAAGTCCTATGGT
Organism: Coptis chinensis; assembly: GCF_015680905.1. NCBI lineage: Eukaryota > Viridiplantae > Streptophyta > Magnoliopsida > Ranunculales > Ranunculaceae > Coptis > Coptis chinensis. Next base: position 92,993,488 of record NC_141458.1, on the reverse strand, counting down.
ACCGCAGGTTTGGAAGTCAAGTACGATTACAGGAGAGATCAAGGTCTTCTCGGGTCCACCGTCTTCATCGACGGACCCGAGAGGGGGAATCTGTAGTGGTCATATTCGTGACATGAGAAGTTATATATGGCAAGTGGGTCGGATGCGAAATAGTAAAGAAAGAATATATTGTAGTATATCAGGTTCATGGAACCCTAACTGCCAGAAGACCAGAGCGACACATGGAGAGGTAGTGGACACAGGATGAAAAGGGAGATCAACGAACCAGATGAAAGGAGAAGTTACAAAAGAGAAAAGGAGTTATAAAAAGGAAGAGAGAGAAAGAGAGAGAAAAAGGGGGAGGAGAACTACGGTATAGCTTGATCCTCCGAGAAGGGTTCGGGGGTACGTAGGCAACCCAAAAGGGTTTAGCTGATCAATAGAAATCAGAGACATGTAAGATTAGTGTGTATAAAAGGGGTTAATACATTTGTGTACCTACATGTTTAAGAAACATTTAAAAATATACTGATTATTGAAAATATCGTTAACCGTACCGATTTATAGGATGTAAAATTTTTACCGACTCTGAAATGTGTAAAATTTCACATATATATCGAAATCTTCTGGTCCGAAATTATACATCCGAGTCCATTAAAACTTGACATATTCGAAGCTTCCGAGTATGCTATTTCCAAAAATAACCCATTCTTCATGAAAATAGAAACTATCCCTGACGCGTTATTTCAAATGTTGTCTCCTGATATCTCTCACTCTTCTATGTTTCCTAATTCGAATCAGATTTTTATTCCTCACGCGTTTCCCCTGCTTCGTTATAAGACTTTCCAATTTCGTTGGGTGTGCGTACAACTGAAAACACACTTGAAATAAGTTGGCACAAAACACCTAACGCAATTTTGGTATAGAGAAGAAGAGGATGGGTATAATGTTTCAAGAAAATCAATACTGGAGGAGGGGAAAGATGCTTGGCCATGGTAGTTTCGGCATGGTGCACTTGGCATACACAAATCCAACCAAGAAAACAAGCGGTTTCCCACCTGTTATGGCGGTGAAGTCGACTGCGTATGCTGAGGCAGAAGCGCTTATGAAGGAGAGCGACATATTGATGGAGCTTCAAGGTTGCCCTTACATAATTGGCCACTATAGTGATGATGATAACGTTGAGAATGGGCACGCCTACTTCAATGTGCTTCTCGAATATGCGCCCTTTCCCCTTAGGTACCTTAGGAGATCGAATTAGAGAGTGTTATAGTGATTTTGGCGTAGGGTTACCTGAAGCAGAGGTCAAGTATTTCACTCCGATGATTCTTGAAGGTCTTAAATATATTCATGAACATGAGTATGTCCACCGTGATATCAAACCAGATAATATCCTCCTGGTTTCTTCTTCTTCTGGCTCTTCATTGACTGATATCGTGCCCAAGATAACCGATTTTGGGCTTGCGGAGAGATTAGATAAAGAGGTGAAGAAGGATGATGAACCACTTTTTTTAACGGGTACTGCACCCTACATGGCACCAGAGTCGATTTGTCGTAATGAATACAAGCCTCACTCTGACATATGGGCATTAGGGATTGTTGTTCTTGAGATGCTAACAGGAGAAGATGCCTGGAGTTTTGATGTGGAATATGATTCTGAGGACAGTCTCATGAGTCGAATTGGCTATAGTGACGAACTGCCATCAATACCTAGTAGTCTTTCAACTGAAGCGCGAGATTTTGTGAACAGATGTTTGGTAAAGAACACAACACATAGGTGGAGTGTCGACGAGCTACTCAGTCACCCATTCCTTGCTGTCGACAACAAGAAAGACGGGGCTGAAAAAAAAAGCAGAGGGAAAACAGAACAAGGGGTTATTCTGTCTCCAAGGACCCCTTTGCAGCCTAAGTGGTGGATATCCATTAGTAGTACTAATGCCACGTACAGGGTAGCTGCATCTACTGAGGACTTAAAACTCAAAGATGAAAAGAAGAGAAAGATAACAGATGAGATAAAAGAGGATAATATCGAGAAAGAGGCGGTTGAAGAAGTAAGAAAAGGGGAAGCAGCATTAGGGGAAGTTTTGCGTCCAATGACTCCTTTGGTGCCTAACGACTGGTGGCTTTCCTTTGGTAGTCTTCACGCCATATACAGGCCTAAAGATGCAAGTAAAGACACGCAGTTTGAGGTTGGAAAGCAGAGGAGAATAGCAAATGAAGTCAAAGAGGTTAACTTTGCTACTCTGTCCTTTATCCCATGCTATTGACAACAATAAGGAGGCAAGAAGCTGGGAAAGCATACAAGACCAGAGTGTTTACAGGGAGGCTTGGGCAGCAACAGGAGCTGAGACCGGGTTAAGTATGCAGAAGTAGTTGTGTGTTCCACAACTTTAAATCATCACCAAAAAAACTTGTATTGCCATCTATACAGAAAGCTCCTGACCTTAACATTGCGGCAGCAGATCAGGCAGCAATGTGGTGAAGGAAGACTCGGAAAATAGAGAGAGGATGCTGGTGGAAGGGCAGGCCTTATGGTCGCATAGGTGCAAGATTCCTGATACAGATTATTAATTATAAATTTACTGACATGTAAATTTAAGATAATTCATAGCAATAATTATGTTGAATATGTATAAAAGGAAGAGCTATTTTATAAAGCTACCTTGCATCTGGCTGTAACTCCACACCATGTACTTTCCTTTTAACTGTTAATACAACATTACTGAAGTATTGTGTTGCCTTACTCTTTTAGCTTTATCGATGCTTTTGTATCATGTGAAACCATCTTCTGCCACAACTTTTTTCCCTATGTATTATGTTGTTGTAAGTAAACATCACAGTTTGATTTCCTCTATGTTCAGGAGATGATAACGATGATAGGTAGGTAGTGCCAAGGAAAGGATGACTCTTATTGTGTGAGGCTTGACAACTAGACTTAAAGTTTTTATATAATCGATTCCTTTCTGTTAATCCTTTGCCACCAATCTAGCTTTAAATTTGTCTACTAATCCAGTTGGCCTATACTTGATTCTAAAAACCCACTTATTTCTGACTATATTTTGACTGGATCATAAGGAACTAACTCCTAACTTCTAAGTACCTGTTTATTGTAATGCAGTGATCTCTAATGCCATAGCCTCTCTCCACTTAGGATCCTTTACTGCTTTTGAATAACAAGTTGGTGTTGTAGGTGAATCTTTCATTTGAGATAATACAGCTTGTGGAAGAGGATGAATTGTAGCCTTGGACTTTTGTGGAGGACTATATCTGATGATAGGTTTGTTATGCGACTCTTTGATCTTGTGTGAATTGAAGTTGTTTGAGTTGATGATTGTTAAATGTGAGATGCTGGAAGATTTGAAGGTTGAGTTGGAAGTGATTCAGATGAAGGTGAGGAACTTTGAGTTTGCTGGACTGAGTTTGAATGTGTTGTCACATGAACTGGTTCTGACAAAGGAGTTAGGTGTAGAATTTGCTTATAAAGTTGTATGCAGAGGAGTTGTTTCTGATGTATGATAATTAGAAACAATATGAGAGACGGGAGAGTTTGATGAGACATTACTTGGAGGTGTACAGAAAAAAGGAGAATTAAGATTGAGGAATACAGAGGATAAAATAGGACTAGAAGTACTTGCAGGAGAGCTTGAATTTATATAACTATGAATTTTCAAAGGAAATTCCTTCTCATTAAATACAACTTGTTAATCATTATATCTAAACACCTGTAGCCATGTGTTGAAGACTATATACCCTAGAAACACGCATGAGGTTTCAGCTAAAGAAAACATTAAACATGTACAACCGAAAACTCTAAAAGAATATTTTGGCATATGATTTGAAATGGTGATTTGTTGTGAAGAGACCTCGACGGAAGTCTATTGATGATATAGACAGCAGTGTTAAAAGCTTCCACCCAGAATTGAAATGGAACATGAGAATGAGCAAATGAGCAAGTAAAGTTCTCCCTACTTCTACAATGTGCCTATGCTTCCTTTCTACAATATCATTCTGTTCAGGAGTGTAGGAACAAGAGAAATGATCTCTAATGCCATGTCGAGGCGGAAAATTTCCAAAAATATTACTTGTAAACTCCATTGGTTCTAACAGTCTGTATAGAATGACATAACAAGTTTTGGAGAAAAGGATTTGAAAGACATGAAGACTTTTGAGGGTAAACTGTATACTCTAAGTAAATTGTATAGAGTGTAAAGTGTACACTCTAAGAGAATATCTAGGTGGTGGTAGCATACTCTTCATATTTGAAGAAATTTTTTGAAGAAGTTGGTCGCAAATTTCGACTAATTCTAGGTGGTCGCAAATTTCGACCGCAAATTCACTTTGATCGCCCACCCTGCGACATTAGTAATTGGCGCGACGACATGATCTTAATGGCGCGACATTGATCTTGGCGCCCGATACTAATGGCGTGCTATCAAATACAAAGTCCAAACTTTTATGAAATTGCTTCATTCTCACCCCAATACTCCAAAACTATCTCCACAACTATGGCTTCTTCTTCATCATTGCAAAAAACTAGCCAACATACCGACGTTGCCGAATTAACTCAACAATCCTGTTATTTTGATACACTTGATCAAGAGAGGTGCCAAATTTGCACCTCAAAAAAACACCTTGCGTTATCATGCAAGTATCTGAACAAAATGTGTTCTAAAGCACCACATTGTCAAGGTTATATGCTCATACATAGAAGTTTCAACGAAGATGGTGAAGAAGTCAGATTTTTGAAATGTCCAAATGGTATATGTCCTGGTATGGAATATATATATGGAGACAATTTGTTGATATGCACGTGTTGTGGCGAGGATGATCATTGGTATAGATATTGCCCATATGCACAGGTATCATGCCCAAATGGTTGTGATGGTGTTAGAGAGCTGAAAAAGTTTGCGAACCTTGAAGGAAAAGGTCTTGATCTATTGAAGTGTTTAGTGTGTGGAAAATGTGAGTGGTTAGGTGCTGTAATAGAAAAGGTTAAGAGTGTTAGAGTGTTGTAATGTAAGTGATTAATGTTAATCATTTTATTTTCTATGACTATGTAACTTTTTTTTAATATGAATAAACTTTTATTTTATATAAATATATATTAGTATATATATATATATATATATATATATATATATATATATATATATATATATATATATATATATATATATATATATATATATATATATATAATAGAAATTGATTAACATTGTTTATTGATGATTAAAAATAAATATGCATGTACGAAATTAAATTACAACAATTAATGTCGGTCACCCCTAATGTTCCATAGATGCTCGACAAGGTCGCTTTTAAGTCTATCATGTATAGTCTTTAATTGAACTCGTAGAGTCCCCTCAATATAGTGTTCCTGAGTATGTGGGATCTGTGGTTGCCCTTCTGGATCAGGAATGTACCTCCTCATTTCATAATTTTTATTCTTAGCTCTGATTATCATATTGTGCAATATGATACATGCTCTCATAACAGTACCCATTGTCTCCACATGCCATAATTTGTAAGCTTTTGCCAAAATCCCAAATTTAGATTGCAAAACCCCAAAAGCTCTTTCAATATCTTTCCTTGCAGCTTTTTGCATCGTTACGAACCACTTCGTCTTTAGAGCATTAGGATTTGAAATTGTTTGTATAAATGTCGCATAATCAGGATAGATACCATCAGCTAAATAATAACCCATATTATAGCTATGCTAATTTACATCAAAATAAACAGGTGGAGAAGTATCATTGATCATGTGCTCAAATACCGGCGAGTTGTCCAGCACGTTGTTGTCATTGTGTGACCCTGGCATCCCAAAGAAAGAATGTCATATCCACAATCTTCGATTACAACCTTTCGAGAATAACGAGATGTTTTTCGAATCGACCAATCGTAAGCACATTGCCATCCAGTTGGACAATTATGCCATTCCCAATGCATACAATCAATGCTTCCCAACATACCCGGCCATCCACGTATGGCAGAATGTGCAAGCAAGCGTTTTGTATCTGCAATATTTGGCCTTCGCAAGTAGACTGAACTGTACAATGTTGATAAGTGCATCACAAAAATGCCTCAACGCCTGGTTGCAAGTATCCTCGGAAATGTATAATTGATCGTCCAATTGATCAGCCATCATACCATAACCAAGAATACGCAAAGCTGCAGCCACCTTGATCAGAAGATCTATACCAGGTTTACCAACATTGTTAAATTTATGCTAAAAGTACTTAAAATGAGTCTGAATATCGTTGAAGATGTGAAGAAATAAAGATTTTTTCATACGAAAGCGCCGTTTGAAATCCTCTTTCGGAAAGACAGGACGATCAACGAAGTAGTTGGCTTTCAAGATTTCCAAAGTCAGAGCATAGTTTCTATGTTTCACTTTTCGACCCTTTTTTGAACCACCATGTGGTGCCTTCGAAGCATGTAGTTGTGCTTGTCCAAGTACAACCAAATGGTGCTTCATAAGGGGAATGACATTAACAAATTCTTCATCAAGACTATCTACCGAGTCTTCCGCTGGAGAAGATGAAGAAGAAGACGACGACGATGAAGATTGAAGATTGAAGGGGAAACATCTCATACACTTCATGATCCATTTTTTGGTAATGTGTGTGTGTGTTGTTTGTTAAGGATTGATGTGAAATTGTTAAGTTGTTTGATAAAAATGTTTAAGTTGAGAGTGTATGTAAAATGAAGAAGGAAATGAGTGTAGATATAGTTGGTAGAAATCCGGCCGTTTTTTTCCCGTTGGAGCATGGGACAGTAGGAGTGGCGCGCTGTAGTTGTGGTCAAAGTCAAAAAAATGGGGCGACATTAGTACTGGCGCGCGACATTACTATTGTCGCTCCACATCCGCATCCAAATTGCCAAATTTGCGAACAAGAATGCGAACAGACAGGTTATGCGACCGTGAATGAGACCACCTAGAGATGGAATTCCGAGAAATTCCGAAGTTTTTCTTCAAATATGAAGAAAAATACATGTTATACTACCACCTAGAGATGCTTTAAGTGTCAAAAAACTCTTTCCGTATACCCATAGGTAATAGACTATTAGGGCATCTCCAATAGGGGGTGTAAACTGTATAGAGTGTAAAGTTTACACTCAAAGTGTCGAAAAACTCTTTCCAATAGGAGTGGTATACCGTAGATAATAGACTATTAGTTGATAGAGGAGGTGGGGAATTTCCCATCTCGCTATCGGTTGATAAATAGCTCGGGTGTCACTTTAACCAACGTCCGAACAAAAAAAAATTCGGACGTCACTTTAAGTCACATCCCTTTCTAATTCTAAAGTCATAATTTGAATTTTTTTAACTTGGACGTTTAAGTGACGTCCCAATTTAAATTAAAGAGAGACATCACTTTAAGTGACGTCCGAGTTTAAAATCTAATTTTTTTTACACTTCTCTATTGGAGAATATAAAGTGTGGATATTTATAGGCTATACAATAGTATGCAATTAGAGTTGTAAAATCCTAATGACACCTATGTGGAGCCTAGGTGGAAGTGTAATTTTACACCCCCCATTGGAGATGCCCTTAGTTAATAGAAGTGGTGAGGAATTCCCCATCTCGCTATCAGTTGATAAATAACCAACGTTATTTTAAGTGACGTCCCAATTTAAATTAAAGAAACCATGTACATAGGTGGAGTGTGAGCTTTTGGGCTTTTTGGGCTCAAAAGAAGTGAGAAACTTTTTTATGGGCTGTTTTTTGGGCATGTAGAAAAGGCTTGTTTCGTGCAACTCCGAAGAAACCATAAAACGAACGATGAGGTTATCGGCTTGCCCAACAACTTGGTACAAAACCCAGTAGCAGTAGTTTCATTCTTCTGATCTTGACAGGTTTCAACTCTTTTCTGTATCTCTATATCATTTACTTCCAACCTTATATTAACTAAACTAGTTCACTTGTGTTAAAAACCAAAAGATTATATAAACCAATCACCACATGAACATGTACTCTAACTTGGGTAAGAGTCAAGTGTTTCCACTAGTTTTCAGGGTTTCTTCACAGCCCAGCAAATGCCTTAAACCCATACAGAGGTTCAAGTCTCAGTCTTTCTGCAACGGGGTTTTTCTAAAACCCTCAGAAAGTTTAAGGTGTTTCTCAAATGGGGTTTATGTACTTAAGCCCAGGAATTTATGTTCTGGGGTTTATGGAAAAGATGGAAAGAGTGATGGGTTTAGTAGTAGGACTAGATATTTTTCTAGTAGTGTGGTGAAAAGGAGAAATGTCTCAAATGGGTATTCTCAGAAAGTGTTTCAAGGAGATAGAGGTAGGAAAAGTCTTCCTTGGATTCCAAATGCTTACAAGGATAAGGGAGCAAATGCTTCGAAGAAGGTGGCGAATGGGAATGCTACTCGTTCTTCTTGGGAAGAATCGGCAGACAAGTTTGTTCCGAAAAATGGTATAAGGCGTTCGGAAGAGAAACTGGAGAGTGGGAGCCAGGACCGGTTAGTGGAAATGGTGGAAAACCATAGAAATGGTTCTATAGCAAGAGATGGAAATGATGTTACAGAGGAGGTAGAAGGGGAAGTAAATGATGATCCGAGATGGGATAGGATTAAGACTAGATATAGTAGAATGTCTGATAGGGGAGTTGGGTCTGATAGATCGGAGGTTCGCAGGTGGAATAAGCAGGAAGATTGGGGTAGGAAAACATGGAAAGAGGCTTCGGAGTCAACTGTGCCCAAGATGACCGGCGAAGGTATTTATGGGGTTGGTCCTGTTTTAGCTGCATTATCGTCTAGGAGAAGGGATTTTTATACTATATATGTTCAGGAAGGATTGGACTTGAGTAACAATAACAGGAAAAAGAAGGACAAGAAAGGATTTGAGAAGATCCTCAAAATAGCTGAAAAAATAGGACTTGCAAAAAAGGAAATGTCAAAGCATGATCTCAACATGGTAGTAGATAATCGGCCCCACCAGGGCTTAGTGCTGGATGCTTCACCATTGGAAATTGTAAATGTAAGAGAACTGGACCGAGTGACTGTAAATGGAGAGAAAGGTCCTCTTTGGGTTGCTTTGGATGAGGTTACAGATCCCCAGAATTTAGGTGCTATTATACGGTCTGCGTATTTCTTTGGAGCTGCAGGGGTGGTGTTGTGTGCGAAAAATTCAGCCCCATTGAGTGGTGTTGTGAGCAAAGCTAGTGCAGGCTCTCTTGAGTTGATGGAGCTCATGTCATGCAAGAATATGATGCAGTTCTTATCGTCATCTGCTGAGAATGGATGGCGGGTTCTTGGAGGATCAGTTTCTTCAAGAGCTATTCCCTTGAATGAGGTCCCAGCTGGTGCTCCCACCGTTCTTGTGTTGGGAAGTGAAGGCACAGGGTTGAGGCCTTTGGTAGAGAGGTCTTGCACTGACTTGATAAGAATCCCTGGAAGCATACCTATAGATTCATGTGCAAGGGGCGGTGAAGATGAGAAAGCTGATGAATTGGATCATGGTTCAGGTGAGGAGTTCCGGTCCTTTTTGGCTGTGGAGAGCTTAAACGTTAGCGTTGCTGCAGGAGTCCTTCTTCACCATTTGGTTGGAAACAAAGACAGCTGTGCGGTAGCTGATAAACAAGCAAGTATAGTAACCTGAGACTATTTATTACCGTGAATTGTATCTGAAAATGCTATCTGATATCTCATTTTGAAATTATCATTTGTTTGCCCAACTTGTTATTGCTCTACCAATCTAAATGATTTTTCGTAGGAGTAGCTTCAAAGCCAAAACAGATTCAAATGTCTTCAAAATTATCGTATGTACCGCACATTACTATCCTATAATTTTTGAAAGGGGACAAAGCATACATAAATTGCTGCAGTTGTGTGAACTTCCATACTAGAGGTACATGGATGATTCTCATTAGGATGTTCTTGACTAGCGTGGTACGTATCCTTAGATTTGTACCTGTCGGCATCATACCGTTGCTTTTAAGTCTTATTTATCCTTAAACAGTGTTTGAGAAAAAGTATGAGTGCTTCGAGGCGCAAAGCCACTTAGAGGCTTAAGGCGAGCCTCAAAGGTGTTTGAGGGGTAAGCCTCACTGTCCAAAAATAATGCACTGAAGAAATTCAGAATAATGCAAATGAATAAATCAGGTTTGGAGATACAATATGTGATATGAATAAAGGAGTGAAAACAAACAGTACCTGTGAGGCTATAGCCTCAGTGCGACTTTGGGTATTAGGCTCTGAGGCCAGCCAAGGCGTAAACCTCTAAAGAACACCAGCAAAGTCCTTATTCACGACGACCCTAAAATCAATCTCTACCTCTCAAGTATGGATTGCCTTTGTCGGACTGTCTGGGTGATTTGAGATTCTCACTCGACCCAGTGCAGCCTAGGGAATAACTATGATTGGATTTGTATTTCATGCCATAAAAATTGAATTATTGTGTTTGACCACTTAACAGTAAAAGGTTTACCATGCCCTTCCTGTCGTGGGCTCATGGCTGGGAAGTTACAAAATGAAGACTCCATCCCTCACCCTTATTTTAGTCAGTCTCTCGTTTATGTGGGGAATGTGTATAATGGGCATAGACCCTGACTTTGTCTTCAACTTGAAGGTTATGCACATTATTGCAAACCAACTTCAGGTGCTGCTGGAGTGCTAGTAAGCAAATAGAATTTTTGTCTGGTTTACACATTGACCTGTGCCACTTGTGGGTGATTGTGTACTCTCTGGTCACTGTACTTTCGCGCTGACTGAAAAAGTGAAAAGTGGTTCAATATTTTAAGAGGACTGTTGATATATTCAAGTTATGCATGTTAATTTTGTGCAAGTCCAAGTGAATTACATGCTTGCAGTTTTAAGCAGATCTCCTATCTGCATATTACTCAACATTATCTTCCCCATATATATTTTTTATTATTTTATTTTATTTTATTTTGTTTTGTGATGCATAAGCTAGAGGTTTATTTGTCTTATGAACTAGTGTGGATGTGACATTTAAGTCAGTGTCCCAAGTTTCCCACTTAGTAGTAGCTTGCAGGTAAGCAACATAAGTAATGCTATCAAATTGCTCTGCACATATTTGTTCAGGCAATAGCTTCAGATTGTTTATGCTTATGCCAAAGAAGATTACAGTTGAGGCAGGTACTATGATATCGATTCTCTATTCTTTCATGTACTTCTTGGCCTTCATATCATATACATATTTGTTCAGGCAATAGCTTCAGATTGTTTACGCTTATGCCAAAGAAGATTACACTTGAGGCAGGTACTATGATATCGATTCTCTATTCTTTCATATACTTCTTGGCCTTCATATCATATATATATATATATATATATAGTCTTTCTCTACAAAGTAGCTACTTAAGTTAACTTAAAATAAGTACGTAAGTAAAACTTCACCTAGAAAATGAATTTAATTCTAATTTTTTGTGGATATGATATACTCACCATAATGATCATCTCCACAAAATTTCAGCTCATTTGGAAACCTTTTATATTGGTAAAAAATGATTGCAAAAACTCGACATTTCTGGACCGTTAGATTTCTTTTTAAAGATGACAACAATTTTTATCTATGTTAAAGGTTTCCAAATGAACGGAAATTTTGTGGAGATGATCTTTATGGTGAGTGCTTCATAACCACAAAAAATTAGGTTTGAATTCATTTTCTAGGTGAAGTTTTTACTTGTGTACTTATTTTAAGTTAACTTAAGTAGCTACTTTTTAGAGAAGGACTATATATATACTGTGCTTCAGCTCCTTTTCACCTGTGTGATTACTGATCTTTGAGTAAGGTATTTTCAAAACAATTTAAATTCCTATGTAACCTATTTTAACTTAGTTTGACTGCCAAGGTGTGTTTTATTTCGTTCGTTACTTGATCATCTCAATAGCCTTGTCTTAAAAATATTTTCTTAGTGCTCATAACATACAGATAAGAGTCCGTGCATACTTCTTTCTTTCTCTTTTTGGTTTGCTAAAGATACTGGATTCAGGCATCTTTCTCACTGTTGCAGTAACAAAGTTGTATGTACTGAAGTAATGCAGATTTTCCTTACACATCGATGGACCATCCAATGGGACCAGAACACCACGAGTATGGTCAATAGGAACATACTGTTATTTTATATCAAGTAACTGCATGTGTCTAGCATAGGAATAAAAGAGATTGGAGGATAGTGTACATATGTGTCTTGCGTAAAAACGAATACATTTTCCAATTCTGGTAAGTAGCAATGCACACCAGCCATGTGAGCGAAGGCCCAAATCCAGCTTCTGACAGCTACTTGAGGCAATATCTGGTTTCTGTGTGCGCCACCATATGCTTTACCATGTTTGTGTGTGCGCCTTGTGATTTCTATGTTGCATGAGAAGTGGACCAGGCCATCATCTCAACACTGAATTCAGGTATCTGCTGTTATTATCAATCAGAATGTGTATATGCAATAGCTTGAGCATAGTTAAATCAGTAACGCGTGCAAGTGATTTTTTTGAAATGCTTGTGGGACTTTGTTATTGCGAGTTTGTGACACATTATTTAAACCGTGTATCCTTAATATTCTCTTGGAGTAGGAGGGTGAAGAAGAAGAAGAAGAAGGAGAAGGAGAAGGAGAAGAAGAACGAAAGGTGGCAACAGTTTGGCATTCCTCTGTCAAGATATCAATGACTTGGAACATTCATCTCAGTCTCGGTTGCCACAGGTGGACCTTTTGATATCAAACTTTGAGGTAAATATCTCATCATTTGAGGGTCCTGCTTACCCTGCATCTCTAATGCTATGGAAAAGTGTTGCCTTGATCTCTTGGGTATTTGTATTAGGTGGTGATAGAGCTAATGTTATTCTGTTGTGACTTTGCCGTCTTCTTTTTGTTGCAAATTTAGTAGGCTCCACGGTTTTACTTTTTAACTTGATATTTTCATTCTTAATATCTATCGGACCATTGAGTACCACAAATAAATAGCCAAAATCTACAAACTTTATTTGATCGTTTTACTACAGACTTTTTCTTCTTCTATTTTGCTCAAGACTTTAGGTTTTCTTTTTGCTATTTAATTGTCAATATCTGCCTATGTTTTCCTTACTTTATTTGTGACCGAAGCTTGTTGTTTACTAGTGCACACACTTTTTTAGGTTTCTCTTTAAATGACACGCTAGATTAATTGTGTTCTTACGGTGCACAAGCAGCAGATTAGACGAACTAAATTACTGCAAGGATGATATGTACACCTTATCTGAAACTTTTTAGCACATCGTATGTGCCTTCTGATTACTATCAATTGTAGGTCAGAAGTTTAGTTCTTCACAACCCTCAAGATGTATAAATGCACTGAATAATATAAATTAGTACCTAAAAATGCGATGGACTTTGTTTTTTGTCAAAATGTATTACATAGAAGTTTTTGTGAGTGGAAGTGTAAAATTTTGTTAAGATCATCTCAATTTGAGAATACTGTTAGGTGGAAATTGAGCCTCAACTGGTGGCGCATTACGATGTTTGTTTGTTATGGAGTAAAAACCAAACTTGGGGTAAAGATAATGTACACGGATGTACAATGGTATGGGACTATGGGTGAAAACAAGGGGGTTGAATTATATGGAACGAAGAGTCATGGAGTTTAGGGTTTGGATTTAATTTTCCACTCTGCAGCATAGCGTCTAAATACATAGTATGTTAAGGACAAAGAACAAAAATGGCAAAATCAATTTGTATGTATAGGGGAGAGGTAACGTAGATTTGTCAGAGTAAAGCATGTCACCTTTTAATTTTCTGACCTAAGGCAGGTCATTCTATGCATGAGGCACACGGCATTCCCTAGGTACTCCAGCGTATCTCTAGAGTTTTGTAAACACGTGCCAGAAGCTCACCTCCTAGTGTCAGAAATTACATATATTGGTCAATTTCATGGGAAGTCATTGGCACACCAGCATGGAAGCATGTGTCAAAACATGTATACCTGTGATGGAGGCATGGGGCATGTCGAAGAAATATAAGCACATGCTGGAGCTACTGATGTTGGCGTCTGCCAGCCTATTTAATTAATCAGGGCGGATTGGAAGGAAAACCAAACTTTTGTGAGAAGATATCTTACTGCTGAGATTGAATGATGGAAGGGGATATCGTGGTGTTCACCTGATCACCTCAACAAATAAATTGTGATTACAGATGGTTGAAAACAATTGATATCGTTTTAATCTGTGTGAGCATTTGTTATTTTTTAATGGGTGCTTATTTATGTATTTGTGGTTTCAAATGGAAGTTCTAAGTTACATCTTGTCCCCCTGGTTTTCTCATGAGCAGTGTGTTATGCTCCAGCTTGTTCTGTACTCTGTCGTATTTACAGTTTATGCTAACTGAGGTTTGATCCTGATTGGTTATTCTTATTTGCAGGATAACATTGATACCAAGGTTATTGTAGCTGGGCTTTCAACAACATGTAGCCAGAAAATTCATAATCAGTTAGTATGTAAAGTGCCCATACCTCCTTGTCTGTCTTTTTTATTTTAATATATGCAAAAAGGAGGACCTGGTTTTTCTGGTAAACCGTTCAATTAATTCATGAAATTTTCGTGTCATTTTACAGTGGGAAATGTAATATGATACGTGACCGTTTTTTCCTCTTCTAAAGTGGGATTATTAGCACCTAATTCTAGTAGAAGCAATCTTACTAGCAATGATGTTAAATTTATTGGCTTATGCATGAGCCCTTTATTGACATGGGCACTTTTACACTTGTTTGGTAATGGTGTCCAAAAGATAGTACGTTTTGTTTCTTTAGTTTCTTTTCAATAAATAGAACTTTTATTGATTGCAAGAAAATACTACTGATATTTTACAAGAGGGTGAGGGAAGAGACTTAATGACAAAGTTTAAGTAACATTGACACTATATGTCTTGATGTGGGAAATGAGTATGAAATGCCCAACATGGCATCTTCAAAGCACTTGGATGTGGGCACAGGGCTGTGTTAATACTATGATGTTTTAAGATGCTTCTAATTATATTTCACACATTCTCCTTTCTTCGTGTCTCTTCTTATATATATGTAACTAAAGGAAGGATTGAAATTTTCGGTTTCCTCTCTCTCCATGTTTCTTTTTCTTCCTCTGCTTAATTTAGGGTTAGAGAATCTAACCTCCAATCATCTGCATCAGCGCGTGTTAGTGTATAGGACACTTGTTTCTCGGACCAATGGATTATTTTTTGAAAATAGGAAATGTCGATGTTACATTGGATAGAGTAAAAAAAAGAACAATGGACAAAGACAAATGTTTGTTTTTAACTCCCTACTAAAGAGCCCATCTGAAGTACAAACTCCTCAAAATATGACCTCTCCTAGTTCATTATTTGATAGCAGCTTTGACAGCTATAACCAGAGTCGCCGGTTTCTTAAGATCAGGTTAATCAGAGTCTTCCATGAAACCCAGAATACATGCACAGTTTGGGCCCAAAGCTGCTTCCTCTTCCCTTTCTGGACTTGCTAATGTTTCAAATAATTTACACAGATATTCTTATGATAAAAGTATGACGTGGACTATAAGATTGGGGATCTCACTTTATGTGTAAAATATATATAAAAAAGAGATACATTTATTTAATAGTATATCATACAGATACTTTCAAAAAGAGAAAGAAAATTTGATATATTGCATAGGATATATTTAATATTGCAGGAATCAAATTATTAATTGGTAGTATTGCACAAGACTGTGAACATTTGGAGTTTGATGCTTTTATGGAACCCATACGCCACCTAGAGTTACCGAGCAAAAAAAAACAAAATAAGACACAACCTAGAGTTCGCTCCTCATTCTATGCCTCTTAAAAAGACCAATTTATCTGGGAGAGTTCACAAACTGAATAGACAATGTAGAGGTGCATTGATCTGATCATATGGGTTCCATTCGATAAAATGTTACTGTTATAGTTGCTTTGTAGTTACTCTTTAAATTTTATTTAGATCATAGGTCTCTTTTGTAATGATTGATTGGCAGATAGATAATGTTTTTCATCGCCGTATTGCTTTTAACAGATTGGTGTGGAGAAGATGCATAAAGACACCAAGTATGTGTTTTCTCGATGAAGATGTTAGGCTGCATCCTGGAACCGTTGGTGCCCTTATGGCTGAGATGGAAAAAAATCCTGATGTATGGGTTTGATACTTTATTTGTTATACTTGTATTGCACTACTTTGTCGTGTGACTCCTGTCTTTTCCTAGAATTGAGACCTTGTTTCGTGTAGGACTGGATTAGTTACCCCTTACCATGCCATGAATCATATCAGGGTTTACATATAAGAGAAAGTGGGGATAGGAGACAAACTTGAGAAATTTAGTTTTGGTTATGTATGTGTTGTGTTCTCTCAAACTCGACTTCCACTTTCTTTTATATAGATTAACTAGTGATACAAGGGTTAATCCTGATTATATGTGAATCAAATGTGCATTATATATAGATTAACTAGTGATACAAGGGTTACTCCTGATTATATGTGAATCAAACGTGCATTATCTTAACATCTCATCTGTCATACTTATCTCGTTATATCCTCGAAAGTTCTGGTTTGTTTCCTCATTAAATATCTGCATATATTACATTTTAAGTAAAAAAGCTTTTTAAAGTGTTAGTTGAAATCTAATATGTTTTTCCCTCAAATTACGTCTTTTCCCTCATATACTAGAATGCCTTTAAAAGTAATATTACTTACACTGTAATGTGTTTTTTTATCGAATATTAGAAAAATAATTACATATTAACTTATCTTACTTTAATAGGCTTTGTAGCATGACGTGTTTTTCCACATAACATGATCTTATTGCGTAAAAATAGATACCCAGCTTAATAAGTTGAAGAACAGCATGGGTAGCTAACTAGCTATACATGCATCCATTTCTTGCATATAAGAGGATCACATTCTTTTCCTCAGACTGAATTTTCCTGCACATCTCATCCTAGATCGTTGTACTTTTAACTTTATAAGTGACTATTATTGACTTTATAAGGACATTTCAACCAGTAAGAATGAAGTTAGTAATTATTGGTTTCCATAATTATTAGTGTTTCTCTGCAAATATATGATATGACTCATTTTTAGGCCAATTGTTCCCTTTTTTTATTTGGAACTGTAATTTTGTGCAGATATTTATTCAAACTGGGTATCCTCTTGATTTGCCTTCTGGAAGTTTAGGAAGTTACTGCATTTACGAATATCATATGGTATATTGGTATGTCACTATAACCTTATCTACATCTTTACTGACCTTTAATTGGGAACATCTACTGTTTCTTTTGATGTGTGCTTGTTCCATTTTCTGTAAAAAGCATTGCTTGGAATTTTTTTTGATAAGGAGGATGGAGAAAATGACGGGTTATCTTTTACTCAAAGTTTAATTAATCTTACCCAGAAACTCAGTGCTATGGCCACAGAATATTAGCTTTTGATGGAACTACTGCTCTTTAGTCTCTTATGTAACTTTCCTCTTTTCCAATTTATTTATGTCGAAACTCACGCAAAGTTGAGCATTTTTTGTATCTTGTACTCATGGGGGAGCTGTAAGATCTGGGTCGTGCCATTCCTTGTTCCTTGTTGCTGACCAGTTATTCAATTAAGCACTAAACATCATATAATATGATTAATCTTACAATGTGGGTCTAGTGTTTGCCATGCTAACTTCCCGTTTTCTCTTATTAATTTGTTCTGCACTTCTCATAGTATTGGATTATATTTTCAGCCTTGCTCAATGGGATTTGCTACCGGTGGAAGAACATTCTTTTTGTGGGGAGGATGCATGATGGTAAGATCTCTCTTCTCTTTTTAGTTCCATCTTCGTATCTAAGTAAAAGTATACCGATTGTTAATTGTTCATACTCTTTTTTGTCTCTGTTTTCAGATGCATGCTGATGATTTCAGAAATGAGGTAACTGAACTTCGAGATGGTGGATATTCCGATGATATGACCCTTGCAGCATTAGCGGGTATGTTTTCGACTGGTAAGCTGAATGAGTATTCGTGACCAGTGGGTATCTCTTAAGCAGTACAAGCTAGTTAATTTTTTTTGGGGGGGGGGGGGGCGAAAGATCCATTTAACACTATTCAGCATCTTCCAGTTTAACAGTGAAGTTTAAAATGCAATTAAAAGTCCAGGATCTATCTCGTCTTAGGGATTGAATTTAGTTTTAGATCCACAAGCTGTTGTCACTCAGACAAAAAGGAGGGTGGGTGTCGGATGCAATGTCTCATCATCGTGAGCTCAAAACATCGTAGGCTTTAAGTCCAGTAGAAATCTTAGTTTGAATTCTCTAGCTAGCTGTTGGAATTAGGAAACACTTTTTATCCTTTGAATGAATTATATTCATAACTTGGTGCTTTGTTCAGATTTATAAGCAAACAGTATAATTTTTTTTCTAATATAAAGAAAAAACCTCATTTTTGCCCAATACTCCTGGTATATTTAGTTCCACACATTTTTTTTTTGTTTTCTCATATATGCTCTGTTTTTCTTACGTTTACAATAAAAATGCATAGTCAAATATGCTACTTTGGTACAAGTCGGTGGCTGAATCTTGGGCATTTGTCAAAATAGACATTCCATTGAACTGGAATATCGCCTTGCCAAACCTAGACCGTGTCATCCCATTCCTTAAAATATCTCCATATATCACGATATTTTGCTCTATGCTGAAAAAGTTAGTATATCACTATATTGTAAAATTGGTGTACTCAATATTTCTAAGGTTGCTAAATGATAGTTGACATACTACGTAGCAAACATGGTTAGTGTTTTTAACTAGCATGCCTATAAAAGACAAGTACGAGATAACTGATTTTAATTGGGAAAGGGGCAGATTATGACGTAAGACATTATGCAAGTTTGGAGGATCATTCTGTTCCCTGAATATTATAGTGGAATAAATTAAGTCTCCAAATACCAGTAGCTTTGTTACCCACCATGCTTTGTGCCTCCTTTGATTTTTGTGTTCTAAAGGTAAAGGCTTCAACGTCCGGGATACACATTCAAACATGGGTGGGCAACAGGGCTTCTTCCACTTTGTTCTCCATTTCTTGCCACGGTGGAACGCTTCTCTTCTGTGGAGTTTGCTAATACAGCCACATTTGTTCTACAATAACAATCTGGCACTTGTGAACGTCATTGGTTTTAGCCGTCATTGTGTCATGTCTTTTCTAGGCAACCTTTGTTTCTCTTCATCCTCACCCGTCTCTTTTTTCTTTCCAGTAGTTACAACGTTGTTTTTGAAATCCTTAAGTTGTCTTGTGCCCAACATTGGAAGGCTTGGCCAGTAGGCCTGTGAACCCCTTGACCCCCCTTGACCGGTTTTTAACAAATTATATTACTTTAGTGAAAATTGATTAGCAGAATAGGGAATCAGCACTATCCTTGCTTCTCTCAACTAAATATTCTGTATGTATATACTCCCTGGACCCTGATAAGTGGTGCAATCCCCCATTTGCAGGGGCGCATAAGAGGCTCATTACATCACCGCCAGTTGCTGTCTTTCCCCACCTCCTTGCAAGTGATCTTAGTTTCTCAAGGTTTGTATTGTGACATTTTCCAGTTTGGGTTTCCTCTAAATTATTTAGCACCTGCTATGCCTATGTTATTGGTACCTTGTTTTGGTCTTATGTAGGTATTGGAATTACCTGAGGAAGCAAACATTTGTTCTGGAATCATACATATCAAGAGTTAACTGGATAATGAACCATGCATTATTTACAGTGCACTTCTATCTATCCTGGGGATTTGTTGCGCCATATGTTATGGCAGTGATTCACATTGCAGCAGTACTTAAAGTAGGTTTAAAAGAAAATCCATCAGGCGAAACAACCATTACTTCTGGTGGTGAGCACATTTCTTTCCTTTTTTAGGTAGGTTCTATTTTGTTGGCAATATGTGCGAAGGATACTTGTTCAGGATACTACCATGTATCAGACTTATACACCTACATTTTTTATTGGTAAGAGTCTACTAGGCTCCTTAGTACTCCCCCCTCTCACTGATTACGCCTATTATCGATAAATATCTACCTAGATATATTATTGTTTAGCAATCAAAATTAGTAAGAACGTTAGTACTGACTTACCTTCTGACGGAGAAACAGGTGACAACAGAAAATATATTAATAAGAGGATATTAACAAGAGGATATTAGCATGGAGTCTTAGATGAACCAAAGTAAGAAACTAAAAAAGAAAGGGTACTGGAGTTGGATGGTTTCCAACTTGAATTTTAAAAGTGCCCCTAGAAAAGGACAAAAAGTACATCAACGAGAGGATAAAAATAAATGAAAAAAGTCAAATAGCTGCAAAAAATTGTTTCTACAGCTTAGCCGGCTTGGTTACTGGGATATATTTGCTAGTTTCCTAGTTTGACATTGCCCTTGTTTTGGTTAGTGTTTCGCCGTTTCGGTCTTGGAATATCTACATGACCTTGGTCAACAATGAAAAGCTAATAATCTTGAGCTCGATTTCCAGTTCCATACTGCTAGCCGCTTTGGACAAGTAGAGACAGGGATGTTTTATGAGTTGTAAATAAAAGCTAATCTGGGAGAAAAGAGGTGTGACTATGAAAACCATGGTAAGATTTAATGTCGATGATGCTTAATTTATCTTTTATTATCTTTGTTAGGCTTGGTGCTAGCAGGTTGCTTGTCTCTGTGTACTGTTGTTGAGCTTGTTTCAATGTGGAACTTAACAAGAGTGGAAATTCATCTCTGCAACATGCTTTCTCCAGAGGAACCCCATATGTCTCTTGATTCTTATGATTGGAAACTTGTAAGTTTCAGAAGTTCCCTGGCTACGTGTCAAATTGTTGAAATTTAATTGTTTCTTGTATTTGTAATGCATGGTCATATTTGAAATTTATCCGGAAAAGAATGTAATAATATTTTCATCTGTTTGGTTTGGTGTAGATAAAGTAATAAAACTAATGTATCATGACTGATATTACTTTTGCAGGTTTTTATTTCTATGCTCGTTGACAATTTCTTATACCCAATCTCTGCAATACGTTCACATTTCTCAGTGTATTGACTGGTCAGGTATACAATACCACTTGAGAAATGGAAAGATAAGCCAGGTCTGCTATTCTTTCTGTACATGTGCTTTTTCTCTACATAAGTTATTTTAGTGTTCGTTCAAAAAAAGGTGTAATGTCATGATTTCCATCACATCGAGTAACATATTACCACTAAAATTAGACTACTTGTGCCTAATTTTAGCCAAATAGAATGAAACGGTTGAGAGGGGGTGGGGGGATGGCTCTTCTAGACTTTATTTTATTTTATTTTTTCCAGGTAGATGAAGATTTTAACTTCCTACACTAGGTGGGGCCATGAATACTGGGTTGTGGAAATGGCCCATGCCTGTCAAGTTGTGCCAGCATTTCCGAGTACCATGGGAAAGAGACTTGAAACTGAGAACTTCCTCGAGTTGTAGTTTATAGTCTAAACTTGCTGCACTGGGTGTTGGTTACGCTAGACATCCTGTTATGGATAAACAGTTCTGCTACTTAAGAACAATCGTGCTTAAGGCATTTAGGGCAGCAATTAGTCTACTTTCTATTATGACTTCATGGCCATGTCTTTTTGTTGATAAAGAACATGTAGGATAACTGCTTCTGCGCATGAGTCATTTCTTTATACAGATTGAAAGAAAAGAGGAAAGTGGTTCAAAGTATTCCGACTTAGCAGCAAAGCACCTGTATGGAAAAAGGGGTGCCGCACCAAAAGTTTCATTCCTCAAATTTTTGACGAGAAGTAATTGGCAGTGGCACCAACCCAAGAAATTTTATAGCTGATAAATTATTTCATCCCTCATCACCTTGATTTTTTTCTTTTTAATGTAGTGCTATCTTCCACATTTTTACATTAAACTTAATTGTTCAGCTTCAATCCAAATATGCTGGGTTGATATCATTGTTCAGTTTCAACCCATATTTTTTGGGTTGATTTTGTAGTGTTATTATTTTGTTACATATACTAAATTATTCAATTGAAATTTTTTTCTTTGACAATCAAGTTTTCTTCCTGTTCTTTCATACCTTCTGCTTGCTGTGAGCTCAGATTTAGTGAGCTAAGCAGCCTCATCAAACAAAATTATTTCTTTAATGACCAGTAAATAAAATTAGTACAGGTGAAGAATTCCTAACTTCAAGTTACTGCGATTGCCATATTTCTTCTCAGAGCATATATGATTCATAATTGATCTTTAGTGAAGTATCCCATAATTAATCCCTTTTTCTGCATTAAGTTAATCCAAATTGATAGAATCCATATTTCATAGACCCCTTTCTATAAAAGAAACGGTTATTTAGTTAGAAATTATAATGCATTTGGCATGTCTAGATATGCGTTTGGCATGCTAATAAGATTACTTGTGCCAAAGGTAACCTCAATGGAAAATAACCAAGTTTTGCTGACCTCCCAAACCTTTTGTTAGGTAGAAAGCAGCAGACCTTCACTAGCAAATACAATTATTTTGAACATTCCATTTGCAAATTCCAAGATACCTTCTCAGTTGAATCAACTTGTTTTCCAATTTCCACCCCAGGATACTTTTAGCTCTTGTTATGTACTTATTATGTGTTAGAACTTAAAACTTAGAACTCTGCACTCCCGATGATCTGATTTATGATGGATACATGAGGCTGCAAAAGGTGTAAGCACATCGTATCAAATCGTTGTCCACGTAGGAGTACCAAATGGCTGGTGTACTGGTGTCCCTGGTAAATCTCTTTCACAAAGCTCTAAAGCCAAACTCAAAGACTCGTGAAGAGTCTGTTTCTAAGTACATGTGGTTCCTAAATCAATTCAGAAAATTCGGAATCTTTACAACGAATCATACTTTATACTAGAAAAGTTGTAATGAGCTTGTCAAGTTCGAAGACATTATTAAGGCTGTCAATGGCCAGTCCCAGGTCTACAACATTGTACTCTATCCGACCCATTTGTAAGAGATTTTAGAAACAAACTCAGGTGAAGTTATTCCAATCCAAAGTAAATAATATGCAAATGTTTTCAATTGATAATCAAGTAATATAACAATTTGCAATTCTGTTGCAGTAGATAACAGGTCAATTAAGGTACCATGGTTTAAAGTGAAAATCGTGAACAGGAGACGGTACATTCACTCCGTTGTGCCTACTAGACTCCTTGCGAAAATCTGGAAATCCTGAGTGAAATTATACCAGAGTATACACATGATACTTTTGTAGTAAACTCTACTATTATATTTCATTGAGACAGAGGTCCATAAATATATCTGGTTTTCCTTTCTACAAAAGCTGGCAAGCCAGAGATTAGAACACAAATCCATACATTCATTACAGAGGAAACCATCAAAGGTTGTAAGCTACAATTAGTAGAGGCCAAAACAGCAACCAAAATATAAAATGCAAGACCCAAACCATGTACCATCAATTTAAAAGATCTTCCATGGAAAATATTTGTTCAGTAACAGAATCAAAGTGGAGTTTTTCCTTGCTTCCCATTACCAACTGCAGAAAATCAAAACAATCAATCATAAGGTAGTTACTCCAAGAAAGAACAGCCTTTAATGAAATGTTTAGTCGCAAACAAACTCACGACATAAAGAAGAAAGTTCACAACTCTTCAACACACGCAGCCTCTTAACGGTGGATGCAAACATACTGCAAAACACAGTTAAGAAAATGAGTCATGGAATGAGTATCAATGGAATTAAGAACTATAATACGTAGTTTCTTACCAGAGGCATTAATGAAAGGGCAACACCATTGAGATTTTTATAATTTACTTGTGAAAGAGGCATGCATTTGTTTCAGATCTTGGGTATGGGGTGGTTAAATATATATAGGATAAGACAAAGAAATCTCGACAGTTGCATAAAATTTTCATGAAGATAAATCCAATTCGATTATTTTGTACTATTAAAGGTCGATCTAGATAATTAAATCAGCCAAATTTATTGGATGGAAATGACATTTGTACAACATAGAGACAAGGGATTAGACGATTCAATTTTGATCAAAGAGAGACACAACGAGATGAAAGATAAATATATTACTATATCAAACAGGTGAAGGTGACCATTGTTCTTGGATCTTGAGTTTTGACATTGGACTATGGCATGTCTAAGACTCTAAGCACAAAACAAGTACAAACAAAAACTTGATCAATAGTTGAATAATAGGAATATGGAGTGAAACCCAATCAAATTAAAGATACATGCAAATACACATTATTATACAGGTCTTTTGGAAGGCTCTGCTATCAAGTAATGGAACATAACATGGAATAAAATAAACATTAAAGAACCAGATAATTAGTAGTAGAAAGATGCTTACTTCCATGGGACATCCCCAACCAGCATCCTGTCTCCTTCATTATCCTCATAAACTAAAGTATATTCCCCACTTCCGTCTAATAAGCCTGTAATTTCCTTAACATCTTCCACTTTGTTAAGATTTCCAGTAACAGGAGAATCTTTTTGAGCTAAACAAACACATAAAAAGAAACTGATTAGAATTAAATAACATTTATAAGCTTAACTTTTTAAGTAAAGCAATACATCATCAAAACAAAAAAAACAAAACCCAAAATACCACATCAAAGGAAGAGAATCCACTAAGATCTCGAACAAATCATTTACAATTGTAGCAAAGCAATTAATGTAAATAAAATTTAATTATGTCGATGTCATCTCAAATATTAAGTCCATGTGATTATTTACATCTGAAAAATGTTAAGTATACCTGCAAGAAGGCCCCTGAAGAGCTCATCCACAGCAGATGACAGTTTTTCATAGCTATCATTGGCTTTAAGATCCACTTTTCTTCCAATGGGGACTCCATCCATGTTAATCTTAACAAACAGACTTCTGCTGCAACTTTCCTTCTTTGTGATAATATCCTTAGGTGGTGGATTCCCATTCTGTGAGTGCAGAACTTGTTTTGAAGAGTTGTTGCTAGCAAGATTCTTCCTAAATGAACGCACTGGAGGCCACCCCACCACTGGAGGAGCACTTCTACATTTTGTTTTCAAAGAAAAAACCAAATCTTAAATAGTGCTCACAATTAAAGCATAGAAAACCAAGTTCACCCCCAACCAAAACTTAAAAGCTTGCAATAGAAAACGTTATAGAATATTAATCCACGGTTCAAACTTCAAAGACATGAAAAACTATCACCCAAGAAACTAGAACAGGACCTCGTGACCAAGAGATCAATCTATTCTATAAATGGAAAATAAAGAAGGATAAACCCCAAATTGCCATATCAAATATCTTAGACAATGAATGAAAGCGCAATAACATTAATCCTAGAACAGTGAAAAAAGCTGATAATGTTTCATAAAGGAAAACTGAAAGATAAAATAAAGAAAACCAAAGTCTTCAAACTTCAAAGATAAAGAAAAGGTAAAGTACCTTTTCTGAGAGCTGTTGTTAACAGCTGTATTTGCAGGAATAGTTGCAGAAGGTTGAGAACATGCCTTCTTCTCTGCTTGACTTTGCTGCAACTCCCCTACTACCCCTTTTGTGCAACAAGTTTTTGAAGATTCCATTGCTTTAACAGATAGATTTTGTGGAACAGATGGATACTGATGAAGGTAAGATGAGTTCATAATCTGTTGCTGAGTATTCACCTGGAAACCCAAAGGTGTAGCAGTAGGACAAGTTACAGGACTAGTGCTCCATGGAGACGAGAAAATAGCCCCATCATTGTTTATCAACCAAGTATTGTTCTTGTTGTAAGTTTTAGAAGCATAACACCCATATGAAAGAGAAGACTCATCTCTTTCATCTTCCCCTGGTGGACCTAGCCTTAACTCAAGCTTTTTCTCTTCTGCAACTCCCAACTTCTCTTCATCATTATTCTTAAACAACCACTCTCTATCCTTGTGTATCAAATCCAGTAACTTAGGACATACTTCTTTGTTTCTGCTTGAACTCCCCTCCATTTCTTTTCCAACAAAGAATCCAACTTTCACTGTTACAAACAAAACAAAGATAAATGGAGAACGCCCAAGTTAACAAAACTTCATTAAACTACACAACAGAGATAAATAAATAAAGAACACCCAAAGCAAGTACCTTGCTTTATCTTTAAAAACTAACTTCTCCACTTCTACAAGGAACTGTTCACACACTTGAATCTTATCAACTCATTAATATCTTTAAACCAAAAGAAAAATATATTTGCCCAAACTAGAAACCCCAACAAAAAATGCAACAGCTAAAAAAAGCCTCTCAAAAGAGAAATAAAAAAACACTAGTCTCTGACCAACTCTAGAGTTGAAAAAGAGACAAAAGACAGTGATGCCTGCTTTCTCTCTTGTTTTGTGCGAATTACAAAGTGTTCAGTGTTCTCTCTTTCTAGACCCTCTATAGAGTGCTCAGAAAATATATATATAAACTGAAGAGATTCCTTCCTTTACTAGAAACGGTATTTTAGAGCATTGTTCACGCAACCTAGTGACGCCTTGTATAGTTCTATACTTCTATCACATTTGTTGTTGTTTTTCTGATACTAGAAACGTGAACTGCTTGCTGCTCACCTCTTTATATGTAGCTAAAGAAAGCAACACCTCTATCTTCTTTTATATATATATATATATATATGTGTGTGTGTGTGTGCCACAGTTTTATTTCATAATCACTGTATTAGTAGTGGTTTAGTGATCAATGATGAATGTTTAGAAAGAGTGATTAGTGTGGGAGTTCAAAATATGTTGGGGACTTTTTTTATTGTGTACAATCTAGTAGTACAGAATATTGTAAGTTTGGTTGGGAGCACATGTCACATGATATGTTGTTTCAGATATATGTTGTATTTTTTTTTTGGTACCGAAACATTTATTTATTGACCATTCCCGTGGGAATATGAGAAGTTTATAACATCCATTAATTGCCTAACTTGTAACAAATGTTTGGGGATTTTTGGAGACATTTGCCCAACTTGACATGTGAGTTTTGGCAGTTACCGAAAAAAAATATAAATATAAATATAAATATAAAAAAAATGGACGAAAAAATGTGCTTTCCAGCCATTAATTTAGAGAATAGTTTTTTCATGGAATATTTTTGTTTAGGTTTTGATTGAATGAGGAAACTTGTACGTGTTAGGTCCATTATGCGGCTTCATTGATCGTTTCTTGTGCGAAAAGAGAGAAATTCCATACTTTGTTGTCCCGTCCATGTTGTCTTTATATCATTTCGTGAATTCTTGTCATTTTATTCCAATTTTACTTTGTTAAAGACACATACAAGTGATCTATGATGTACGATCTATTCTAGGAAAAAGAAGTAAAGTTCATGAGTTTTACTAATTAATATATGAATGAAGGAAATTAATTAGGTACAGTATACATATATCTTATTAGGAATTTCTTACGATACTGTTTGATTTTCACATTTTTTATTAGGAATATTTATGTATCTTCCTAATGTATTATTTTAAAGTGTCAAATTTCTATAAACATCTTTATCAAAAAAAAATTCTACAAACATTTTCTTTAGTTGTGTGCATTCGTTATATCTGTTGGCATTTGTATTAGATTGAGAATTTTGCTTAGTATATGTTCTGAAAATGGTACTTAAGCTAATAAAAGGACGAGAGTATTTAGACTTGGACATGTTCTTTGAACAAAATAATAAGTACATGGGAATAATAAGACTAATGGAAAATTGAGGTAGTTTGCCTACTTGCCTAACAGTTAACAAGGGAGGAGCATAGATTTTTAATTTTGTGTTTAAGTTGGGATTAACAATTAGTTTAGTAAAGATAAGTAAGTGGCTGAGTGTGCAAGAAAGAGAGAATGGAGAAGATCTGCATGATTCAAATTGTGCAGGTGCAGGGCTTGTCCCTTGTGAAATGAAAACATGCAGATCCCATGATCATGTCTGCTCCTCTCTCTCTTTCATATCTCTTCTTTCCCTTTTTTATGTACCTGCCATTCAGATTCCTTTAGATGTTCCCTTAACCAAATCGTGCAACATAATCAAATTGATGTTTCAGGTCTTAAATGCCCTCATTTTAAACTTTTCTTGACTAACCTTTAAAATTATATATATATGTGTCAGGTTAATGACAAAATGTACTCTTAATGGGTGGCAATACCGTCATTTGGCTTGTCAAACTATGCAAATATACTCCGTTCACTCTGCAGCCTTCTGACTATCTGAAGTGGACTTTTCTCTCTTTAACTAAAGTTACCCTAACCATGGTTAGATAAGGACTATATTTCTGGTCCGCTATATTGTTGTCTGCAAAGATAGCATGCTAGAATAGATTCCAACCTACTTCCTCCGACACGTGTCAAATTAAAAAGCTAACTTGAGTGGAACCCACGAAAGCAGTGCTGCACCTTTCGCGTGTGCGACTCATGACCGGTGACCCTTGGCCTCCGACCATCCAACATGCTCGACTTTTAACCCTCTCAAAAAGCAACCAAGTCGGCTGTCATCATGCCATTCAAAATCATCAATTTATCGCGACAATTCTTTCTATACATTTCATACTAGTATATATCTGTTTTTTGTTCGAGTTAATATGTGTCTCTTTGATTTTTTGTTATATTTGTTGAGTAAATTAGTAATGATGATTGACAGGTGCATATTAGAAATGTAGTACTAGAGACCTAGAAAAAATTGTTTATCGCGTGTGGCTGTGTAATGATAGCTGAAAAAGAGTTCAAAGTGATAATGATGTTGAACCATGAAATTTTTATCCAAAGCCAGTTGTTTTGGAAGTCTATTTGGCGCACAATTATGATCAATCTGAAGAAGAAACAGGTGGGCCCAAAAATAGGAACTGGGATAGTTCACAGTTACAGGACTTGGCAGCCTATCCCATCGGCATCAAGCACTAGCGTACAGAACTAGATATAGATTAGTATCACTTTTTTATTTTTTGTCTGTGAAATGAGATTAGGATCCTTTGGCGTATTTTAGAAAAAAACAGACAACAAACAAAATGGTTTTAACAAACTCCGTTTTAGCACATGATGACGGATTGACGGCTGTTGCTAAGAGTTTGTGTAGGAGACTGTAATTTTTTTTTGTAGGAGAGCAGAGTTCCATTAGAGCAAGTCCAATGGGCTATATGGGCGGCGGCTAAAGGCAAATATAGCAACATATTTTGGGATTTGAATTAAAAAACTGAAATTCATTAAATTTTGATTTCTATTATATTTGAAATTTCAACTAATTTCAAAATCATTAATATTTCGACTCTATATTTGGAATTTTGGTTTTTTAAAAACCCAAAATATTAGGCGGAATTCCAATGTTTTGTTGGGAATCACGAACACTGATAGCACCCCAACCACAAAAATGTCATTCTAATGAGACTGCTAAAAGGGTCTTAATTTGGAATGAGTCAAAAACCCAACCAAAGTTAAGACCTTCGCTAGCAGCTGCTATAATAAGTTGGGAGACGGACGGTATAGTTTCTGTCGTCCGTGTGTTAAATTTCAACGGACGGCAGAAATTGTGTCGTCTGTCCAAAAAAATAATGGACGGACAGCAAAAACTATGCCGTCCGTATCATTTAACACTTCAAAATAAAAAACGCGATTGGATTGGTTTTTTTATTTTGGGGTGTCAAATTTGACTAGACAAGCTAAAAAGCCTGTGTGGCACCTTTTAACAGCTCTTCATTAGACTTGCTCTTAGGAACTAGCAGCGCAATTTGTAGGGGGCGCTGTATTTACAGTTCTATTACTAATGGGATTGGCGCCCCTTTGACAAATTATCAAGTATTGGCACTCTTCGATTAATCATATAAGTTGATGTACACCCTTACACCCCTCCATTATCACGATAATAAATTTATATAATTTTTATATACTCACAGCATCGAGTTACTGTGGTTTTTGAGAAATTACGGCATCCGTTTGTTGTGGGTTTTGGGATATCACGGTATCCACATGGCGTGGTGTGTCAAAATTTGTAGTGAAAAAAGAAAAAAGTCATTCGCGGTAACTTGCTGCAAGAGAATATGGAAACTCACAGCAATCCGTTGTCGTGAAATGTGAAATCTCGCAGCAATTTGCTGCTGTGGAATATGAGATATCGCGCAACTCACTGTCGTAGAAATATCGGACATGTGGGGTGTAAAAGGACCAGTATTCGTAATTTCGAACGAAACGTCGGAATTCTGCCTAATATTTTGGTTTTTCAAAAAACCAAAATTTCAAATATAAAGTTGAAATATTAATAATTCCAAAATCAGTCGAAATTTGATGAATTTCAGTTTTTAGATTTGTCTGGAATTCCGAGAATTCCAAAATCCCAAACTATGAAAATAACACATATGAAATAACCATAATTATTATACCATTTTGTCAAACGAGTGTCAATCCTATAAATAATGGTTTAAATATTGCGCCCCATTTGTAGCCGCGCATGTCGCCTCTACCGGTGTAATTTGTTTATAAAATATTAACTAAAAAAAAAGATTGAGATCATTTGCTATTAAGAGCTAGCACCCCAAATTAACCAACTTAAAAAGGTGTTTTAATTAAACATAGAATTCACTACTTATCCAAAATAAGTAAACGTAGAACTCAGGACCGTTTGTACATTGCAAACTTCAAATTTTGCAATGGCTTGTATAGGAGGCGGGACTGCGGGAGTGCCGGACCTTCACATCGTCAATTCTTCACAATTTAACGTAAATACATTTAAATTCTAAAAGAAAATGAAACGAGTGTGCCCCAAATGGGTCCATATACTTTTTTGTAAGACCAAGTCCTAAATCAATCCTTTGTCACACGGATCTTGACGACTACAAAAGAACTATCGTACTCAAAGTCTTCAACTCACTGATGGAAGTAATGTGTGCCTTTCGAATGTTTGCGTGTTTAGTGTGGTTTGACATACATCCCTCAGCCATGCATCTCCAATTCTCCATATGCAAATCTGCAATGGGTGCGTTAGAAGGTGTTGCGTACTTGCGTGTTTTCAATTTTTAATCCTTTGAGGTAAAGTTTGCCCACGTTTTTTAAGCACCAAGAAATGGAAATATTCATTGAACATTTGAACAACCCCGCCCTTACTATCAGTCGATATATGACTAATCACTGATGCAATTTAAGTGGCGGAACCTACCACCCTCTATAAAACATATGATCCCTTATTAATCTGCATAACACTTGCTTGGGTCCTGCGCATAACTACTAGTTTCTCCGCTTTTCCCTTTTGATTGCTCTTTTTCCATTCCCTTCACCTAGATGCTCAATGTTTTAATCATTTTCATGAAGACTTAAAAAGGGTTAAAAAGGGAGAAAAAATGATGGCGGAGAGGGTGTAAAGAGAGAACAAGTGCCCAAGCCAAACTTATCTATGGATTCGAGGCCCTACAATAATTAGCACTAGCTTGGTTTGGTCATGTCATTTTTTTCGTACTTATAATTGAGTCCAAAAAGGCTTTGATCATGCTGATTGTGCTAAAGTTGCTTATGAATTTATCTGATTTTGGGTCCTATTTTTTAGGTTACTTTGATTGAATCAAGTTTCCGCACGGTTTTTAATTTTTCGGTCTGTCCCGACCCGACTGGAGGTTTGTGTGCACGGCATAGTTCAAGATTTGGAAATTATTGGAATTCCGAATTATTCTAAAACCGGAATTCCGAATATATTCGGATATATTTCGAATTTCTCAATATTTCGACCCCTTCACATATAATTCCGAACGGCGCTTTCAACCAGTCCAACACCACACCCCTCCAAGACAACCCCAGGAACCGGCATGATCCCTAACAAGAGGCAAGAGCGAAAAATTGAACCCCAGATCTCTTGGATTAGTAATTTGGTACGACCTTCCATTCTTCTCACTTCTCACTTCTCACTTCTCACTTCTCAGTAAGTTTCTACGTTCAAGTGAGCAGGTCTGGACTATCACTTCATAAGTTCATATATTCTCAAAACTGTTAAAATTTAATAAAACTACTTAGATGTCATGAAGATCAACCAACAACGAAGAAAACTATGCATTCTACATTCCTACATCACTAATATGTGAAAAATTCGCCGCAATTTTACGCAAAAGGTTGTATGACTGTATGTAGACCAGTCCAATCAAGGTTTCTTTATTTATTTCCTTTCTGCTTTATTTAGGCCACGCGCCGCGTTCTTCTTATTCCTATTGCAACTGGACATGTATCCATTTTTTATTTGCCATCAGCTAATATCTCCTTTCTCAGCCTACAAAAAGACCCACCATGTATGGTTTCCAAGTAAGGAGACTGAAGGCCCAAGTGACAAGGTAATCAAGCCTTGCGTTCTTCTCTCAGTAAATTTCAAGTCTTACATCATTATCATGATCAATAGGTTTTGTGCTCCGAAATTGAGATAACACGGGACTTTCTTTTCCACTGATAATCGCCCCACTTAACCGAAAATAGAGGTGCAAATCCAGAAAAGGAGGAGACCCAATACCAATGACCCACACTGGCTTAATAGATGGGCCTTCCCATTAGAAACAACATTTAACCCCAAAAAACCACTTAAGAAAAAATTGGGAAGATCTTTGGAGGAATGTTTGGCTTCCAAGAAAGTGGTTAATATCTGTTTTTTTCCCCTAGTAACTGGTTAATATCTGTTGAAGTGTTACTAATTGCATAAATGGAGCTCGGTCCCATCTTTGTTCTAGATTATATCTTTTAGGACACTATATAAAGTCTACTATATAATTTGGTTTTCGGAGTGTTGTTGCTTTTGCTTGATAATGACTTATCTTTGAGTCCTGATCTCTGTATTAACAAGTCAAGTGTGCATGAAATTCTCCTTTTATTTAAAGTTAAGAATAAACAATAAAGTGAACTTGTCGATTTAGTGGAGTGATGATTCTCTGAATCGCAACCAAACCAATCCCCACCAAGTACACCTACAAGGTTATGGTTATCCATATACAAGCTTTACCCTACCTTTCCCTAATTAGACTACACTATATTAAAGAGAAATTGTCTTTGATCAACCCGGGTGGCTACTGAACAAACGCAACTTCAGGAGTCGCCCACTCGCCCATAATAATTTGGAAAAGGAAAATGGTACTGCATGTCATGCAAGAGTTGGTGTATAATGTTATGGCGTGTTCAGGAGCCAATCAGTTTCTTAGGAAATGGGCCCAATTCCATTTCCATGGTCCATTTGGTTGGCCAAATTCAAGGTAATCCGATGAATATTTCCGTTCTAACAACCATTTCCTCCCATTTTTGTCTAAGCTGTAGACCTGGACCATCTTAACAGAGCATGATTTCTATTTCCAAAATTTATTTTCTTTTTCTGCGTTTGTAAATTGTAACTAATTACGTATTGCCCTCTCACTATAGTCCCTATAACGTTTTGATAAATGTTTATTCTAATTATTTATCTTCCATTGAGTACAAGTTTTCCTAGGATCCAACATGTAAATAATAAACTGTTTAAATGCGGCATAAAAACATAAGATCGTGATTCCAAAATCTTGAAAATTAAAAGAATTGAATAATAGTGGTGAAGACGATGAAGATGATGGTCACGGTGACATGCATCAAAATGAAGTCTAAAATAAGATTATGGCTTTTACTAAAGTATCCCAAAGATCAGCATGACATATAAATATATGAAAAGTAGCAGAGAATATGAGAAAATGGAATAGATAGCCTTTTTGTTATTCAAACGTGCATATTAAATTGATTTATTATAGATATATTCATATATCACATATTCACATGAGACTATGAGAGTGAGTTTGCTTTTTCATACATGATAGCTTCTTTCAGTCAATTTGCCTCATGCTAAAATAGCGAGATACAAACACACCAGTGAGGCAGTGACCAGTGTGTGACAGCTTCTTTCAGTCAATTTGCCATTTTGCCTCCTACCAAATTAGCGAGATACAAAGACACCAGTGAGGCAGTGACTAGTATGCCAGATACTGTAGCTATCCTTATTCCACAGTACGACCCAACAACCAACCCATTATATCCACATTCCACAAACAGATGCACGCAGACACACAGAGAACGACAACTCTCCTTCAGTTCTACCAAGGAGGAATTCCCTTTATAGCTAGTTTGTGGACACAAGAGAAGTCCTTAATGCTTAAAGATATGGTGTGGTCCTGCAAGACTTTCAGTGAGAGCGGCCTTCAGGCCTACAAACACTAATTGGATTCCCACACTGTCCTTAATCAAGTTCTATGACTTCTATCTAACAATCACATACATCAATTTTGTCCGAATGTCTGGAATTTCAACAAAAAGATCTGATATTCACTTATTAGCCATAAACGGCACATCAAATTCTGACAGACTTATTGGATGCGCCAAAAAAGTTGCAGAAAATACCATTAAGATTTAAGCCCTACAATATGTATTTAAATTAAAAACTTTAAAATGATTCTGTTTAATTAAGCAAGAATATGTATCACAGATCTTGCATTCATAAAATATATAAAATAAATACATAAATAAATAAATAAATCGAATAGACACTGCAACATGATCACTACCATGGAAAGGGAGTAAACTAAACTGGAGCAGCTTCGACCGAGCTTCCATTACTTCAGGATGAGTTTGATACTTACCCCACACACACACAAACAAGTAATACGTGTGGTTCTATTTCCTATGTAACTAGAATATGACATCAACTAGCTCCCATAATGAGCTTAGAATATATACGGAAGGTAGTCCCTTCTCAATTCCAATAGGGTCCTCAAATAAAAGTTTCCTAAGCCGCAAAGGCTGATGACGGTATGGCGGTACCAACATTAAAAAAGACATTGCTACTGATTTCACAGGGTTAACAGCTAGAATATGTCAGATTGGTCTAAACTACCAAATGATCTCGTAAAAGTGTAAACCTGATTGAGTTACCAGCTAGACTAAGCCAACGATCTCTTTGGTTTAGTGGCGTGTGCTCATCTTGGAGAGCAGTTGCTGTCATATACAAAATTAAGTTCCCAGCATGATTTTCCTCAACTAGTTACTCCAGGAGAAACTACTACAAACGAAAATTGGTGTTTCTGTCAAGTCTTCAAATGAGAAGATCGAGCCTTAAAATATCATTGTTGTGGATCCACATACCTGGCTTGTGCTGATCAGTGACTTGCAATATGCAATTGTCCAGTTCATATAAAAATAGAATACAATGGTCAGACTCTTGCTCTTGCTTACCAAAATAAAAAAATGAAAAATGGTTTAATATTTTGTTTACTAGAAGGTCAGTGGCAAGAGTTTATTATCACTCCAGGAAAACAGTTTATTGTGGAACATTTTGGCATCACATATTCTTACAAGTGGCTTACAAACACAAGGAAGACTACCCTAATTTTGTTTCAACTTAAATGTAGTTTATGATTTACTCTTTTAAGTGTTGGGATCTGCTCATCGGTATATTTCTCTTTTGGTTGCAGTAGAGCAACTTCGACAATAAAATTTGTATTGTGTCTCCGATTGACTTTTGAGAAAAGGGCATGAGCACCTAAAAAGCTTTTGCATTACTTTTATGTAATTACAACTTTTTTTTATTTGACCCCTAAACCCCATTTCCTTGGTGAAGATGGGAATCGATACCCGACCTTGGGCCAACCTCCCAAGACCTGAACAGCTGTGCCCCGACTATGTTTTCGTACTACCACTTCTCTATTTTACTGCAGAGTTCCAATTTCTAGTGGTTTCCGTACACTGCTCTATCAGCACACTCCATAAGAAAACACTACTTAAAGCATTCTTGTAATGCCTGAGTTATTATAAGTTTCTAACTATCATATCGATATGAAAGTAAATTGCAAAAGCCTAAACCTGTAGGTTGGACAACAAAGGATGGACGTTCACGTGAAATTGCAAGGTAAAAGTGATATTACTTCGTAGGTCAACTGCCTCTTCTACTTTCACAAGATAGAAACAGTTTAGATTTACCTATGATGACCACCGTGAAATATTCTAAGATCATATCAACGACTGATAAAATATTACAATACCAAAAAAGATAGGCAGATAGCTAAGAACTATACTGACACATGCTGTAGCCTAACAGAAAATGGTTATATCCTAGCCAAAAGATATCAGAACCTGGTTATAAACATCTGATCAGCCTGGATTGCCAGTCGAGGTGTGGTATTCATGTATGTTAGAGTCGTAAATCATTAATGCCATTTACTTTTAATTTTTTCAGGATTCACCTAACTAATCAATGATTTACAGTAGTCGGAGTCAATTGATCAAGAAAAACTTCCGGAAGTTTCTCACGTTCTGGAACACGTGATGATACATTGAAAGCTAAAAAAGCACACGATATTAGCAGCAAACCTCTTTTACAAACTGGTATGACAATCAATCTAATGCTTCAAATCTCCAACGTAGAAGTCATCAATCATGTCAAAGACCCTGGTAGCATGTTGTGGCCTGCCACAAACAAGCAAGTGTTGCTTAGAAAGATGTAAGAAGTTTGAGTGAAGTAGCAGCATTGACACACAAATCAATTTGAAAACAACAATATGCATAACTGCAGATGGAGAGAAACAACAGTGAAGTGAAGAAGGAAACTATCCTATTCAAATATAAATGATGTATCAGATATTGAGCACTACATGGTACTTCCAACTTAAAGAGTTGCAACAACATACCCGTAAAAGCCTTCAGTTGAATCATCCCCTGCATGTACTAGAATTGCATCACCACCTGGGTGTTCCTCAACATACGAAGTAACATCATACACCTTAAATCAAAGAAGTAAACGTCAGCACATAACATTTAAATTTAAAACAGAAGCATAAGGTGGCTATTAGGGGAAGAGCCAACCTTTTCCTTAATGATGATCCAACAATCACTTCTCTCGTTATGCATAGAAACGTCGGCTTTCGTGTATAGCTTTGATGCCTGAGATAAAAGGGGAAAGCAAATTTGTTAATGAAACTCTAAAAGATAAGAATAAGAATAAGAATAAGAATACCTTATTATCAGTGGCCTTTGTTGCTGCAACATTTATATGACCTGCAAATAGTGAATCAGGAGTCGGAAGTGAGTATATAGTTGAAAAAATATGAGAATGCAAATATTTGTGTATTAATTAATTCAAGTGATTACCTCTGGGTTTAGTGACTCGGGTAATCAAGAAAAGTGCACCAAATAATACACATAAGCCAAGTGAGGCTAAAACCATCAGCATTTCTTTTTTTTTGGTTGAGCTCGTTGTGGTTTTTGAACCAATAGAAGGTCCAGAGAGAGAGAGAGTGATGTTTGATGGATACTGAGATCTGATTGGGTAGAGAGAGATGCACCCCTGGAATTGGCAAGGGAATCGATCCGGGGGCAGCTCAAGCCATTCTGGGCCCTAATCGGAAGTTAAAAATGGGCTTTCTCATATCAATTTAAACTAGTATACTGCTATGCAGTGGGGGCATGAGCGTGCGGAGAGGGAAAGATTGCAGTCTAGAGATTGAGAGGGAAAGGAAGGAAGAGAAGAGACGAGGAATGAGGACACACAGACAGAAACCAACCAAATGATTTTTTGTCCACATACTCTCCACTCGGCCCAAAACGTTCGTTCCGCTCAAGTACTAAATTTCTTTTATAAAAACCTTACCAATGATATTGAATATAAAATCCCAAAAAAACAATGAAACTTAAAGTTTAAAAGTTTAAATTAGTATTGGCTCAATATGTATAAAGGACTGAATTACATTATGTAATGTACACTTATTTTATGAAGAAAAATAGGCAGCCAAGGAGAAATGGTATTTACTATAAATTTTATCTTGTTGTTTGATTTTAAACCTAAATTAATTAAAGACTTGAAGCAATCACAAGGGCCTAGAACAAATAGAACTAAGTGGATCTTGAATTTGCTTAACTGTGTATAATTTGGATATTGAGTTGAGAGCATTTCTCTTTATAAAACATGGTCATCTATTGCATCAAGAGTACCTGAGACCAAGGGTGGTAGTATCCCGAAGGGAATTGTTATTAATGAAGTCAATGAACTCATTCCTAGCTCTCTGATTCGGATGACGACCTCCTTTCTTCTCCAAACTTGTAGCAACAATATTAAAGTCCCCAATTGCCATCCAAAAGTAGTTTAGAGCACCAAAATCACCAAGCTCTTCCCAAAGGGCTCTTCTTTGAATGAAAAAGCATTTGGCGTGGATAAAAGAGATGGTATGCAAATTGATTGCCACCGTAATCTGCTAGTTGGATGAAGCAACCACATTCACCATTAACTCTTTCCTCCAAAAAATCTAGATATTGCTTGTACGAAGCGACGTATGGTTATGGGCAAAATCTGTATTGTAGCCATAGTTTAAAAGGACCTTTGGAGTCACTGTGGGGGAAGAGGTTCAGTCAGTCCAATGCGGTCAGGCTTATACTCCTGGATTATTTTTCTAAGTAATTGTTCGGCGAGGTTCTTCTCAAACCGTGAACATTCCATAAGAGAACATTCATTTCTTCTATTTTGGAGTTTTTCTTGCCCTTGTGGATGGAGGAGAGTGTTCCTGCAACATCCATTGTGACTTATATTTCTTCTTGTGTATCGTCTGCCATGGTTCATCACCATCATCCAATATGTCAACCAAGTCTGCCCAATTCACCGCTCTCAAGATAAAGTTGGTTTCATTCACTACATTGATAATATTGTCCGCACCTGAGGTGGAAAATGAGGACTCTACTCTTGTTGACGATGCGGAATAGGAATCAGAAACTCTACTGTTCATAGCTTGAACTCCAATAACCTCTTCATGGGTGAAGTTAGACACTATGTTGGGGGAAGGCCCATGTGCCAGTGGGGAAGCGAAGATCTCACCCACAGTAGAAGTATTCAAGACCTGTAAACCAACAACCTCTTTATTATTAGATCTGAAGTTAGGCACTATATTGGGTGTAAGTTCTTTTTGAACTAGAGAGGCCGAAATCCCTGCAGCTGGAGAGATTAACGGTGCTGCTACCGCAATAACCTTAAGAGAAGGGACTCTCACTCTTGCCACAAGGGACTCATTAAGAGAAGGCTCGGTCTCAGTCGATGCCATAGCAGCCACCTCACATGCTTCTTGAGGGTTTAAATCATGTTCCAATACTGAATTCACAATCATAACATCATTCTTTTCATATAACACCCCGTCTTTTTATTTTATTTTCCTATAATAATAATAATAATAATAATAATAATAATAATAATAATAATAATGATAATAGGTTAAACTAAATATATGATAACTATCAGTTAAGGATAAAAACCTCGTAGGTAAATATATAACTATCGTCCTTGTTTTTCGGTGGGGTTTTTTTAAAAAAAAATAAAAAAGGAGTTTTCTCACGTAGAGTTTTTGGAAAAAAAAACACAGAGAGTTATACACAGAAAAAAATAAGAGACAGAAGGGAGAGTAACACCAGTTAGTGGTTGCTGTTGGAGAGTAAAAAGAAAAGGTTTTGAACAAGGAAGATCGTCTTTTTCACGTGACAGTCGACTTCGGTCTTTCGGGGGGTTTTTCCACTTTTGGAAATCTAGCTGTTCGGTTTATAAACTGTGAGTAGTCTGAAGATGTTTTTTTTTAAATATTTGTTTTCTGCAAATCATATCCGTACCTTATTTGATATCTTGTAAACTTTGTTAATGGTGTCGGCTGTTAGATACAATTTCGAAGTACTACAACATATAAAAATTCTGACGAATTTGAGAATTGAACTGTCGAAGCCTTGACACCGGTTGTTAATGGCGTCGCCACAAGAACCAAATCGTCCTATTTTTGTTGTGTTTGAATGATGTGTTTTGTTTGATTTTGTGGTGATGTTAAACTGTTGTGGTTAGGATTGATGATGTTTGATTGTTATGGTGAAGTGTTGGGTATTGAATTGGTGTTTGGTTTGATTGGGTGCTGGAGAGTGTGAGGGGAAGCTTTGGAACAGGCGCGTTAATAGAGGTCAATATCGATCCAGTTTTGAGGGAGGAATTTGTGAAACAATGATTTGGGTTTTTGGTATGAACTAAAGTAGTAGGGGTTTTAGTTTAGGTCAATTTCGGTTAGGTTGGGAGGTGAGTGGTAGTCCGGCGAGCTCTGCAGTGGTGGTGGAGGCGTTGGAAAAGGTGACCTAGCATAGGATTAGGAATCACGATTTGGTGGTATCATTGGGTAGGGGTTTTCAAAAGGAACCAAACTGCTGGGTTTAATAGTGGTGTTAGATGGCCAGTGGTGGCTGGTGGTGGAGGAGAGGCGCTATGAGGAAGAAGATGAATAGTGAGGTTTTGGGTTTTGTTGGGCTTGGGCCGAGCTAGTATGTGGGTTTGTGGGTTTTTCTTTCTTTTTCATTTTGGACTTAAGTGTTAGACTTTGGGCCTTAGTCTTTGGGCTTTTGGGTTAGAGGAGTTTAGGGCTGGTTGACTACTGTTGACCATTGGCAGGTTGACTTTGACTGTTGACCCAGTTTGACTTTTAACTCGGATTATGATTTGGTATATTAGGATAGGTTTAGGGTTATTAGCATGTTTGGCTTTAGGCTAAGACCTTTCTATATATACGTGTGTACGTGTATTAACTACTATGTGATATTTCAGTATTTTATGATATACAACGTTTTGACACTTAGACATCAATCTAATTAATAACGCGTAAACCAAAAATATATGGAACAAGATACTCCTTCGTTCTCTGAAATAATATATACAATAAAGTTCAATAATGAGTAAACAAATTACCGCACCCTTTTAGAACTCTCCACGCCTCAAGTTTTGGAAATGAGTTTTATGACTGATGATGTCATATGATAGGTGGGCATTTATTGAATGTGCCATAAATGGCCCGTTAGGGTTATATATGGGTATTCATTGAATGTGCCATGAATGATCAGATTGTTTGGACTGCCCAAGAGAGGAACTAAGGTATTCGCCTTGCGGGTTAGTTGTATTCCTTGAGTGTACGAGAATGTAGGGTTGGGTATTTGATAAGAGCCCAAAACTGTAGTTTTAACCCTGTAACAGTCATACTTTTAGACCAATTATGTGAGTAATAATTAAGAGTTAATACTGATTACGTGTTTTTATGCATTTCAGGCTTCAAAGTCCATTATGTGCAGAAATGTGCCACTTTAGCGAGATAAAGAAACAAAGGTCGGTTGCTAAGGAGTTCTGTAATTAAATGCCAAGATTCAATAAGACAAAGCCTTTCTAAAGCCCGGTTAAAAGCTGAAAAGTCGACGCGGGCAGAAACAGCACTCAAAGTCAGCAGAACTTTCGAAGGCCGTATCTTTGGACTTAGACCTCGGAATTAGGCCTACCTTATGTCAAAATGACCGGCTCGGAAAGAGCTTTCCAGTGGTATAATCCTTGACCTAATCAGAGGAGCATAAGTGGACGAAAATTCTGTTGAAGCCACCTGCAGCTGAAGAGGCCTTTTTGGACTGAAAGAATTGGGTTTTGGGCCTGATTTTCAGGCCCAAAACATGGCTCCAAGCCCATGCACGATTTTTGGATCTGAAAGTATAAAAACAAGAGCTTGACTCTTTGTTAATGGTAGATAGTTAGACCTAGATTAGTTAGCCTCCATTAATTAGTTTTAGAACTTCAATTAGTTAATTAATTAGTTTTTCATATCTTGTTTTAGATCTAGTTTCATGTTTAATTAATTAGTTTAGAAAAAAGTAGATTATTAATTTAGTATTGAATTATTGTTTTATTATTCATTAGATTAATAAAATCGTGTTCTTGATAATCTAGTTTCATTTCCATTAATTGTTAGTTTCAATTCTTAGATTCAATTATTGTCATTATTAGTTTAATTCAATTATTGCATGAGTAGTTTTGAATTGAGTTTAAACAAGTAAAGTTCAAATCTTTATATCATGTCTTGTTTGAATTTCATTGGGAATGATAGCGTGATGATTCTCGGCTAAACCTCCATTAGAGGGGGTTGAGAAGCCTTGATGAAAGCTTGATTCAGATTATCGTAGAGTCGTCGTAATTTCCTTTCCACTCTAGAAACGATTAGTTCACCATGAGAATGGGTGTAATCGTTCACATGCTAGTTATGAATTGGTAGAAATGCCATGTGTAATTAGGGATTAGGAGTAACCAGATTGTTTTGCGAAGCAGTTCAATTCGGATTACGACGATTCCTCATTAGTAAGATTTAGTTGAGTTAAGGTGGAATCAATCCCCCTCTAACTCCTTATCATAGAATCGACGTAGCATTCCCATAATTGTTCTAATAGTCGACTAGTTGTATCTTGTGGGTAGTTGCATCGTAGTCTAGTTGTCATTTCGTAAATCTCTCATTAGTTTCACTTAGTTTCACTTTCGCATTGTTTTCGTAGTATAAGAACTCTTCTTAAAGTCCCATTTCACCCACCCACCCTTGTTCGATTCTAACTGTGGTTGTCTTTTTCAGCATTAAACTTCCTTGAAAAAAAAAATAAATAAAAAAATAAAAAAATAAATTTACGCGGGCCTTTGCTGCGAAAAAGGCCGACACTGCTCAAGTTCTTGGAAGTTGGCTGACCCAGCGCTGCCAAAACCGAAGCGACCCATACTAAAACACTGTAACTCGAAGTTTAAGTTGGAAGCGACCAGCATGAGTGGCGTGACCCGCGCCTTGAGCTGAATTTTGCCGGTTTCCACGGGTTTGATTCAACGTCGATTTTTCAAGTTTTTCGGGTGTTCTAACTTGTTATATACAATTGAACACAGCGTAAACAAGGCGCTATTCATAAAAGCGAAGCAAAGAGCCTTGTCGGGTATTCCTTTCTTCCACACCTCACATCTCTGTTAGAGGTTTATACTAGTATATCGAGAATTGTTTGGAGTGTTGGCGTGTTTAGCTAAGTTTGGTCTTAGCCTTGTATGAGATTAAGGTTTGGTCGAACAAAACACGAGCGTAATTACACAACAACGTCAACAAACAAGTCTATCTAGTATACCACCCACTACACCTCTAGCTACTATTTCACACACCACCGATATAATGCACGAAGAAGGAGAGACTCCTCTCTCGACTTCTACAAAGCCTTGGCGATAGCCCCAAATCTT
Organism: Coptis chinensis; assembly: GCF_015680905.1. NCBI lineage: Eukaryota > Viridiplantae > Streptophyta > Magnoliopsida > Ranunculales > Ranunculaceae > Coptis > Coptis chinensis. The sequence goes on along the minus strand of NC_141458.1, from coordinate 92,950,550 downwards.
GCATCGTTCTAGCGGACCGATTGGGGATTTCGAATCCCCAAATATTTTAATTTGTTACCCGTTTTCATGGTTTAGACCTTGAAAAACCTTACCAAAGACATCGCGTAGGATTGAACAAGTCATAACAACATTCCACCATCCTACGGTTGGTGCGGAACAAATTAAACTGAGGGTATTCCCTTTCACCTTAGCCGATAAGGCAACGTCTTGGTTAACTGCCCAAGCGCCTAATTCTGTGGACTCGTGGGCTAAACTTGTTCAGCTGTTTATGGAACATTTTTACCCACCCCTAAAGACGGATGAGATGCTTTCCAAGATTCATTTCTTTCGACAAAATCCTTATGAATCATTTTCAGAGGCTTGGAATCATTTCACCGATCTCCCCATAGAGTGTCCACATCATAACCTAGCAAAAGACACGTTAGTTCGTGCCTTTTTCAAAGGACTTCTACACCACCATAAAGAAGTCCTTGACATAATGAATGGGGGTAGTTTCTTAAGTAAAGGAGCCTCGGAGGCTTATAAATTTTTAGAGGATCAAACTAAGCAAAATAACAACTGGGGGGGTAGTGACGATATCCACCGCTCCGCTAGTTCTTCTAATACAGTTAAGGCCGCCGGTATGTTTGAAATTAAACACGATCCCGAGCTTAAAACTCTAATCGAATCACTCACTAAAAAAGCATAGGCCATTTCTATTCAACAAAAGCCTATCCCCGTCATGAATGTAAATTCAAATCCATGTAGTTTCTATTGGAGTCCTGAGCATCCTGACTTCCACTGTCCTATAGCCTATGAACAGGCTTGTTCCATTAATAGTGAACCTAACGCCCCTTGGAGACAAAATCCCAACCGGTTGGAGGAATAACCAACCGTCCACACCTCCGGTACAATAATCAATATGTTAGGCCAATGCACAGTTTTATCCAAGCTCCACCCACGACAAGGGCGAGGGGTCGGGGTAATTATAATAATTATAACAACCAAGTGCAACCTCGACAAGGTCAAGCACAAGGTCAAGGTAGTTATAATAATTATAATGCTAATAGAGGTATCGTTTTCTAAATAATAACTATCAAAATCCACCCATAAATAATTCACACGAGATAGTTCGGTCGCACCCCGCTGACTACTACACCCACACAACCGGATCGTCTTGACACCTTCATACAAGTGAGCCAAAACTTTTCCAAACCATGGCTCAATCTAACCAACGGCTTCTACAACCCGTTAATAATTTAAGCCAACGGTTGGCCCAAGATAAAGCCCAACCCAAAGGTGTGTTTCGTGTCACGCACTACCTAATCCTAAAACAACAAACATAGCCTTTGAGGTAACCCGATAATACTAGTAATGAATATGCAAAGGTAGGTGAGCTAAATGCCATCACCACTCTCCGTTAAGGCGAGTGGTTGATAACAAAGTAACTATACCTATAGTTACCCCACCCGATAACCCTACATCCGCTATTTTACTAGATACGAAATAGAAACTGAAGAGCCTACCACCAGCGTAGAGGTACCGGTTACAACCTGACCTAAGAAACGAAGAAAGCCAGGTTAAACATCCGGGTGATACCATTGCTAAATATAAAGAGAAACCACCGTTTCCACAAAAATTAGCCATGTTAACTAGGGATACAAATTATGAGGAGATTAGGGACGTTTTCAAGAATCTAACAATAAACCTTCCCTTCCTCGAAGCTATTACCACATCATGTTAAGTTTCTTAAGGAGTTGTGTACTACTAGGCGTAAGACCAACATACCAAAAGACGCATTTTTAATAGAACAATTCCCAACTCTATCTCAACATAATGGAATTGTTAAGTACAAGGACCCTGGTCGTCCTACTGTACAATGCACCTTAGGATATTCCTATACGACGACCGCGTTATTAGACCTGGGGGCTAGTGTTAACTTACTCCCATTTTATTTGTATAGACAAATAGGTCTAGACGAGATGCAACCCACTAAAATGATGTTGCAATTAGCTGATCGGTCTATTAAGTATCCTAAGGGTGTGGTCGAAAATGTCTTTGGTAAAAGTTCGAGGATTTCTACTATCCGGGTGATTTTGTCATCCTCGATCTGAGAAGTCGCTAACGACTCTGTCCGATCATCTTAGAGGCGTCCTTTCCTGGCAACCGCCAATGCGGCTCATTAATTGCCACGATGGTTCAATGTCCATGTCTTTTAGCCATCTTGCATTGTTGAAGTAAATGTTTTTAAAACAAAGACACATTTACCCGATTAGATCATGGATGGAGAGGTTAGCATGATCGAGCTTAAATTTCGAGATTATTTTAACAACACGTTCCCTGATAATCATATGCCCAAATTTCTTTCCTTTGGAAGTTCATACTCCAACATTTTCATCCCTACACTAGTCGATACACATATTATGGATGAGGACGAGATAGATGACTTTCTCAAAGATATAGAGGACTACCATAGTAATGTGGATATGACCAATCTAGATGAGGAATTCGATGAGTTTCTTAGAGCAGGTGATGATTCACCCTATCAAGAACTACTTTGCACAACATCCACCTCGACTCCCCTCCTTCCACCCTTTTAAAGGAATCTCGAGTTTGCACTCGATCCTTTTGTTTCTCCTGTGCTTCATAATTTTTTAAATCCACCTAGTAAACAAATACTTCAGAAGAACAAAGCATTTGACACCTTTATTTTTAGACTTGAGACAGTCCCTACCTACACCATGAATGAGTTTTGTGCTAAACCCACATCCTCATTGTTTACATGCTTTCCTTCTACAACTTATCCATATCCACCATATCTTCCACAACCATTCACTTTTCCACACTTATTCACTAGGACACGCTCTCGTTCAAAAATGAAAAAGAAGGTGCATGCTAGGTTACGTTATAGGGTTATCCGACTTAGCTTTCAGTTCACTAGGTTACGTCATAGGAAATCTTGGTGCTTGATTGTGTTTGGATATGTTTTCTGTGATATTTATTTATGGAATGATCCACAACTATTTCGGTTGTTGATATATGATAAACTGCATGTTCATACATATGTTTAGATAAAGTCTCGAGTATCTGACTATAAATGACTCAATTTTTTGTGTTTGGTGCATTTTCTTTCATTTCCATATATTGGTGAGTGCACCATTAAAGTAACCGGGCCCTCCCTATGGAGTGTGTGGCTATAAGTACCGGATCCTAAGTCCACGTTTAACATAATTCACGTTTTCCACTCTTGCATGTTTTCTCGGATTTTTGAGCCATGTTTCTCTATGGGGTGAATTATGTCTTTCTTGCTTATTGTTTTTCCTTATAAAAGTAAAATATATATATATATATATATATATATATATATATATATATATAACATAGTAATCTAGGAAGTTTAGGAATCGACTTTAAAAGACCATTTTAAAACAAATTTTCTAAACTTTGTTGTAAAAAATTTGTTTGGGGGTGGTGTTAGTGTTTCGTCCTAGAATGTTTTATGTCCCATTAGAGTTGCTTAGGCGTTTAATTGTATTTCGATTCGGGTTGACATAATCTATGAATTTAGAGTTCATTCGTTCGCATAACGTACGTCATGCATGCACTTCGAGGCGTTTTCTATTGTCTTATATGTCATCCACGGTCGGAATAGAGTGTTTTATGGATAATTGGATTGGAAATTCTCTCCTGATCATTTCCATATCTCATTCGCAAAAATCGAACCGGTAACAAAGCGGCAATATTAGTTTGAAGTTGCGCGAAAAATCGAAAAATTTCGAATTGGGCTTAGGCCCAACCAGCTCACCGGCCGGCATTACTGCCTTTACCTTCCTTCGCACCAACAGTTGCGTTCTTCACTTCCAAACCGGCATTAACGACCACAAAGCTTCAAACCCAAACCTAAAAAATAAAATGAAAAAGAAAACTAAACTAACCCACGCCCACAGTTCAAATCAACTTCCAATCTTCTCTAAAATCTTTCCACCACCACCTCCACCAATTTAAATCATCAAAAACCACCGAAAAATAATTTTTTTTTGAACTGCCCCGCCACCACCGCACCACCACCATTGTTGTTCCAGTGAGGTTGTTCCTCATTGCTTCCTACACTTTCTACAAACCCCAAATCAGTTCAAACTCCAATGGCTCAACAACGTCGAATTTTGCCGGAGCAAGCATTTACTGGCGACCACTTCGCGCAGTTTTACGGTGACGAAATGATTAGTAGAGACTGGAATAGCTTGTGGTACTCGACCGAAGCCTTTTACCACGAAGACTTAGTCCGACGCGGTTTTACAACACGAGGGAGTTGGAGGGAGTAGAATTTTTGTTCTGGTGGTGAAGAAGAGGAAGGAAGTAATCTGGCGGGTTGTTGGTGAGATTCTAGGCATTCGCCTAGAATCTATCTGATGCCATGTTACGAGAGTCCCAATATAATGGGGTCGAGCCGTTGATGAACGTGGCGATTACGAAGGGAACTACAATGTGAGCTTCGCATTGTGTTTGCCGGGCATCCCTCGAAACCAACCCGGTAGGCTGCGGCTCGATGGATTGGTCGAACGCCCTAGGGAAGGAGAAGGTTTAGCGACATCGGTCTGAACTGCCTCCACATTTTATGGATACTCCAGGAGCAGAAGTACGAGTTCTGTATCTTGAAGTTTTTGCTTAACATGATTAGGGGAGTAGGGAAGTCTATTGCACCTTTCCCTGTTTTGATAACCAAGATCATGCTAAAGTTGAGAGCAGCTCCGACGTCTGATAGGATTTACCTCACCCTACACCGAAATCCTCGGATTTATAAGGATTGTGTCCAACGAGTTTGGAGGTTGCCTGAGGATAGGGTAGAGGACGAGGAGGATGGTGGAAATGAGAATGACTCAGAGGATGAGGAGGACTTGACTTGTTTTGATGCTGATGCCTTGGAGAGGTGTTGGTCAGATGCAGAATGCATGGCCGTGATTCATCGTGGCATGCGTTCACTCAACACTATCTGCGAAGACCTCCGGACTCGACAGGCTACTATCCACCATAACTTCGAGATCCGTACCCAGCGAGAGGATGAGCGGTGGGAATAGATGAGGACTGAGCTAGAAGCTCAGCGCCAGTTCCAGGCCGATATGCTTGCACGCTTCCCACCTCACGGGGGATTCTCCTTCCGAGGATCTGACATCGAGAGACACGAAATCGTCGCCCGAAAGAGGCGAATGGTGCTGGCCCATCGGGAGCTCAGGAGCCATCTCCTGAGCGTGTGCCCTCCGCTACCAGTATCGACGTGTTTAGGGATAGTATAGCTTGATGCTTTTTATTTGTAGTTTTATTATTGTTAGTTATTTTAATGTAAGTTTTAATTCCATAATTTGGATTTTGTAGTAAAAGGGCATTTAATGCCAATATTAATATAATGTCATTATTTTCATTGTGCATGGTTATTTAATATTGATCCCACCTTCCCAAATTGTTTGGGGGTGGTGTTATCTATTCCAGCATGATTTTTATATGACCCTCGTTTTAGAAGTTATTTCGGAGTCAGGGTGAGGATATGGCCGATTAGGCATATCTATGAATAAATATCATGGTAGGATGAAATTTTGATAAAATAGGTAGATTCTATCCTAAATTCAACCTAAAAGATACTAGGGTTGTTTTAGAATCAAGAATATGAGTTGTTTCCGTTTTTGGGTTTGGAAATTTTAGTATTTCCGGAAACTGCCGTAAAAACTTTTTGGCAACTTCCCGATCTGTTTTAGCAACTTAAAACCTATATAAACTTCATTCATTCTACACTCACAACCCACACTACACCTAACTTCCATCACTCACCTTTTACTCCCACGTTTCGTCTCATTTTTCACGAATCAGCACCTCGGGCGCTTTGCCCAGGAGCGCGACTTTCAGCGCTCCCTACACATTTGTCGAAATTTTGTCGCGAGTGCACCCGCGCCCAGGTGGCGCGACTTCGCTCAAACACTGGAACTCAAAATCATTAGAAGCGCTTTCCGCTTCAGTGGAAGCGCTTTTCTACGACCTCCGTAAACACAAAAAATTTCCGGTTTTCTGCGGGTTATTCCCGATCATTTGCAGCTGTTCGAGCATCGTTTGAGATGACATCTCCTACAATAATACGGAACAGTCTTTTCGAAGATTTGTTCCAAAGCACAACTTATGGTGCTTGGTTTCGTGGAGGCGATCACATCGTAGGTTTTGGAACCACTTATGGTAAGACCTGCTGAACTTTATTCTCCAACACTAGGATCTTATTTTTACGATAACTGCATTTTCTTTGAAAGACCAGACGGAGAACAAGTGTTCTCCATCAACATTGATGATGAACCAATGGAAATTACCAGGTTCTTGCTAGCATTTGTTCTTAGACTTGCTATGCCCACTGAAATACAAGACCCATGATGCTATTGGGTAGATAATATGCATGTCTACACTTATGAGTTTTTGCATGAGTCGTATGGGGCAGGCATTTTCGTATCGAGGACCAAGGGACTATAACGTCGTCTTTTTGGTAGCCGTCCATGAACATAGGAACTGTTATGTTTTGGATCATGCTAAACATTTTAGGGGAATGGCATTTTTCTTCTGTGAATGATGCCACTTGCATCGTCTTCCTTGCTTTAGCCACGGGACGTATGTGCCATGACCTTCTCAGAACCTTGATGTCTAGTTTAGCTCGAGCCCATAGCATGAGGCATAAGTATCTTCTTATGCCTGTTCTAATTCCGTATTATGCTATATGTTTCTTTCCCCGTTTTTGTACCGCGTTCACGCGATTGGATTACGATTGCGACCTTTGTGCGACCCACCAATAGTATTATTCGATCTTTCCGTGCAATGACTTAGCAAGGGTGGAGGATACAACCTCATCAGGTTGCACCCTACACCCCGTCAGACCAAGTGGCGCTTAATAGGTTAGCAATAATAGATGATAAATGGCGGGAAGCCTGACAAATTATCATGGCATGGCAGGACGCGAAGGAACCTCACTTCTTTATAGAAGAAGATGATGAATAAAGCGGGAGATAAGGTAAGTTTTAATTTTACTTAGTGTCTGCTTATGTCCCAAGCAATTTGATTCTTGTTAACCCCATAATGGGTGGAACTCTTATAGAGTTTAACGTCATTTTTATTTCCTATATTTAGTGCGTTCTAACCTAGTTTTGCGGATGTTCCGAATTTCCGCGCTTCAATGGTATTTTTCCTACCCTCTTTTATTTAAATGCTTTGAGGACAAAGCATGCTTCTTGTTTGGGGGCATAGAAACATGTGTAATTAAGGCATCGGTTAGGATATAGATAGGTATAATATGCACTTGTTTTCTAGTTAAAATTTCAAAAATTCAAAAATATAAATAAATAAGTTCATACTATACACTTAGGAATATTGGTATTGTTTTCCTTCTCTATGCTCTTAATAATCTAGAAGTCTCAAGTAGCTTTTGCATTAGAATAATTTTTAGAAACTTAGGTTAATATGTAGGTAATAATCTTTGCATCTATCTATAAATATATTACATGAGTATCGATGATTGTTAGCAGTAAGTTTATGAAATCTAGGCTAGAGTACTTATTCTACAAATCCTGTGAGAATATAGCTTAAAAAGCTTATATGAAATGAAACATTTGAGAAATGACACAAGGGAGAAGTAAAATCGGATAGAGAAATCACACGTCCACTTGCTTGATCACTAAACCATATCCTAAAAGCGAGAATTTAGGCCATCTATGGATCGATATAGCCAAATTCAAACCTATGAATTATTTTCCGCTAGTCACCCCCTCTGAGCCTTTCTTTAGCCTTTCATAAACCACAAATCCTTTACTCTGTTACAAAAACAAAACAAAATAAAAAATAAAAAAATAAAAAAAATCAACCTACCCAATCTAGAATAAGTCTGAGAATAGAATGAGGAAGAAAGAAAAAGAGAAAAACCTGTGTAAACAAAAGTTAGTTAATTGCTTCAGAAAATAAAGAAAAGAAATTTCCATCCAAAGAAAAGAAAAATAAAAATAGAAATAAAATAAAAACTTCAAAAAAATAGAATAAAAGGAGTCAAAAGCCAAAGAAAAAGAAAAAAATATGGCTAAGGATGGAAACAAAGTGTAGAAGCAAAAGTAAATAATAAGGTTTTCTCTAGTTACATAGTATGAAGACTCTATTATCTCAAACTTGTCCTTTTTGAATATCCATTTCATTCCTTCTTAAACCATCTCCTAATCCCCACAACACCTAATAAAGACCTCTAGCTCAATTAGGAATAGGTTAGTGTGATAGTAAGTGGCAGATGTGTTTGATCGACTCCGGCTTCCTTATTGTCATTGAGATTGTAAGGTAAAGTGTGCCCACTGCATCGCTGGAGTAGCGAAACTTGAGTGGAAAAATAAGAGTGTTGTATCTTGACTATTATTGTGAGAACCTACTTAAGGACGCTATTCCGAGTTTCAGAAACGAACCTGCTAGGCATTTCATAGTATTACTCATTGTATATATGTTTATTGTAGATGATGAATTAGTATGCATATATTAGCTTAGGTTTTGACTTGATTACTCTATATGCATTGCTAGTGAGAGGTATAGTTAATTTAGAGCATGAATAAGGAAACAATAGTTTTATTTCTTAGTCTTTGTAGTATAGAAGAAGTTTGTGAGTACCTTCATGGAAAACTCTCACGAGGTATAACTTCGTCCACTAGGGAATTCCTAGTGGTTTAAGGCTTTTGTGCATATGGTCAATGCAATCGCACTCAGCGAAACGAAAGTAGATAGAACTCCATTTTTGGTCACTTATTATAATTTCTCATCTTTGCTTGAGGACAAGCAAAATGCTGTTTGGGGGTGGTTTGATAAGAGCCCAAAACTGTAGTTTTAACCCCAATGAATGATCATACTTTTAGACCAATTATGTGAGTAATAATTAAGAGTTAATACTGATTACGTGTTTTTATGCATTTCAAGCTTCAAAGTCCATTATGTGCAGAAATGTGCCACTTTAGCGAGATAAAGGAGCAAAGGTCAGTTGCTAAGGAGTTCTGTGATTAAAGGCCAAGATTCAAGAAGACAAAACCTTTCTAAATCCCGGTCAAAAGCTGAAAAGTCGACGCGGGCAGAAACATCACTCAAAGTCAGCAGAACTTCCGAAGGCCGTATCTTTGGACTCATACCTCGAAATTGGGCCTACCTTATGTCAAAACGACCGGCTCGGAAAGAGCTTTCCAATGGTCTAAGACTTGACCCAATCAGAGGATCAGAAATGGATGAAACGTCTGTTGAAGCCACCTGCAGTTGAAGAGGCCTTTTTGGACTGAAAGAATTGGGTTAAACATGGATCCAAACCCATGCACGATTTTTGGATCTGAAAGTATAAAAGCAAGAGCTTGACTCTTTGTTAATGGTAGATAGTTAGACCTAGATTAGTTAGCCTCCATTAATTAGTTTTAGAACTTCAATTAGTTAATTAATTAGTTTTTCATATCTTGTTTTAGATCTAGTTTCATGTTTAATTAATTAGTTTAGAACAAAGTAGATTATTAATTTAGTATTGAATCATTGTTTTATTATTCATTAGATTAATAAAATCGTGTTCTTGATAATCTAGTTTCATTTCCATTAATTGTTAGTTTCAATTCTTAGATTCAATTATTGTCATTATTAGTTTAATTCAATTATTGCATGAGTAGTTTTGAATTGAGTTTAAACAAGTAAAGTTCAAATCTTTATATCATGTCTTGTTTGAATTCCATTGGGAATGATAGCGTGATGATTCTCGGCTAAACCTCCATTAGAGGGGGTTGAGAAGCCTTGATGAAAGCTTGATTCCGATTATCGTAGAGTCGTCGTAATTTCCTTTCCACTCTAGAAACGATTAGTTCACCATGAGAATGGGTGTAATCGTTCACATGCTAGTTATGAATTGGTAGAAATGCCATGTGTAATTAGGGATTAGGAGTAACCAGATTGTTCTGCGAAGCAGTTCAATTCGGATTACGACAATTCCTCATTAGTAAGATTTAGTTGAGTTAAGGTGGAATCAATCCCCCTCTAACTCCTTATCATAGAATCGACGTAGCATTCCCATAGTTGTTCTAATAGTCGACTAGTTGCATCTTGTGGGTAGTTGCATCGTAGTCTAGTTGTCATTACGTAAATCTCTCATTAGACTTTAGTTAAGATTACTTATACGTAGAGAACACAGCATGCGGAAGGACTAGGAGTGGAACGAATCATCTACTCCACTATATCTCATAGGATTGAGAGTAGAAAACTTTGATAAATATAGGCACGTATTAAGTTTTAGTTTACTCACGTTTTGAGTTTCATCATTCATTTCGTAGGTAAACTATCTTTTTATGTTTTATCAGTATTCCTTGAATGTGGCGGGAATGACCCAGGGAATTCATTGAATGTGCCATGAATGGCCCGTTAGTGATATGATATGTATTCCTTGAATGTAGCAGTAATGACCTAAGGTATTCATTGAATGTGCCATGAATGACCTGAGTTTTATGCCCTAAGAGGCTGTGAAATATGTGTATGAAAGCCCAAAGATGGCTATGATATTGTGGTATTTGGTGGGAGAGATAGGCACATAGAAATGTGTGATTTGGCGAATGTGTGGAGTGCAAATCGTGGAGTAGGTACTAAAAGGTGGGTGTATAAGAAAAGTAATTGATTAATTGATAAGAGAAATTGATTTGATTATGCGAGTGTGTTTGGGCTTACATTTGAATACCTATAGGATATCTACATATGTTATATAAAATTTCTAATTTTTTTTTGCAGGAGGGTAGGACTTAATAATATTTTGTCTTGCGGGGACGGTCCCTACCCTTATCTGGCAAAGAAATGGATATCGGTAAGTTTTAATTCAATTACTTAGTTATTAAACAAGTTATTATAATGAGTTAATAAAATGGAAGTCTTGCTTGGGAAGAAACTATGCTAGTTGAAATGACGAAACTACTTGTTTTCCAAGCTGAGAATGTTTAAGTTATGATATATTTAAAGTGTTAGTTTGATAAGTAAAGACTGAAAATGTTTATATGTGGTTAGTCTACTCATACCAGCAAATTCCATTTTGCTGACCCATGTTTGCTTTGTTTTGGCAACGTGAGTGTGTTCTTGGGAACATAAGTAAAAGGTAGTGGAACCGCGGCGTGTGATTTGGATTCTTACCTGGAGCAGTCCGTTAGTTCTTTTATTAGGTCCGATTCTTATTGGAAGGATGTAATAACGTAGTTTACATTTTTAGCATGACATGAGAATAATATATTGAAGACTTTTATTCTTAGAGTTTGTTTGATGTTTTGTTTGGACGGAAGATAGCTTAATAAAGTGACGGTGGAAAATTCTTGGGATTATTTTAATTTAAGTTCATTCTTTTATGATGTGGGTTTTAGGTTTTTGGCATGTGTTGTATCCACCCCGTCATAGCCTAGGTTTTTAGACAATTGAACATAGTGATGTTTGAGATATTTATATTTCAAATATTCACTTTGTAATTGTTTAAAAATTCAGGTTGTGATATTTCGTTCGCTACTTTTGTATGCGCATCTGGGGAAAATTTCTCAACCGCACTCTCTGTAGAAAAATTCGCAGTCGCACCCTCTGAAGAAAATTTCTCAGTAGTACCCTCTGGAGAAAAATTCACTACAGTGATATACTCAGTCGCACCTTCTGAAGAGAAAGTCACTGCAGTGATATACTCAATCGCACCCTCTAAGGAAAATTTCTTTGCAATGAAATTCTCCACTGTCTTCCCAATGATGAACTCCGGAGATTTCTCTGCAGGAATGTGTTCAGCAACCTCATGTTCAGCAACACCCTCATGTTCACCACCGCACCCTCATGTTCAGTCGCACCCTCATGTTCAGCAGCAAGTTGATCTTGATCCTCAACCGTGTGAATCTCATCCACTTCAAGCCCCTCAAACCAATTTTTTGTTTACACTTCTTTAGGTTTTGCAGTGTTTTTCGCCCAACAACATCTGCCTCAGTCAAAGAGAGCACACCTATTTATTTATTTATTTTTTGTTTACTATCATAACCATACCAATGTCAATCTCAGTTCTCAAGAGTTCATTTTAAGCCATTAGAGCAATAACAATCATACCAATTCCACACCAAACCAACATGGTCGGTTCTACCCTATAGCAAAATAAGCAGCTGCCTAGGCCAGCAGTCCAAGGGGCCAATATATCCTAGCCCACATACAGTTCTAAGTCTATTATTGTTTTATCGTGAAAAAAAAGCTCACTATTTTTTTTACATTTCTTTTAATCCGTTAAATTAAATTTTTTACATTGAAAAATTGGATATTAGAAAATCACATTAACTAAATAAACAGGCATGCCTCCATAACTAATTAAACTTCTTCATCACCCTATGACAATTTATCAAATTGAAGCCAACACTTCAATCTTATCTCTATCATTCATTTGCCTTATTTGGTTTTTCTATATTGTTTAATTTGGTGTACAATTACTCTCTCTCTCTCTCTCTCTCTCTCTCTCGTGTAATTCTTTGTTAAATAAATCTATTGAAATGTCAAGTTTGTGACATTGTTGTTTGGCCATGATCTGCTACGGTGTTATAGGTGTAAGACATTTTTTTTATTCTTCCACTCTTCCTCATGTATTTATGGTGTTTTGTTTTGGATATTTCTTTATGTGAGGATCTCCCTCACAACACTCCTATGTTTCTACTTCACTTTGTATTTCTGTTATTTTTATCAATAAAATTCAATTAAAAAAAAAAGTTTGTAGAGAGACTATTCAAGAAAGAAAAAAGAAAATATTAGGATCAATTTTTACAATAATATAATTGTTATCTTCTAAATTTTTTGTTATAAAAAAAAATGTTTGTGGGGGACGCTATTCAAGAAAGAAAAAAAAAATGTTATGATCAATTTTTATAATAATTGTATCATCTAAATTTTTTGTTATAAAAAAAAATGTTTGTGCGGGAGACTATTCAAGAAAGAAAAAAGAAAATGTTAGAATCAATTTTTACAATAATTGTTATCTTCTAAATTTTTTGTTAAATAAACTAAGTGTTTGCATTCATATGGAATAACGTAAACAAATCATATCGATCTATAATATGTAACAATTTTATTGGAACTTTGCTTAGGGACCCCGATTGCCTTGAGCCGCCTCTGCATACCAATACAGTAACCATCAACCAAATTTGTTTGCACGTAAATGGTGTAGAAAAATGCTAAAACGCACAAAATCCGGCTTCATAAGTGAAGAATTGGTTGATAATACCATTCAATCTATTTTTAATGGATACATGGTCACTCAATATATCTCTGCCATCATGATACTCCCCAGATGGATTGGTAACTAGAGGTGGAGGTAGAGTTTGAGTTTAAGCTTGATCATTAATAGTGATTTCATGTTGAGGTGGAATATCAGGAAAACCAGTAGCTTGAGCATTAATAGTGATTTCTTATTCTCACTTTAATTTATCGAAATTTTGATACTTTTGTACTTACATGTTATTAAAAGTTTGTAGAGAGATTATTCAAGAAAGAAAAAAGAAAATGTTAAGATCAATTTTTACAATAATTGTTATCTTCTAAATATTTTGCTATATAAAAAAAAATGTTGCACACTTGTCATAATTATTTGTAAAATTCATTATCATTCATTATCCAAAAAAAAAAAAAAAAAAAAAAAAAAAAGTTTGTGGGGGAGACTATTCAAGAAAGAAAAAAAGAAAATGTTAGGATCAATTTTTATAATAATTGTTATATTCTAAATTTTTTGTTATAAAAAAAAATATTTGTAGGGGAGACTATTTAAGAAAGAAAAAGGAAAATGTTAGGATCAATTTTTACAATAATTATTATCTTCTAAATTTTTTGTTAAATAAACGAAGCGTTTGCATTCATATGAAATAACATAAACAAATCATATCGATTTATAAGATGTAACAATTTTATTGGAACTTTGCTTAGGGCCCTCGATTGTCTTGAGCCGCCCCTGCATACCAATACAACAACCATCAACCAAATTTGTTTGCACGTAAATGGTGTAGAAAAATGCTAAAAACGCACAAAATCCGGCTTCATAAGTGAAGAATTGGTTAATAATACCATTCAATCTCTTTTTAATGGATACATGGTCACTCAATATATCTCTGCCATCAGGATACTCCCCAGGTAGATTGGCAACTGGAAGTGGAGGTGGAGTTTGAGTTTGAGTTTGAGCTTGAGCATTAATAGTGATTTCATGTTGAGGTGGAATATCAGGAAAACTAGTAGCTTGAGCATTAATAGTGATTTCTTATTCTCACTTTAATTTATCGAAATTTTGATACTTTTGTATTTATATGTTATTAAAAGTTTGTAGAGAGACTATTCAAGAAAGAAAAAAGAAAATGTTAGGATCAATTTTTACAATAATTGTTATCTTCTAAATTTTTTGTTAAAAAAAAAAAAGATTTGTGGGGGAGACTATTCAAAAAAGAAAAAAGGAAATGTACGTTAGGATCAATTTTTATAATAATTGTTATATTCTAAATTTTTTGTTATAAAAAAAAAATGTTTGTAGGGGAGACTATTTAAGAAAGAAAAAGGAAAATGTTAGGATCAATTTTTACAATAATTGTTATCTTCTAAATTTTTTGTTAAATAAACTAAACGTTTGCATTTATATGAAATAACATAAACAAATTATATCGATTTATAAGATGTAACAATTTTATTGAAACTTTGCTTAGGGCCCCGATTGCCTTGAGCCGCCCCTGTATACCAATACAACAACCATCAACCAAATTTGTTTGCACGTAAATGGTGTAGAAAAATGCTAAAAACGCACAAAATCCGACTTCATAAGTGAAGAATTGGTTGATAATACCATTCAATCTCTTTTTAATGGATACATGGTCACTCAATATATCTCTGCCATCAGGATACTCCCCAGGTGGATTGGCAATTGGAGGTGGAGGTGGAGTTTGAGTTTGAAGCTTGAGCTTGAGCATTAATAGTGATTTCAAGTTGTGGTGGAATATTAGGAAAACCAGTAGCTTGAGCATTAATAGTGATTTCTTATTCTCACTTTAATTTATCAAAAATTTGTTACTTTTGAACTTACATGTTATTAAAAGGTTACTTATTGAAACTTAGTGAGTTTATACTATGATGCTAATGTGAATTTGATCCTTTTGGGAGATATATTAGTTTAATTTTGAGGTTAATTTCACTGAATTTAGCTCAGGGTTATGCAACCGCGATTTTAGCATTGAAAAATTACTATGAAACAGTTATTTTGTTTAGGAGTGAGACTATTGTATAACATAACATGAGTGAAGAAGCGAGAGTGTACTGAAGTTATTTGTCTGATGCCCCTGGTGCAACGACATGACTTAGCTGGTTTTGGTACAAATTAATAGGTTTGTACTAGTTATGCTATGTTACTACTTATGTATATCCTATATATTGGCAGTATGGATATTGTGTTATCATTATTTCCGTGTCTCAGTTTCCATATTTGGTCGTCAACTCATCATAGTTGATAAATAACACGGAATTAGTCATTATAAACGACTAACTCGGGCTCCTTTTTTTCGATCCGCTTATAACATTTTACAAAATAAAAGTTGGCTTTAACCAATGTTTTTGATACATGATAATGCATGTCAGGCATAGGTGCCACACTCAAAGGGAGTGTTGGAGACATCATATTCACCCGTGGAAAAAATAGTGTGTGAATACCAACTTCGTGGAGGAGTGTACATCGATCCTAGTAGCTATAGAAACTAGAATGTGCATCTGCCAATATTAATGATGATTGTGGTTAGAAAGTGAATTGATTTATGCTGGACACGTGTTTGATATTCATTGGATGTGAATATTACTCCCTCACACCTGTGCAAAGCCATTGCTATTTGGTATGTACGAATGGGATAATATTTTTGACCTTGTGCGAAGCCTTTACTTACGTGTTTTTTACTCATAAGTTATAACAATTTGCATTATAAGTTAACTTGACGTATTCCACTTAATGAAGACAAAAGAGATAGCTAAAGAAAATAGTTAATTAGTTGTCCAGCTTTCTATTTGATTTCTTTATATATTGACTTTACATAGCATCTGTTTATAATAAGTTTGAAGAGTGGAATGGTTACCTTATCTCCTTAAGGAAATTATTATTTTATGTATCATCTCATTTTGACGTGTACATTATTGCAGCAAATAAATTTGGAGTCACTGAATTCGTGAATCCAAAAGACCATGACAAACCGATGCAATAGGTTCTTGTTGACCTTACCGATGGTGGAATTGATTACAGTTTCGAATGCAAACGTTGCTGCCATAAGGGTAGCTCTCGAGTGCTGTCATAAGGTGATGTTTTCTCTTCTTGTCCACAGACACACACACACCCACACCCCCCCAGTGTGAGATACAAGAAGAGATTGATAAAGATCACTAAGCTTTTCGTATTCATTAATGGTGGTTTACTATGTTTCACTTCTTCTCCCTTTGTTACAATAATAAAAATGGAGAGCCTCTATCTCCTCTAAGTGTTGTGGGTATGATGATTGTTGTGGAATGAATTGAGCCTCCTATTTCTCCAACACACTTCCTTCTTTTAAAGTTGTTTCCACATGTACTTTATCTAATAGTTTTGTACTATGTGTCCATTCCTTTCTCCATCTTTTGTATATGCAAATTATGCAATGATTGAAATAAGGACAAATATCGTTAGTGTACGATATTTGGCCACTACACCCAGCCCCTAAGCTCCCTGTTTTTATCTAAACTATTCAGTGTTGCATTAACCCACACACCCCAACCCCTAAGCTCCCTGTCTTCATCTAAACTATTAAGTGTTGCATTAAACTTTTATATGTTTTATCATATCATTAGCAAATCCTATCTGATGAACATTAAAAATCCTTCAGGGCTGGGGAACATCAGTTATTGTGGGGGGTTGCTGGACACAAGAGACAGCCAAAGAAATTAGTTAATTATACATTTGAGTGGATTTTGATTTGTTAATTAGTTGCATACTTGCTGCCCCATCCTAGCTTTCCATAAGGTGATCTTGGTAGTGGTTGGAAATACTCTCTTTAGCACCTAGTCTTGCTGGTGTCATGGTGTGAGTGTTTAGCAATTCATTTAGTTAGTGTTCACACTTTGTTGAAGTTTTTTTTTCATTTCGTCATTTTCTATGAATCATATAGTGCATGATAGACTCGATCTTCTTTTTTGTTTTGTGGACTTTTATTTTTTGCTGGTTACATTTGGACAAGGTTTGATGAATGAAAGTCAAACCATGCAAACCGTTCAGTGAAGGTTGATCTCCGGCTTCTATACATAGTATTCTTTAGTGGGGTTGGTTCTGGAATAACAGTTCTTAAAAATCTCACACGGGTTGGGATTGCACAAGGTTCAAGTGATACATCGATGCTGTTATCAATTTACAGCTTTTACAATTTTGTGGGACGTCTAGTTGGAAGTGTTATATATGAACATTTTGTCAGGTTGGTACTCTCTTTAACATCAACATGCATAGCAAAGTTCCAAAACCTTCACGGGGCTACTACCAATAAATTTGCAAAGTTGATTGATGTCAGCTTTTATTGATTTGGTATGGGTTTTGTAACTTGCAGGTCTAATACAATCCCTTGAACAATTTGGATGAAATGCACGCAACTTATTGGTCTTAACTTACTTCCTGTTTGTCTCAACTCTCTGTAATGGGGTACACAATTTTCTGTAGGTTAACCAATATTACCCCTACTAGATGAGTCAATTAGGATTTCTGCCTACTAGATGGGAAATTAGGGTCTCTCTTTTAAATACACACAAAAAAAGAGTCAAATTGGATTGACCGATTTTTTTTTGTGTGTGTTTGAGGAAAACCCTAATTTCTCATCTAGTGGGAGAGTAATCCTAATTGGCTCATCTAGGGGGGTTAACACTAGTTCACCCTTCTCTGTAATGGTCCAAAAAGTAGCATCTGACCTTTTTGGTGTGAAGGCATTTCGGTGTAATCCCAACTTCATGCTGTTATGCATTCCTCTTGATGAACTTATCTTTTCATGTGGGCTTGCTGGGAACGTCTATGATAAATAGGCAGCAAAGCATCAAGGAATTAATCTGCGGCTTAGTTCAAGTGTTGACCGACCGGACTCTTATTGCTTCAGGATCAGTCAGAATTCTAGCTGGTCTCCGTGTTTTGAGCACATTTCTAATTGTAATTCATACCATAACACCGAAACCTTGATATCAAAATTGGACGTGGGACACACAAACAGCAAATCCTGATTCCCAACCTAACTGGAACTTGGGCCGTAACTAAATCAACACCCACCAAATGGGAAGCCCAAAACCCAACTTAAAATAATAACAACCCCTTTCTTTGAAACTAGAACTTATTAATTTCGAACAAACCACCACCATTTCAAAATGACCTTCCAAAATGACATGTCGTCCTGTTCATCCTATCAAGGATGATGTATATCACGTGAGATATTTTTCTTCATGGTTATTTTCACTGTTTGAAGTAAGTAATAAAATTACCAGTAATTTATGGTTCCATTTTTGTTCACACTTAGAATATATGCTTAATTGGTATCTTCTGTCTTGATTTTGCAGGACTATTTAGTTATAATTAATGACATATCCTCTCAAATTGAATACTCCTTTAAAAAAAGATCTCTCTTCGAAATAGTTTACTGTTTACTTCTTTTCTCAAAGTTAAATTATCTAGTGGGATTTATTCACGATTGTGTTTATAAGGGTACCTCTTAATGCGGATAAACACATTTATAAAATCATTTTGGACTCACATTGAGTTAAAGGGTACTAGTAGTCAAATCTACTATTGTAAAAGTTGGTAGTGAGATGCATTTCCTAGTGTTAAATTTGCTGTTTAGTTAATTGATTATCCAATTCAGAATAATTTTCAGCTCAGCACTCATGAAATTTGAATTCATTAAAAATTTAACTCACATTGAAAAGGATACATGTGTGACCTATATGAAGTAGGACGCATGGACACATCTAAGTAGAAAGTAGTATTATTCTTTGGTTACACCGCTAATTATGGGGCTCAAAACCTTACAAAGCGTCTCCTTACATTTAAATAACTATAAAAGTGGCATGTATCTATATTAATTGATTATTTTATTTGTCTTTCGGGGTATAGAAGAAACAGGTTTTCGGGCTACCATCCCTACATGTGAAAAAAAGAAAGCCACAGGTCACTTGGATAAGATTTTATGCTCCTTGTCCTTCTTTTTGACCCCCAAAATTACAACCTTGAAAAGACGATAATACTCATTTTCTTTAAACACAAATCTACTTTTCTCAAAACAACAATATAGAAACACAGCACTGCAGAAATGCAAAACCGATCCCAAATATAATTTTCTCACAAAACTCAGTTCAATTAACACAAACTCTACTTGAAAAAAAAACACAACAACATGGATGTTGTAGTGTCAAATCCCATGCAACATGAGTGTTGGGTTGGATGCAACATTGAGTGTTGCACTAAAAACAATATTATAGATGACCATGAGGTTTAATTGATAATATTTGTTTGAGGTTGGAGGGCTGTTTTCCACTGCAACATGGATGATGCAGTAAAAAAACCAATGAAACAATTCATGTTGAAGTGGAAATTGGTTAAAACAAGTTATGAAAGAACCAGATTTTGGGTTTAATCTCCCTGGTTCATAAACAACCTACATAAACTCACTACGGACTAACCCATAAACACCCGAATTGACTAAAATACCCCCGAACATAATGGACCCGTGAAACCTAGATCTCAAATTTCTCTCTTTCTTTTCGCCGCCTCCTTTCTTCTTGCAAACCCTAGATATCCTGCATAATTAAATTCACATAGAAGATAAGATGGCAAAACAACCCAAAAAGAGGATAGAAATAATCAACAAAACAAAGAAATCAAAAGTTTCAAAAGAAGATGCTCCAGTGAGAATGAAACGAGTGGTTCAATCACAAACAACAAGGAAGAAAGCAACAATCGATAAAAAGATGAAATCTAATGTAAGATTCACACACACACACACACACACACACACACACACACATATATATATATATATATATATACAAACACATAAATATATATATATGTGTGTGTTTGATGAAATATATATATATATATATATATATAAAATTTGTTTGTAAATACGAAATTTTTATGAGAATTTCTATTTTTATATATGCAAATACTTAATTTATTATATAAATTTGCATTTTCATATATAAAAGTACAATTACACATATATATATATATATATATATATATATATATATATATATATATATATATATATATATATATATATATATATATATATGTATGAATTTGTAAATTACATATATAGCTTCATATGTAAATTCGTATTTAAGCATATTCTAAGTTGTCTAAATTTGAGTTTAGTTGACACTGTAGTTGATCTGATATGAAGTTCACACTCTGTAGTTGATATGAAGATTTGAATATATGAGCAAACTAGATTAGTTTAGACTCCTCCATCTTGTTGCTGAGGATTTGATGGATTCTTGTAATGGTAAACATGATGCAGAATGTTGTGTCGTTGCCCTATTATGAGAATTACTATTTTCATATGTGAACATTAAATGTCTTAGCTTAATTTATTGTGTAAATTTGTATTTTCATATGTGAATTTGTATTTAGATATTGTAAATTTGTATTGCAACGGAATGTAAAATCTACTAGTTCTAACAAGGTATTCTGTTATTCTGTGTTGCTAATGCTAAAACTTGTGCAAGATTTTAAGGGAAGAATTAGGGATGTTCATATCACCAAGATGAAAGAAAATCCTTTTTACAATCTTTTTATGGTTTTTGTCGATGAAAAGGTGGATAATAATATGTTAGAGAAACCAAGCCACATCATCATAAAGTTGTTAGGCAGTTGGTGTAAGGAGAGACATAAGTTTAAGATAGGAAATCAGTTTGTGTCTTTATGTCCATCTGACATGGCTGTAACCTTTGGTTTTCCCATGATGGGGAAAGTTGTTGTTTTCCAGTTAGGAACGAGAATGGACGAAGCTATTTATGGATTATCGTTCCTATTGAGACGTTTCTCTGGTGTTAACAAGATAATAACAACGGTTGTAAAATAAATCTTAAACCAGATTGTAGACTCAACAAACCCTACAGATATTGAAGATGTGGTGAGACTACTTGCTATTTTTCTGGTGATGATAGTATTTGTAAGTAGTGGTGTGAGTGGAATAGTTTGGTCCTTCACAAAGCATGTTGAGACTTTTGAAGCTATGTGGAGTGTGTCATGGGCTACCTCAGTTCACTCAGAACTGATTGAAAAAAATTCAAAAGTGGGATAGCAGTAGTCCGTTCAAAATTTCAAGATGCATCATTCAACTTTTGGTAAGATACTTACATTGTCTGCAAATTCATATTTTCATATGTAAGTTTAGTTTGTTTTCACATATGCGTAGTCATATTTTCATAGCCTATATCACCTGTCACGTGTATGAAAATATATATGAAAATCTATATTTGCATATGAAAATTGGTTTTTACATATGTATATTCATATTTACATATCCAATGCAGATGTCATGTGTTGGTATGATTATGACATTACATTGTCTGCAAATTCATATTTTTATATGTAAGTTTGTTTTCACATATGTATAGTCATATTTTCATAGCCTATATCACCTGTTAGGCGTAAGAAAATATATATGAAAATCTATATTTGCATATGAAAACTGGATTTTACATATGTATATTCATGTTTACATATCCAATACATATGTCATATGTCGGAAAAAGAAGTCTATGAAAATGTTGCTAATACAAATTCACATGTTATGTGCAGTACTTTTTGTGTAAGCATACAAAACTTTGTGAGCCAGTACACGAGACATGTTTTTCACGGATTGCAAAGTGGTCGATGGAACGACTAGTGGAGAAATTACTAAAAATTTTCAAGCTAGAAAATATTCCCAAAAGTGACATCACAGTAAGATTGGAACTGACCGAGGAAAAGAAATAGGTGTTATACCTTGAACACCACCAAAGTGAAGCTGAAAGCTTGAGGAGGGAAAATGCTGAGTTAAAGAGGAAGAATGAAGAGTTGAGGAAACTTAATAAAGAGTTAAGGGGTGAACTTGCTAGACTAACGAGAATAATTTGTGAAGAAGGTCTAGAAGATATGTTTGAAAGTCATGAACATATATAGCGAGTTCTATGGGGAGGAGAATAGGGGAGATGTAGATTCGGTTGAAAGGGGAGGAGATGGTGGTTTGGTTGAAAGGGGAGGATATGTAGATATGGTTGAAAAGGGAGGAGATGTAGATCTGGTTAAAGGGGTAGAGAACAAAGGATATATAGATTTGGTTGAAGAGGAGGGCAAAAGAGAGTCTGAGTTGTCTGAGAAAGAGTTGGCTGAAAAGGAGGGCATTGGAGAGACTGAGTTGTCTGAGAAAGAGTTGGCATGAAAAAGAGAAAAGAGAGACATGTGAAGAAGAAGAGAAAGGAGAGGCAGATGAAGAAGAAGAATCTGGGTTGGATGGAAAGGAGGAAAGCGAAGAGACAAAGTTAGATGAAGAGGAGGAGGAGGAAAAAGGTGAGGGAGAACCTAACTCGATGTTTAAGAAAGTGAAGGAAAATGAGCAGATGAAGAAAACATCAACGATATATGAGTTCAAAAATATTAAGAAGCAAACAAGGAATACTAAAGTTGTTGAAATTGAATTGGATGATGAACTAGTGATTGATGTAGATGATTTCGAGACTCCACCACCACGCGTGGGAAAGCCTATGTCAAAACCACATTCAAACAAGTTGTGGAGTTTACTTGATAAAGAGAAGTTGTCATTGGTGGATTTTTTTTTTTAAAAAAGCAAATCAGAAGTGAAATTTATTTTTTATAAATATATGTAAGTTTTTCTTATCGTCTATGTAGTTGCATTAAAGTGTTTGATCGTGTATGCAAGTTGCAGTACAATTGCGTGGATGGACATCCAAATGCATTTGAAAATACAGGGAGAACACTTGAGCCACATGATGTTGAACTTCTTCGTCAGTGATAAGGTAAATATTTTGATTACTCAAATCTTTTGAAATGAAAAAACTTGCAATTTAGTAATTTTTCTTAATGTTTATAGTAGATCATTGATTGGTACGTGCACTCCCAACTCCCCAAGGAAGTGGAGAAGCTAATTGGATGTTCTCCACCAAAGTGTCTCCATTTCTCATCATTTGCATGGGTAAGCATCTTTCATGTAATTTTTACTGAAGTTGAATATGTAAATTCACAAAATCTCTGAAGATGTTGTTCTTATTTGTTGTAGTTGGTTTTAAGAGATAACCAGAAACAAGGCATGAACGTCTATGTCACAGATGTCCTAAAACAGTTGGACAACAAGGTTGCCCATCTATTTTTCATCATAAAAAGTCCCAAGTCAAGAAAGTACAAAGATGGTAATCACTGGACTTTGCTTCATGTTGATACTTTGAATTGGGAATGGACGCACTATGACTATTTAAGGCCAAGGAACTACAAGAAGAAGAAATACATTTCGTTAGAAGATGCTGAAATTTTGGTAAGTGAAATTTTATGATTTGGGCTTGTTTTGTTTTTAGTATTGCAATCAGTACATTTTTTAGATCACTTTAAGTTACTATGTAAATTTAAGTTTGTATACGCCAATTACTATGTAAATATAGATTTACACATATATGACTATGTAAAAATACATTTACATAGTCAGGTGTTGGGCAATCTTTTGGTAATTTAAATACTATTCATTTTTTGTTGATTCTAATTGAATTTAATGCAGCAAAAGAGGATAGTGGGAGCTATTAGATGTAGGTGTCGGGAGCTAAAATTGCTAAATGTGGATTTGATGAAAGATATCAAAGTTGGAGCATGCCCACAACAAGGAGCATCGTAAGAACCTAACTTTCCGAACTTAGCTATCTTTTTTTTTTTATCTTTTATCTCTTATTAGAAATTTCTTTTTTTGCATTTTTAGTTCAGATTGTGGATTCTTCGTCATTATGTTTGTGAAGGCTATAATATGTGGAAACGCTATCCAAGATATTATGCTAGAAGCCATGAAACAATTGAGGGTTGACCTGATATATGAGATTGTAGCAAGCCAACAAGAAAAATAGGATCCAAAAGAAGAATGTAAGAAATGATGAGCTGGTTTTTTGTTTAATCATGTGTTAGTGGATTATATTTGTTAGAATTCTAGATGTAAAAAGTTAATTTGGGTTAATGTGTTGGTGGTAAATGATGTAATGGGAATCTCCTTTATATTTTTCAGTTGGTTTATCTATCTTTGCAACTTACATATGTAATGCAAGAAATGATTGTCAGTTTATCAGATTTATATAGCTATGTTGCATGTTAGAAAAAAGTCTGTGAAAATTCATATTTGCATATGTAAGTTGGTATTTACATAGCTTGTGCAGGTGTCACATACTCACATGTCAGGAAAAGTCTATGCAAATTCATATTTGTATGTGTAAATTTGTATTTGCATATGTCAAGTTACTATATAAATATAGATTTACATATATTCTGTCAGGTGTTGGGCAATTTTACTTCTCAAAGGTTACTGTATATATATATATATATAGCCCCGCTCACAGACGGACGGACATCCGTAAAACGGACTTAACAAAAAAGTGAAATTTCACGAAATATACTTACGAAGGGTTTCAACATATTTCTCTTTTATTCCTCTCACCTATATATCTTTATATCAATTAACGGGAAAAAAAAAAATCTTTATATCATATCTCCAAACATAACGTTCTCCTCTGGTCGTCTCTTTCTCTCTCATGTGGTTCGTCTTTTCTCCATTTCTACTAGCAAAAGCAATGGACTCTGTCCCTTTCCCGAAAGCAAAAGCAGCGTGACTCTCAATTTTCAATTTGTCTATATTCCGGATCTCAAATTTCTGGATCTACTAGCAAAAGCAATTTCCAATGTCTCTGTGGTTGATTATTGAATTGGTTTTGAGTATTGTTTACTTGGATTTGCGCATACTCAATTTGGGGTTTGTGGAATTGTGGTTTTTATTGCAACAATTCTATTTCAATTGTGAATTTCTTTTGTCCATTTGAGCTCTCGACAAATCCTGGACAGCAGAACTTAATTTACCTTGGTTTCAATTTCCTACTTTTCAAACAAATTGGTGGTGCTTTGGTGGAGTCAGACATGTAGTGCTGTATCTTAGGTGATTGTTGGTAAAGCCATTAGCCTTTTGCTTCAACATATTGGTGCCACTGTGTATATTATCCAGTATTACAAAGAAACTCTACTCTGCCTATCCTAAGAAGAGAATGTTGAATTGGTTTCTTTTCAAGATGCTTGGTTTCGTCATGTACTGCTTGAGCTTAAAGAACAAGAGATATAGTTGGTGCTTATTGCTTTTCTTATGTATTTGAAGATGAATTTGTGACTGGGAGAGCGTATTTTTTTTTCTTGATCTTTTTGTAAGTTTAACCTGTATGGAGTAGATTTTAATGTCTATAGTGTCATTTTGCAATTTGCAAAACTTTATAAATAAATGCCATTTTTACTTTTCTCATATTTACTTTTGCAATTCTGACTTTGTCTGTACCACTAGAACGTGAGAAATAACACAAGATATTCACGTTTATTATTTGAGCTCACAGTCAAGTTAATTGTCTACATCTTCAATATTAATTTAATGCAAAAAAAAACTCAAAATAAAACCCTTCAAATACTTGCATAACCATTCCAATGAATCTTCCAAAAGCAAGCTTCAAATCACGCAACATAACTTGTATTTTTCAAAATGCAATAACCTTTGAAATGAAACCTCTAGAATCCAATTATGTGCAACTCTCTTTAATCAATCGACATTCCTATAGTAGAAACAAATGAACATTTGAAGCTATGAAAAACAACAACAACCATACATATAAATAAACAATTAAAAATGCTTATTTTACCCAAAGAAGAAGATGTATAAGAATCATCATTTGTGCTAGAGTCCAGAGTTCCGTCTTGGTTGGACAAGGAATTTTTTTCACTGCAATTAAATTAAGATAAGAAAGAATATGTGAATACTCTTTAAAAAAAAAAAAAAAAAAAATATTTTTTCTTCTATTCTTAAGATGCGGACAATTCCTTTTATCGTGTGACACTCCAACCTTGTTACAACCATTGCACCGTCTCTTTTTATATTTTTGTGCTTTTTTGAGTGCTTTTTCTTTATCTCCTTTAAGTCTTTTTCCAAATCCTTTTGGCCTTGCTTGACTCGGTTCATGATATTAATTGCCAAATTAGAACTTTTCGCTCCAACAGAAACTCCTACACTTGTATCACAACCAAACGCTTGACTACTTTTCTCATGTGGTGCTGCTACACTTGTACCACAACCAACCAACTTACTAATTTTTTCAAGTGCACCACTTAAAGCATCTGTAAACACTTTAGTTGCTTCTTCACTTTCGAGGGATTTATCAATTACAAGTGTTGACATTTGAATCAATTCATTCTGCTTCATGATGTATAATTTATCATCTTGAACCTCTATTCCACCATCATCAATGACTGCCCTTGATTTTGCAGTTTTACACCATCTCTTCAAAATGTATTGATTTGGCAACTTATCAAAATCATGCATCTTATTCAAATAAGCTAAAATATGCCTACAAGGGACCCCTAAGCTCTCAAACTTTTTACAAGTACACAAGTGCATAAAGCAAAATCTAGATCTTTTTTATAAGAAATTTCCTGCACTCTAGACTTTTCGGCCGCCATTTTTCTATGAACCTTATAAATGCAACACTTCTCATTCTCACTAACAAGTACAAATCTATAATTCAAGCTCTCCCATAACTCATCTTGAAATTTACATAAAAACTCATGTATATAAACATCAACCATGTGTACCAACAAGCTTTGGTTTCTCAATCATATCTTTGTTATCTGCCATTAATTCTTCATGACGTTGGCGCGCAAGTCCCCTACCAAACTGAACTATAAAATCTACCAAAGAATTTTCTTTTGAAACATACATTTTGAAAAATGAATGAGCACTTTCCGCTCGTTGACTACTTGACATACCTGCAGAGAAGATGTGATTCACATGTGTGGGCACCCATTGTGATTGGATTTCATACATTGACTCCAGCCACTTGTTTTCATGTAAACCAATCCTTTGAAGAATATCATTCCATTTCAAGTCAAACTCATCTTTCATCTCAGATCCCCAACTGCAGTACCTGTTGACAGAGTACCCAAAGCTTCAGTATGTAAAACAAATAAATAAAAAATAACATCCACAAATTAATTATATAAAAAAATAATAATAATAAGAAAAAACCTGTGAAAAGTAGTTGGAAGAGTTTGAGAAATGACTTTTGTCATTGCTGGATCTTGATCTGTAATAATCATTTTTGGATGATCGCCTGGCATAGCTTCTAAAAATTGGTTGAATTACCAAACACATGATTCTGTGGTCTCATCACATAAAAATGAACAACAAAAACAACTGTCTGACCATGATTAGTAAACAATGGTGCAAGAATCAATCCATACCTATTAGTGTTGTACGTAGTATCAAAGATAACAACATCACCATAAAATTTGTATGCACGTCTTGAGGTTGCATCAGCCGAAAAACATCGAGTAATTCTCTGTTCATCGCCTGTCTCAATTTTTAAAGTGAAAGAAGGATTCCTCCCTTATTCCAATTTTAAAAACTCATGAAACATTTCTCCATCATGGCCTTTCATCTCTTTACGCTTGTCCCTTTCCTAGTTATTTAAATCTTTATGTATAAAACCAATCTTTTCTATCCCTCCGGACTGAACTCCAAGAAGACTGAACTGTTGATGTTGTGGTATGTTTACCATGCTAAGTTGTTGCGTTAAGCATTTTTGGGCACGAGAAACACTTCGGTGAGATCTTAGAAGATGTACTCTAAGCAGGGTTGACAACGGGTGAGAATGCCCTTTAACGAATAAACTAACAACAAATGTACCAAAAATTTTCACTACAACAACTTTTGTTTTACAATCTTCTTTTATATTGCCCCGACACCTTTTCGTATCAACGTCCGCTATTTCTAAACTTTTTCCTTGCTTGTAACACACGTATTCCTTTCTTACACATTCACCATCTCTTTTCCTATCAGACCAACTACGAACATTGAATCCAACGACTTTGGCATATGTATTGTAAACTGTAGACATCATCAAGTGAGTCAAACTCTTTTCCTATTCTAGGTTTGGCATCATTTGATACTTGGGGATTGTAAACCTGATTAGGTTTCCCACCTACACTCTCACTCTCAATTTCGAAATCCTCATCTTCCATCTCAATGTAACCTGAAAAAAAAAAAAAAAGAAGGTATATCAAACACAGGTTCAAATAAGTGCTATGCAACGTTAAACAATATATATCTTTTTTTAGCTACGGATACTTGATAGTATAAATAAATACAGTACTAGTAACACTTCAAAATGATTAAAATTATACGACACTAAATATTACTAGGGAATAACCAACTCAACCAAAAAAGTATTTTAGTTAGTGTGGGTGTGTGGGGATCTTATCTTGTGCATCATACCCAATGAAAACAGACACTTGAGAAGGTGACTATGGAACCCAAAATTCTACTAATGGAATATCCGGGATGAGTCTATGGCGGAGAGGCCTTGAGAGTCGGGAACACAGAGTATTAGAAACTTTTGGAAAATTCCCCATTCTTGTAATAGTCCAGTTATTAACTGTATGTACTTTTTTATTTTTTTTGCATAGCCAAGGGGCAATGATGTTGGCAAGTTCTGATTCCAACTCTCATGTCAGGAGTAACAACTACAAGTCTCCTCTCCACCATGGCTCACATATTTGAAAAAAACATACAACATAATGAAATAGTGAAAAGATGTATAACCATTGATACTAGAGCTAATCTTTAAAACACAAATACAGCACTGACACATTTTCAGATATACACAGGGACCCATCCACCTAGCTCAGAAGAATTTTTCTCATTGTTGTTTCATGGTGTCAATCTCCTCAACACTTAAACTTAATCATCCTTTATTAGTTGATACAGTTACTCTCTTTTGATATTGTAAATTAAAATGTTATACCTAGTTGAGTTCAAATAAAAGATACAGCAATACGTGAAGAATTAAATCAAACAATTCATAATTAAATCAATAAACCAGTAGCTAGTTATTCTAACATGACAACCTTTTGTTCTTCACTGTTTTCAATATTGAACTATGTAACCAAGCTACTGGCATAACCCGCAAAGACCCACTAATGTGTGAACTTGAAACTAGTAACTACTAAAGCAAGCACAAACAATGACAAACAGTTGGTTTCTTTGAAGATGCAACAATGGATAATGATGTTAGCAAAAAAAAAAAACTAAACTTACGTGTAATCGAGATTCACAAAGCTTGTATGTGTAAATCCGGTCAAATTTTTTGTTTAGGCTTATAAGATGAGTAAGAGAGAAAAGAGAAACCCTTTTATAGAGAAAGAGAGTACCAGGAGGGAGAGAGTCATGGTAATATTGAGAGAGAATATGAGCGAGGTTTTGCGGTTTTCTAAAACCCTTCGTGAGTATATATATATATATATATATAGGGAGGGATAGACCTACTAGCTCCCACTCCCAGCCCACTCCCAATCCTACCCACTCAACTCGCGAGATCATCTGAAGATCTAAGAGTCCAGATTAAAACAAACACAAATAAAAAAAATAGAACCAACCCTTCGTTCTCCATTTCACGACCAAAAGAAATAGAACAAACAATCAACTTCCAACCTCCATTTTGCAACCCACATTCTCTTCTCCAGCAGCAATTCACGTTTAACTCTCTCCAGACCAATTTCATCTACGCCCAATTCTCTCCAAATCCATTATCAGGTAATTTTCTGCTCATATTTTTTACCCCCTTCTTTAATTGTTATTTTGGTGATACAAATTTCATTTTAGGAAGTGGGTGTATGGCATTGCTAGTTTAACTGAAAATTAATTAAGTTTTTCTTAAAAGTAGAAAATTTTAATCTTTGATTGGGGTTGCTCATGAAATTTTCAATTTTTAGGTGTACGTTATAATCATTTTGTTGTACGCTTAAATCACCGACATAAATACTAGGTCTGTAGATGAAGTAATATTTACTTGTGCATTTCAATATGGAATGGATTATGTTTCTGTCGATTAATTATGTCATTCGACTGACAAGCTAAGTATAGGCTAAGATGTCCGGATGTCCTTTACTTTGTTGTTACTCTGACGTGTTATAAGTATTAAAATTATTGCAGAAGTTCCTATTTTAATGGCTAAGTAGTGATTGAGTTTTACTTGTTTTAATGGCGGAAAGGAGCATTGGATTTTTTATTTTTATTTTTTTGGTTGTTGTTGTTGTGGTTATCCCAATTGTTGGTTCAGTTTATGTATTTGTCAGGGGTATGGATGAATATGAATTATTATATTTCGTATTTCTTTTTCCATCGGTATACAGAGTTGAGACATTTTTAAATGATTGTTACTCTGTTACCATACTGTTTCGAGTGCCATCGACAGGAGTCTGCAAAAGCAGTTACTATTTTAGTCCTAAACTTGCTTGAACCTTAGATTGTTGCTTGCTAATGATATTTTGAATAGCTATGAAACAAAACATAGACAAATAAAGATGTTATACAAGTGTCATTAGTAAACTATCTTTGTTTCAATGAAGGGTAAAAGTACCCTCTTTCTCAAAACATCTCATCACACTCCAAAGTAAATACACCCCAGAGGGATGGAGCCTAAGCACAGTCGAAGGCTTAAAATAGATGAAGAGATATCCTAAACACTGACAATAAAATATAGGGTACACTAATATCCCCATTTTAGCTCTAGACTAAAGAAACTAATTAAGTGGTCAACATTCATAATTGGTTCTCCCCGTCTAGTAAGCAACTAATGGCAAGGTAGTTTGTCCTTACGAAATGTGTATGACAGTAAGATTGAGTTTGTGACCAAACTATGGATACAAATGGCTATGTAGTGATCGATTGATTGTAGTTTTGTAAAAGTTTAAACAGTCGAGGACGATATTCATTGCTTTCGTATGCATTGTTGTTTTGGTTTTTAAATTTGATTGTATGACTCTCTCTAATTGATTATGTCTCATTTTTTTGATGAAGCTTGTTTTCATATTATTAGATTGAAACTTTTTGTTACTAATACTTGTTTATTACTATTTTTTGTAGCAATAATAGCTCCTCGATCAAAGAATGTGAAGAACAAGCTTTGAAGTGGGGTTTATATGTTTATTGGTGGAAAAAAAGCGGAAAACTTGACCCGATTCTAGTTTATTGGTGGGCATTACCGTCGTGATCATGTCTGAAGTTGGAGCTTTGAAATTGGATTAGGGTTTTGTATATAGATTAAGGTTCGAAGTTGGATTAGGGTTTGGTTAGGGATTAGGGTTTGAAGTTGGATTAGGGTTTGGTTAGGAATTAGGGCTTGAAGTTGGAATTTGAAGTTTGAATTTATATGTTTGAAGTTATTTTATATGAATTTAGAATTTGAAGTTATGTATATGAATTTGAATATGAAAATGTGTGTTTGAATTTCATGTTGAATTTGAATATGAATTTGAAGGTGAATTTGAGTTTGAATTTAAATATGGTTTGATGTATATTAATATGAATTTGAACGTGAATTTGAGTTTGAGTATGAATATGGTTTGATGTATATGAATATGAATATGAATATGAATTTGAAGAAAATCAAAAATTCAGTTTTGCTTGGATTTTGGTCCAAACGACCCAATCAGGTAGCAGAGAAGTGTTCAAAACGATCTCTTCAGATCGCTTAGCATCTCTCTAAACGACCTATTCAGACTGCTTCCCTTTAGACCTAAACTACCCCATCAAATCGTTTAGGTATGCATCCAAACGATTTGGTCAGATTGTTTAGGTCTATAGACAAGCGATCTGCATAAGTCGTTAAGGCCAGATTTGTCTGTGAACGATATTTGGGGATCATTTTGGATGCTTTTGTGCGACCTGGGTGGGTCGCCTGGACCAAAATGTAAGCAAATTTTTTATTTGATTTTGTTTATTTCATATCCAAACCAAATTCATATATGCACATAACTTCATATTCATATCCATATCCATATACATACAACCATATTCAAATTCATATACATAACTTCAAATTCAAATTCATATACATAACTTCAAATTCATATACAAATGATTCTAACTTCAAATTCCAAATTAAAACGCCATTATACATAACTTCAAATTCTAAAACAAATTGCATTAAAAACCTCTTCAAACGTTTATGTATACACCTAATTCAAACGCCACTATACATAACTTCAACTTCTTCAACTTCTTCAACTATGGGTAATCCTTCAGTCGTTGTCTTCATGATCACCATCATCATCTTTATCATCATCATCATCATCATCTCTATCATCGTCCACATCCTCAATCTTCTCATCAATAACTGTCAAGTAAGAAAGTGATGACAAATGTCAATTTTGAAGTGACCTCCAAACAAGAAAATTTAGTATACTAGGAATGAATGAAAACTACGAAAATCACTTTACTTACTTATCCCCTTCTTCCTATTTGGATTTTCTGGACAATTTCGTTTGTC
The DNA here is from genome assembly GCF_015680905.1 of Coptis chinensis. Classification (NCBI taxonomy): domain Eukaryota; kingdom Viridiplantae; phylum Streptophyta; class Magnoliopsida; order Ranunculales; family Ranunculaceae; genus Coptis; species Coptis chinensis. The sequence goes on along the minus strand of NC_141458.1, from coordinate 92,917,910 downwards.
GTGATAACACCAACCTTGTTATAACAAGTACATCTCCTGCTTGAGCCTTTGCTAGCTTTGTCTCAACTATGTCGTTGAAATATGTTTGACCAGACACATCTGGCCTTAACGATCTGTGCAGATCGCTTGCCTATAGACCTAAATGACCTCACCAGATCGTTTAGGTCTAAAAGGATGCAGTCTGAAGAGATTGTTTAGAGAGATGCTAAACGGTCTGAAGAGATCGTTTTGAACACTTCTCTGTAAACTTGGATGGGTTGTTTGGACCAAAATCCAAGCAAAATTGATTTTTTTATTTTCTTCAAATTCATATTCATGTACATCAAACCATATTCAAACTCAAACTCAAATTTACGTTCAAATTCATATTCATATACATCAAACCATATTCAAATTCAAACTCAAATTCATGTTCAAATTCATATTCAAATTCAAAGTGAATATTCAAACGTATATTTTCATATTCAAATTCATATACATAACTTTCAATTCTAAATTTATATAAAATAACTTCAAACATACAAATTCAAACTTCAAATTACAACTTCAAACCCTAATCCCTAACCAAACCCTAATCCAACTTTAAACCCTAATCTATATACAAAACCTTAATCTAAATTGAAAGATCCAACTTTAGACACGATCATCAACAAAACGAAACACAATCAATTAGAGAGAGTCGTACAATCTAATTTAAAAACCAAAACTACATTGCATACGAAAGCAATGAATATCGCACTCGACTATTTAAAATTTTACAAAACTAAAATCAATCAATCAATCACTAGATAGCCATTTGTATCCATGGTTTGGTCACAAATTCAATCTTGCTGTCAAACACATTTTGTAAGGACAAACTATCTTGCCATTGGTTGTGATAAAACGCTAAATGTACGTTTATTGGTTTTAGTTACTTAAGTCTGAAGTCCACAGTCTGAAGTCTGAAGTCCGAAGTCCGAAGACCAAAGTCCAAAGTCCAAAGTCCAAAGTCCAAAGTCCGTATAATCATTTGTTTAGTCAAGTTACCTTACTCACGTGGGTTTGGTAGGATAGGTCGAGTAAGGGATCATCCAAACCTTAGGGCTCGGCAAGGTTCACAACTGGAATTACAACTTTTAGTGAGTAGGATTTTAGGTTTTTTAGTTGGTTTAATTAATTTAACGGAAATATAAATAATGTAAATTACTAACGGTGATTTTGATGTAAATAAACAAAGATAGAGAAACAGGAAGAGGGTTAATTATACTCATGCAAGAATCATTTTTTAACAGTTTATATTACCATATCACTACAGCTCTAAGTCGTCTCGAGTTCATAGACAAACCCGAGACGACGTCAAGTATTGATCCCTAGCGAAATGCCCACATCTCTGAGCCGCATCGCACTAGCATAAGAAGTTGAACTAATATTTCATCTCTGGAATATCATTTCAGCTCCTAGTTCGATTCTACATCAGCTGGACAAATTGGAGAGCTGTATGACACCAAATAGTCGCGCGCGAGGCATTTTGGGTCTCTCGCGAAGACTGTTCTGGAGCATCAGCACTCCAAATTTGTATAGTCTCAGTCATTTTGGGACCGGATGTCTAATCTACACCTAATTCCTAAGTAATGATTCTAGAATATTAAAGAGTCAATCCGGATTCTCACACGAGCAGCATAACCCTCCCCTGAAAGGGGGGGGGGGATTAGCTCATGGTCATTGAAGGAATTAAACTTGCTATATACATTAAATAAATAAATGCAGGACATGAATTAAACTTGAAAAGAAATGACTTTTATTAAGAAGAAAATGACTTATAGTATTTAAGCTGCTGGAATAAAAAGGACGGAATGTAAGTGCTGGAATGAAAACTAACTAATGTATAAGCTAAAGCATAATTGCTGAAGGAGAATATCTGAAGACGACCCCCTCATATATATAGGTTGATCTCTCGTGAAGCCTTTAATTGGATTTCGTCTATTTCTCAATTGAGAGATTCAAATTTTGAAATACAAAGTTTTGTCTGCATGTGAATTCATTTTATCCAAAGTTTTGTTTACGAAACAAAACTTTTAATGTTTTGTCCTTTTGTGTTTTGCTTTTGTCCCTTTGCTCAATTTAATTCAAACATTGAATTGATACGTGTCTTTCCCTTCTGCAAGGTGGCACAAAATTGTGACCATCACTTGCCACCTGCCTATGCTGACTCGTCATGCCTTTGGGCTCGCAGAGTGGGTCCACTTAGTGTGTCTAGTTGCGGCGCTGATATTGGCATTTTTACAACTTTCGTCTTTTTATAGAGTTCGTCGCCACCGCGCTTGCTTGCAATTCACTAGCCAACGCGTCGGCATCCGTGTTTATCAGATGTGAGCTTCGAAAGTTTGCTGCTTCTTTATATGTGGACCCGTTCTGCACTGGTTTTATTCTTTTGGAAACTTCGGCTCTAGTCAGGCTTTGTTGGGCTTCACTGGGGTTGAGAATGAAACTTCAAATATTCCAGTATTCTCGTACTTCGATGCATGTTTTATCATTATATTCATATTAACTGCGGAAACCTGCAAAAGTATGAAAATATAATTATTAAACACATAATCGACCAAATTGCTATGTCTCTCGGAGTTTAATATTATAGTTTTTGGTGCTTATCACACCACCCCCAAACAGCACTTTGCTTGTCCTCAAGCAAAGAAGAGACATTAAAATGATAAGCTGTCAAAAATGTGTTGTCCTAAGCTAAATCTCATTTCGCCGAGTGCGGTTGCATTGACCGTATGCAACAAGACTTTGAACCACTAGAAATTCCCTAGTGGACGAGTTATAGCCTCGTGAGAGTTTTCCAGAGAAGATACTCACAAACTTCATTTATACTACAATGACTCAGTAACAAAGGCCTGTTACCTTAATTAATCTCAAGTATCTAGACATCTCACTAGCGGGGGGAAACAAGGATTTAATTCTTTCAAAATTCAAGTTAGTATACATACAATAATCAAAACATCTACGTATAAACATGCATGCAGTGATCTTATAATGAAATGTACGAGCAGGGCCATTTCTGGATCCTTTGGATAGCGTTCTTAAGTAGGTTCTCACAGGTATGTGTCGAAACACAATTTCTCTCTTATTTTTCCACTCAAGTTTTGCCATCTCCAGTGTGCAGTGGGCACATATTTTCTCACATACTCAATGACAATCAAAGGAGCCGAGGTTGAGTAGTCACAACTACTACTTATTATTACACTATCCTGCTCCTAATTGAGCTAGAGGTCTTTTTTAGGTGTTATGGGGATTAGGAGGTAGTGTAGAAGAAAATAGAATAGAAAATTCAAAAAAAAAAAATGATAAGTATGAGAGAATAAGGTCTTCGAGATATTTATATTAGAGAAATCCTTTTTCTTTTCTGCTTCTAATATTGGTTTCCATACTTGGCTTTTTCAAGCTTTTGTATTCCCTTTTGATTTGATTTTGGGGGGAATTCTAACTTTGATATTTCTTTTGATTTTTGGAAACATATTTCTATTTTTCTTTTTCTTTTCTTCTGAAACAGGTAACTGATTTTGGTTTGTGACAACGTTTTTCTCTTCATTTTTCTGCACTTCATCCTATTTCTCATACTCATCATCTAGGTAGGCTTATTTATTTATGGTTAATAGATGGGTAATGAATTTTTGGTGAAATAGAAAGGAAATAATAAAAGGTTCAGTGGGGCGACTAACGGTAAATTTTTTTTATAGGTGTGAACTTTTGGCTATATCGATCCAAGAAGGCCTAAATTCTCGCCAAGGATTTGGGTAGTGATCAAGTAAGTAGTCGTGTGAACTTCTCTATTCGGAAAACTACTCCTTTGTGTCATTACTCACATATCACACATTTTGAGGCTTTTTGGTTAGATTCTTATAGGATATGAAAACTAAATTGTCTAACCGTGGGTCCCAGAAACTTACTGCTGTGTACATTTTAATGATAGTCAGTGCATGAATGCTCATGAAAAGATGTAAAAATTATTGCATACATAGTAAATTAAGTTTCTAAGAACAAGTCCTAATTCTGATGTTAGGGTGAGATTTCTATATATTTTTCATCACAGAAAAGGAAACGAGAATTTGTCACTAAATATGTTTATTTAGACATAAAGTAAATTATATACAACTGTGCATGCTTAATTTTTGCGAAAGGTTCTCACCACCCCCAAACAGTTGGACACTGTGTCCTCAAAGTGTTAAGAGGAAGAAAGAGTATACCTGAGAGGCTTTGAGCAAAAATATAGCTGACATCTTCCACAGAAATTTATTGTAACACACTATATATTATACATCATAAAAGTGAAAGCACACTGTTAGATTGGCACACTGTTAGGTTATTTATTTATCTCACATCAAAACATAAAACAAATATGTACATGCATCAACTCACATTGCCCCAACTTTGAACTGGGGGATAGTCCATCCTTGATTCGTCCCTGTAGAAATGTCATTCCTTTGCATCACGCCAATTTATCATAGCTTTCCAGACTTCGCTCCACTTCCTTTTCTTTGCAGTGTCCAGATGAGCTATCATTTTATCATCATTAGGGAAGGAACACATTTTCTTTAGATACCTTGCAGGGCGTCACCATGTCCGAAATTGCAAAGAACGAATGATCTTGTTGGTTGGGCACATAGAGTCGACGTTAACCCAATCCTGAAAGGTGGCCGCAAACTGTGGAAAGTACGTCCTCACTATCCTGCATGTTGTGATTGGCAAGGTGATATAGTGCTGCCGAAAAGAACGAGCCCTCTTTAGGTTCTCAATTGCCAGGTCTGTGATGTTGAAGGCGGTATGTTGCTGGGCTAGTGCATGGAACGACTTACAAGCTGACTTTGATGCAGTGGAAAAATGCCAATCCCCCATGATGTTCATAAGAATAAATAACATGGCAGTTCCAACATTCATGGTCATACTAGCAAGTAGAATAGTAAAGTCTGGCCATCGGCCAGCTACGGCATGTTCCCTGACTTAGGCAAGGCCATCGCCATAACGGGCAGCAAATGTTTCCCAAGAATAGTCGTTAAAGTTGTTTTCTACCATGTATTGGATGGGGATGTCTGGCTGAAAGGGAGGAAGGCCTAGAGCCATAGCAATTGTTGGCTCGTAAAAAGAGTGTCGAGTGTTACCAATACGGATTGTAAATCCGTTCAAAGGGAAACCCTATACAGCAGGTAGATCTTCCATATGATCGTAAAAATAAGTTGCCAAACCTGGGGAGTATGTCTGCTCCGGGTGTAGAATAAGAGAGTTTCAACTGACTCGAGTGATGTAGTCTCTAAAAAGATGTCCATATGCAGGAGAATTTAGCAACGAATGGAAAGATTGTTCTGGAATCATCTTTGGAGCTTCCATTGTAGAAGATGTGTGAAGAAAGATGCTACCTGTTAGACAAAGATAAACAAATATTAGAATATGCTGAGAATAATTAAATAAAAACAAATTACCATAGGGAAATTGCACTATATTTAAAAAACTAAAAAGAAAATGACAAAGAACATAAAATTGCAAAATTTAAATTGTGTCATGGGCCCAAGTAACGGCGAGGATCCTTTTGTGAAAGGAATGCATTTATAAGATCTTCGATGCCGTCAATTCTGGCAACAGCTCGTTGCATAATTTCACTCTGTGTCTGGTAAATCTCGGCATGGTTCTCCATTATGAGAGTGTGATTTGCTAAGAACAGGTTGTGACTGTGCAAGAATTGTGCTTGTTCCTCTTCCTGTATTGTCCGCAGGTCGTGAAATTTAAGGAGACTGGTGATGATAATGTTTTGACGTTTGTATAATGTCATCAGTCCTTGTTGAATTAAACGAAGACCTTCCATAGGATTAAATACATTGCTTAATGCATTTTCAGTGAAGATGTTGTCAGTGGAACAAGCTTCTTCAGTTCCTGTACTGACATGGTTCTTTGCAACGTCGGGATTCCAGAAACCGTTCCTGCAAACTGAGTGAAATAACCGTTCCTGCACGGACAAAGAATTGCCCATTTTGGAAATAACCGTGTTTATATAACAACAGGACCAATTCTTTGGAAAAAAAAAATGCCTGTTTATGATGCAAAAGAGGGTACCATCCTCGACGTAAAATTTCTGTGTCAAAAAATGGATGAAAAAGACCGTTTTGGAAATTTTTCATAAAATTTTGCTCGGGCACGAAAATTCGAGTGAGGGCCATTAAAGATAGAGGGGTAAAAAAAAATTTAGTGGAAAAAGGGAAGTTGGTATTTAGGGTGTCTATCTTTGTTATAAATAGGCACCAATCCGAAGATGTAGAAAATACGGATCGAGGTGTCACAGGGTAGTTAGACCACGTGTATTTTCTAAAATATGGCGTAAAGTGTGGATGAGAAGAATGAGGCATGTGAGTACAAGGAGTGCCCATTTTATTTTATTTTTTTATTTTTTTTGAAAAAGAAATAGCATAAGTAGAAGGCAAAGGAAGATGTAAATATATTATTACAATAAAATGTAAGAACGTACAGAGGATTTGAAAGACATCATAATGATACGTGAAATAAAATACAAACCCAAATATTAGATAGAATTATATACCACATTAACAACATTACTATAATAAAACAACCGAGCTTGAAAACTTGAGTAGCATATTCAATCTGCTGCTGCTCAAACTTTTCTAGTGCATCCATGAATCTTGAAACTTGGAGTGATCTAAAAACGATTTTTAGAATAAAAAGTGGAGAGGGGAGAAAGTGAAAGGAGTAAAATGTGAAGAATGTGTTGAACTTATTTAAATAAGAAAAATATGAGCTTTTTTACGACCGTTTTAGGATCTTTGATCTCATGCCATATTGTTTATAGCATACTAAAAAGCATCCATAGGGTGACTCATCTTCTTAGCAAACACATCTCATCAAAGTAGGTGAGATGGGCCTACGTTAGCGTGCTCAGCAGCCATTGGTGCTGTGGGTTCCCGAGGGGTTAGTATGCATTTCTTGAAGACAAACATATTCTCATATTGTGGTATAGGGGAGTAGGCTCGTTTCCTGGAATTAATCGCCATGAAAACCAAATTAATCATAACTTGCGCATACAAGAACTGCAAGAGGGGTTGACCTAAGAGTGGCATGCGTAATAATATCAAAAGAAAGGTAACTATGCGAAGTTACCCTTTTGTGGTATAGGGACGTGTGGACCCGAGAAAACCAAATTAATCTGGAGGATCGAGAGAAGGGAGGGAAGGTCTTGTTGATGTCCGGGGCTTCGAGGTGCCAATGACATTCAGTCGGCCCCAAATTGGTTCCATCGACCGGCGTTGATACGCACATTTTCCAGCTATGTTGTACTCTCCCTCGATTAGCGTGTCGAGCATTAGGTAGTAAATCTGTGGGTACACAGACTGCTGTTGAGTCAGCACGTGGTCGACCAGAGGAATGCCCGTGATCTCGGAGATCAAAATAGGTGTGACTTCGTGGCGCACACCTTCGACGGTAACCCAAAAATGGTCGCCATTAAAGCTCCCATTGTCGTAAAATTTCATCACCAAATCCTTGGAATAAAGCCCACCATTAGCATATAACAAGTACTCCCATCCTCTAGAGTGAATTTCATTATCAAAGAATGGAGCAAACATCCCATTTTTGAATAAATTTCCAAAAAATTTCTCCACAAAAATTCGCCTGTTTCCGGCCATTACTGCTCTTAGGGAGAGGCTGGCTATTGATTCATGATGAGGAGGAGAAATGGGACTTGCTGACGGAAGGGAATTGGAATCGGAGTTGTAGGAGTTGCGCGTGAGACCTGGATATAACGTGGGCCTGTCTCGTGCAAGACTTAATCGAGAGGGGACAAGATCTGGATATTGGGGAAGACGAAGTGTGTGATGGTGACACGTGTGGTCAAGTTTGTCGGGTTTAAATGGCCCGAGATTTCGAGATTTGGTTGGGCCAAATTTTTTCCCAAGCCCAAATCAAGCCTAAAACCCGATTTAAGCCTAAAAAATCTAAACACTCACCCACGACTCGTTTGGACTCCGAATTGGATGAACGAGATATCGAAATGATCGGCACGAAAAATTTTATCCAATTATATAAGTAATTCTCAAAGGTCACAAGAGTTTTGAAAAGAAAGGAGGGTGTTTTATTTATATACAAGGGAGAGTACGTGAAACACACTGGATGTCCAGAAGAGTCAACATCTAAATTTATAGGCAACTGTCATGTCGGCTCTGGAGTGAACCCAATCCAGCCAGACTGTGGCTTTACCTTTATGTATTATGGGGTTAGGGGCAGGACGGTACCATCCTGGATCGTGCGCGCTACGGTCTAATAATATTGCTCTTATTACATAAGGCTATCCTCAAACCACCCCAAAGGGAACTCAAAGTAACCAATTCTAGGGGTTGGTATAGTGGAATCCATTGCCCATTTGTGTTCCAAGTATGCAACATCCAAGGTTGAACACAAATCTCTATAGGTACAACTTAAAGCACGGGGAATTTGTTTATAAAGGGTAACAATATACACATATCTACAAGGTGAGTCTTATAACGTCAAATCCTCAAGTCGAATAGAGTCTTTTATTGTCAGATTCTCAAGACAAATCTAGTCTTTTATTGTCAGATTCTCAAGACATTTGTGAGTTTTTTATCGTCAGATTCTCAAGATGATTCCCAACCCGTGGGAGAAACGGCGCGGCGGCGAAGATTATCCTGCGCAGCTGGTGTCAGACAAAAATATACCTTAAACTGGCTAGTATCAGATAGGAAGCCAAGACCTGGACAAAAGGGTGTTTGGTAATGCATACACCATCCCATCTTTCGCGCACGTTGTTTACGAGCAAATGTACTACGACCATTCCTTATTTATGATGAGTGAGAATTACACCAAATGATTAGCTAAAGTTTGTGAGGCAGAGAATAGAAAAGGGAAGAGAAGGAAGGAAGTGAAATTTTAGGTACCCATCGTTTACCGACAGGCACGTTTGCTCGTGTTGTAGAAGACATTTATACTCAGTTCTGAAATAGAGTTTGCGTGGACTAAAGTTCCGGTGCTTGCAACCACACACTTCAAATAGAAACAAGATTGAGTACACCAAACAAAACAACATTGAGTACCCTCTATAGAAACAAGATTGAGTACACCAAACGAAACATCTATTCTATGTAGACCGGATCCTGAAGAAGAGTCTGTTCAACATCTGGGGAGCATAATTCATGGTAATATTTTAGGCGTTGTCCATTGACTTGAAATTCGCTGTTATCTTGTGGATTAAGCAAAGAGATTGCCCCATAATATGTCACAGCTGACACAATGAAAGGACCATACCATCGTGTTTTCAATTTACCAGGAAAAATGTGTAATCTGGAGTTGTACAGTAAAACCTTTTGGTCAATTTTAAAATCCTTATGCAAAATGTGCTTGTCATGCACTCTTTTCATATTAGTTTTGTAGGATTTCGAGAGATCATAAGCATCACTCCTAATCTCCTCAAGCTCATTTAATTGCAGTTTGTGCTTCTCGCCTGCCTCGTTGATATTGTAGTTGAGGTTTTTGATGGCCCAAAGGGCATGATGCTCAAGTTCAACTGGTAGATGACAAAGTTTTCAAAAAACAATGTGGTAAGGAGACATCCTTATAGGTGTCTTAAATGCTGTTCGGTATGCCCAGAAGGCATCCGATAAGCGGATAGACCAGTCTTTTCTTGATGGATTGACAGTTTTCTCCATAATGGACTTTATCTCTCTGTTGGAGACTTCCACTTGGCCACTCGTTTGTGGGTGATATGGAGTAGCAACTTTGTGAGTAACTCCATATTTCTTCATTAAAAACCCAAAAATTTTATTACAAAAATGTGTACCCCCATCACTGATGATAGCTTTGGGGACACCAAAACGAGAGAAAATGTTTTCTTTTACAAATTTCACGACAATCTTATGGTCATTTGAGCGACATGCGAGTGCCTCAATCTATTTGGACACATAGTCTACATCGACTAGAATATAGAGAAAACTTTGGGAAATCAGGAAGGGTCTCATAAAATCAATGCCCCAAACATAAAAAATTTCCACAATCAAGATAGGATTTAGGGGCATCATATTGCGTTTTGTAATTTGACCTAGGTGCTGACAACGAATGCAGGCTATGCAATGTTCGTGTGCATCACGAAAAATGGTAGGCCAGTAAACACCAATTTGTAACACCTTAGCCGCAGTTTTCTTTCCACTGAAATGACCTCCGCAAGATTGTTCATGGCAAAAGGATAACACGTCGGTGTGCTCCCAGTCGGGAATGCAGCGATGAATGAGTTGGTCGGAAAAATACTTAAAGAGGTAGGGGTCATCCCAGAAATAATATTTTACAGTGGATAAGAACTTTTTACGATCGGGACGTGACCAAGAGGAATGAACTTTCTCAGTAACTAGGTAGTTAACGATATCCGCGTACCATGGAGATGAGAAAATAGAGTACAAATATTCGTCTGAGAAAGAATCACAGATGGCTTCAGAATCACTATCAATGTCACTAACCTGCCTAAATGGTCGACCACGACATTTTCGGTTCCTTTCTTGTCTTTGATTTCCAGGGTAAATTCTTGCAAGAGAAGGATCCAGCGGAACAATCGCTGTTTCGCGTCCTTTTTTCGCGAGTAAGTATCGAAGTGCGGCATAGTCAGTATATATGATGGTGGATGACCCAACTAGGTAAGGGCAAAACTTATCCAAAGCATAGACAACAGCTAGGAACTCTTTCTCAGTTGTTGTGTAATTGCGTTCAGCGTCATTAAGAGTTTTACTAGCATAGTAAATGACAATGGGTTTGTCGTCACGTCATTGGCCTAGTACAGCGTCAATAGCAAAGTCGCTAGCATCACACATCAGTTCGAATGGTTGAGACCAATCAGGGGGTTGAATGATAGGAGCGGTATTCAGGGCGGTTTTTAAAGTTTCAAAAGCTTGTTTGCAACTGAAATTGAAGTCGAATACCACATCCTTAAGCAGGAGATTGGTTAAGGGTCGAGCAACTTTAGAAAAATCCTGAATGAATCGCATGTAAAACCCAGCGTGGCTTAAAAAGGCACGGATATCACGAACTGTACGTGGGAAAGGTAGCGAAGCAATTTTAACAATTTTAGCTTTATCAACCTCTATCCCGTCTTTCGAAACGATATGACCTAGAACAAGTCCTTTGGTAACCATGAAATGGCACTTCTCCCAATTAAGTACCAGATTTTTCTCTTCGCAACGCGTTAACACTTTAGAAAGGTTGGATAGGCAGTCGTCAAAGGAATTTCCGTAATTGGAAAAGTCGTCCATGAAGACTTTCATATAACATTCCACCATATCACTGAAAATGTGGAGCATGCAGCGTTGGAAGGTGCCTGGGGCATTGCAAAGACCGAAAGGCATTCGTCTGTATGCAAAGGTTCCAAAGGGACATGTGAAAGTTATCTTTTCTTGATTGGCAGGATTGATGACAATTTGGAAATAGCCGGAATAACCAACAAGAAAATAGTAGTAAGCATGACTAGCTAAATGTTCTAGCATCTGGTCAATGAATGGGAGAGGGAAGTGATCTTTACGTGTTCTGGCATTAAGTTTGCGATAGTCAATGCAAATTCTCCATTTTAATGGAATGCGAGTGGAGATGCATTCACCATTTTCATTCTGTACAACTTGAATGCCGGACTTTTTAGGAACAACGTGGGCCGGGACAAACCAGTCACTATCGAGAGATAGGGTATATGATACCCGCATCAAATAAACGTAAAACTTCCTCTCTCACCACCTCTTTCATGGCGGGGTTAAGGCGACGTTGCGGTTCTCCAGATGTCTTTGAGCCGTCATCGAGATGTATACGATGTGTGCATACGCTAGGGTCTATTCCCTTGATATCATCTAAGGACCAACCGATAGCGGAGCGGTGTTCACGAATGACACGAATCAAACGTGCTTCTTCGTCGGTAGTTAAATGAGCAGAAATTATTATAGGGTGACTACCATTGGGATCGAGATGCACATACTTCAAATCAGAGGGTAGAGGTTTTAAATCTGGAGTTGGAAGATTGGGGATTAAGGATTTGTGAGCGACCGTCTCTTCAATGGAAAAGATCGAGTCCGGTTCTTCTGAATCAGTTGGCACCACAGTAGTAGGATCAAATAGTGGTACTTACTCTAATAATGCGTGGACATCCTTGATGTATGAGTCATCGTCAAACTTAGGATTATCAAAAGAAAGAAATTTGTGTACCTCATCTTTGAGAAAAGAGTTTGTGAAATAATCGTGTGCCAGGCTATCAACCAAGCTAATCTCACCCTCCATTATAGGATCAGGAAATTGTTTCATTAATTTGAACACGTTGAGTTCTACAGAAAGGTTCCAGAAAGACAACGCCATTGAACCATCTCGACAATTTATGAAAGTGTTAGCAGTTGCAAGAAATGGACGTCGCAAGATGATAGGAATGGAGTCACAGGCCACTTCGGTATCTAGAATGACAAAATCAACGGGGTAGTAAAAATCTTGGACCTTGACTATGGCATTTTCTACTATGCCCTTTGGGTACTTGATGGAGCGATCCGCGAGTTGCAGAGTCATATTGGTATGTTTTAATTCATGAAGACCTAACTGCTTAAATAAGTAGTCGAGAAGTAGGTTAACACTGACGCCTAGGTCTAAAAGTGCAGTAGCGGTATACTTGTCGCCCAACGTGCATGGTACAGTTGGTCAACCTGGGTCTTTGTATTTAACCACACCATTGGTAGTAGTGATTGAGGGAAATTGCTCAGTGAGGAATGCTTGTTGAGGAACATTCGTACGTCATTTGGTGGTGCACATGTCCTTCAAAAACTTGACATGCTTGGGCAAATGCTTAAGCACATCTAGAAAAGGTAAGTTTATGATCAAATTTTTGAAGGTTTCACGAATCTCATCGAAATGTTCGTCACATTTGTTCTTTGCCAAATTGGCAGGGAACGGAGCTTTTGGGCGAAATCGCGCATAAAGATCAGTGGCGTCTTTCCCTAGGGACGTGGGTGTAGATTTGGAATGAACAACTTCGCCCGTTATAGGTTGCGAGGCAGGAGTTGGAAGGACGTTAGTCGTGGCTCCCGTCGATTCTTCATCTGGCATACGTATGTTATTGTCAATTGGTTCGGGCAGAATGAAGAGTGGTAATAGCATTTACCTCACCCTGGCTTGGATTACTAGATCCTGGTGCATTGTTGAGTTCAAAGGCAGTGGTTGTAGGCTTAGGGTTTGGAATTGCTTGGCCAGGGAACACGCCCTTTTAACTTTTATCTTGTGCTAACAACTGAAGAGACTGTTGGATAAATGCTAAGATTTGATTCTGTTAATTCATGTAAGTCAGAAAAGTTTCAGCTCTTTTATCGGCAACGTCGGATTGTACCAGTGGAGCAGTAGGAACAAGTTCACGGTTATTGTTTACAGGTTGATTATGGTAGTCATATCCTTGATTAGCGGGAACAAGGTTCCGGTTTGATAAGCACCCAAAACTGTAATATTAAACCCCGAGAGATAACATTTTGGTCGATTATGTGTTTAATAATCATGTAATAATTATATTTTCGTTATTTTGCAGGTTTCTGCAGTTAACATGAATATAATGTTAAAACATGCATCGAAGTGCGGGAATACTGGAATATTTGTGCCGAAGTTTCCAAAAGAACAAAACCAGTGCAGAACGGGTCCACATATAAAGAAGCAGCAAACTTTCGAAGCTCACATCTGATAAATCTAGATGCCGACGTTAGCTAGTGAACTGCCAGAGCGACCAGGGCGACGAACCCCACGCAAAGACAGAAAATTGTAAAAACTCCAAATTTAGCGCCGCCACTGGACACACTAAGTGGACCCACTCTGCGGGCCCAAAAGGCATGACGAGTCAACATAGGCAGGTGGCAAGTGATGCTCACAAATTTGGGCCACCTTGCAATGTGAAAGACACGTACCAATTCAATATTTGAATTGAATTGGGCTAAAAGACAAAACCAAAACATAAAAAGACAAAACCTTAATAAGTAAAAGACAAACCAAATTAAACAAAGTAAAAACAAAACTTTGAATATCAAAGTTTTGAACGTCTCAATTGGAGAACACAATTAATCCTTTTCCAGCCCTCCAGCCTATATATATGAGGGGGGTTCGTCAGATATTCTCCTTCAGCAATTATGCTTTAGCTTATGCATTAGTTAGTTTTCATTACAGCACTTACATTCCGTCCTTTTTATTCCAGCAGCTTAAATATTGTAAGTCATTTCTTTTCAAGTTTAATTTCTATCCTGCATTTATTTATTTAATATATAAAGCAAGTTTAATTATTCCTTCAATGACCATGAGCTAATCCCCGGGGGAGGGTTATGTCACTCGTGTGAGAATCTGGATTGACTCTTTAATATTCTAGAATCACTGCTTAAGAATTAGGTGTAGATTATATATCCGGTCCCAAAATGACTGAGACTGTACAAATTTGGAGTGCTGATGCCCCAGAACAGTCTTGCGAGAGACCCAAAATGTCTCGCACGCGACTCTTTTGTGTCCAAAACCTCTCCAATTTGTCCAGCTTATGTAGAATAGAGCTAGGAGCTGAAATGATATTCCAGAGATTAAATATTAGTTCAACTTCTTATGTTAATGCGATGCGACTCAGAGATGTGCGCGTTTCGCTAAGGATCAATACTCGACGTCGTCTCGGATTTGTCTATGAACTTGAGATGAATTATAGCTGTAGTGATGTGGTAATATACACTGTTAAAAAATGATTCTTGCATGAGCTTGATTAACCCTATCCCTGTTTCTCTATCTTTGTTTATTTACATCGAAATCACGGTTATTAATTTACATTATTTACATTTCCGTTAAATTAATTAAACCAACTAAAAAACCTAAAATCCTACTCACTAAAAGTTGTAATTCTAGTTGTGAACCTTGCCGAGCCCTAAGGTTTGGACGATCCCTTACTCGACCTATCCTACCAAACCCACGTGAGTAAGGTAACTTGACTAAACGAACGACTATACGGACTTTGGACTTTGGACTTTGGTCTCCGGACTTCGGACTGTGGACTGTGGACTTAAGTAAAAGAATAAAAACCAAAGAAACGTACAAATTCAGCGTTTTATCAAATGGCGCTGCTGCACGCCAAAGGACTCTAGACATTTAACGTAATAACTGGAATACATCAAACATAAACCCTTCCCTACCCCCTCATTTTTTTTTTATTTCCTTTTCTTTTGCAATACTAACGTATTACGTATCTGTTTGCCCCAAAATTTTCTACTAACAGATACCTGTGAACCAGATCTTGTTTATTTTTATTAGCACAGTCTAAGTATTCCGTAGGAACTTGAAGTACTGAATTGACAAAAAAGTCTCAGACGAGACTAAATTAGTAGCGCGCGAGACTAACCTGGAGTATCAACACTCTGGTTTTCAGGTACATGCCACTTTCCCTTTCAGTATTCTTTTGGACTCTCTTGTCTAGTTTATCCAGTAAGTTCACGAGCTCAGGACTTAGTTCGATCGTTGTACGAGGAATCGTGGGACACCAGGTTTCAAATTCTTAAACTCCTCAAACTTTGTCGAGGATATTATTTGGTTGTTGCTATAACTTGTTTTACCTTGCATGTTTGTGTGTTGACATGAGAACTCTTTGCATATAAATGTGGTTCGTCATTACATCTTCACGTTAACACTATTAATATGATTCGAATATATTTGGATGTATGTGTAGTTTCAAACCACCTGCTTAGAATATTTGTGTATGTGTATGTTACATCAATTCACGTACGTGGTATTCATTTGTATGAGTTCGTTCTCGACATTCCCCTAGCTCACATTTAAGTTGCACGTATCGATAGCTATAGATTATTGCATGCGTAGGACATATTTCTATTCACATAGATTTGCTTATGTAGATTTCCTGTGTAAAACTAGCATGTGTTAATTGTATGTTTAGTTTCTATTTTGACATCTATCGTTTTTAATTGCATGTTTTGTACTCACGTCTCCATAATACATTAATTATGTAAATTAAAAAAAAAAAAAAAATTAAAAAAATAAAAAATAAAAAAAATAAAAAAAAAATAAAAAAATCCTAATAATTAAAATTTCATCTTAATCATCTTAATAACACCCCGCATAATACACCATCATAAATCATCATCCTATTCCATCAGTGCCTAGGAAACTTGAAAAAAATTGAGGTTGTCTAATTAAGGAACGTGCTAGCACGAACAACCTCCCTCAATTCTATCAGGTGACATGGCTACTAGAATATTCACACGTTGTCCTAGCTTACTTGCTCAAGTTAGCAACAGCTCAGGAAGACGTGTTTCACCTCCCTCCTCCCTTTATTCTAAAATCTCTAGTCATAATTCGTTCCTTATGAGCCTTGAATTAAAATTTGTATTTGTATGAGACTATGGTCTGGTAAACATAAGGAATTAGAACTTACATATCGTCGTCGGAAATACAATAAACAACTGCTTATGCTATCTCCTAGACATAGTTCCTCCTCCGTAAACCAACCTCGTCAAACATCTCCGTTGCCATTATCTCCCTTAGATATGGCTCAGGAAAATCCCACAGTCGAGAAACCCTTTTCGGATTTCTATACTGCCTTACCGGAAGGACCTGCGTCCTGCATTAAACTCGATAGCGATTGTAGGTGATTTTCACATTCCGCCAAACATTTTCGGTTTGTTACCTGTTTACCATGGTTTAGACCATGAAAAACCATACAATCATCTTCATCGGATGCAACAAGTGATCACCACTTTCAGCCATCCGACAGTTACCAACGAACAAGTCTTGCTTAGGTTGTTTCCCTTCACCTTAGCTGATGAAGCTTCAGTTTGGCTCGCCGGACAAGCGCCGCAATCCATTTACACATGGGCCAAACTCGTACAAGCATTCATGATAAAATTCTATACTCAGAAAAAAACTACAAAAATGCTTCAGAAGATTCAATTATTTCGCCAACATCCCCATAAATCCTTTACGGAAGCCTGGAGCAGATTTACTGATCTGCTTCTCGAATGTCCCCATCATCAATTCGGCACCGCTGTATTAGTCTGTTCATTCTTTAATGGTCTCTTTGACCATCAAAAGGAAACATTAGATATCATGAACGGTGGTTGTTTCATGGACAAAGGCGTTACTGAAGCATACACTTTCCTTGGGAAACAGGCTTCCCGAAGCACCCATTGGGCAAACACTGATTCTTCCAGATCTTCTAAAGACACTCCTACCAAGGTTACATTTATGTTCGAGGTCAAACCCGATCCGGAATTAAAAACCCTGATCGAGTCCCTAAACAAAAAGGTCGATACTCTTTCGGTTCAAGTAAATAATCAGAAACCCAAACAGGTCATGGCTGCCAACACTTCCCAATGTCCTCTTTGCTTAAGTTCTGAGCACACCGATTATTATTGTCATTTGGTATACGAGTGCCCTCCCCAATCTTCTGAAGAGGCTTATGCTTTTAACATCCCTAATGCACCTTGGCGACAACATCCGAATTTGGCTTGGGCACCCCCCGCCCAACAACAAGTTCTTCCGGGTGTCAACAACGCTTCTGCACGACCACCCACGAACTACAATTCCTACCATCAAGGAAATCCTTCACAATTTCAGCATGGGCAAAATAATTTTCCCAACAACGCAAATATAGGATATCAAAACAACCGCAACCTTGTTCCTGCTAATCAAGGACATGGCTACCAAAATTAACCTGTAAACAATAACCGTGAACTTGTTCCTACTGCTCCACTAGTACAATCCGCTGCCGATAAAATAGCTGAAACTTTTCTGACTTACATGAATCAACAGAATCAAATCTTAGTATCTATCCAATAGTCTCTTCAACTGTTAGCGCAGGATAAAAGTCAAAAGGGCGTGTTCCCTGGCCAAGCAGTTCCAAACCCTAAGCCTACGAACACTGCCTTTGAACTCAACAATGCATCAGGATCTAGTAATCCAAGCCAGGGTGAGGTAAATGCCATCACCACTCTTCGTTCTGGTCGAACTATCAACAATAACATATGTATGCCAGACGAAGAATCGACGGTAGCCACGGCTGACGTCCTTCCAACTCCTACCTCGCAACCTATAACGGACGAAGTTGTTCCTTCAAAATCTACACCCAGGTCTCTAGGAAAAGACGCCACTAATCCTTATGCGCGATTCCGCCCAAAAGCTTTGTTCCCTTCCCGTTTGGCAAAGAACAAACGTAACGAACATTTCGATGAGATCCGTGAAACCTTCAAATATTTGACCATAAACTTACCTTTTCTAGATGCGCTTAAGCATTTGCCCAAGCATGCCAAGTTTTTGAAGGACATGTGCACCACCAAACGACGTACGAATGTTCCTCAACAAGCAATTCTCACGGAGCAGTTTCCCTCGATTACTACTACCAATGGTGTGGTTAAATACAAAGACCCAGGTTTACCAACTGTACCATGCACGTTGGGCGACAAGTATACTGCTACTGCACTTTTAGACATAGGAGCCAATGTTAACCTACTTCCCTACTAGTTATTTAAGCAGTTAGGTCTTTATGAATTAAAACATACCAATATGACTCTACAACTCGCGGATCGCTCCATCAAGTACCCAAAGGGCATAGTAGAAAACGTCATAGTCAAGGTCCAAGATTTTTACTACCCCGTTGATTTTGTCATTCTAGATACCGAAGTGGCATGTGATTCCATTCCTATCATCTTGGGACGTCCATTTCTTGCAACTGCTAACGCTCTCATAAATTGTCTGGATGGTTTGATGACGTTGTCTGTCGGGAACCTTTCTGTCGAACTTAACGTGTTCAAATTAATGAAACAATTTCCCGATCCTATAATGGAGGACGAGATTAGTTTGGTTGATAGTCTGGCACATGATTATTTCACAAACTCTTTTCCCGAAGATGGGGTACATCAATTTCTTTCTTTTGATAATCCTAAGTTTGACGATGACTGGTACATTAAGGATGTCCATGCATTATTAGAGTCGGTACCACTATTTGACCCTACTGTTGCAGTGCCAACTGATTCAGAAGAACCGGACTCGATCTTTTCCATTGAAGAGACGGTCGCTCATGAATTCTTGATTCCCAATCCTCTAACTCTGGATTTAAAGCCTCTACCCTCTGATTTGAAGTACGTGCATCTCGATCCCGATGGTAGTCACCCTATAATAATTTATTCTCACTTAACTACAGACGAAGAAGCACGTTTAATTCATGTCATTCGTGAACACCGCTCTGCTATCGGTTGGTCCTTAGATGATATCAAGGGAATAGACCCTAGTGTATGCACACATCGCATACATCTGGATGATGGCTCAAATACAGTGCGAGAGCCGCAACGTCATCTTAACCCCGCCATGAAAGAAGTGGTGAGAGAGAAAGTTTTACGTTTACTTGATGCGGGTATCATATACCCTATCTTTGATAGTGACTGGGTTAGTCCTGTCCACGTTGTTCCTAAAAAGTCTGACATTCAAGTTGTACAAAATGAAAATGGTGAATGCATCTCCACTCGCATTCTATTAAAATGGAGAATTTGCATTGACTATCGCAAACTTAATGCTAGAACACATAAAGATCACTTCCCTCTCCCATTCATTGACAAAATGCTAGAACGTTTAGCCGGTCATGCTTACTACTGTTTTCTTGATGGCTATTCCGGCTACTTCCAAATTGTCATTGATCCCACCGATCAAGAAAAGATAACTTTCACATGTCCCTTTGGAATCTTTGCATACAGACGAATGCCTTTTGGTCTTTGCAATGCCCCAGGCACCTTCCAACGCTGCATGCTCCACATTTTCAGTGATATGGTGGAACGTTATATGGAAGTCTTCATGGACGACTTTTCTATTTACGGAAATTCCTTTGACGACTGCCTATCCAACCTTTCTAAAGTGTTAACGCGTTGCGAAGAGAAAAATCTGGTACTTAATTGGGAGAAGTGCCATTTCATGGTTACCAAAGGACTTGTTCTAGGCCATATCGTTTCGAAAGATGGGATAGAGGTTGATAAAGCTAAAATTGTTAAAATTGCTTCGCTACCTTTCCCAAGTACAGTTCGTGATATCCGTACCTTTTTAGGCCACGCTGGGTTTTATAGGCTATTCATCCAGGATTTTTCTAAAGTTGCTCGACCCTTAACCAATCTCGTACTTAAGGATGCGGTATTCGACTTCAATTTCAGTTGCAAACAAGCTTTTGAAACTCTAAAAACCGCCCTGACTACCGCTCCTATCATTCAACCCCTTGATTGGTCTCAACCATTCGAACTGATGTATGATGCTAGAGACTTTGCTATTGGTGCCGTACTAGGCCAACGACGTGACGACAAACCCATTATCATTTACTACGCTAGTAAAACTCTTAATGACGCTCAACGCAATTATACAACAACTGAGAAAGAGTTCCTAGCTGTTGTCTATGCTTTGGATAAGTTTCGCCCTTACCTAGTTGGGTTATCCATCATCGTATATACTGACCGTGCCGCACTTCGATACTTACTCGCGAAAAAGGATGCGAAACAACGATTGTTCCGCTGGATCCTTCTCTTGCAATAATTCACCCTGGAAATCAAAGACAAGAAAGGAACCGAAAATGTCGTGGCCGACCATTTTATCAAAATTTGGTTGGTGACATTGATAGTGATTCTGAAGCCATCTGTGATTCCTTCCCAGATGAATATTTGTACTGTATTTTCTCATCTCCATGGTACGCAGATATCGTTAACTACCTAGTTACTGAGGAAGTTCCTTCCTTTGGTCACGTCCTGATCTTAAAAAGTTCTTATCCACTGTAAAATATTATTTCTGGGATGATCCCTACCTCTTTAAGTATTGTTTCGACCAACTCATTCATCGCTGCATTCCCGACTGGGAGCACACCGACGTATTATCCTTTTGCCATGAACAATCTTGCGGAGGTCATTTCAGTGGAAAGAAAACTGCGGCCAAGGTATTACAATGTGGTTCTTACTGGCCTACCCTTTTTCGCGATGCACACGAACATTGCATAGCATGCATTCGTTGTCAGCACTTAGGTCGAATTACAAAACGCAATATGATGCCCCTAAATCCTATCTTGATTGTGGAAATTTTTGATGTTTGGGGCATTGATTTTATGGGACCCTTCCCTATTTCTCAAGGTTTTCTCTACATTCTTGTAGCTATAGACTATGTGTCCAAATTGATTGAGGCACTCGTAAGTCGCTCAAATGACCATAAGACTGTCGTGAAATTTGTAAAAGAAAACATTTTCTCTCGTTTTGGTGTCCCCAAAGCTATCATCAGTGATGGGGGTACACATTTTTGTAATAAAATTTTTGGGTTTTTAATGAAAAAATATGGAGTTACTCACAAAGTTGCTACTCCATATCATCCACAAACGAGTGGCCAAGTGGAAGTCTCCAACAGAGAGATAAAGTCTATTCTGGAGAAAACGGCAATCCATCAAGAAAAGACTGGTCTTTCCGCTTATCAGATGCCTTGTGGGCATACCAAACATCATTTAAGACACCTATAGGGATGTATCCTTACCGTATTGTTTTTGGAAAACCTTATCATCTGCCAGTTGAACTTGAGCATCGTGCCCTTTGGGCCATCAAAAGCCTCAATTACAATATCAACGAGGCAGGCGAGAAGCGAAAACTACAATTAAATGAGCTTGAGGAGATTCGGAGTGCTGCTTATGATCTCTCAAAATCCTACAAAACTAATATGAAAAGTGTACACGACAAGCACATTTTGCGTAAGGATTTTAAAATTGGCCAAAAGGTTTTACTGTACAACTCCAGATTACACATTTTTCCTGGTAAATTGAAAACACGATGGTCTAGTCCTTTCATTGTGTCAGCTGTGACACATTATGGGGCAGTTTCTTTGCTTAATCCATAAGATAATAGTGAATTTCATGTCAATGGACAACGCCTAAAACATTACAATGAATTACGCTCCCCAGATGTTGAACAGACTCTTCTTCAGGATCCGGTCTACATAGACTAGATGTTTCGTTTGGTGTACTCAATCTTGTTTCTATAGAGGGTACGCCATTTTGGTAGCCGGGTCATCTTCTATTTTATGATATCAAAAGTTCTTTGAAGTGTGTGGTTGCAAGCGCCAGAACCTTAGTCCACGGAAACTCTATTTCAGAACTGAGTATAAATGTCTTCTGCAACACGAGCAAACGTGCCTGTCGGTAAACGATGGGTGCCTAAAATTTCACTTCCTTCCTTCTCTTCCCTTTTCTATTCTTTGCCTCGTGAACTTCAGCTAATCATTTGGTGTAAGTCTCACTCATCACGAATAGGGAATGGTCGTAGTACTTTTGCTCGTAAACGACGCACGCGAAGAAAAGGGTGGTGTATGCATTGCCAAACACCCTTCTGTCAAGGTCTTGACTTCCTATCCGATATTAGCCAGTTTAAGGTATACTTTTGTCTGACACCAGCTGCGCAGGATAATCTTCGCCGCCGCACGGTTTCTCCCACGGGTTGGGAATCATCTTGAGAATCTGACGTTAAAAGACTCACACACGTCCTGAGAATCTGACATTAAAAGACTCGATTCGTCTTGAGGATCTGATGTTAAAAGACTCACCTTGTATATATATATATATTGTAGAAAAATTCCCCGTGCTTTAAGTTGTACACATAGAGATTCGTGTTCAACCTCGGATGTTACATACTTGGAACACAAATGGGCAATAGATTCCACCAGACCAACCCCTAGAATTGGTTACTTTGAGTTCCCTTTGGGGCGGTTTGAGGATAGTCGTATGTAATAAGGGTAATATTATTAGACCGTAGCGTGCACGGTCCAGGATGGTACCGTCCTGCCCCTAACCCCATAATACATAAAGGTAAAGCCACAGTCTGGCTGGATTGGGTTCACTCCAGAGCCGACATGACAATTGCCTATGAATTTAGATGATGGCTCTTCTGGACATCCAGTGTGTTTCACGTAATCTCCCTTGTACATAAATAAAATATTTGTTTATAAATAAAACACCCTTCTTTCTTTTCAAAACTCTTGTGACCTTTGAGAATGACTCATATAATTGGATAACATTTTTTGTGCCGATCATTTTGATATCTCGTTCATCCAATTCGGAGTCCAAACGAGTCATGGGTGAGTGTTTAGATTTTTTAGGCTTAAATCGGGCTTTATACTTGATTTGGGCTTGGGAAATTTTTTTGGCCCAACCAAATCTCGAAATCTCAGGCCCTTTAAACCCGACAAACCCGACCACACGCGTCACCATCATACACTTCGTCTTCCCAAATTTCCGGATCTTGTCCCCTCTCGATTAAGTCTTGCACGAGACAGGCCCACGTTATATCCAGGTCTCGCGCGAGACTCCTACAACTCTGACCCTAATTCCCTTCCATCAGCATGTCCCATTTCTCCCCCTCATCATAAATCAATAGCCAGCCTCTCCCTAAGACCAGTGATGGCCGGAAACAGGCAAATTTGTGTGGAGAATTTTTTTGGAAATTTGTTCGAAAATGGGATGTTTGCTCCATTCTTTGATAATGAAATTCACTCTAGAGGATGGGAGTACTTGTTATATGCTAATGGCGGGCTTTATTCCAAGGATTTGGTGATGAAATTCTACGACAATGGGAGCTTTAATGGTGACCATTTTTGGGTTACCGTCGAAGGTGTGCACCACGAAGTCACACCTGTTTTGATCTCCGGGATCACGGGCATTCCTTTGGTCGACCACGTATTGACTCAGCAGCAATCCGTGTACCCACGGACTTACGACCTAATGCTCGACACGCTAATCAAGGGAGAGTACAATATAGATGGGAAATGCACGTATCAGCGCTCGGTGTAACGGAACCAGCTGGCGGTGACTCAATGGCTGGGACTGAACGTCATTGGCACCTCGAAGCCCTTGGACATCAACAAGACCTTCCTCCACCTTCTCTGGATCCTCCAGGAGGGAAAGGGTAACTTCTGCATAGTTACCTTTTTTTTTATATTATTACACATGCCACGCTTAGGTCAGCCCCTCTTACCGTTTTTGTAACGCAAGTTATAATTAATTTAGGTTTTCTGTCCGCCACCCCGCTACTCCCCATACCACAATATGAGAATATGCTTGTCTTCAAGAAATGCATACTGACCCCTTGGGAACCCATAGCACCAATGGCTGCTGAGCATGCTAACGTAAGCTCATCTCACCCACCCTATTTTGATGAGACTGCTGGGAGTAAAATGAGTCACCCTATGGATGCCTTGCATGCTATGAACAGTGGCATGAGAGACATGTACACTCACCAGGTATTGATGAAACATGCCTTGGGCGAGTTAATGATGGATATGACCACTCGCCACGGGGCGCTGACAGACAGCATGGGCGAATTTCAGCAGGAAATGCGAGTTTCCATGAATGCATTTCAGGACCAGATGATTACTCGCCAGAACAAGTTCCAACGAATGTTCATGGCAAACCAGCATTAGTTTCAGGCACAGGTGTTGGATACTCTGGGTGATATCCAGGAGCAGTTAGCCTCCACAGGAGCTCGCCCTGCACAACGTCTCAGGACTCCTGGTTCTTCTTCTGTAGCCCCTGAGGATTCTCCTGCAGCCCCCGAGGATTTTTAGTAGACAGTTTATTTTCACCATTCATGTATATTAATTATGTTGGATATTTTATTTACGTGTTTGCATTTTTATTTTTGAACTTATGATGTCTGTCAATTCCTGCATTCTCCAAAAATTTCTGCCTTGTTAAATAGTATATTAGTAGAAACATATATAATAATATTAGTAATAAAAATCTATATAGATATATAAAAATATACATAAATTTTTAACGTCACAATTAACGGCAAAATTTTACCGTAAACCAACGTTTTGAAAAGGTCATGAAATCGCATCCTAAAACGGTCATGAAATCGCATCTAAAAACGGTCAGATAACGGTCAGAACGGCTCAATTTCCTTCTATAAATAAGTTCAACACATTCTTCATATTTCACTCCTTTCACTTTCTCCCCTTTCCACTTCTTATTCTAAAAAACATTTTTAGATCATTCCAAGTTTCAAGATTCATGGATGCACTAGAAAAGTTTTAGCAGCAGCAGATTGAATATGCTACTCAAGTCTTCATGCTCGGTTGTTTTATTATAGTAATGTTGTTAATGTGGCATATAATTCTATCTAATATTTAGGTTTGTATTTTAGTTCACGTATCCTTATGATGTGTTTCCAATCCTCTATACGTTCTTACATCTTATTGTAATAATATATTTACATCTTTCTTTGCCTTCTACTTATGCTATTTCTTTATTGTAATGTTGTAATAAAAAAATGGGCACTCCTTGTAGTCACATTCCCCATTCTTCTCATCCACACTTTGCGCCATATTTTAGAAAATACACGTGGTCTAACTACCCTGTGACACCTCGATCCGTATTTTCTACATCTTCGGATTGGTGCCTATTTATAACAAGGATAGATACCCTAAATACCAACTTCCCTTTTTCTACTAAATATTTTCTTTACCCCTCCATCTTTAATGGCCCTCAATCGAAATTTCGTGCCCGAACAAAAT
Organism: Coptis chinensis; assembly: GCF_015680905.1. NCBI lineage: Eukaryota > Viridiplantae > Streptophyta > Magnoliopsida > Ranunculales > Ranunculaceae > Coptis > Coptis chinensis. Next base: position 92,892,338 of record NC_141458.1, on the reverse strand, counting down.
TTTATGGAAAATTTCCAAAACGGTCTTTTTCATCCATTTTTTGACACAAAATTTTTACGTCGAGGATGGTACTCTCTTTTACATCATAAACAGGCATTTTTTTTTTCCAGAGAATTGGTCCTGTTGTTATATAAACACGGTTATTTCCAAAACGGGCAATTCTTTGTCCGTGCAAACGGATGCGAGCGTGAATTGACTATGAAAATTATCTCCGAGGTACTTCAAATTCCCATAACAAACCAAGGGATACATCTTCAGGATTCACCATTCGACAATATTAGACATCTGATGTTTGCAACTATCCTTCACGGTGAATACAACCGAAAAAACCGTGTTGTTCATCAACGATCCTTGCAAAAGAACCAATTATCTGTGATCCAATGGCTGGCTCATAATGTGCTCGGCACGTCTAAGACTTCCGAAATAACAAAGCCCCTCCTCCATCTACTTTGGGTCTTGCAGACTAACTGCAATGGTTTTTGTATTATTAAATTTATCTGGAACACTATCGCACGTGCCAGGAAAAAGGCAGCTCCTTTGCCTATCATTGTGACACTTATCATGATACGTTGGGGTTTTTCTAGTACTTCTCCTAATACACCTCTCAGAATAGCTAACATTCTTACTATTCACTCAATTTGCAGGAACGGTTTCTGGAATCCCGACGTTGCAAAGAACCATGTCAGTACAGAAACCGAAGAAGCTTGTTCCGCTGACAATATCTTCACTGAAAATGCATTAAGCAATGTATTTAATCCTATGGAAGGCCTTCGTTTAATTCAACAAGGACTGATGACATTATACAAACGTCAAAACATTATCATCACCAGTCTCCTTGAATTTCACGATCTGCGGACAATACAGGAAGAGGAACAAGCACAATTCTTGCACAGTCACAACCTATTCTCGGCAAATCACACTCTCATAATGGAGAACCACGTCGAGATTTACCAGACACAGAGTGAAATTATGCAACGAGCTGTTGCCAGAATTGACGGCATCGAAGATCTTATAAATGGATCCCTTTCACAAAAGGATCCTCTCCGTTACTTGGTCCCATGACACAATTTAAATTTTGCAATTTTATGTTCTTTGTCATTTTTATTTAGTTTTTTAAATATAGTGCAATTTCCCTATGGTAATTTGTTTTTTTTTTCTTAATTATTCTCATCATATTCTAATATTTGTTTATCTTTGTCTAACAGGTAGCATCTTTCTTCACACATCTTCCACAATGGAAGCTCCAAAGATGATTCCAGAACAATCTTTCCATTCGTTGCTGAATTCTCCTGCATATGGACATCTTTTCAGATACTACATCACTCGAGTCGGTTGGAACTCTCTTATTCTACACCCGGAGCAGACATACTCCCTAGGTTTGGCAACTTATTTTTACGATAATATGGAAGATCTACTTGCTGGACAGGGTTTCCCTTTGAACGGATTTACAATCCGTATTGGTAACACTCGACACTCTTTTTACGAGCCAACAGTTGCTATGGCTCTAGGCCTTCCTCCCTTTCAGCCAGACATCCCCATCTAATACATGGTAGAAAACAACTTTAACGACTATTCTTGGGAAAAATTTGCTGCCCGTTAAGGCGATGGCCTTGCCCAGGTCAGGGAACATGCCGTAGCTGGCCGATGGCCAGACTTTACTATTCCACTTGCCAGTATGACCATGAATGTTGGAACTGCCATGTTATTTATTCTTTTGAAAATCATGGGGGATTGGCATTTTTCCACTGCATCAAAGTCAGCTTGTAAGACGTTCCATGCACTAGCCCAACAACATACCGCCTTCGACATCACAGACCTAGTAATTGAGAACCTAAAGAAGGCTCGGTCTTTTCGGCAGCACTATATCACCTTGCCAGTCACAACATGCAGGATAGTGAGGACGTATTTCCCACAGTTTGCGGCCACCTTTCAGGACTGGGTAAAGGTCGACTCTATGTGTCCAACCAACAAGATCATTCGTTCTTTGCAATTTCGGACATGGCGATGCCCTGCAAGGTATCTAAAGAAAGTGCGTTCCTTCCCTAATGATGATAAAATGATAGCTCATCTGGACACTGCAAAGAAGAGGAAGTGGAGCGAAGTCTGGAAAGCTATGATAGATTGGCGTGATGCAAATGAATGGCATTTCTACAGGGACGAGGCAAGGATGGACTATCCCCAAGTTCAAGGTTGGGGCAATGTACATATTTGTTTTATATTTTGATGTGAGATAAATAAATAACCTAACAGTGTGCCAATCTAACAGTGTGCTTTCACTTTTATGATGTATAATATATAGTGTGTTACAATAAATTTCTGTGGAAGATGTCAGCTATATTTTTGCTCAAAGCCTCTTAGATATACTCTTTCTTCCTCTTAACACTTTGAAGACACAATTGTCCAATTTGTTTTGGGGGTGGTGAGAACCTTTCGCAAAAAATAAAGCACGCATAGTTGTATATAGTTTACTTTATGTCTAAATAAACGTATTTAGTGACAAATTCTCATTTCCTTTTCTGTGATGAAAAATATTTAGAAATCTCACCCTAGCAACAGAATTAGGACTTGTTCTTAGAAACTTAATTTACTACGTATGAAATAGTTTTTACATCTTTTCATGAGTATTCATGCACTGACTAACATTAAATGTACACATCAGTAAATTTTTGGGACCCACAGTTAGACAACTTAGTTTTCATATCCTGTAAGAATCTAACCAAAAAGCCTCAAAATGTGTGATATATGAGTAATGACACAGAGGAGTAGTTTTTCCGAATAGAGAAGTTCACACGTCTACTTACTTGATCACTACCTAAATCCTAGGCGAGAATTTAGGCCTTCTTTGGATCGATATAGCCAAAAATTCACACATGTAAAATATTTTACCGCTAGTCGCCCCACTGAACCTTTCATTAACCCTTTCTATTTCACCAAATATTCATTACCCATCTATTAACCAAAAATAAATAAGCCTACCTAGATGATGAGTATGAGAAATAGGATGAAGTGCAGAAGAATGAAGAGAAAAACCTTGTTACAAATCAAATTCAGTTACCTGTTTAAGAAGAAAAGAAAAGGAAAAATAGAAATATATTTCCAAAAATCAAAAGAAATATCAAAGTTAGAATTTCCCCCAAAAATCAAATCAAAAGGGAATACAAAAGCTTGAAAAATCCAAGTATGGAAACCCATGTTAGAAGCAGGAAAGAAAATAAGGATTTCTCTAGTATAAATATCTCGAAGACCCTATTCTCTCATACTTATCATTTTTTGAATTTTCTATTCCATTTTCTTCTACACTACCTCCTAAGCCCCATAACACCTAATAAAGACATCTAGCTCAATTAGGAGTAGGATAGTGTGATAATAAGTAGTAGTTGTGACTTCTCGACCTCGGCTCCTCTGATTGTCATTGAGTATGTGAGGAAACGTGTGCCCACTACACACTGGAGATAGCAAATTTGAGCGGAAAAATAAGAGAGAAATTGTGTTTCAACACATACCCGTGAGAACCAACTTAAGGACGCCATCCGAAGGATCCAGAAACGGCCCTGCTCGTACATTTCATTATAAGATCACTACATGCATACTCATACGTAGATGTTTTGATTATTGTATGTATATTAATTTGAATTTTAAAAGAATTAAATTCTTGTTTCCCCCGCTAGTGAGATGTCTAGATACCTGAGATTAATTAAGAAAACAGACCTTTGTTACTGAGTCGTTGTAGTATAAACGAAGTTTGTGAGTATCTTCTCTGGAAAACTCTCACGAGGCTATAACTCGTCCACTAGGGAACTCCTAGTAGTTCAAGGCCTTGTTGCATACGGTCAATGCAACCACACTCTGCGAAATGAGATTTATCTTAGGACAACACATTTTTGACCACTTATCATTTTAATGTCTCTTCTTTGCTTGAGGACAAGCAAAGTGCTGTTTGGGGGTGGTGTGATAAGCACCGAAAACTGTAATATTAAACCCCGAGAGACATAGCATTTTGGTCGATTATGTGTTTAATAATCATGTAATAATTATATTTTCGTACTTTTGCAGGTTTGCGCAGTTAACATGAATATAATGTTAAAACATGTATCGAAGTACGGGAATACTGGAATATTTGAAGTTTCCCACTCAACCCCAGTGAAGCCCAACAAAGCCTGACTAGAGCCGAAGTTTCCAAAAGAACAAAACCAGTGCAGAACGGGTCCACATATAAAGAAGCAGCAAACTTCCGAAGCTCACATCTGATAAATCTAGATGCCGACGTTGGCTAGTGAACTGCTAGAGCGACCAGGGCGACGAACCCTACGCAAAGACAGAAAATTATAAAAACTCCAAAATCAGCGGTGCCACTGGACACACTAAGTGGACCCACTCTGCGGGCCCGAAAGACATGACGAGTCAGCAAAGGCAGGTGGCAAGTGATGGTCACAAATTTGTGCCACCTTGCAATTGGAAAGACACGTACCAATTCAATGTTTGAATTGAATTGAGCTAAAAGACAAAACCAAAACATAAAAAGACAAAACCTTAATAAGTAAAAGACAAACCAAATTAAACAAAGTAAAAACAAAACTTTGATTATCAAAGTTTTGAACGTCTCAATTTGAGAACACAATTAATCCTTCTCCAGCCCTCCAGCCTATACATATGAGGGGGTCTTCAGATATTCTCCTTCAGCAATTATGCTTTAGCTTATGCATTAGTTAGTTTTCATTACAGCACTTACATTCCGTCCTTTTTATTCCAGCAGCTTAAATAATGTAAGTCATTTTCTTCTTAATAAAAGTCATTTCTTTTCAAGTTTAATTTCTATTCTGCATTTATTTATTTAATGTATACAACAAATTTAATTATTCCTTCAATGACCATGAGCTAATCCCCCCCCCCTCAGGGGGAGGGTTATGCCACTCGTGTGAGAATCCGGATTGACTTTTTAATATTCTAGAATCACTGCTTAGGAATTAGGTGTAGATTATATATCCGGTCCCAAAATGACTGAGATTGTACAAATTTGGAGTGCTGATGCCCCAGAACAGTCTCACGAGAGACCCAAAATGTCTCGCGCGCGACTCTTTTGTGTCCAATAGCTCTCCAATTTTGTCCAGCTGATGTAGAATCGAGCCAGGAGCTGAAATGATATTTCAGAGATGAAATATTAGTTCAACTTCTTATGCTAGTGCGATGCGACTCAGAGATGTGCGCGTTTTGCTAGGGATCAATACTCGACGTCGTCTCAGGTTTGTCTATGAACTCGAGATGAATTAGAGCTGTAGTGATATGGTAATATAAACTGTTAAAAAATTATTCTTGTATGAGCATGATTAACCCTCTCCCTGTTTCTCTATCTTTGTTTATTTACATCAAAATCACCGTTAGTAATTTACATTATTTACATTTCTGTTAAATTAATTAAACCAACTAAAAAACCTAAAATCCTACTCACTAAAAGTTGTAATTCCAGTTGTGAATCTTGCCGAGCCTTAAGGTTTGGACGATCTCTTACTCGACCTATCCTACCAAACCCACGTGAGTAAGGTAACTTGTCTAAACGAACGACTATACGGACTTTGGACTTTGGACTTTGGTCTTCGGACTTCGGATTGTGGACTGTGGACTTAAGTAAAAGAATAAAAACCAAAGAAACATACAAATTCAGCATTTTATCACGGTTGTTTTGGTACCCTATATTTGCGTTGTTGGGAAAATTATTTTGCCCTTGCTGAAATTGTGGAGGATTTCCTTGACGGTAGTGAATTGTAGTTTGCGGGTGGTCGTGCAGAAGCGTTGTTGACACCCGGAAGAGCTTGTTGTTGAGCAGGGGTGCCCAAGCTAAATTCGGATGTTGTCGCCAAGGTGCATTAGGGATGTTAAAAGCACAAGCCTTTTTAGAAGATTGGGGAGGGCACTCGTATACCAAGGGACAGTAAGAATCGGTGTGCTCCAGACTTAAACAAAGAGGACATGGGGAAGCGTTGGATGCCATGACCTGTTTGGGTTTTTGATCATTTACTTGAATCGAAAGAGCATCGACCTTTTTGTTTAGGGACTCGATCAGAGTTTTTAATTCCGGATCGGGTTTGACTTCGAACATAGATGTAACCTTGGTAGGAGTGTCTTCAGAAGATCTGGAAGAATCAGTGTTTCCCCAATGGGGGCTTCGTGAAGTCTGTTTCTCAAGGAAAGTGTATGCTTCAGTAGTGCCTTTGTCCATGAAACAACCGTCGTTCATGATATCTAACGTTTCCTTTTGATGGTTAGAGAGTCCATTAAAGAATGAACGGACTAATACAGTGGTGTCGAGTTGATGATGGGGACATTCGAGAAGCAGATCAGTAAATCTGCTCCATGCTTCCGAAAAGGATTCCTGGGGATGTTGGCGAAAGAATTGAATCTTCTGAAGCATTTCTGTTGTTTTTTTTCAGAGTATAGAATTTTATCATGAATGCTTGTACGAGTTTAGCCCATGTGTCAATGGATTGCGGCGCTTGTTCGGCGAGCCAAACTGAAGCTTTAACAGCTAAGGTGAAGGGAAACAACCTAAGCAAGACTTGTTCATTGGTAACGGTCGGATGGCGGAAAGTGGTGACTACTTGTTGCATCCGACGAAGATGATTGTACGGTTTTTCATTGTCTAAACCATGGTAAATAGGTAGCAAACCGAAAATGTTTGACGGAATGCGAAAATCACCTACAATCGCATCGAGTTTAATGCAGGAAGCAGGTCCTTTCTGTAAGGCAGTATAGAAATCCGAAAGGGATTTCTCGACTGTGGGATTTTCCTGGGCAATAATTAAGGGAGATAATGGCAACGGAGATGTTTGACGAGGTTGGTTTACGGAGGAGGAATTATGTCTAGGAGATAGCATAAGCAGTTGTTTATTGTATTTCCGACGACGATATATAAGTTCTAATTCCTTATGTTTACCAGACCATAGTCTCATACAAATACAAATTTTAATTCAAGGCTCATAAGGAACGAATTATGACTAGAGATTTAGAATTAAGGGAGGAGGGAGGTGAAGCACATCTTCCTGAGCTGTTGCTAACTTGAGCAGGTAAGCTAGGACAATGTGTGAATATTCTAGCAGCCAGGTCACCTGATAGAATTGAGGGAGGTTGTTCGTGCTAGCACGTTCCTTAATTAGGCAACCTCAATTTTTTTCAAGTTTCCTAGGCACTGATGGAATAGGATGATGATTTATGATGGTGTATTATGCGGGGTGTTATTAAGATGATTAAGATGAAATTTTAATTATTAGGAATTTTTTTATTTTTTTTATTATTAGGATTTTTATTATTTTATTTTTATTTTTTATTTTTTTAATTTATAGTTTATGTAATTAATGTATTATGGAGACGTGATTACGAAACATGCAATTAAAAATGATAGATGTCAAAATAGAAACTAAACATACAATTAACACATGCTAGTTTTACACAGGAAGTCTACATATGCAAATCTATGTGAATAGAAATGTGTCCTACGCATGCAATAATCTATAGCTATCGATACGTGCAACTTAAATGTGAGCTAGGGGAATGTCAAGAACGAACTCATACAAATGAATACCGCGTACGTGAACTGATGTAACATACACATACAAAAATATTCTAAGCAGGTGGTTTGAAACTACACATACATCCAAATATATTCAAATCATATTAATCGTGTTATCATGAAGATGTAATGACGAACCACATTTATATGCAAAGAGTTCTCATGCCAACACACAAACATGCAAGGTAAAACATGTTATAGCAACAACCAAATAATATCCTCGACAAAGTTTGAATAGTTTAAGAATTTGAAACCTGGCGTCCCGCGATTCCTCATACAACGATGGAACTAACTCCCGAGCCCATTAACTTACTGGATAAACTGGACTAGAGAGTCCAAAAGAGTACTGAAAGGGAAGTAGCCTATACCTGAAAACTGGAGTGTTGATACTCCAGGTTAGTCTCGCACATTATTAATTTAGTCTCGTCCGAGAATCTTTTGTCAGTTCAGTACTTCAAGTTCCTATGGAATACTTAGACTAAGCTAATAAAAATAAACAAGATCTGGTTCACAGGTATCTGTTAGTAGAAAAAGTTGGGGCAAATAGGTACGTAATACATTAGTATTGCAAAGGAAATGGAGATAAAAAAGATGAGGGGGCAGGGGATTTATGTTTGATGTATTCCAGTTATTACGTTAAATGTCTAGAGTCCTTAGGCGTGCAGCGACGCCATTTGATAAAATGTTAAATGTATGTTTATTGGTTTTAGTTACTTAAGTCCGAAGTCCACAGTCTGAAGTCCGAAGTCCGAAGACCAAAGTCCAAAGTCTTAAGTCCGTATAGTCGTTCGTTTAGTCAAGTTACCTTACTCACGTGGGTTTGGTAGGATAGGTCGAGTAAGGGATCGTCCAAACCTTAGGGCTCGGCAAGGTTCACAACTGGAATTATAACTTTTAGTGAGTAGGATTTAAGGTTTTTTAGTTGGTTTAATTAATTTAACGAAAATGTAAATAATGTAAATTACTAACGGTGATTTCGATGTAAATAAACAAAGATAGAGAAATAGGGAGAGGGTTAATCATACTCATGCAAGAATTATTTTTTAACAGTTTATATTACCACATCACTACAGGTCTAAGTCGTCTCGAGTTCATAGACAAACCCGAGATGACATCGAGTATTGATCCCTAGAGAAATGCCCACATCTTTGAGCCGCATCGCACTAGCATAAGAAGTTGAACTAATATTTCATCTCTGGAATATCATTTCAGCCTAGTTCAATTCTATATCAGCTGGACAAATTAGAGAGCTGTCTGACACCAGAGAGTCGCGTGCTATCGAGACATTTTGGGTCTCTCGCGAGACTGTTCTGGAGCATCAACACTCCAAATTTGTACAGTCTTAGTCATTTTGGGACCGGATGTCTAATCTACACCTAATTCCTAAGTAGTGATTCTAAAATATTAAAGAGTCAATCCGGATTCTCACATGAGCAGCATAACCCTCCCCCTGAGGGGGGGGGGATTAGCTCATGGTCATTGAAGGAATAATTAAACTTGCTGTATACATTAAATAAATAAATGCAGGACATGAATTAAACTTGAAAAGAAATGACTTTTATTAAGAAGAAAATGACTTACAGTATTTAAGCTACTGGAATAAAAAGGACGGAATGTAAGTGCTGGAATGAAAACTAACTAATGCATAAGCTAAAGCATAATTGCTGAAGGAGAATATCTGAAGACCCCCTCATATATATAGGCTGATCTCTCGTGAAGCCTTTAATTGGATTTCGTCTGTTTCTCAATTGAGAGATTCAAAACTTTGAAATACAAAGTTTTGTCTGCATGTGAATTCATTTTATCCAAAGTTTTGTTTACGAAACAAAACTTTTAATGTATTGTCCTTTTATGTTTTGCTTTTGTCCCTTTGCTCAATTCAATTCAAACATTGAATTGATACGTGTCTTTCCCTTCTGTAAGGTGGCACAAAATTGTGACCATCACTTGCCACTTGCCTATGCTGACTCGTCATGCCTTTGGGCCCACAGAGTGGGTCCACTTAGTGTGTCCAGTGGCGGCGCTGATATTGACATTTTAACAACTTTATGTCTTTTCGTAGAGTTCGTCGCCCTGGTCGCTCTGGCAGTTCACTATCCAACGTCGGCATCCAGATTTATTAGATGTGAGCTTCTGAAGTTTGTTGTTTCTTTTATGTGGACCCGTTCTGCACTTATTTTATTTTTTTGGAAACTTCGGCTCTAGTCAGGCTTTGTTGGGCTTTACTGGGGTTGAGTGGGAAACTTCAAATATTCCAGTATTCTCGTACTTCGATGCATGTTTTATCATTATATTCATGTTAACTGTGGAAACATGCAAAAGTACGAAAATATAATTATTACATGATTATTAAACACATAATCGACCAAATTGCTATGTCTCTCGGGGTTTAATATTACAGTTTTGGGTGCTTATCAGGTTGCTTACTAGACGGGGAATCTGACTCACTATCAGAGAGAATCAATTATGAATGTTGACAACTTAATTAGTTTCTTTAGTCTAGAGCCAAAATTGGGATATTAGTGTACCCTATATTTTATTGTCAGTGTTTAGGATATCTCTTCATCTATTCTAAGTCTTCTACTGTGCTTAGGCTCCTTCCCTCTGGGGTGTATTTAGCTTGGAGTGTGATGAGATGTTTTGAGAAAGAGGGTACTTTTACCCTTGATGGAAACAAAGATAGTTTACTAACGACACTTGTATAACATCTTCATTTGTCTATGTTTTGTTTCATAGCTATTCAAAAAATCATTAGCAAGCAACAATCTAAGGTTCAAACAAGTTTAGGACTAAAATAGTAACTGGTTTTACAAACTCTTGTCGATGGCACTCGAAACAGTATGGTAACTGAATAACAATCATTTAAGAAGGTTTCAACTATGTATACCGATGGAAAAAGAAATAGGAAATATAATAATTCATATTCATCCATACCCCTGACAAATACATAAGCTGAACCAACAATTGGGATTGCCACAACAACAACAACCCAAAAAAATCCAATCCTTTCCGCCATTAAAACAAGTAAAACGCAATCACTACCTAGCCATTAAATTAGCAACTTCTGCAAGTTTTTTTAATACTTATAACACGTCAGAGTAATGACAAAGTAAAGGACATCCTAGCCTATACTTAAGCTATTGGGTGTGAGATAACATAAGCTATTTGCGATTCAGTACTCCCCCATTTTGCCGCTTTTAGTTAAATACAAGTTTTGCCAAAAAAACTTATCCTCTCTATCTTCATACTACCTTCCTTTTCAGGTAAATTCCTCCACTACTTAAAAGTGTGAGTTCTGGAAAGTTGGTGATCCTCCACTGCTTTTAGGTAAAATCCTCCACTGATAACAGTGTGAGTTTTAAAAGCTTGGAGAATTCAACATTGCTTCTCCACTCTCTCTATTCCCAAGCTCCATCGCCTTTCAGGTAAAATCCCACACTGATACACAGTGTGTGTTCTGAAAAGGTTTCCATCATGGACCTTTATGAGTTCGAGAAGCTCAAACAACCTTTGAATGAGACATAGCCACAACATGACCTTTGAACCCCAACCGAGAATGGCGCTGATGAAGCTCAAATAGGAACTCTGCGAGTTTCTTATGCGGATGCCGCAAAACATCAACTTCGACAACCAGTGGAATTCCAGGAACTCCCAATCCCCGAAAAAAAGGGAGAATACCTAGCAATCACTATCCCAGAGAAAGCTTATGAAAAGGGTTTGTTGTTTTGCAAACACTGTTTGGTGGGAAGAATAGATTTGCAAAAAGTTTTGCTAGAGAGAGTTAAAGCAATTGCTTCACAACTCTGGAAGCCAACAGGAGAATGGCTTATCACTCCCATTGGAAAAGGATTCCTTTTTCTCCAGTTTTCGAATGCAGACGATCTAAACCGAGTCTGGACGAAATGATCATGGAACTTTGATAAAATGCCTATGAGAATCAGCCAATGGACTCCAAAATTCAATCCTGACAGCCAAAGGCAATCTCATGGCTTGGTTTGGATTAGACTGCCTGGCCTCGGCCAGGAATATTGGGATCCAGAGGCACTGATGTCCATTGTTCGGGGAGTGGGGTGCCCTATGCAAATTGAGGAGAAAACCCTCAACAGAGAGTACGGGTACTATGCTAACATTTTGGTTGACGTGGACCTCTCTGAACCGATCCCGGACCAAATTTATGTCAAAACGAAGAATACCAATTTCTGGCAAACAATTGAGGTGTGCAAACTTCCAAAGATGTGCACACATTGCATAATTGTGGGGCATTTGGTAACGGAATGTAGGAGGCTTAAAAGTGATATGCAGCATAACAAAGACAAGGGAAACAAGGATAAGGAGGTTGTAGTGGATGCCACTCCCCCCTTGGAACCTATGGGAGAAAAAAGACCCAAAAGACATGGAAAGAAACAAAACACAGGGGAGTCCAGTAAGCAAGAGGAGTCCATATGGAGGGCGAAGAACACTGCAAAGCCCAAAGAAGTGTAGACAAAAAATTGGTTTGAGGGGCTTGAAGTGGATGAGATTCACACGGTTGAGGATCAAGATCAACTTGCTGCTGAACATGAAGGTGCTGAACATGAGGGTGTTGCTGAACATGAGGTTGCTGAACACATTCCTGCAAAGAAATCTCTGGAGTTCATCAGTGGGAAGACAGTGGAGAATTTCACTGCAGAGAAATTTTCCTCAGAGGGTGCGACTGAGTATATCACTGCGGTGACTTTCTCTTTAGAGGGTGCGACTGAGTATATCATTGCAGTGAATTTTTCTCCAGAGGGTGCTACTGAGAAATTTTCTTCAGAGGGTGCGATTGCGAATTTTTCTACACAGAGTGCGGCTGAGAAATTTTCCCCAGATGCGCATACAAAAGTAGCGAATGAAAAGAATGATGTTATGATTGTGAATTCAGTAGTGGAACATGATTTAAACCCTCAAGAAGCATGTGAGGTGGTTGTTATGGCATCGACTGAGATCGAGCCTTCTCTGAATGAGTCCCTTGTGGCAAGAGTGAGTTCAACACTGGCAGAAAATAGGGTTAAGGTTACTGCGGCAGCAGCACCATTAATATCTCCAGCTGCAGGGATTCCGGTCTCTCTAGTTCAAAAAGAACTTACACCCAATATAGTGCCTAACTTCAGATCCAATAATGAAGAGGTTGTTGGTTTACAGGTCTTGAATACTTCTACTGTGGGTGAGATCTTCGCTTCCCCACTGGCACATGGGCCTTCCCCCAACATAGTGTCTAACTTCACCCATGAAGAGGCTGTTGGAGTTCAGGCTATGAACAGTAGAGTTTCTAATTCTTATTCTGCATCATTAACAAGAGAAGAGTCCTCATTTTCCACCTCATGTGCGGACAATAGTATCAATGTAGTGAATGAAACCAACTTTATCTCGAGAACGGTGAATTGGGCAGACTTGGTTGACATATCGGATGATGGTGATGAACCATGGTAGACGATACACAAGAAGAAATATAAGCCACAATGGATGTTGTAGGAACACTCTCCTCCATCCACAAGGGCAATAAAAACTCCAAAACAGAAGAAATGAATGTTCTCTTATGGAATGTTCGCGGTTTGAGAAGAACCTTGCCGAACAATTACTTAGAAAAATAATCTAGGAGTATAAGCCTGACCTCATTGGACTGGCTGAGCCTCTTATTGCCCCCATAGTGACTCCAAAGGTCTTTTTAAACTATGGCTACAATATAGATTTTGCCCATAACCATACGCCGCTTTGTACAGGCAATATCTGGATTTTTTGGAGGAAAGAGTTAACGGTGAATGTGGTTGCTTCATCCAACCAGCAGATTACGGTGGCAATCAATTTGCATACCATCTCTTTTATCCACGCCAAATGCTTTTCATTCAATGAAGAGCCTTTTGGGAAGAGCTTGGCGATTTTGGTGCTCTAAACTGCTTTTGGATGACAATTGGAGACTTTAATATTGTTGCTACAAGTTTGGAGAAGAAAGGAGGTCGTCATCCGAATCAAAGAGCTAGGAATGAGTTCATTGACTTCATTAATATCAATTCCCTTCGGGATACTACCACCCTTAGCCTCAGGTACTCTTGGTGCAATAGGCGGAACCCTAAGCAATTGATTATTTTGCTATGGGGTGGAGTCGGCACTGAATCTATATATATGGATTGGGTTAGCAAATAAAACATATGTAAACCCTAGTTTAAAGTTTAAACAAATTCTCTAACTCACACTCACTACTATAGTTTAGGTGTTAAACATGTGCTATGTTTTTCGGTTTGTTTTGAGTGGGATGGAATACCAAATACCTAAATACCAATATGGCAATAGTCCCTTAAATGCCGTTAATAAAACTTTTTTTTAATTAATAAATCAAACTAAGAAATCAAATTGCATATCTAGACCCTGTACCTTGTGTAAAAGAGAAAGTAGGGAGAGAATAAAAAATTGACAAATTACCTCCAAACCACAAGCTGCCAAAGAGCAATAGAACAATCCTTTTAAACAAATGAAGTTGAGGATCTGAACAGCCTCCTAACGTACTACACATCTGTCCACCTAAACACCCATATAACTTAAGAACTGTGGAGTAGGAATACATCCACGATAATATTGCCCACGTAAAAAAATTCATCTCAAGAGGTAAATGTAGTTTCCATAATTTGTGTACATCATGGCCAGGAGTAAACCTTAAAAGGACGTACCAATAATAAACCTTGTTTTTGAAGTAAACTAGTTTAATTAGGAATAATTTAGAAATAAAATAGTTTAGACATCAATTTAGAAATCAGCTGAAGAAAAAAAATTAAAAGAACTAATACCTAACATAGGTTGGTGATTTAGGTAACCAAACTTCTCGTCAAAGTCACTATATCCTTCACTCTCCTACTCTTCTTCTTAATCACTATTTTTCTCGATCACTCTATCAGTTTTAATGACATCTCTATTAGTTTCTTTCGTCTCTTCTCGGGTTTCCTTTATCCACTCCACATCGTTATTACTCTTCTTTTTTCGCCATATTTCTCCCACTTTCTCTCTTCTTCACCCTTTTATGTATGTCTTTCTCTCATCACTCTCTTTATATAGGCACACGTGATTTCGTTATTAGACGTATGGTGTAGGGACAAAAAAAATGTGGCGAAGAGTTAGTTTCGTTGTGGGGGGGGGGGGGATGAAGGGCGTTTACTTATTTCCTTCAAAAATAATTGAAAAAATAAAAATTGGCTATTGATCCTATCGAGATTTGCGAAAACATCTAATAGAGAACCTTACTCATAGAGCCCTAAATATTTTGAAAAAAAAAAGTAGTATTGATTTTCTCGAGATTTGCAAAGATATCTAATTAATAGAAAACATATCCAACTCAAAACAAAACTTACTTATTTACTTAGAGTTTTCTAATAAGGAAAAAATTAATGGTCTTGATTTTCCCGAGATTTACGAAGATACCTAAGAGGGAATCCTACTCAAACGAAATTTATTTCCTTAGAGTCCTAAATATTTCGAAAAAAAAAACAATTCTTATATATTGTTAGAATTAAACCGATTTGGAGAGAACACCACACTAACTTAACACTAACTTAACATGCATTGAATTAATAAAAAAAGAATGAGATAGAGAGAATTCTTATTCATTGAGGTCATTCTGAATGGGAGGAGGTTACCTTTATATACAACTAGATAACCTCCTTTATAAGATAAAGGATTAACAGGATAAACAGTAAGATAGATGATGATCAGGATAAACACCAAGATAGATGATTAACAGGATAAACAATCAGATAGATGATGATCAGGATAAACACCAAGATAGAAGATTATCAGGATAAGACATATCAATGGTAGGCATCCATATAAGCCCATGGATTTCATAACACTCCCCCTTGGATGTCCACCATTTTTATGGAAATTATGGTGGATGCATCTTTTGTAGCATTCTTCTGGATGCTCTATAACTATCCAATGACAGTTGCCTCATTAAAACCTTGTTAAGGAAAACCCAGTGGGAAAAACCAAAGCGAAGGAAAAATAGTACAACATTACTCAGAATCATTGTGACTTGCTTAATATTGCCTCATTAAAACCTTTACTAGGAAAACCCAGTGGGATAAAACCTAGATAAGGGAAAATAGTACAGTGCATATGTCCTAGGACACATTCTTCAGGATGTTCCCCCTGTTTTATTGCTCCCCCTGATAAAGACAAGTCTTTATATGGTGTGGTGGTGGACTCTACGCATGCCGATCCCATATACAAGCTTTTGAAATGTATGCTTCGGTAGTGATTTAGTGAAGAGATCAGCAAGGTTGTCACTGGAACAAACTTGCTCGACCTTAATCTGCTTATTCTTCTAAAGCTGATGAGTGTAAAAGAATTTTGGCGCAATGTGTTTTGTCCTATCTCCTTTTATAAATCCTTCTTGAATCTAGGCTATACAAGCTGCATTATCCTCATAAATAATGCTTGGAACATCTGTTATAGAATGTAACTGACAAGAACTACGAATATGCCCAATTAATAACCTTAGCTATACACATTCACGACTAGCTTCATGAAGAGCTAAAATTTCAGAGTGGTTAGAGGAAGTTGCACTAAAGTTTGTTTAGTGGAACGCCAACAAATGACAGCATTACCACTAAGAAATACATAACCTGTTTGGGAGCGACACTTGTGAGGATCTGACAGAAATCCTGAATCTGCATATCTCACAAACTTAGAACGTTTAGAATCCTTTGAGTAAAACAAACCTAAATCCGTGGTTCCACGTAGATATCTTAAGACATGTTTTACACCATTCCAGTGTCTTTTAGTAGGCGCTGAGTTGTACCTGGCTAACAAATTTACAGAAAAAAAATGTCCGGTCTAGTGCATTGTGCTAGATACATTAATGCACCAATTGCACTCAAGTATGGTGGGGCAATATGGGTCTTTCTCTCAGATTCGACCGGACGACCATTGGGGTACTTAATGGATGTGCCTTGTCCATATGAAAATGTTTCAAAACATTCTCGGTGTAATTAGTCTGGTGGACTAATACACCACTAGAACTTCTCTCGATCTGCAAGCCGAGACAAAGTCTTGTTTCCCCAAGGTCTTTCATCTCAAATTCTTTATTTAGGTATTGAGCAGTTATCTCGAGCTCTTCCGGAGTTCCAATCAAATTTATGTCATCTACATAAACGGCTAGTATTGCAAATCCGTTTAAGGATTTCTTTATGAAGACACATGGGCAAATTTCATTGTTTGCATACCCTTCCTTAGACAAATATTCACTAAGACGATTGTACCACAATCTTCCAGATTGTTTCAAACCATACAATGAACGTCTTAGTTTAATTGAGTACGTACTCCTTGATTTTGCTTCAGGCAAACCAAATCTTTCGGGGATTTTCATGTAAATATCTTTGTCTATGTCCCCATACAACTAGGCAGTCACTACATCCATGAGTCTCATATCTAAGCTTTCGGAAACTGCTAAACTTATTAGATATCTGAAAGTTGTAGTGTCCATAACAGGAGAGTATGTTTCTTCATAATCAATCCTGGGTTTCTGCAGAAAACCTTGTGCCACAAGACGTGCCTTATATCGAGAAATTTCATTTTTCTCGTTTCATTTCCGAACAAACACCCATTTGTAACCTACAGGGTTAACACCTTTTGGGGTTTGTACTATAAGTCCAAATACACCACGTTTATTTAGAGACTCTAATTCTGCTTTGATAGCAACTTCCCATTTTGGCCAATCAGATCTTTGTCGACATTCTTTTATACTACGTGGTTCAGTATCATCATTGCCCTTGGATATTTCAGTAGCTATCGTATATGTAAATACGTCATCGATGGTCATATCCTTTCTGGCCCACACTTTTCTCGAATACGCATGGAATATTGAGATCTCATCATTTTCTTGTACCAGTTCCTCTTCAGGGGTTTCCATAGTTAATTCGTTCATAACCTCTTCCGGGGTTTTAAAGGAAGTGGGCGTTTCGTGCATAACCTCTTCTGGAGTGTTTTGCACAACTTCTTCTAGAGTATTACTGGGGCATAATTTTTTAGTGGACTTCCTATTCTGGGGAGCTGAGTCTTTGGAGCCTATAGGTCTGCCACGCTTCTGGCGTGCAACAGATTCATTTGCAGCTATATTCAAATTTTGTCCAACGGGGACATTAATCTTAGCAGGTGTATTCATAGCTGGAACATGTGACCTAGTCACTTTTTCTGCATCATTGAATGCATCAGGCAATTTATTTGCAATTTCTTGTAGATGCAATATTCTTCTAACCTCATATTCACACTGAGGAGTTTTGGGATCTAGATGAGACAGAGTGGGAGTATTCCACTTTAATTCTCGTCGTTCTTCTGGAACGGGTTGTCTTGCTAGGACAAGGCATTCTTCAAGAACTTTCTTATCTCCCCCTAACGGCGGGAATACTGTCTCATCAAAATGGCAATCTGCAAAGCGTGCAGTAAAGACATCTCCAGTCATTGGTTCTAGATACCGAATAATAGAGGGCGAGTCAAAACCAACATAAATCCCCAACCTTCGTTGGGGGCCCATCTTAGTGTGCTGAGGTGGTGGGATGGGGACTTGAACCACACATCCAAACTTGCGCAAGTATGAGATATTCGGTGGATTACCTGTGACAAGTTGTGTAGGAGAAAATTTGTGATAGGCTGTAGGCCTAATCCTTATTAACATTGATGCATGCATGATAGCATGTCCCCAAGCACTAACGGGTAATCTAGATTGCATAAGGAGTGGCCTTGCTATAAGTTGAAGGCGCTTAATGAGAGATTCAGCCAAACCATTCTGTGTGTATGTGCACATGTGGAACAGGATGCTCAACATCTATCCCTATGGATGAACAATAGTTATCAAAAACTTGAGAAGTAAACTCAGCAGCATTATCAAGCCTTATAGACTTAATAGATTGGTCAGGAAAATGAGCTCTAAGTTTAATGATTTGTGCCAATAGACGAGCAAAAACCATATTTCTAGAAGAAAGAAGGCTAACATATGTCCAACATGTGGAAGCATCAATGAGGACCATGAAATACCGAAAAGGTCCACTGTGAGGATTTATAGGTCCACAAATGTCACCTTGTATCCTTTGAAGGAAAGTTGGTGATTCTAAAGTTATCATAGTGAAAGACGGTCTCGTGATGAGTTTACCTTGTGAACACGGTGTACAGAAAAATCCATTTGGAAAAATTAACTGATGGTTTGTTAAAGAATGCCCGTTAGAGTTATCTATTATTTTCTTTAACATATTCATCCCAAGGTGCCCTAACCTATCATGCCAAAGAGTCAACGCTTTAGTATCACTAAGTTTCTGACTTAGCTTGAGTTTCTGACCAGATTTGACCTTTTGGCTCATGACGGAGTGTGATTCCACATATAATATTTTGGTATAGTATAATCCCGAGGAGAAAGCACGTAGTTTTTCAAGTGTAAGCTTCTGCCTTCCCACACTAGTGATGACGCATAAATATTCATTGTTTTCTTCACTTATGGTTTCTATATGGTACCCATTCATTCTGATGTCTTTAAAGCTAAGTAAGTTTCTTTTGGAACTACTTGAAAACAATGCTTCTTTGATGAATATATGCAGTGCCGGCCCTGAGTTTCTAGTGGCCCTGAAGCCAACTCTTAAAATGTGGCCCTATGTGGCTATGTGTAAATTCACATGTCAAAAACAAAAATCGATGCATTTTTTGCCTAGCGTTATTATTTGTTATCTCCTTTTTTAGTCGAATTCCTTTTTGTTTTATGTAACAAATAAGATTTTATGCATCTTTTGACTTCGTAATATGTGAAATAGCAAGTGGATTTAATAATTTCATTAACCATATATAAGCTACAATTAAGCCTATAATTATATTGTTCTTATTAGTAAGTGTATATTGTAAGGTGTGTTAAACTGTTTCAGTAGACTCTAGTGGTGTACTGGTGACCCTTACTTTGCCAAAATAATGGGGGCCCAAAGCGCTTGCTTGTGTGGCTTTGTCTCAGGGCCGGCACTGAATATATGAGTATCATTTGGTAATATAATATGGGCTCTGCCGGAGCCTTCAATGATTTGTACCGGTCCTGCTATGGTGGATACATTTTGTGGATTAAAAACCAACTCTGAGAAAAACTTTTGGTTTTTCAGTATTGTGTGTGTTGTGGCACTGTCGACTAGACATAAGTTATTATCACAATCATGCATTCCACGATCCATACCTTTATAGAAAAAACCATATAATAAAATAAATTAACGTAATTAAAGAATCACACAATAATAACTAATACTTTCTAACTTACTATTACCTAATGAAGAAAAATATATAAAGTTATAAACAAACACAAAACCAACGGTGCACTGCATAACAACTTTAAGGAACTAGTACAGGAAAAAAGCGGAAATTACTTGAGGGTTTAGACTCAGTCCATTCGACATACCAAATTCAGCCCCACAGTGAGATCTCCTTGATCAATAAAAATTTCGATTAAGAGACATGGAATACAGTTTCTTCATACATCATGCAATGTATAAACTAACTTTTGATTATACACATTAACAATTCTCCAATTCGTATGACTTGTCAAAATATTTCTCTAATTGGTGCTGTACATACACCAAGGAAACTTATAAGATATTAGTGTTGGGACCCCATTAGCGTTTGTTGCTACTATAGCCGTTTAAAGGTTACAATGCTATGATCCGTTTAGCAAAAAGATATACATGAAGACCAGTGTGTTTAGGAGACTTTAGATTATAAAATTCGAACAACTTGAAAAGAAAAAATCCAACAAAATGACATGATTCCAGCGGGAAAGGCTGCTAATTTATGTGAAGTAAGTACGACCGAACGTTACCGGTTGAACCGGTGATGACCACTACAATTTAAACAGGCACTTACACTAACAAGCCAGAGAAAGATGTTAACAGTAAAGTTAAATTCGACAGTAACAAATTTAATACCAAAATACGAATTTAAATTCAATAGTATCGATTACGATTCATAATAACAAGTTAAACACATACCATTAATCGTAAGTAAAACACATACTTTTCATCCAAAGCTAGAGACTATCGTGCTGATAACGTGTTAGAATTAAACTGATTTGGAGAGAACACCACACTAACTTAACATCCATTGAATTAATAAAAGAAGGTATTTGTTATTGCCGGACTTTAGGGGTGGGCAATGGGCCGGGTCGGGCTAGCCCGGCCCTAAACATTTAAAGCCCTTCAAATATTAGGGCCGGGTCAGCCCGCCCTAAAGTCGGATAGGATCGGTCGGGCGGGTCACAAGTCTAAACCTCCTCAAGCCACTTATCCTACCCTAAGCCCTCTTTAAAGGCTTTAGGGGCGAGGCCTATATATTTTTTTTTTTTACTACATCGGTTTTAAAACTCATTTATATTACAAAAATGTACAATAATCTACAAACTCAAAGTCCAACCAATCTAGTAATAATCCCGTATAAGTCCAAAAATTTTAAAATGCACATCCACAATCTAATGAACTCAAGTACATCGAGAGTTCGAAATTTGTTCTTCCTTGTACTCAAACCTCACTAAAATTACATTTTAAATTGAAATACATAGACAAATAATTATATTATCATTTTAAAGGAAAGAAGTAATAGATATAAAGAAGAAACATAATAGTTTTGGTTAAGGGTCATGGAAGTTGTTAAACTATTTGTAATATCATAAATTATTTCTATAATAGATTCAAACAAATATAATATTACATTTCTTCTAATTTAAAAGTGATTCAAGCTTTGTATATGGAAATGAAAATATTGGCTTTTGAACAAGTGATGGAGAAAGGTTTGAGATTACAAATGTTATTTTTCCGACAAAGGTTGTTTTTTTTGGTTTTATGTTACAAATGTCCGCTCAGTATTTTTGCTTTAATGGTGTGGAAGGAAATCTTTAGTTTTAGACTTGGCTTGGATGTGAATAAAAATATAATTTATAAGAAATAAGTGAGAAAATAAATTGAGAATAATAAGTTATGGACTTTGACTTGATGATCAAAGGAATAAAGTCTTATTTTTTATTAGGCTAGTGCTCATTGTTCTTCATGGCTGTTAAGTTGACAAATTTTTGTTATATAAGACAAGTTATTGGAAGTACCCTTGGGTGTAAGTGATAAATTACAAAGGACAATGTTATTTTAATTGAAAATCTTTAACAAAGAGTTTGACAATTATGGTATGTGTATTTATAGTGAAAGTGTGAAACAGGGCCGGTTAGGGTTGAATTAGGGTCGGGCCTATGTTTTAGAATCTTAGCCCTAGTCCTGCCCTAGAAAGCATTAGGGGGCCGGGCTGGCCCTAAACTCTGTGAGGGCTTTAGTTGTGAGGGCTTTATAGGACTTAGGGTCGGGTCGGTCAGGGCCGGGTTAGGGTCGTTAGGGCCAAATTCCCATCCCTACCGGACCCCAATTTGTGTTAGGCAGACTCCCAAAAAACAAGCGATTATTACAAATGTGCCATTGGTTTCAAAAAATCTAAAAAAAAAACAATTATTACAAGTATGCCATTGATTCCCAAAAAATTGAATTCGAACCCCCAAACTTAAGCGACTTGTTTTTGGACTAAGTCCTAAACGACTTGGCCCTTATTATTTGTTTGGGACTTAGTCCAAACGACGACGGTCAGTCGTTTGGACTAAGTCCCAGACAATTTGGCCACACCGTTTGGGACTTAGTCCAAATGACCCGGCCAGGTCGTTTGGACTAAGTCCCAAACGACTTAGCCGGGTCGTTTAAGTTTGGGGTTTCGAATTCAATTTTTTGGAGACCAATGGCATACTTGTAATAATTGTTTTTTTTTTAGATTTTTTTGAAACCAATAGCATACTTGTAATAATTGTTTTTTTTGTGGGAGGCCGCCCAACACAAACGGCAGTAATAGGACTCTAAAAGAATGAGATTGAGAGAATTCTTATTCATTGAGTTCATTCTGAATGGGAGGAGATTACCTTAACATACAAATAACCTCCTTTCTAAGATAAAGGATTAACAGGATAAACAGTAAGATAGATAATGATCAGGATAAATACCAAGATAAAGGATTATTAGGATAAACAGTAAGATAGATGATGATCAGGATAAACACCAAGATAGAAGACTATCACGATAACACATATCAATGGTGGGCATCCATATAAGCCCATAGATGTCTTAACATATATATTATTATTATTATTATATTATATTTTAGCTCTTTTTTTCTGTAAACTCTTAAGTAGTGATTTTGATTTTCTCGAGTTTTGTGTAGATATCTAATATAAAATCTTACTAAAAAAAATACTTATTTCTTGGAAAAAAACTTATTCTCTTAGTCTTAAATATTTTAAGGAAACAAAAGATCGACCATGTTAATGCTTGATTTTATCTTGGTATGCTTTGTATTTATTTATTGATCAGATATTTCTAAAAAATCAAATATTTGAAAAGAATGAATCCTGGCTATCTCAAAACAAAAAAGTTTGAACATTTCTTAAGTAGAAAACCCTCCCTCAATTAACGATATTGATGTATGGTTATTCCTTTTTGATCAACATAGCCGGTTAAACTTACGAGGACCTCACCAATAAGGCGCAATAATAAACCATGTTTTCTTAGGCCCTAAATTTAACTAGATCTGGTATAGTTCATCAATCCAGACCAGAGTTTTGGTACAACTGGTGAGTGTGTACTGTGTACTGTGTACTATGTACGAAACACGTACCACACGAAAAACTGCAAAACAAATTAACGAATCAAAGGTAGCTTACGTATTTTTTCTTGATTCTCACGTATCACACCAGCAACACAATTCTGATAAATTTGGATTACAGAGTCGATACCGCGGTGATGTTTAAACAGTTTTCAAGCTATCCTCACAGAATTCTAGCTAGGAGTGCTCCGTTCCTAGGTAGGTATTATTTCTATGTAAACCGAATTCTATCATTCTATGCCTTCATGGTGGAACCTCGGTGATTCAAATTGTGACGTAGCCAATCCAAGGACCCCACAACATCAAGACAAACCAATACCTCATTTCGTGATAAGCTAAGCTTATCGTGGAGAAACTATAATGAAAGTACTTTCTACAAATGTCTGATGCAACTACATGTCTACATATTGTAGAAAATGCACTACACGGAATCTTGAATCGGGAAAGACTTTTGCCGAACCACCGTTCACCTTGCAAAAAAATTGGATACAATAAGATATATAAACAACTAAACAATAAGATAATATGTGTACTTTAAGATCGTGCAAAATTTCCTGCCAATACCTTTCGTGAAATCTTCTCAGCATTAATGTGTTACTTGTGTGTAGAAAGATATATAAACCACCTGCTATGAAAACGAATCAATCCTGTCTCGATTAAGATCGAAAACAAAAAACCTGCTTCAGATTTCCTCTGGATGGTCGCGCGTTTGTTGCGAATTTGCAGATAAATACAAGTCTTCTTCGCATCTCCAATTTACTAATACATGTCTCCTCAAAACACTTCCCATCATCAGAAGTACCTAGACAGATTCAAGGTTAGAAAATGCATAAAGGATAGATAGACACGTGTGTCTGTGTTTTTGCAAAAAAAATCATTTGTTTTTTTGCCACAAACATGTATTTGTCATGTATTTTGAATACTGAAATTACATTATTTAATTACTTAATTCTACTGGAATCGTCGTGCAAGTTTCAATTACCTCTACAAATAAGGAACTTAACTTGACTGAAATCTGAAAAAAGAATCATTTAAAAAAACTTGGGAATACTAGTATTGTACTGTCTTCTTGTGGAACTCAAAGTGAATGTAAAGATTGTTTTCTGTTAACCTTACAAATGTAGGTTGTTTTGGAGAAGATGGTGTTTGTGGATTGAATTGACCGAGTTCGTATGGACAAACTACCTACGTATAAAGTTCTCTCTGCTGGGGGGAGACTTGAATCAGGTCAGACATAGTTCCTCATCCTCTTTATATATGCAAGATGCCCGCGTCTCCAGCTCTCCTGCGTCAAGTCAGATCTAGGTCTTCAGGGCACTTGCAAGTCATGATGGCGAGTTAAGGACATTTACTGTGATGCGTACATGAAGCTTTGGTCTTGATGGCAGTCATAAAGACATACGTTATGAGCCGTTGTGGGATGGGAAGAGTGTGTACTGAGGAGATCGCTCCCGTGTGAGATCGTCTACTCTACTCGAGTCATTTTGAAGCGAGCTCGCAGGACGAGTACATGAGATCGATTGGTGGTGGCATCGCTCTGGGCGGGAGTTGCATAGGCCGCTTGCCTAAGTCGAGTCACTATGAAGCGAACTCTGAAGACGAGGATATGAGGTTGGTTGTTAACTCTACTGTGCTGAACATGTGTTTGATATTCATTAGATTGTGAATATTACTCCCTCATATAGCCCCATCTCAGTAGGTCGCTTTGTACGTTATAGCGATCTGCTGAGAGAGAACGTTAACACGTGTGTAGCATATGTGTGGAATAATAACCGCCTCGTTTTGTGGGAGTCGAAAAGACGCTACATAAGGGTACGTGTCAGTCTAGGGTTTTAGTGTAATCATGACGTGCCTTGGGAACTGAAGGGTTTTTTTCTTGGAACAAAACCGCATTTGGAGATCTAGAGAGCCACCGTTTTGTCATTTTTCAGAACTTGCGAAAGGTTTAGAGTATCCAAATTAGTCTTTTCGCCATTTTCATTTTTTCTTCTTGTTTGTAAGGTTCTTGTTTGTAGTCCTGTTTGGGTCCTTGTGTTGTAAGAAAAGAGAGAGAGAAAGTGAAACATGTCTGACTCAGATGACACTCGTTCTAACGAAGTAATAGAGGAGTCGTTAAGGTTTGAGAGTGAGGAGGAGGTAGTAAAATCTGACTCTGCAATTGCTATAGCGAGTAATAATTCCGGTCGTGAAAAGGTTTATGTTTCAAGTGGGTTTATGATGAAGCTACACTTTTTTGCAAAACTAGCTTTTCTGAGAGTTCTAAGGATTGGGCCAATGGTAGTGACCATGAGGACATGGCACGTGTTGATGGGGGATGAGTTTTTAAAAACCAGGTATGTATGATGTTAGAAACGATAGTGATCAAGAATTAAAAGCCGTACTAGTTAGTTTAACCACAGGAATCGAAAACTTAAACAAGAAATTTGATTCATTTAATTCTCACCCTCCAATGAATAATCAACATCAACAAGCAATGAGTGTGAATCAATTTTGTGAAAGTTGCCTTACTACAGATCATAACACCTAACTTTGTCCTATGTTTGTTGTTCAAGGTACTGATGATGTTTGCGCCTTTAATACATTCAAAAAACCTATGCCAAATAACTTCAGTAATAACAACTATAACCCAGATCTTAGAAATAACTCAAACAATTCATGGAGACAGAATATGCCTCCACAACAAAACCAATATGGATTTCAGGGTTATCAAGGGAACAATAGGCAACAATATATGAATAGAGGCGCAGTAGTACCTTCTCCACAGTATTACCTACAACAACAATAACATCAACCAGATATGAACAAAGAATTAGCCATAGACCCCATGGGTAATTACCAAACCAATACCACAGATGAAACCATGAAAGCTTTAGCCACCAAGATCGAGAATGAATTCAAAAGGATTGACCAAAAATTTAATGTTATGACTCAACAAATGAACCAACAATTAAATCAGATACTAGCTAGTCTAGCAGACAGACCCAGGGGAACCTTACCAAGCCAACCTGAACAAAACCCAAAAGGTAGAAATGTCTATCAAGTTGAAACCACCCCTTCATCAGCACCCACAGAGGGGGCTAACTCGATATCTACCCTTCGGTCAAGAAAGAAAGTAGATAACAAAGTTGACATACCTGATTCTGATGAAGTTGTTCTAACAAAAGATAAGGAAAAGGCAATTGAAACTGAGAGAACCAAAGAGCAGGTAACCAAAAAAATTCCACCCGCACCATTCCCCTCTAGGTTAAAAGATAACAAAAAGGAAGCACAATATAATGAGATCATGAATATTTTTAAAAATCTACATATCAATATTCCTTTTCTAAGTGCAATTAAACAAATGCCTTCCTATGCCAAATTCATAAAAGACCTAGTAAAGAAGAAAACAAATATCCCAATAGAAGTTTTATTTCCTTGCACAAAGTTGTTCATCCTTTCTACAGAACCAAGCCGTAGTAAAACATAAGGACCCCGTAGTCCTACAGTTACGTATAGAATAGGAGAGGACTACACTGATCAAGCATTATTGGATTACACTGGTGTGACTAGAAAGGATAACTTTAAATTACCATTCATAGACCAAATGCTAGAGAGATTAGCCGATCAAGCATTTTATTGTTTCTTAGATGGATATTATGGATATAACCAAATCCCTATTCATCCTGACGATCAAGAGAAGATTATATTTACATGTCCCTTTGGAACATTTGCTTATAGGTGTATGCCTTTTGGGTTATGTAACGCACCTGCTACCTTCCAGCGGTGTATGATGAGTATTTTTAGTGACATAGTAGAAATATTCATAGAAATCTTTATGGATGACTTCTCTGTTTTTGGACCTACATTTGATGATTGTCTACACCATTTATCTTTAGTCCTAAAAAGATGTCGTGACACCAACCTAGTACTTAACTGGGAGAAATGCCATTTTATGGTTAAACAAGGGATTGTTTTAGGTCATTCCGTGTCTGATGCGGATATTGAAGTGGATAGAGCAAAAGTTGAGTTAATAGCTAAACTCCCTGTCCCAAAATGTGTAAAAGATATTCGAGCCTTCTTAGGACACGCCAAATTCTACCGTAGGTTCACTAAGGATTTTAGCAAAATTGCACGACCTTTAACAAATTTTTTAGTCAAGGATAGTGATTTTGAATTTGGGGAAGATTGCCTTACTGCATTTGAACAACTTAAACATGCACTCACGACCACACCAATTGTCAAACCTCCTGATTGGAGATTACCTTTTGAAATTATGTGAGCTGCATCCAATTATGTCGTAGGAGCTGTTCTAGGCCAAAAAGTGGACAAAGTACCTTATGTAATATCCTACGCTAGTAAAACACTTAATGATGCTCAAAGAAACTATTCCACAACTGAAAAAGAGTTGTTAGCTATCGTTTTTTCTCTTGACAAATTCCGTTTGTACCTTATTGGATCTAAAGTTATAGTTTATATTGATCATGCAGCGCTTCACCACTTATTAGTTAAACAAGATGCTAAACCACGTTTAATTCGTTGGGTCCTTCTTTTACAAGAATTTGACTTAGAAATCCACGACAAACAAGGAAAGGAAAATGTAGTTTTTGACCATTTATCTAGGCTAGTGTGTGAGTCTATCGTAGAATCCCCACCTATTCGAGAAAACTTTCCTGAATAACACTATAATATTTCACAAGTACCATGGTATGCTGACATCGTGAATTATTTAGTGACCAATCAAATCCCGTCTCATTAGATCAAACCAGAGAAGGATATTTTCTTCGTCAAAGTAAAAGATTATTTTTGGGATGACCCCTACCTATTTAAGCATTGCCCAGATAAGATAATCCGTAGGTGCATCCCGGAATTCGAGCAACAATCTATTCTATCTTTTTGCCATGACCAAGCTTGTGGTGGGCATTTCGGTTCAAGAAAGACCGCTGCTAAGATTTTGCAGTGTGGATTTTATTGGTCCACCATGTTTAGAGATGCTATGACCTATTGTAAAGCCTGTTCTAGATGCCAACATTTAGGAAAAATAGCCAAACGAAATTAATGGCCCTAACAATCCATTCTCATATGTGAAATTTTTGACATATGGGGTATAGACTTCATGGGGCATTTTCCTCAATCTAATGGTTTTCTATACATCCTAGCGGCAGTTGATTATGTATCCAAATGGGTAGAAGCCGTAGCCACAAGGACCACAGATCATAAAGTGGTCATAGATTTTCTTAAAGCATGTATATTACCTTAATTCGGAACCCCTAAAGCTATAATTAGTGATAATGGCTCGCATTTTTGCAATCGGGTATTTGGAAATCTAATGTCTAAGTACAGCATAACATATAAAGTCCACAAACAAATGGGCAAGCCGAAGTTTCTAATAGAGAGATTAAAAATATTAAATTTTAGAAAAAACAATTAACCCTCCAAGAAAAGATTGGTATTTTAAACTTAATGATCCTTTATGGGCTTATCGTACTGCGTTCAAAACTCCTATAGCTATGTCCCCTTATCATATTGTCTATGGAAAGACTTGTCACGTCACCTACCTACCGAACTAGAACACCAAGCCTATTGGGATGTTAGAGCCATGAACTTCAAATTAGATAAGGCTGGAGAACAAAGAAAGCTACAACTAAACGAGTTAGAAGAAATACGGAGTGACGCCTATGAAAGTTCAAAGAACTATAAGACAAGAACAAAGCTAGCCCATGATAAACAAAATTTAAGGAAAGATTTCTACTCAGGTCAGAAAGTTTTACTCTACGACTCAAGGTTAGAATTATTTCCAGGAAAATAGATCTAGATGGTCAGGTCCTTACTTTGTAAGAAATGTTACACACCATGGTGCAATAGAGTTAGAGGATTCAAAACGAGGTACTAGGTTTAAAGTAAATGCACACCATTTAAAACCATTTTTAGAGCTACCTACACGAGATATAGAGTGAGGAAACTTTACTTATAGAACCAATATACAAAGACATACTGATCCAGAAAACAATCTATGGGATAGACTACCCACAATGTTGCAAGATTATATACTTGTTCTAGCAGAACTAGTTACAATAAGCTCCATTCATTTCTTATTTTCTATCGCGAGAAAACGAAGGATAGAGCAAGTCAGACCACATTAGGAGATAATCCTATTTTAGTTAGGAGGGTAAACTTAAGTTTCCCCCCTCTGCGTCGGCTGGCGACATTAAACGTAGTGCTTATGGGAGGCAACCCAAGTAGTTTAAATAGATAGTTTAATCAGTAGTTCATGACAAGGGAATTGAGCTGAGAAAATAAATGCGTACCTGAACCTGTGTTGAAGATATAAAGTAAAGAACTCACCGAATTCTTTAGTTTTTTATATTTCCATTCCAACTGTGAGTAACTTTCTCCAAATCCAATTCAAATAATGATAGAGGACTAGGAAAGTTCTAATATAACTAGGAAAACTAACCCAGTTCGTGCAAGGCAAAAGAAGGAGAGTGCGATACATTTTGGAAATTGAGTTAAGATAGGAGTTGGAATCTGCCGAGCGTTAGGAAGCTGTAGCTTTACGATTAGGACTAGTAGAGATGACGTGGAGCACTTCTGAAAGTTTTCCTATAAAGCTATATTTTGTAGCATCTCCTAAGTTCACTACTTCAATACTTTCTACATCTTTTTCTTCATGTATCCCATCGCCAAAAATGTCAGAAGAAATCGACCCATACTCTCCATATTTCACCTCAAATACTTCTCAAATCATAAACTGACCATGTTCTACAATGAATTACATCGACTTAGGTACATTCCAAAATTTTAATGTCACCACAACAAGTTTGGGAAGGAGATTTAAGCATCAAGAGTATGGAGAATTTATTAGTTTTTGGTCGTTATGGTATAGTATTAGAAAGAGGGTAGAAGTATAGTTAAGTTTATATCTTACCATCATGAGATTAGTAGTTTCTAATTATTTAAAATAGCAATAGTTTATAAATGGAGTGATTATTTTTATTAAGAATAAAAATCGAATTAATAGAAGCTTTGAAGTGTATGTGTGAAGCATATGTGTTAAGTTGTGCTTTTAGTAAGCTAAAATTATTCTGTGTTCCGGACAAGTAAGCTAGAATCCATTCTTGTTTCAGACCAATCCTAATCAATAAGCATTCTGAACAAGTAAAAACTCGATCACCCCAAAACAGCTCACCAGTTCTATTACTCACCACTCACTACATTCTCACCCCTATTCAATAGAAATCGGGTTCTGATCTTTTGTTATCAAATGTGAGAGATAGGAAAACATGAGGGGGGTGTCAGGGGGTTTCGGTTGTAAGGAATGGTAAATTATTGGTATTGTTTAAACTTGAGAGAAAGAAGGTCTTGAATCTTAAGAACTTATTAGCCATTAGTAGTTCTTTTGGGATCAGGTTTTGAACTTTAACGACTTGTTCACCGTCCTTGATCAGGTGCGGTGCATTGGTCCTTTGATAACAATGCCATGAACGGATTTTTTAAACAAGAATGTGAAAATCGCGGTTGGGATTGTCTTTTTATTTTAAGAGGGACAAATGTCATGAAAATATTGTTCGACATTTTTATAATTGTTGAATAGATTACGAGGAGGCGAGTGGGAAAATGGAGTTGTATTGGGATAATGAATCTGAGCCTATTATCATAACTAATTTTCTGGTAGAGAAATTTGGACTCTCACAGTTCCGCATTTTCTTAATAACTATTTTTTATCACTCATGTACTTGATTGTCTAATATGGCTTTATCACTCTTATTTATACGCAGAGACAAATCATGTATTTTGTGAAACAATGAAACTATTGATTCAAGTTATTGTTATTTTATTAATTGTAGTCTATTTCTTTTTTATTTATTAATTTATTTTCAGTCGTGTCATTTGTACACGTGTCTCATGCATTCCACTCCAGCACCTTTTCTCCGTTTTCTGGAGACGTATAACTCTATGGAATGAGCATTTGACAAATATTTAGTCGCTGTAGTAATTTTAATCCTTATGAATCATTACTTGTATTTGTTTTGTTAAAGATATAAATTCTACAAATTTTAATTGATGTAATTTTGCACACATTTAAGGTAATATCCCTCATTCTCTAATCATTTAAACTATGGTAAGTTTTTTACATATCTTATATAGTCATTGAGGACAATGCCTAATTTAGTTAGGGGGGTGAGAATTAAAATTTTGCAATATTTTAATTACAATATTTAGAAATTTTATATGTGAATTATGGTGATTCTAGGTGGAAAATATATTTTTATCGCTTAAACTGACTAATGAAAATTGGAAATTATAAATCATAATCAAGATTAGTAAGACTTTTAGACTAAGTTTCTATTACTATAAATAGATCTCACTGATAAAAGTCTTAGTCTAGAGTAAGTTCATATAATACACCACTAGAGGAATTTCAAGTGAAAGAGCAACTTAAACTTCTACCAAACTAGATGATTAGTACAAAGACTTGACCTGTGAGACTTGAGTCTTTCAATTTTAATTTATTGGAGAGTCTTTACGTAAATCTGAGTCCAAATTGACTCAACCATTTTGTTGTACTTAAATTCATTGTGTAGTCTCATTTATTCTTGATTTGGTCAATCACGAGGTGGCATCAATTGGGGAGATAGCCATTAGGTCTTGTAGTCTATTCAAAGTGGAATATCATACTAATAAGTCAAGTAGTGAACCAATCAGCCTTTATCCCACCTAGTAGGATTATCATGTTAACCCCTTTTGAGCCTTATATATTAAGGCTTTTATTCTTAAACCAATCATCTTAAACCCAACTCCAGATAAGGAGTATACCCCATATTATTAGTCTTACCCATATTTCTAAGGATTTCTAAAGAACTGAAGAGAAAGCTAGAACGAAGAAGATTTTGAAGGAAATTTTACCAAAGTCAAATGAAGAAAATTATTTCTTTTGCTCATAAAAAATAATAATAATAAAGAAAAGAGAAAAGAGAAAAAGAAAGAAAAGAAAGAAAAGAAAGAAAAATAATTGAGCAAAAGTAGTGATAGAGTTCAAGTGTCGCAGTCTACAAGTGAAGAAATTTCCAAGAAGGTCAAAAGCAAAATGGTCTTTAGTATATTCTCTGAAATATTTGAATCCCTTTTACTCTTTTCTTGTTAACTTGTCCTAAGCCCCGTCTTAATACTCAAACTTATTACTAAAGTATGATATGAAGTGTAGAATATGTGAGAGGATGCTAAAGTGAAGGACCCGACATTTTCCATGAGACTTTATTTATATATTTGCAAATTTCCATGTTTCTGACTAAATATGTGGGATGTTCTACTTTTTACTCATTTCCCTGCATATGGAGGTAAAATAGAAAACTTATCTGAGAGAGATTTTCTTGTGAATGTACGAAATGGTAAGATTTGAAGTCAAAATACTAATCCAAATGTGAGGTAGAAATTCCGTTGTTTGGAAAAGAGAAAGGAATCAAAATGGTTAAAAATGAATAAGCTCTAGTTAGGATGATTAGTCAGTCTTTTCTATCTTTATGAATAGGACCTTAGCCTAATGTTTTATGATCATGGGTGTGATAAGTAGTAACCTTTTGATTTAGACATTTTAACTAAAAAAAATTGTTTTCTCTAGATTTCACCATAGTTTATATGAAAAATTGATTTTGTGGGTATATCAATTGAAAACCCTCATGAGGCTATAACTCGTCCTTTAAGGGTAACTTAAAGGTTTAAGGCCTTGTTGCAAATGGTAAATGCAACCGCGATGCCTGCGAAAGTGAGTTAGTTTATTATTTAATTAGTATTGTTAGCTTTGAACACTTCTTTAGTATAACATATATTTTCTAAGAGAGTAGCAAAATGCTAGTTGGGGCCTGTGATAAGTGCTCAAAAGTAATGATTTATATCCCCAATTATGTGTATGTTAGTCTCCATTTTATATTTAAATATTCTAATATAATATAATTTGAGTTTTTGCAGGTCAAAGAACTTAAATGTGAAATATGAAGGGAAAAGAAGTCAAACAAGTCAAAAAGGAGTCACTAGGAATTACAGCTAAAGGCCTAGAGCAAAAACGTCATATTTGTCTCCATAAGTGTCAAGCCTAATGAAACTCTAAAAGAGGATAATAATTGAGTTAGAAGAGTCTTAAATCTGATCTCAAAGCCTTCATTTCGACTTCATAGGAAAAGGAGATCAACATGGAAAAAAATTCAGAGTTTCACAAGAATTAGGAAACTGAAAGCTGTAAGAAGCTGCAGCTTGGGAAATAGCCTGCAGGGCAAAGTGGGCCACATCTAACTTTTGTCCAACCAAATCCAACTTTTTCAGGATTGCTTATAGAAATATTCCAGAGAGTTTGACACCAAATAAACATAGGATTCGAATCTCTATCCAAACGAACATGTAAGCCAATATATATATAAGGCACAAAAACCTCAGTTTACATCATCTAGGAAATTTAGTTTACATCTCAAATCAAATCAACCATATATTCATTATTACTTAGCCACATCTTTTACTTGCGTCAATTAGAGTAATTTAGATTAGGAATTTCTATATCATCAACTAATTATTTAGAGTATGATTGATACCTTGCTAGCCACTATACTAATCAATATTTAATAGGCTAAGTAAGATTTGCAAAAGAAATGTAACGCAAACAACGATACAAAATAATTACGTGTTACGTGCTTTTTCACAAGGGTTTCCCAGGAAGGAGTCGACCCTCCTTAGCCAGACGGGCATGTTCTTCCCTGATTTTCTTAGCCACCTTTTTATCGGCCTGTGTCTTGAAGCATAACTGAATCTTTTCCATGTCCTCTTTGTACCGCTGAAGGAGTGCCTTAACGCTTTCTTCATGCTGTTGGACGAGAGCATCAGTGTTTTCCTTATTCTGGAGAAGGAGAGTTTCACGCTTCTTACCCATGTGGTCATTTACATTGTCCATGTACTGTTGATGGACGACTTCAACATTTTTAAGCTCATCTTCATCTTTGAGCTTAGACAACTCCGCAGCTTCTAACTCCTTTTGGAGACGACTGCAAGAATACCGTAGCCCTTCAGGTCCAAGAACCTCCTTCTCCAACGCCTCCACCTTGGTTAGAGATCTAAAGAGACCGCGAATCATGTAGGAGAAATCCATACTCGATCACCGACCTAGAAAAAGAAAAGTTGTTAAGGGAAAAGAGAGTATGAATGAGTGAATGCAGTACAAAAGATGGTTTACCTTCTCCCAATTGGTGTACAAGGATGTTCGGTGTTGCTCAAATGAGCTCCCTTTTGCCTAAGCACACAATATCTCTAGGAAGTGAGGCCACAGAAGGATTCTCCAAAGCTAAATCTGAAATGCATGTTGACCTCATGGTTGCGAACCTTGAAGGTGGGGCAGAAGGTTTTCAGAGCAGATACCGCGACTCTTTTTGTCACACCCCGAATTTCGACAGAATTCGAAAAACAATATTAATTCCCGACTCTTCGATTTTCGAGGTGTGACGCACTCTCAACTTCCAAAAACCCAACATCAGTTTAAATTTGCGGATAATTAAAAACCAATAAAAATTTTAAATAAACAAAAGTCCTCTTCATTACAAAAATTCACAAATTTGATTAAATTACAAATCTCCTTTCAACAACTCTTTAATTATAATTACAACTGAAAATACAAAACAACATTTGTCTCAACTAAAATCTATTACACCTTAAGGGAAAACAAAACATATCCTAAATGCGACGCTAATGCAAACCACAAGCAGCAACCAACCTTCTTCAACATTAAACCTGTCAAGACTTATCAACTATGTTCATTTAATGAACACACCCGATAAGCAAACATGCAAATCGGGTCAGCATTATAAACAATGCTGGTGTGAGTAGCCCTAAAATACAAATCATACTAACATATATATATACCCAATAAATAAGACAGTTAGTTCCTCCATTGAGGCGCCTTAACTTCCAACAACTAATACAATATCCTTAAGTACCATAATTAAGGCAGGTAGTTCCTCCACTAAGGCGCCTTAGCTTCCAATAATAATACAAAGACATTTAGTTCCTCCACCGAGGTGTCTTAGGTTCTAACTAAACTAATAACCAGCCAAGCATAGTCTATACTTACCGCATTTCATACTTAATTACAGAGTGGGTCGTCTCTGCATAAGTAATTAGTTTGACCCACCATTCTGCAAAACCATATACAATCATATATTTAGAGATATATCATTAACCAATATATTACCATAATTATATTATTTAAAGTTTTCTTTGCGTGTCCCTAAAATCACGTCATATCTATGTCTTACCTAGTTTCTCTGGCTACCATAATCGCTACTCAACGCCGAACATGTACATCCACATGCCTCCCCTCACATAATGAATCACTCCGTGCATAGCTACCCTAAGCGGGATATCGCATACCAGGTAACCCTTACACGAAAGCCATTATGTGATTACTGCCACTATTCGGCATAAAATATCGCGAGTCTCGTTCTAATTTTGGGAACGGAATAATCAAGCCACTATTCGGCTATGCTAGAAGGGCCATTCAAATTTACTGAAATGCCAGAAGGGCCAATCAAATTACTTTCGCCTAAAGGACCATTCAGATTCACTGAAACGCCAGAAGGGCGAATCATATCACATACGCCCATTACTAGGGCCAAATCACATGAGTTGTTATAACACCTCGTGTTTTATTCTTTTATTTTTCCTAATAATAATAATAATGGATAATAGATAAAATAAAATAGGATAAGTGTTAGTGGAAATAGGAGACGTGGGTTTATGGGATAAACCTTCTTCCCTATTTCGGGGGTTTTTTAAAAACAGAAAAGAAACAAAATAGGGTTGGTAAAAAACAGAGAGTTTTACAGAAAAGAGAGTTTCACATAAAGGAAAGGGAGGAGAGAAGTTTTTCTGGAAATTTACGAAAAGCTAGCTCACAGTCAGAGCTAATCACGGGTGAGTAGATATTTTAATTTTTACTAAACTATTGGATTTTCTGGTGGCTTCCAACCTATACTGCACTATACTAGATTTTTGTCGAGAATACAAGTTTTATACTGTCTTGTTTTGTTATTCTCGAACCATGTTGGATATTGTTATACTGTCGAAACATCGATACGCAAAAACTTTAGTGATTTCGGATCTGATTATTAAACTAACCAATGTAGTTATTAATATATATCGTCAAGGTCCTTAGTATCAGTAGAATGGTTGATTCTCTGTTTGAGTGTAGGCATTGATAAGAGCCCAAAACTGTAGTTTTAACCCCTTAATAATCATACTGTTAGACCAATTATGTGAATAATAAGTAAGAGTTAATACTTGATTAAGTGTTTTTATGCATTTCGTGGCTTCAAAGTCCATTATGTGTGAAAATGTGCCACTTTAGCGAGATAAAGGAGCAAAAGTCAGCGAACTTCGAATGCCATATCTTTGGACTCCAGACTTCGGATTGAGGCCTACCTTATGTCAAAACGACCGCTCGGAAAGAGCTTTGCAATGGTCCAAGCCTTGACCCAATCAGAGGAGCAGAAGTGGACGAAAAGTCTGTGGAAGCCAACTGCAGCTGAAGAGGCCTTTTTGGATCGAAGACTGGGTTTTGGGCCGATTCTGCCCAAAACCATGGCTCCAAGCCCATGCATGATTTTTGGATCTGAATGTATAAAAACAAAAGCTTAATTTTTTGTTAATGGGAGATAAAATAGTAGAGAATTAGGGTAGATAGCTTAGAATAGAAAGTAGCCATTAAAATAGCTTCTAGATCTAGATTTAATTGTTTTATTTAATTAGTTTCAAATCCTTTATTAGATTAAACCCTTGGATCTTGTTATTCAATTTGATTAGATCAATAAAGTAGTATTCTTTATCAATTTCGATTTTGTCAATTCCAATTCTAGATCTAATTTCAATTCATGTCCTTATTTCAATTTAGTCATTAAATTAGATTTCATTATTGTTAAATTAAGTAAATTTCAATGCTTTATATTATGTTTAGTTTTAATCTAAATGGAAATGATTATGAATGATTCAAGGCTAAACCTCCATTAGAGGGGTTGTGAAGCCCGGATGAAAGCTTGATTCCGATTATCGTAGTAGCCAAGATTTTCTATTCCACTCTAGAAATGATTAGTTCACCATGAGAATGGGTTTAATTGTTCACATGCTAGTTATGAATTGGTAGAAATGCCATGTATAATTAGGGATTAGGAATAACCAATTGTTCTACGGGCAGTTCATTCGATTACGATTAAATTCGTCGTTAGTGGATTAAGTTGAGTTAAGGTGGAATCAATCCCCCTCTAACTCCTTATCATAGAATCAACGTAGCCTTCCCATAATTATTTAGATAACCGACTAGTTGCATCTTGTGGGTAGTTGCATCGTAGTATAATTCCCTTCGTAAAACTCTCATAGACTTAAAAACAACTAGTTAGATTAGAAAACATCCATGCTAGAGCACTATGAGTGGAACGAACTTATCTACTCCACTATATCTCATAGGATTGAGAGTAGAAATCTTTGATAATTCAAGCACGTAAAAGTCAGTTTTAGTTTACTTACGTTGTGAATTCATAGTTCATTTCATTACAGTTATCAATTTTCATTCTTATCAAATGGCGCCGCTGCCATCTT
The DNA here is from genome assembly GCF_015680905.1 of Coptis chinensis. Lineage (NCBI taxonomy): Eukaryota > Viridiplantae > Streptophyta > Magnoliopsida > Ranunculales > Ranunculaceae > Coptis > Coptis chinensis. The sequence continues at coordinate 92,854,474 of NC_141458.1, read as the reverse complement.
AGTTGCACTTTAGCATTGTTTTCATAATAGAATTAGTAATTTTTAAGTCCCATTTCACCCACCCACCCTTGTTTGATTCATACTGTGGTTGCCGTTTCAGTTTTGGAAAAATTCCGCGAGAAAATACACTAATCGAGCATAAAAAAGAGCGACCACCCGCTAAGTTCTTGGACTTTCGAATTTACATAGAAGCCGCCATAAAGATAGAGCCGCCATGTTTAGCTGAAATTTCCTGATTTCCACAGTTTGCTTCAACTTCGAAGTTGTCAAGTTTTTTCAGTGTTTATTCTCTTATATACACCGAACACGCCGCATACAAGACGCCATTCATAAAGCGAAGCAAGGACGTCAATCGTATTCCTTTCTTCCACACCTCGCGATCTCCTGTTAGAGGTTGATACTAGTACATCGTAATTGTTTGGAGTGTTGCATGTTTAGTTAAGCTCGACTTAGCCTTGCATGAGATTAAGGTCCGGCCGAACAAAACACCTAACGTAAATACACAACAACATCAACAAACAAGTCTATCTAGTATACCACAAACTACACCTCTAGCTACTATATCACACACACCACCGATATAATGGGGAAGAAAGAGAGACTCCTCTCTCGACTTCTACAAAGCCTTGAGCGATAGCCCCAAATCTTGTATCGTTCTAGCGGACCCACCGGGATTTGAAATCCCTCCAAATATTTTTAATTTGTTACCCGTGTTTCATGGTTTAGACCATGAAAACCTTACCAAAGACACGCGTAGGGATTGAACAAGTCCTAACAACATTCCACCATCCTACGGTTGGTTCTAACAAATTAAATTAAGGGTATTCCCTTTCACCTTAGCCGATAAAGGCGTCTTGGTTAACTGCCAAGCGCTAATTTCGTGGACTCGTGGGCTAAACTTGTTCACCGTTTATGGAACATTTTACCCACCCCTAAAGACGGATGAGATGCTTTCCAAGATTCATTTCTTTTCGACAAAATCCTCATGAATCATTTTCGGAGGCTTGGAATCGCTTCACCGATCTGCTTATAGAGTGTCCACACCATAACTTAGCAAAAGACACGTTAGTTCGTGCCTTTTCAAAGGACTTCAACATCACCATAAAGAAGTCCTTGACATAATGAATGGGGTAGTTTCTTAAGTAAAGGAGCCTCGGAGGCTTATAAATTTTAGAGGATCAAACAAAGCGAAATAACAACTGGGGGGGTAGTGATGATATCCCCCGCTCCGCTAGTTCTTCTTCCACAGTTAAGGCTACCAGTATGTTTGAGGTTAAATCAGATCCTGAGCTTAAAACTCTGATTGAATCCCTCACTAAAAAGGTAGATGCCATTTCTGTACAACAAAAGCCAATCCCCGTTATGAATGTAAATTCAAATCCATGTAGTTTCTGTTGGAGTCCTGAGCATCCCGATTCCCACTGTCCTATAGCCTATGAACAGGCTTGTTCCATTAATAGTGAACCTAACGCCCCTTGGAGACAAAATCCTAACTTCGGTTGGAGGAATAACCAACAAGTCACACCTCAAGGGTACAATAATCAATATGTTAGGCCAACGCATACGGCTTTAACCAAGCTCCACTACGACAAGGACGAGGTCGGGTAATTTTAATAATTATAACAACCAAGTGCAACCTCGACAAGGTCAAGCACAAGGTCAAGGTAATTATAATAATTATAATGCTAATAGAGGTATCGTTCGGTAAATAATAACTATCAAAATCCACCAATAAATAATTCACTGAAATAGTTCCAAGAATACCACCCGTGAACACTACACCCACCCAACCGGATCGCCTTGACACCTTCATACAAGTGAGCCAAAAACTTTTCCAAACCATGGCTCAATCTAACCAACACCTTCTACAATCCGTTAATAATTTAACCCAACAATTGGCTCAAGATAAAGCCCAACCCAAAGGTGTGTTTCCGTGTAACGCAATACCTAATCCTAAAACAACAAACACATTTGAGGTCACCGATAATACTAGGAATGAATATGAAAATGTAGGTGAGATAAATGCCATCACCACTCTCGCTTCGGCAGTTGATAACAAGGTAACTATGCCTATAGTTACCCCACCAAGAGCCCTACACCTAACATTTTACTAGATAATCAAATAGAAACTGAAGAGCCTACCATCGTAGAGGTACCGGCCACAATACAACCTAAGAAACAAAAAGCCACAGTTAAACATCCAGGTGATACCATTGCTAAATATAGATAGAAACCACCGCTTCCACAAAAATTAGCCATGTTAACTAGAGATACAAATTACGAGGGAGATTAGGGGACGTTTTCAAGAATCTAACTATAAACCTTCCTTTCCTCGGCTATAAAAAGCTACCACACCATGCTAAGTTTCTTAAGGAATTGTGTACTACTAGGCGTAAGACAAATATACCAAAAGACGCTTTTTTAACGCAACAATTCCCAACCTTATCCAACATAATGGAATTGTTAAGTACAAGGACCACGGTCGATCCCTCTTGTATAATGCACCTTAGGAGATTCCTATACTGACGCACCACAAGTTATTAGACTTGGGGGCTAGTGTCAACTTACTCCCATTTTATTTGTATAGACAAATAGGTCTAGACAAGATGCAACCCACTAAAATGACGCTTGCAATTAGCTGATCGGGTCTATTAAGTATCCTAAGGGTGTAGTCGAAAATGTGTTGGTAAAAGTTCGAGATTTCTACTATCCGGCTGATTTTGTAGTCCTCGATACGTAAGTCGCTAACGACTCCCCGATTATTTTAGGGCGCCCTTTCCCGGCAACCGCCAATGCGCTCATTAATTGCCGTGATGGTTCAATGTCCATGTCTTTTGGCCATCTTGCTGTTGAAGTCAATGTTTTAAAACAAGGACACATTTACCCGATTCGCCTATGGATGGATAGGTTAGCATGATCGAGAGCTTTGCTCGAGATTATTTCAACAACACGTTCCCGATAGTCATATGCCCAAAATTCTTTCCTTTGGAAAGTCGGGACTCCAACATTTTCATCCCTACACTAGTCGATACACGTATTATTGATGAGGAAGGGATAGAGGATTTTCTCAAAGATGTAGAGGACTACCATAGTAATGGTAATATGACCAATCTTGATGAGGAATTTGATGAGTTTCTTCGAAAGTAGGTGACAATTCACCCTATCAAGAACTAACTTGCACAACATCCACCTCGATTCCCCTCACGCCACCCTTTCAAAAGGAATCTCGAGTTTGCACTCGATCATTTTGTTTCTCCCATTGCTTCATAATTTTTAAATCCTCCTAGCAAACAGATACTTGGAAGGACAAACTATTTGACACCTTCATTTTCGAATTGAGACAGTCCTACACACACAATGAATGAGTTGTTTGCCAAAACCACATCCTCATTGTGCACGTGCTCTTTTCTAAAACTTATCCATATCCACCATATCCTCCACAACCATTCACTTTTCTACACTTATTTACTAAAATACCCACACATTCAAAAATGAAAAAGAAGGTGCATGATAGGTTACCAATAGGGTTATCCGACTTCGTTTGGATTCCACTAGGCCGTGTCGTAGGAAATCTTGGTGCTTCATTGTGTTTGGATATGTTTTCTGTGATATTTATTTATGGAATGATCCACAACTATTTCGGTTGTTGATATATGATCAACCTGCATGTTCATACATATGTTTTAGATAAAGTCTTGAGTATCCGACTATAAACGACTCAAATTTCGTGTTGGTGCATTTCCTTTCATTCCAATATATTGGTGAGTGCACCATTAAGGTAACCGGCCCTCCCTATGGAGTGTGTGGTTTGTAAGTACCGGATCCTAAGTCCACGGTTCACATAGTTCACGCTTTCCACTCTTGCATGTTTTTCTCGGATTTTTAGTCATGTTTCTCTATGGTGTGAATTATGTCTTTATTGCTTATTGTTTTTCCTTCTAAAACTAAAATAAAAAATAAAAAAAAAAAAATAAACATAGTAATCTATGAAGTCTCGAATCGACTTTAAAAGACCCATCATAAAACAAATTTTCTAAGCTTCGTTGTAAAAAATTTGTTTGGGGGGGTGTTAAATGTTTCCGCATTAAAATGTTTTATGTCCCATTAGAGTTGCTTAGGCCGTTTTATTGTATTACGATTCGGATTGACATGATCTATTCATTTAGATTTCATTCGTTAAGATAACTTACGCCATGCACGCTTCGAGGCGTTTTCCACTATCTCGTATGTCATCCGAAGTTGGAATAGAGTGTTTTATGGATCATTGGATATGAAATTCTCTCCTGATCATTTCCATATCTCATTCGCAAAAATCGGACATGTAACGAAGCGGGAATTTTGATTTGAAATTCGCGAAAAAAAAAATCGAAAAAATCAAAAAATTTCGACTTTGGGCTTGGGCCCAACCCGCGCCCACCCGCGCCCATGGAGAGCGCGCTCGCGCCCTTACCTTCTCACGAACAGTTCATCGTTTTTCCTCCATTCCGCCATTAACAAGCTTCAAAACCTAAACAAAATAAAAAATTAAAAAGGAAATCCAATAAACCCACGCCCAAAATCAAATCCTAACCCAAATCTTCTCTACAACCAAACCACCACAACCCCCACCGATTTTAAGCACTACAAACCACCGAAATTTATAAAATTTGGTGCTGCGCCGCCACCACTCCATCACCACCACTGTTCTTTAGGTCGGTCAAGCTAATCCACCACCACCACATCAGATTTAGACCCTCACTCCATTCCAAACACTAGATGGCTCAATGCCGAATCATACCGGAGCAAGTTTTCACTGCCGACCATTTCGCTTTTTTACGGTGACGAATGGCTAGTAGAGACTGAATAGTCTTCGGTACTTTCGACCAAGACTTCTACCACGAAGACTTGGTCCGACGGTTCTACAACACCAGGGAGTTGGAGGGGAGTAGGATTTTTGTGATGGTCAGGAAGAAGAGAAGGGAGTTGACTACGGGCCTGTTGGCTGAGATTCTAGGCATTCCGCCTAGAATCAATCTGGATGCCACTTTACAGGATCCTCAGTTTGACGGTGTAGAGCCGTTGATGGGCGTTCGGCCATCAATGGGAGTTACAATCCAAACTCCCATTGTGTTCGCCAGCATCCTCGGACCAACCAACTGCATTTCGGTGGATTGGTCGGAATGTCCTAGGCAAGGACAAGGTCAACATCGGTCCGACCTGCCTCCATCGTCCTATGGGTACTCCAGAGGGCGAGAAGTATGATTTCGTGATCCCGCAGCTTTTGCTTTGAATATTATTAGGGGTTCGAAGGTCTTTGGCACCTCTCCCCGCGGCTTATTACTAAGATCATCTCAAGATGAAAGCAACTCCTCGATCCGAGGGATTTACATTACCCCGCACCGTAACCCGCGTATCTATAGAGAGTGTGCCCAACAAGTATGGAGGAGGGCTGAGGATAGAGAGGAAGAAGAAGAGGAGGCCGGGGACAGCCAGGATGATTCGAGGAGGATGAGGAGGATGGCACTTGCTTTGATAACGGATGCCTTCCGAGGTGTTGGTCTGATGTCGAAGCATGACTATGCTTCATAGGGCATCGCGTTCACTCACTCAACACTCTCAATGCAGACCTCCGGACTCGACAGGCACCATTCATCACAACTTCGAGATCCGCACCCGAGGGAGGATGAGAGATGGGAGCGTGCGGTATCGAGATGGAAGCCCAGCGCCGGTTTAGAGTGGATATGCTAGCACGCTTCCCACCTCATACGGACTCGCCTCGAGGACACAAACGGAGGCATGAGCGTCGTCGACGACGGGCGATACCTCACTGGACGACTTCGGAGCCGGAGCCACCACTAGAGATCGCGGCTCCCACCCACCAATCGGGCGAGGAGTTTAGAGAGGATGAGGAGTGATAGTCGAAGTTATTTTTGTTTTATAAGTTGTTGTTTTATTTACTTTTGTTGTTTTATTGTAATGTAATTTTTATCTCGTAATTTGAATTTTGTAAGTGAAAGGACCTCCGAATGAAAATTTTAATATAAGGGGTTATTTTCAGTTTGTGTGCTTGTTTCATATTGACCCCCACCTTCCCAACTTGTTTGGGGGTGGTTTGATTATGTCAAGTCAGTATTTTTATAAAAAACCCTAGTGTTAGAATTTCTTTGGAGTAAGGTGAAAATATGGTAGTTTAGGCATATCTATGATTGAGAATCATTGTAGGATGAAATCTAGATTAAATAGGTACATTCACCATAAAATCCAAATAAGAGATAATTGGGTTTGAATTAGAATCCGTGAGATGAGTTGTTTCCGTTTTCGAGTTTGGAAATTTTTTGGATTTCGGAACTCTGCCAGAATTAAGTTTGGCAACTTTCCGACCCATTCTAGCAACTTTATACCTATATAAACTTGATACAATCTATCCTCACAACTCACACTACACCTAAACTCCATCACTCACCCTTCACACCCGCTGATTCCCACGTTTTAGCCTCCATTTTCACAAAATCAGCACTTCCGGGTGGCGCCCAGCCCGCTACACTGTCGAGAAAAATTTGCTTTCGAGAGGCCCGCGCAGCTTCAAGTCAAAATTTGACCAGCTAAGTTACTTGAATTCAAAATACAAAGAGCCAGCCATACTATGTTATGTTGAGCGCCAGCGCGACTTCGGGACCAGAAAAATTTCAGTTTTTCGCGTTGTCTTCGATCGTTTGCAGCCTATTCCGTAACGTAGTTTTGAGATGACATCTCCCATAATAATACCGAACAGTCTTTCGAAGATTTGTTCCAAAGCACTACTTATGGTGCTTGGTTTCACGAGGTGATCACATCGTTGGTAGGGAACCTCTTATGGTAAGACCGGGTGAACTTTATTCTCCAAAGACTTGCATCTTATTTTTATAATAACCGCATTTTCTTTGAGAGACCGGATGGAGAACAAGTGTTCTCCATCACCATGGACGATGAACCAATGGAAATTACCGTGTTCCTGCTAGCATTTGTTCTTGGACTTTGCTATGCCCGGCCGAGATACAAGACCCATGGTGCTATTGGGTCGATAATATGCATGTCTATACTTATGAGTCTTTGCACGAGGCTTATGGGGCGCATTTTTCAGATTGAGGACCAAGGGGACTATAACGTTGCCCTTGGTAGCCCGTCCATGAACATAGGAACTGTTATGTTTTGGATTATGCTAAACATTTTAGGGGAATGGCGTTTTTTCTTACGTGAATGACGCCACTTGCAGCGTTTTCCTTTGCTTTAGCCAATGGACGCCGGTTCTATGACCTTCCCAGACTTTGATGTCTAGTTTAGCACGAGCCCATACCATGAGGCATAAGTACCTTCTTATGCCCGTTCTAATTTCACGATTATGCTATGTTTCTTTCCCCGCTTTTTGTACACGCTTCACGGATTGGATTAAGGTAGACACGGTCGCGACCCACCAATAGTATTATTCGATCTTTCCGTGCAATGACTTGGCATGGGTGGCGGATACAACCTCACCGGGTTGCGCCCTACACCCCATCGCACCAAGTGGCACTTAATAGGTTAGCAACCATAGATGATAAATGGCGTGAAGCCCGGCAAATTATCATAGCATGGCAGATCGCTGAAGGAACCTCACTTCTTTATAGAAGTAGAGGATGACGAAGATGACGATAACAACGGGAGTGGAGGTAAGTTTTAGTTCCTTGAGTAGTGTCCGCGCTATGTCCCAAGCAATTTAATTATGTTAACCCCATAATGGGTAGAACTCTTATAGAGTTGTCTCAGTTTTATTTCCTATATTAGTATCGTTCTAACTTTGTTTTGCGATGTTCCCGAAATTTCACGCGTTTCAATGGTATTTTTCCTACCCTCTTTATTTAAATGCTTTGAGGACAAAGCATGCTTTTGTTTGGGGGCATAGAAACACGTGTAATTAAGACATCCGCTACGATATAGATAGACATAATATGCATTTGTTTTCTAGTTAAAATTTCAAAAATTTAAAAATATAAATAAATAAGTCATGCTATACACTTAGGAATATTGGTATTGTTTCTTTCTCCATGCTTTTAACAATCTAGAAGTCTCACATAGCTGTTGCATCGTAATAATTGTTAGAAACTTAGGTTAATAATGTAGGTAATAATCTTTGCATCTATCTATAAATATATTACATGAGTATCTATGATTGTTAGCGAGAAGTTTCAAATCTAGGCTAGAGTACTTATTCTACAAATCCTGTGAGAATATAGCCTAAAAAGCCTTATATGAGCTAAAACATTTGAGAAATGACACAAGGGAGAAGTAAAATCCGGATAGAGAAATCACACGCCCACTTGCTTGATCACTAAACCATATCCTAAGTGAGAATTTAGGCGCTCTTTGGATCGATATAGCCGAAATTCAAACCTATGAATTATTTTCCGCTAGTCGCCACTCGAGCCTTTCATTAGCCCTTCCATAAACCACAATTCCTTTACCCTCGTTAAAAAACAAAAACAAAAAAAAAATAAAAAAAAAAAGAGAATAAATCAACCTACCCAATTTAGAATAAGTCCGAGAATAGAATGAGTGAAGAAAGAAGAAGAGAAAAACCCGTGTAAACAAAAAAATTGTTAGTTGCTTCAAAAATAAAGAAAAGAAGTTTCCATCCAAAGAAAAGAAAAATAGAAATAAAATAAAAACTCCAAAAAAAAAGAATAAAAAGGAGTCAAAAGCCAAAGAAAAGAAAAAGAAAAAAATATGGCTAAGGATGGAAACAAAGTATAGAAGCAAAAAAGAAAATAACAAGGTTTTCTCTAAGTTACATAATCTGAAGACTCTATTATCTCAGACTTGTCCTTTTGAATATCCATTTCCTTCCTTCTTAAACCACCGCTTAATCCCCTCGTAACACCTAATAAAGACCTCTAGCTCAATTAGGAATAGGTTAGTGTGATAGTAAGTGGCGATGTGTTTGATCGACCCCCGCTTCCTTTTGTCATTGAGATTGTAAGGTAAAGTGTACCCACTGCATTAATTGGAGTAGCTTAAACTTGAGTGGAAAAATCGAGTGTTGTTTCTTGACTATTATTGTGAGAACCTACTTAAGGACGCTTATTCCGAAGTTCTCGAAACAAACCTGCTAAACATTTGATAGTACTACTCATTGTATATATGTTTATTGTAGATGATTGATTATTACGCATATATTAACTTAGGGTTTTGACCGTTATTCTTGTGTAATTGCTAGAGAGATGTATAGATAGTTGAGCATGAATAAGGAAACAATAGTTTTATTTTCTTAGTCGCCAGTAGTATAGATGAAGTTTGTGAGTACCTTCATCGAAAACTCTCACGAGGCTATAACTCGTCCACTAGGGAATTCCTAGTGGTTTAAGGCTTTGTTGCATATGGTCAATGCAATCGCACTTTCAGCTAAACGAGATTAGGTAGAACTCCATTTTTGGTCACTTATTCTAATTTCTCATCTTTTGCTTGAGGACAAGCAAAATGCCGCTTTAAAGGTGGTTTGATAAGAGCCCAAAACTGTAGTTTTAACCCCTTAATAATCATCTTGTTAGACCAATTATGTGAATAATAAGTAAGAGTTAATACTTGATTAAGTGTTTTTTATGCATTTCGGGCTTCAAAGTCCATTATGTGCGAAATGTGCCACTTTAGCGAGATAAAGGAGCAAAAGTCAGAAGACACTTCGAATGCCATATCTTTGGACTCAGACCTCGGATTGAGGCCTACCTTATGTCAAAACGACCGGCTCGGAAGAGAGCTTTGCAATGGTCCAAGCCTTGACCCAATCAGAGGAGCAAAAGTGGACGAAAAGTCTGTGGAAGCCAACTGCAGCTGAAGAGGCCTTTTTGGATCGAAGAATTGGGTTTTGGGCCCGATTCTTGGCCATGGCTCCAAGCCCATGCATGATTTTGGATCTGAATGTATAAAACAAAAGCTTAATTTTTTGTTAATGGGAGATAAAATAGTAGAGAATTAGGGTAGATAGCTTAGAATAGAAAGTAGCCATTAAAATAGCTTCTAGATCTAGATTTAATTGTTTTATTTAATTAGTTTCAAATCCTTTATTAGATTAAACCCTTGGATCTTGTTCTTCAATTTGATTAGATCAATAAAGTAGTATTCTTTATCAATTTCGATTTTGTCAATTCCAATTCTAGATCTAATTTCAATTCATGTCCTTATTTCAATTTAGTCATTAAATTAGATTTCATTATTGTTAAATTAAGTAAATTTCAATGCTTTATATTATGTTTAGTTTTAATCTAAATGGAAATGATTATGAATGATTCAAGGCTAAACCTCCATTAGAGGGGTTGTGAAGCCCTGGATGAAAGCTTGATTCCGATTATCGTAGAAATCGCCGTATTTTTCTATTCCACTCTAGAAATGATTAGTTCACCATGAGAATGGGTTTAATTGTTCACATGCTAGTTATGAATTGGTAGAAATGCCATGTATAATTAGGGGATTAGGAATAACCAAATTGTTCTCTGCGCTTCATTCGATTACGACGATTAAATCTCGCCGTTAGTGGATTAAGTTGAGTTAAGGTGGAATCAATCCCCTCTAACTCCTTATCATAGAATCAACGTAGCCTTCCCATAATTATTTAGATAACCGACTAGTTGCATCTTGTGGGTAGTTGCATCGTAGTATAATTCCCTTCGTAAAACTTCTCATAGACTTAAAAACAACTAGTTAGATTAGAAAACATCCATGCTAGAGCACTAGGAGTGGAACGAACTTATCTACTCCACTATATCTCATAGGATTGAGAGTAGAAATCTTTGATAATTCAAGCACGTAAAAGTCAGTTTTAGTTTACTTACGTTGTGAATTCATCGTTCATTTCGTAGGTAGACAAATTCTATTTTCATTCTTATCAGGCATGTTAACAATTTTTGTCTTGCTTGGACTGTCGTTGTTTTGTTCTTGGATTATGGTTGAATTGTGCGTGGTGAACGTTGAGATGATTGGTGGTGGTGGGATTATAGTAGGAGTGCTGTGAAGGTTTGAACAGCCATTAATGACATTCAAAACAGAACCAAACCGTCATGTTTTTGTGTTTGAATGATTGTTTGGTATGACTTTTGTTGTGCGATTGTTGTTAGGTTGAGGTGGATTGTTGGAGAGTTGATTTCGTAGTGGGTTCAGGTTGTTGAAGCTCCAGAGAAGCCATTAATGGCGTCGATCCCGATTTACACAGTATAAGGGAATTGAGATTGGTTGGTATAGGTATGTAGGGTTTTCAAAAGGAATCAAATCGCTAGGTTAAAAAGTGGTGGCGAGCGATGGCTGGTGGTGGTTGACTGGTGGGAGAGGTGCTGTGAGGAGGAAGATGAACAGTGCGATTTTTGTTTTGGTTTGGGCTTGGGCCGAACTAAAAACGTGGGCTTGAATGTTTTAATTTTTGAAATTTCATTTTGGGCTTAAGTGTTAGCCTTTGGACCCTAGTCTTTGGGCTTTTGGGTTAGAGGAATTTAGGTCTGGTTGACTGTCGTTGACTGCTGTTGACCTGGTTGGTTGACTTTGACTGTTGACTAGGGTTGACTTTGAGCAGTTGACCCAGTTTGACGTTTAACTCGGATTATGATTCGGTCTATTAGGATAGGTCTAGGGCTATTAGCATGCTTGGCTTTAGGCTAAGACCTTTCTATATATACGTGTGTACGTGTATTAACTGCTATGTGATATTTCAGTATTTTATGATATGCAACGTTATGACACTTAAACATCAATCTAATTAATAACGCGTAAACCAAAAATACATGAAACAAGATACTCCTACGTTCTCTGAAATAATTTATGCAATAAAGTTCAATAATGCGTCAACAAATTTACCGCACTTTTTTGAACTCTCCACTCCTCAAGTTTTTGGGAAATGAGTTTTATGACTGATGATGTCATATGTTAGGTGGGCATTTATTAAATGTGCCATAAATAGCCTGTTAGCGTTATAAATGGGTGTTCATTGAATGTGTCATGAATGACTAGATTGTTTGGACTGCCCTAGAGAGGAACTAAGGTTAGTTGTATTCATTGATTGTACGGGTGTGCTTGGACTTGCATTTGAATACTTATAGGAAATCTACACCTGTTATATAAAATTTCTAACTTTCTTTTGCAGGAGGGTAGGAGTAAATAATATTTTGTGCAGGGACGCGGTCCTACCCTTATCTAGAAGTGGATATTGGTAAGTTTTAATTCAGTTACTTAGTTATTAAAATGAGTTATGATAATGAGTTAATAGAATGGAAGTCTTGCTTGGGAAGAAACTATGTCGGTTGAAATGATGGAATTACCTGTCTTCCAAGCTGAAAATGATTAAGTTATGGAAAAATATAAAGTGATTGTTTGGATAATTAAAGTATGATATTGTTTTATGTGGTTAGTCTACTCATACCAGCAAATTCCATTTTTGCTGACCCATGTTTGCTTTGTTTTGGCAACGTGGGTGTGTTCTTGGGAACATAGGTGGAAGGCAATGGAACCGTGACGTTTTGATTTGGATTTGTTTCTGGAGCAGTTTGGGAGTTTATTTTTATTAGGTCTGATCTTTTTGGAAGTATGTAATAACGTAGTTTCATATTCATATGACATGAGAATACGATGTTGAAGACCTATTATTCTTAGAGTTTTATATTGAGGATTTTTGGATGGAAGATAGTTTTTTAATAAAGTGAAATTGAGAAATTTTGGAGATTATTGTTGTTAAGTTGATTCTTTATGATGTGGGTTTTCGGTTTTTGTTTGTGTTGTATCCACCCCGTCATAGCCTGGGTTTTTAGACAATTTGAACATAGTGATTGTAATTGTTTAGAAATTTGGGCTGTGACATTTTTGGTATTAGAGCCTAGGTTAGCCTAGATTTAGAAGGTCTAGGTGATTCTCGGAATATGGTGATTGGGTGTGTTTGAGTTTAAGATGTTTGGAGTACTGAAGTCCGTTTTGTTTTAAGGTGATGGCTGGAGATGACAATGACGTTATTGGTACTGGAAGTAATATAATACCATATTTGCTGATTTGGGATCAATATTAACTCAGTTGGTACAAACTATTCAGAGGGGTCAACATGCTAATCTAGGGGATCCTTTTGCTAGGAGAAACAAGGATTTTGCAACTTTAGGAGGCTAGAAGTTCAAGGGAGAGAAAGGGGTCATTGATGCTGAGAAATGGGTTACTATGTGTGAGTCCGTGTTTGCTAAGATGCAACTCACTAAGGTGCAGAAGCAGGAGTTGGCTTCTCACCAGTTGGAGGGGTCAGCTTTATTTTGGTGGAGGTCTATCAAGGATAATGTAGATGTGGGAACTATGACTTGGGAGGATTTTCAGGTAAGATTTGAGGGAAGGTTTGTTCCTAATGCTGTTAAGGAGCAATTAACTGAGAAATTCTTTAATCTGACCCAAGGAGGGAAAACTGTTACGGAGTACGTGACTAAGTTCAATGAACTATCGAGGTATGCTCCTTATCTAGTGGATACCCAAGTAAAGAAGAACCAGAAGTTCATCCGTGGACTAGAGCCATATCTATCGAGTTATTTGATACCCTTTGATTTAGAAACTTTCGATCGCGTGTTAGATTTTCCATTAAGATATGAACAATTGGATAATGAATCCAAAGATGAGAGGTTTAAAGAGAATGCCTCAAAACAAGTCAGCTTTCACCTTATTTCTAGTCAACCACGGCAAGGGCAGAGAAAAAGTCGACATCATCTATATGATAGGCAAACAAGTAAGCATGTGAATAAGGACGTTAGTATTTCACTAAAGAAATTTGATGGTAATTGTTTGAACTGCGGGGAAGTTGGGCATACTATTCGAAGATGTTCTAAACCAAATGAACTAGTAGGCAAATGTTATAAATGTGGATAGTTGGGACACTATGCTAAGACTTGCACTGGTTAATGTTAGGTATGGTTGAATTTGTTGTTTACTAGTTCCTTTATTGGTACTTAGCATGTAAGAATTTATCGTATGATTATGAAAATAAAATGCTGGTTGTTTTAACGGTTAGTTTCTTATGAAATTTATAATCGAAATTGTTCAGCATGTTATAGTGTTGTTTTCTTAACGGAGTTTTCTATTTTAAGTAAGTATTGGAAAAAGAAGAAATTGTTATTTTAAAATTTCATATTTGAGTAAATTGGAATTATCCAAGGAATAAAGAAACCCTTTTGATAAAGGTTGAATTTGAATTTTTTTTTATATTGTCCAAGTTATGTATATCGTTGGTGTGTGATCCAATATACATAACATCTCTCTGTATGCATCGTTGGAGTTGATCCAGTGTGTACATATACACCGTTGGAGTGTGATCCAGTATGCATACCACACATCGTTGGTGTTTGATCCTATGTGATGGTAGAGAGCTAGTATGCATCGTTGGTGTGTGAACCAGTGTATACTTGCACATCATTGGTGTGTGAGCCAATGTGTATGCATCACATTGTAGGTGTTTGATCCAATGTGATAGTGGACATAGTATAGGTCGTTGATGATATGAATCAGCCTATATAATGTAAAAGTTTTTTTTTTTCGAACATGTGGTGTTTGTGAGACACTGAGAGAAATGTGGATATATTTGTAAACACCAAGATGGTGGATGAAACATATGAGTTTTTAAACTAATAGTTTTGACAGGGAAGTTCGTTGAAAAGAAAATTATTATATGTATATTTATTGTTAAACGCCTTGGATTAGTTGGGAAATACTAAGAGTGGAACTAACTGCCTCGGTGTGAGAGGAACTACCTTGCCTTCTTTGTATGATTTAACTCGAAGAATATGAGTTTTTCTAAATTGAGAAATAATGAGTTTACTTAAGTGTTGGCAATAGAAGAAACTAATTACGTTTATTCTTTTAAGTTGTGTATACTTGCGTATACACGTATGTCTCATTTCTGATATTGGTTTACTATGATCATTGGGTGAAAGCTGTAAATGATGTGTTTAATTTAATCTCCCTGCTAACATGTTTTACATTATTGTTTAAAATTTAGTTGTTGGGATATAATCTGTTGACTTTATACTCTATAAAGATTTATTGTTTGACGTACTGTCTGTTTGGTTAATCTACAATCTACCTTGAATCTCGGGTCGAGATCCTTTTAAGGTGTGTATATTATAACACCCCGAGTTTTATTCTTTTATTTTTCCTAATAATAATAATAATGGATAATAGATAAAATAAAATAGGATAAGTGTTAGTAGTAATAGGAGACGTGGGTTTATGGGATAAACCTTCTTCCCTATTTCGGGGGTTTTTTAAAAACAAAAAAGAAACAAAATAGGGTTGGTAAAAAACAGAGAGTTTTACAGAAAAGAAAGTTTCACATAGAGGAAAGGGATGAGAGAAGTTTTTCTGGAAATCTACGAATAGCTAGCTGACAGTCGGAGCTAATCACGGGTGAGTAGATATTTTAATTTTTAGTAAACTATTGGATTTTCTGGTGGCTTCCAACCTATACTGCACTATACTAGATTTCTATCGAGAATACAAGTTTTATACTGTCTTGTTTTGTTATTCTCGAACCATGCTGGATATTGTTATACTGTCGAAACATCGATACGCAAAAACTTTAGTGATTTCGGATTTGATTATTAAACTAACCAATGTAGTTATTAATATATATCATCAAGGGCCTTAGTATCAGTAGAATGGTTGATTCTCTGTTTGAGTGTGGGCGTGTTAACAATTTTTGTCTTGCTCGGACTGTCATTGTTTTGTTCTTGGATTATGGTTGAACTGTGCCTGGTGAATGTCGAGATGATTGGTGGTGGTGGGATTATAGTAGGAGTGCTGTGAAGGTTTGAACAGCCATTAATGGCATTTAAACCAGAACCAAACCATCATGTTTTTGTGTTTGAATGATTGTTTGGTATGGCTTTTGTTGTGCGATTGTTGTTGGGTTGAGGTGGATTGTTGGAGAGTTGATTTCATAGTGGGTTCGGGCTGTTAAAGCTCCAGAGAAGCCATTAATGGCGTCGATCTCGATTTACACAGTATGAGGGAATTGAGATTGGTTGGTATAGGTATGTAGGGATTTTCAAAAGGAATCAAACCACTAGGTTAAAAAGTGGTGGCGAGCGGTGGCTGGTGGTGGTTGATTGGTGGGAGAGGTGCTGTGAGGAAGAAGATGAACAGTGCGATTTTAGTTTTGGTTTGGGCTTGGGCCGAGCTAAAAACGTGGGCTTGAATGTTTTAATTTTTGAAATTTCATTTTGGGCTTAAGTGTTAGCCTTTGGACCCTAGTCTTTGGGCTTTTGGGTTAGAGGAATTTAGGTCTAGTTGACTGTTGTTGACCTGGCTGGTTGACTGCTATTGACCTGGTTGGTTGACTTTGACTGTTGACCAGGGTTGACTTTGAGCAGTTGACCCAGTTTGAACTTTTAACTCGGATTATGATTAGGTCTATTAGGATAGGTCTAGGGCTATTAGCATGCTTGGCTTTAGGCTAAGACCTTTCTATATATACGTGTGTTCATGTATTAACTGCTATGTGATATTTCAGTATTTTATGATATGCAATGTTATGACACTTAGACATCAATCTAATTAATAACGCGTAAACCAAAAATACATGAAACAAGATACTCCTACGTTCTCTGAAATAATTTATGCAATAAAGTTCAATAATGCGTAAACAATTTTACCGCACTTTTTTGAACTCTCCACGCCTCAAGTTTTGGGAAATTAGGTTTATGATTGATGGTGTCATATGTTAGGTGGGCATTTATTGAATGTGCCATAAATAGCCTGTTAGCGTTATAAATGGGTGTTCATTGAATGTGCCATGAATGACTAGATTGTTTGGACTGCCCTAGAGAGGAACTAAGGTTAGTTGTATTCATTGATTGTACGGGTGTGCTTGGACTTGCATTTGAATACTTATAGGAAATCTACACCTGTTATATAAAATTTCTAACTTTCTTTTGCAGGAGGGTAGGAGTAAATAATATTTTGTGCAGGGACGCGGTCCTACCCTTATCTAGAAGTGGATATCGGTAATTTTAATTCAGTTACTTAGTTATTAAAACGAGTTATGATAAAGAGTTAATAAAATGGAAGTCTTGCTTGGGAAGAAACTATGTCGGTTGAAATGATGGAACTACCTGTCTTCCTAGCTGAAAATGATTAAATTATTGAAAAATATAAAGTGATTGTTTGGATAATTAAAGTATGATATTGTTTTATGTGGTTAGTCTACTCATACCAGCAAATTCCATTTTGCTGACCCATGTTTGCTTTGTTTTGGCAACGTGGGTGTGTTCTTGGGAACATAGGTGGAATGCAGTGGAACCGCGGCGTTTTGATTTGGATTTGTTTCTGGAGCAGTCCGGGAGTTTATTTTTATTAGGTCTTATCTTTTTGGAAGTATGTAATAACGTAGTTTCATATTCATATGACATGAGAATACGATGTTGAAGACCTATTATTCTTAGAGTTTTATATTGAGGATTTTTGGATGGAAGACAGTCTTTTAATAAAGTGAAATTGAGAAATTTTGGAGATTATTGTTGTTATGTTGATTCTTTATGATGTGGGTTTCAGTTTTTGCATGTGTTGTATCCATCCCGTCATAGCCTGGGTTTTTAGACAATTTGAACATAGTGATTGTAATTGTTTAGAAATTCGGGCTGTGACAGTTGTGGTAGTTAGGTTCTAAGATTTTTGTTACGTACGTAATTTATTCAGGTGGCATACCTTCATGTCTCATAATAATTCTTGACCTATCTCATGCTAGTATACTTAATTGTACTGAAACTCAACGTTTCTCGTTATAATAAAATCCACATTATCACGTGCCAATACTATTCATTGCACGATATCCAAGCATCTCTATATCAAATCTCAAATATATTTTTATTTCATGTGCCAATTAATTATTGCACTAAGCCACAATCCCGTAGGAAATATCTACAATTATTATACTACCTCATAATAGCATCTCACAGAAATAATAATGGAGCGTTTACCTTTATTTCTCCCAAAAATATTGTATTTAATAGATATCCTAATATATAATATCATTTAACATGACAACCTAACACTTTCAACATACCACATAATGTCGCAATAACTCCAAATGTATCGCATAATATTTTTATAGCGTTTTAGGAATATTATGTCTCCTAAAATTTCTATCTCATCACGTGTCAAAAAAAAATACACAATATCAACGTCAAATCTTTCTTAGATAATGACAACCAAATTTATACAAGCTTCCACAGCATTTTAACATTGGATTTGTCCATACAATTTACAATGTAAAATGTAGCACAATTAAACAGTCAAAGCTCAAAGCTCAAAACCAAAACCCAAAAGTTTAAATATTGAAAGATCCATTTGGATCTATATTAAGTCTTATGGACTGCCCCAAACAATTAAGTGATTCGGCCCAAAGAAAGCTAATAGATTTCGGCCCAAGCCAACTGAAAATAAAACTGAAATTGGCCCAAAACACAAATGGGTTCGGCCCAAAGAATACATGAAATTTTGTCCCAAAGACTAAACTGAAAATGCCCAAACAACTAACTTGTTTCGGCCAACCAAACAAAATAGAATCGGGCCCAAAGAAAACCAATAAGGCCCAAAGACTAACTAATGTAGTATGGCCCAAAACAAAAATTAAATTTCGGCCCAGCAACTAAATAGATCTGGCCCAACAACTTAAACCAAAGACTTTGGCCCAAAGCCAAAGCCCAACTAAACTAACAGTCGTCTTCCTCCCTCCAGCAGCTTCTTCTCCTCCACGTTCCAGCTCGCACCCGCCACCAACTCTCCTCCTTCCCCTCTTTTACCCTAGCGGTTTTGACCCTTGTGAAAAACCCTATCTTTCCATACCCACAAAAGTCGATTCCTTTCACCTCCAAAAGTCGACCCCTGACCGCTATTAACTCCTCCTTCTAGCTTTCAATCAACCACCCAAACCTCCTCATTACCACCATTCATCAATCAACCAATCCACAATACTAAATAACAGTTAAAACTACCATATCAACACCACCACACCACGAGAGTTCCACAAAAAATGTAGGACGATTTCTTGCTATTGGACTCGCGACGCTATTGACGACTCCTTCCGAGTTCCAACAGTTAAATCCAGAGTTTCAAGGATTTAGTAAATAACTATACTACCATCTAACTTAACCAGTCCAAATATTTTCACAGGAGGAGCAAAATAACGAAAATAGGGAAAACACAAAAACTGAGCAAGAACCAAAACTCTAACAGTAACGCTTTTGTGAAATCTATTTAAAAATAATATAATTACTCATCGGTATTAAAAGCTCCACGAATCCCTCATAGTCCAAATCGTCGTGCTCCAACTCTCTAGCAAACGAGCCGTCTCCATTTTATTTTATTTTTATCTAAAAAAATCCTATTCTCTGGAAAAATATGAATATATACCTGGGTTTGAAACCTAAGCCCAATACAGACTCAGGCCCAAAAATTAGGCCCACGTATCTCAAATCCAATCCAACAAATTTTAAATAAATAAATAAATAAATTAATAAATAAATAAATACAAATTACAAATACGGACGTTACACTTTTACCCGAAGAGATAGAAAGTTCTTTGCTGGGGCGGTGGGGCGAGAAGATGGAGATGCGATAGGGGTACGGTGGGTTATGAGGAAACCGAGATCCGACTCTACTTGTGGGGAGGCTCACCAGGAGAGGGGACTTCCATAGTAGAAGGGACTTCCATCACCTCGTCATCCAAGTCACTATCAAACAACTTTATCTTGGTGATATCCATGGCTTGGCTTGTAGAGTCTGCAGATTGAGTTTCGGCGGAAATGTATTGATCTTCCCAAGCAGAAATAGATTTGAAGGAAGGGATGACGTTTTGGCTGGAGTGAGAGTGCAGTTCACCTTGAGCTTTACGAACTACGGCGGCCAAAGCTTGGGCACGAACCTGGGATGTGGAAGTCTTGGTGGTGAATCCGCGGCTAGCAGGATTACGGGAGTTGCCTTTTTTGGGCTGAGATATTTTCTTTGACGGAGGAGAGGCACGAGATTTTCTTTCTTCAGGAGGGGGAGGGCGGTAAAATGGAGCAGAGTACGTTCCAAGAGAGTGAAGCTTAGGGTCAGACAACAGTGGAGTACCAAGATTAGGGTGTATGCCTAGAACATCGGATTGAGCAGATCCCAGACCACAGAGTTGTTGGAAAACACCTAAAGTAATTCCAACGTAGATGCACGACTTAGAATCAGTCCTCCAATAACCTACGCAAGGAGATGGCAAAAGTTTGTTTAGTGATAGAGATTGTACATAAAAAGGAAAATTAGGAAGGAAACTGCACCAGAACAGTCATTTTCTAACATACCAAAAATTTATTTATGTTACCAATTTTGTCACGAATATATATGTTACTTAATGAAGAATTGGTTAGTAAATATCGAAAAATAAATATTTAATCGAGTGAGCGAAGCGAACGATTTTGGGAAAAGGGGGGCTATGCGAGACAAAAACCAACTTGGTTGGTTTCTGTCTGTCTGTCCTCATCTTCTCTCTTATTTTTTTTTCGCCCAAATACCTTTCTCCTTCGCCCACCTCTCTCTCTCCCCCCCGCATCACCCAACTCTCTCCCTCAGCCGCAGCTCCGCTCACTCCCCACTGCCACGCAGTATACTAGTAGCTTATCACGGTTATTTTGTGGGCAATGTCTAACGTATTTATCCGTGAGTAAAGTTTCAAAATAGCTGAAAAATATCGAAAACAGTAATTAAAAAAAAAATAGAAGCTGACGGCTTTTAATCACGCACCGATCTCCTTTACTTTTATCTCTTTTTTCATTCTCTCTCTCTCGCCAAGAAACTCTGTAATTTCATTCTCTTCTCCGATTAATCCATTTTGTTCTCTCCTTCGATCCCAATTAATTGGAAAATATAATCCTAATCGCCCAGATGAACTGGTAAGCAAATTAATCCCAGTCCCATTTCTAGCAATTTGTTTTTTTTTTTTTTTTTAAATTTATGCATTCTTGATGGTGGTTGACCTACTGCTACTGAAGAAATATTTGTGGTTTTGTTTTGGATCGTTTGAACAAGCGTTTGTTAAGAGATTTTGTCAAGTAACCAGAAACTTCAATGAAGAAATTCTGTAAGCTATCTTCACAATCGTATGTTTTTGTTTGTTATAATTTCCTTTCCTTTCCTCATATTCGCTATGTCTACTTGTTAAATCTTTCTTGGTTTAATAGATTGTTTGGAAAAGTCTTTTTTTTTTTTTTTTGATTTATTTAGTGATATTGTCGTTTTAATTCTATTCTCTGTATACTTGAATGACTGTAAATTTTAATATTTATTATTTTCAATACATAATGAAAGGGCTCGAGGGTGAATACTCTGATCTGACTAGCAAATTTGGGTGGAGGGATACATGCTCACTCTGGGTCATCTATCTAATAAGATAGGGATTTTTTAAGCACTAAAAGACAAAACTATAATAAAGGACGGTCAGGATCATTTCTAGCAAAATCCCACGGCGTGGGTTCGAGCCCAAAAAAACATTAGTTTCGGTTTTTTTTACCAAAACACATCTTCTCACCATTTCTCTCACTTTGGGGTTTTACTCACCATCCTCCAATTACTGTGCAGTGCCTTTATTATTAACCACTGTTTTACTTATGTTTATATTTAGTTATTGCTATTCTATGATTCACTTTAAATTACCAAATGTCATTTGGTTTACTTGAGTGAATGATTTGATCTATTCTTGATAGAGTGTGTTTGCAGTACTCTTTCATAAGGTCCTATATTCTAGCATTGAGGTATGTCTTTAATGGTTAAAAGGAAACATTGTTCTGGAAGGTGAAGATGATGTTCTTCCTTTGGTCTTAATTGGTAAGACCTAGGGATGCGAGTAGTACATTTTAATCTTATCACGTGACTATGATTGTGTGCATCATATGTTTTTAAAAGATATATAGGACCTGGTTAGGGCACCTGACACTCTTTCAGATACATGCAACTTCCGTGCTGTTACTTTTGGAGTTCATCACTTTTCAATAAGCACTGTCTAGAGAAAATCACAGCAAAATCCTATTGTGAAGTTTTAGCCAAACAATATGTGCCGAAGTTTTAGCCAAACAATATGTGCTTCACAGAAATTATTTGTTATTGTTAATATTAAGAGGATATTGTCAGATAAATAATTCCCTCTAGGATGCATTATTTAGTTGGGTCTATCTAAATAGGATACAAATGATTGATATGAGTTTATGGTTATAGATATCTGAACTTTTCCAACTAAAAGAATTTTTAGGAGCAATTCTATCTTGAACACCTTAATATAGGGTTATAGCATAAATTAT
Source organism: Coptis chinensis (assembly GCF_015680905.1). Classification (NCBI taxonomy): domain Eukaryota; kingdom Viridiplantae; phylum Streptophyta; class Magnoliopsida; order Ranunculales; family Ranunculaceae; genus Coptis; species Coptis chinensis. The sequence continues at coordinate 92,832,164 of NC_141458.1, read as the reverse complement.
AAACTGATGTGTGCAACCTCCTGGCCACCCTTCCTATTAATGTGCTCTGTTGAAAGTGTACTCTTATGATATTTGGTATTCACTATTTTAATTTGTTCACTTTCTTAGGCCATATTCGAGAGATTTGACAAAGACCGCAGTGGAAAAATCGACACAACGGAACTGCGGGATGCTCTTTACAGTCTAGGATATGCAGTACCACATTCTATCCTCCAAGTTCTGATATCGAAGTACGATGATGGAAGTGGCAGGAGGGGTGAACTAAATTTTGCCAGTTTAGGAGTATGAGAAGAAAATTTTCAGTTGGAATCCAGTTTAGGAGTGGATGACCATAGCAAGACTTGGAATAGTCAAGTTGATAGTGGATTGGACGACCATAGCAAGACTTCCTTGCTACTGTTTGGTTTGATACTTTGATAATCTAAAGCCGTTTAAGGTGAATTTTATTGAACCCTCTAGCTTATTTGTTTTTTATTTTCAAATTACGAAATTGGTATCAAAGAAATGTGTACCATTTTTTAGCTTCGTGCTGGCGTCGTTGTTGGAGGTGGAGACAACTTCCGAGAGATCGAAACTGGCGTCGTTGCTATTCCGCAGTCACAAAGTATTTTGTTGTTCCGATTTTAAGGTGAAATTTATTGAACCCTCTAGCTTATTTGAATTTTTCTTTTTGAATTTTATTAAACCCCCTAGCTTATTTGTTTTTTCTTTTTGAATTAAGAAATGGGTATTTGTTAACTTTGTGCTGGTGTGCTATTTTTTTTTTAACTTTGTACTGCTGTCGTTACTAGAGCGTTTAATGGGGTTATTTTCGAATTCCTTTTTTTACCATCGATAGTGGAGAATGACAGAAGTTAAAATGTAGACTTAATTAGAATTAGAATTTTCTTTATTAATTCCTAGATATATATCGGTAGTGGAGAATAGATGGTTAAAATGTAGACTTAATTAGAATTAGAATTTTCTTTGTTAATTTCTAGATATATCTCGACAACTCAAACTCTTGCCAATTTGTTATAATTTCAATCTATCTAATAGGAAGTGGAGAATCCTTTTATTTAATAGGAAGTGATTTTATTTAAATTGACCGTTCAGAAGTAAGTGAAGGCAATTTCTTACTTCGTTCCACTGGTGGTCTTACTTTAGTGGGAAAAGTCTACGAGCATTGCTGGTTGGTTTCCTTTTTATATTTTACTACTTTGAGTCTTTCTTTGCTGCTATTTGATTAGAGCTCCGTTTTGATTCTTTAACTTTATGTTTCCAATTTTTTTGCGAATTGGCGCTTCCTAGGCAATCATGGTTAAAGAGTGCATTGAAGAGAGAGGAAGGGAATCGTTAGTTCACCCAGCCAATTCCATAGCAGAAACTCCCAATCTGGTATATGTGCCTCCACATCGAAGAAATGTTGTGTCTCCTAATCTGGTATATGTGCCTCCTAATCGAAGATCAACTGCGACTCCCAATATTTTATTTGTTGTGCCTCCTAATCGAAGATCTAATGCGGCTCCGAATAGGTTATCTGTTGTTGTGCCTCCTAATCGAAGATCTAATGCGGCTCCGAATAGGTTATCTGTTGTGCCTTCTAATCGAAAATCTCCCGCAGCTCTTAATAGGTTATCTGTCGTGCCTCCTAATCGAAGCTCTCCTGCGGCTCTTAATAGGTTATCTGTTGTGCCTCCTAATCGACGATCTCCCGCAGCTCCTAATGTGTTATCTGTTGTGCCTCCTAATCGAAGATCTACTGCGTCTCCCAATCTCTTATCTATTGTGCCTCCCACTCAAAGCTCTATTGCACCTCCTAATCGGAGATCTATTGCACAACGTCTTCGAAGAGAAAAAGATATCGATAAAAGGACTATAGCACAACAAAATCGAAGACGGAGGGAAAGAGACGTTATGTCTGATTACATATCAGATTCCTTTAAGAAGACGAGGTCAACGTACGAAGTTGGGTCCTCTTCATCTATCACGGAAGATGTCACAATGCAAAGTTGTGAGGATAACAATATGTAAGTCAAGTGCTTAAATTCTCACTCTTTTGTTAGGTTTCAACATACCGTAAAGCGTGATATATCATAGGTCTATTTTTGCAGTGATCATGATATGACTGGATTTGATGAAAGTGAAGAAGAAATTCTTAATCCTCATAGAGGCCATGTGCTTCCTGTTCCAAATCGCCGCCACTTTCTGGGAAAGATGGATGTTCTCTGTCCATTTTGTTCGGCCCTTCATTGGAAAGATGAACAGTTATCAAAATCAAGGCACAACCGACCTTTATTTGGAACTTGCTGTTTACAAGGAAAAGTTAAGCTACCGCTTCTTTCTCCACTACCTTCGGCACTTAAATCTTTATTCGAAGGATCTAATAAACGTGCAAGATTATTCCGTGAGCAGATTCGGCAATACAATGTGTGTAATGCCTTTACCAGTCTTGGTTGCAAATTTAACGATCGTGTGTTACATGGGCGTGGTCCAACCTCATTCACTGTCCATGGGGAGTTGCGGCACCAAATCGGTTCATTGTTGCCTGATCCGGGGATGGAACCTAAGTTTTCGCAACTTTATATTTATGATCCCCTAGCTGCTTTGGATCACCGCCACAATCGCAACCCGAATTTGTCAAGAGAAGTGTTGAAAACTGTACAAGAAACTCTTCTGCAGACCCACAAGTTTTGTGATATCTATAAGCAAGCATTTGAGGTTTTAACTGAAAATGCTTCTGAGAATAACAATGTTCCGGTCCATCTACACTATGATCCGCGTTCGGATAGACGAAGGTACAATCTTCCGACAACTGATGAGATTGCAGTGATATTGCTTGGAGATGGGAGTAAGGTTGATGCCATGCGTGATATTGTACTTCGCTTGAGAGGAGGGCATGAGTTGGAACGGATAAGCGAATGTCATCCCGCTTATTTTCCTTTGCATTATGTTCTTATGTTTCCTTATGGGGATTTGGGTTGGTCACCTGATTTGAAGTTGTGGGACGTCAAGGGAAATGTTCCAAGTAATGCAAGACTCACCCAATTATTGTATTACGCCTACCGTTTTTGTTTGAGCGACCCGAGTACTCATCCATCTTGCTGGGGTGTAAATTGTTGCATGAATTTTTGGTTGATGCTTGGGCTGCATATGAACAGAACCGTCTGCGATACATTAGACTAAATCAAGACACCATCCGTTCGGATGTGTACAAGTGCTTGACAGATGTTGCACTTGAGGGATTAAGTCCTGATCAAATTGGCCAACGGTTCATTTTGCCTTCCTCGCATGTTGGAAGTCCAAGGCACATGTACGAGATTTTTCAGGATTCAATGGCTATCACCCGGCACTATAAGCACCCAGATATTTTTCTTACGGTGACTGCAAACCCTAATTGGCAGGAAATTAAAGATGCGCTCAAGGAACACCAGACTTCGACACTTCGGCCTGAAATAGTTGCACGGGTATTCGAGCTGAAACGAAAAGCAATTATGAAAGAAATCTTGAAGAATGATATCTTCGGCCGGGTGGTTGCATATGTCTATACCATTGAATTTCAGAAGCGCGGTCTTCCACACATGCATTGCCTTTTATTTCTCGCGCATGATGACAAGATCCGAAACAGTGAGCAAGTGGATAAATTTGTATGTGCCGAATTCCCAGACCCCGACACCCACCCTGCATTGTTTGAAACAGTGAAGAAGTGCATGGTTCATGGCCCCTGTGGTGATCGAGATCCGAGTGCTTCATGTATGGAAAATGGTCGATGCACCAAAGCCTATCCAAAAGAGTTTGTGGAGGAAACAATTATGGATAAAAAAGGGTACTCCATTTACCGAAGGCGCGACACTGGCAAGAAATATTATGTGAAGAGGAAGAATAAAATGGTTAAAGTTGATAATGGAGATGTTGTTCCCTACAATGCATATCTGTTTGAAATGTTTGACTGCCATATCAATGTTGAAGTTTGTGCATCGTGTCAAGCTATTAAATATATTAACAAGTACATCTACAAAGGCTATGACAAAGCAACAGTGGTGGTGGCAGGAACAAATGATGAGATTCAGCAATATATCGATGCAAGGTACATTGGACCAACAGAAGCTGCATGACATCTATTTCAAAATCCAATGCATAAAGAGTTTCCAAGTGTCCAACGATTGGCGCTTCATTTGGAAGGCATGCATAGGGTTGTTTCCAATAGCAAAGAACCTATGGATGCAATTCTTGCCCGAGCCAGAGACCAAACTTCAACACTGACAGCTTTCTTTAAGCGTTGTGCTGAAGATCCAGATGCACGAGCATATACCTATCAAGAATTTCCACGACACTATGTTTTCCACAAAGACTTTCAAGAGTGGACTCCTAGGACTCAGGGACCTTCCATTGGTAGGATGTATTTTGCAAGCCCTAATGCCGGGGAGCGGTTTTATCTACGCTTACTACTTACTGTTGTAAAAGGGCCTACCTCCTTAGCATATCTTTATAAAGTCGGTGATACCGTGTACAACACATACAAAGAAGCATGTATTGCCCGTGGGCTGTTGGAAGCTGATGATGAGTGGATACAATGCCTAGAAGAGGCGGCGATAATGAAAACTGGATATCAACTGCGGAGGTTGTTTTGTATAATTCTTTTAGAGTGTCATCCGTTACGACCAGATCTACTTTGGAGCAAATTTGCATCGAGTATATGTGATGATCTTGGACATTGGCTTCGAACAAAGCACGACATCCCAGATCCAACTGATGAGCAAATAACAGATTACGGCTTATATCTGGTGGAACAAATCCTTTTAGAATCTGGGAAGACATTGGAAGATTTCCCGCCCATGCCAAAGCAAAAAAAGGATTGGAGCAAAATTGTTGGCAATAGGCTCATTTGGGAGCAACGCCAACTTCAGCATGAAGGCATATGAGAAGAGGCTACAATTGATGTGAGTTGTCTTAATGACGAACAACTTCATGCTTACACTGCTGTGATTGATTCAGTATTTGGTGACAAGGGCAAACTTTTCTTTTTGAATGGAGCAGCTGGTACAGGGAAAACTTTTTTGTATAATACAATTGCAAAGGCCTGCCGCAAAGATGGGTCTTATTGTCATCATGGTGGCATCATCGGGAAATTGCATCTCTGTTATTAATCGGTGGGCGACCGCTCATTCTACATTTAAAATTCCAATTGATGTGATGGATACCACTTTTTTTGCGGCTTCACTAAACATTCTCGACCTTTGTCGACCTATTTAAAGAAACAAAACTAATTGTTTGGGACGAGGTGCCCATGCAACATAGATCTTGTGTTGAGGTGGTGGATAGAACACTTCAAGATATTTGTGGAAACAAGAAGATATTTGGTGGTATCACTACAGTTCTTGGTGGTGATTTTCGACAAACACTGCCTGTTATACCGTTAGGTCAGAGAGAGCAATTTGTTGGTGCATCACTACGGCACTCTTTCCTTTGGAGTTATTTAGAAGTTTTGCACTTGGTACAGAACATGCGGCTTGAAATGGCAGAGTCCGAGAATGTCGAATTCGCCGATTTTTTGTTGGAGGTGTGCTACTAATGCCTTCTAATTAGAATGTTTTTTTCTCCATTAGTTCCATATATAAACGAACTATTTTAGAAACTAATGAATTCATTTTTTGCTTTGATTCATTTAGATTGGTTCGAATCCCAAAGAATGCGTACAATTGCCGAATGGAATACGCAAGTGTACCAATATCCAAGAACTCATCTTCTCTGTCTATCCCCAATTGGATGTTATGGACACACCGTCTCCAAATTTCTTAACTGATCGCACTATTCTTGCTGCCCGTAATGATGATGTGAGTGCAATTAATGAGGTTGCACTGAATTTGTTTCTGGTGAAGCGGCAGAGTATTTGGTCTGCAGATAAAATTATCGAAGATGATATTGATAATCCAAGTGGGGCTCACTATCCCACCGAAGTTTGAACTCCCTCGACCCTTCTAGCTTACCACCTTTCAATCTCAAGTTAAAACCGGATGCCCTATAATGTTGCTTTCGGGAACATAGCACCTAAAGATGGCCTTTGCAATGGGACCGACTTATGGTGCTTCAATAATGTGCAGTAAAGTCCTTCAAGCCAAAATTTTGACTGGAGAGAAAGCTGGAAATCCGGTACTCATCCCAAGAATATCTCTGGCTCCCTCAAATGCAGAGTTGCCTTTCAAACTATCAAGACAACAATTCCCTGTTCGACTAGCTTATGCCATGACAATTAATAAGTCGCAAGGCTAGTCAGTGAAATATGTTGGCATTGATTTGAGGACACCGGTTTTCAGTCATGGGCAACTTTATGTGGCCATGTCCAGATGTACTTCTTCAAAAAGAATATCCATTTTTCTTCCACCTAATGTAAGAAATTGCACTACAAATGTCGTATACCCAGAAGTTCTCTAAGGACATCGATACCAATGAGAAAAGGCAAGTGAGAAATTAAAAAAATGTTACTTTTATTGGTTTAGAAAATAAAGAATATATTGTATCCATATATATGTTATGTAAGTTTTTATGATAGTTTTTTTTTGTTGATGATAGCGTGGATACTTAAAAATAAGAATAGAGATTATTTTATTTTGAGAACCATCTCTTTTGTAAACAATATGCTAAATGTATCAAGTCTAAAAAAATCATGTGTATGTGGTTTGTTTGCAGGTACCAAGTTAAATTGCCATAATTTTTCAGCAACATGATTGTAGTCTTTGCTCCATGGTGCATTTATCCATATGGTAGCAGAATGGTGTGAAAAGTATGTATAGAGGGGAGAATGAGAGAAATGAAGAACTCGATAAGTGGGCGTGGAGTATTTATTTTATTTTATTGTTCTATTTCATTACTAGAATTAGCCCCAGGTGAAAAATTATGCAAAGTCTTCTTTAATATTTAATGAGTTGTCTTTTAGTTTTAGAAGTAATTTGTGTTATGTATAAATATGAAGTTATATATTTTGGTATGGTTGATCTATGAGAATTGTATTGTTTGATTTTCAGGTTATGACAGGATTTAGGTTTTTGAAATGTTGAAAATGCAAAGGAGACTCTGCTGAATTTTTTTATTTTTTTTTAAAAAAAAATGATGATGCTCTTAATTGAAGACTCTCTCCCTTTATTTTCATCATTCTCATTCTGATATGTACTGAATTAATGAATGTATAAGGATATGTGTAATGAGTTGGTTTGTGAGAAATGAAATACATAGAATTGCAATAATTAAACTCACTTGAATATGCGTATGAAATGGTTATGAAGTATAAAACTGTTGGAAATGGTTATATCATCGATCCAATGCTACCATAGAGATGGTCTCTCTTGGGATGTTGTTCAAAAGCAATATGTCTAGAGTGCCGACTGGCACGGGCATTCACTAGTCTCTAACAATGAAAGCTTTTGGTTTTCCAACTCTCAATAATTTAACCATTCCAAACCATAATCTCCACAAACTGAAACAGAGAACACGTGACTTGCTGTTTTCAAAACATCTGTTCTCAAACTGAAACGCAGTTACAGAAGCCAGCAACATGTACGTACTCAAAACTTTCTTACATTGTAGTGATGTTTTTAGCTGATGGGTATTTGTTGTATTGATTTTAGTTTCAGTTTTCTAAAATGGGGTTGGATTTGTTTTTCAGAATTCTAGCTAGTTTTCAAGTGAGAGTTGATGGTGGAGATAGTGAAACTAAGCAGGTGAATGAAATGACTGCTGCTAGAAAGAGATGGGAATCTCTGGTACTTTTTGTCACCACTATTTTTTAATGCCTTTTATACTTGTTCACATTATTGACATTGTGTTTCACACCTGAAAAACCCTGGGAAACGATCAATAATACTTATCTAAGAGGAGTCCGTTAGAGAGGCAGAGAAATGAGCATTAACTCTTTGGGTTACTCGTGGATCTCTACCAACATATATCTGAAAGTCTAATTGCACACTCCCAATGCACCCCAATGAGTTGATTGGTTGGTGCATAAGCTGACTACTGAGTTGATTTTGTGCTACTCAAGTGTGTGTCAGGACCCAAGATGGATGAACCAGCAAACAAATTTTTGTTAGAGAAGTGGAAGAATGTGGATGCACTCTATGGCAAACCTACAGGATCAAATGATAATGGTGAGGAACATTTTTACAGAAAATACAAGGAATTCAGTACTTATAATCTTCCAGATGAGTATTGTAATGTACGCGTCATTGGATGATTTTTTTTCTTGGTTGGTATTCCTTCAATGATATGCTACTGTGAAGTTATTAGCTTTTTAAGTCACTTAATTTGCAAAGGCTCATAATCTTTATTTCAGGTACTGGTTATATGCTGCTATTATGTTCAAGTGCTTTCTTGTGACAAATGATGAGATGAGAGAAGGGCATCAGGTCAGGAAAGAAAAAAGTTTAGGTTTTAAATTAGTTTTCCAACTATTCTAAATGATGGGCTCAGTGGCTCACTAAAGAGAAACAATAGACTTAAATTTGAACTCTTTGTTCTACGTGAATCATGAACTTGTTGTTATGCTTATGAACTGGGTGTTTGTTTTCCAATTATCTTTCTTTTATTTTTAGTTATCATGATGTATTCTGGTGATGGAGTCATTCCCACAAAATCTTTTATTGACATGTTTAGTAGTAATTAAATAGGGTCGCGGTATTGACACCCTACTTTTTGGAATTGGCACCCCTTTGCCAATTCAAAGGTACTGACACCTCTCCATTAATCACATAAAAAAACACACGGCAAGAAGCTGCCGCGAGATCGCACAATCTACGGCATCGGGTTGCCGCGAGATCCCATATCCCACGGAAGGTGGTTGTCGTGGGTCATTTTTCTTTTAATTTTTTTTTAATTGTGTTCACTAAAATGGAGTCTTTGTTTGTGTTAATTATCAAAACTTTTCTTTATTAATTTGATCACAAGTTTTTCTTATAGCATATGAAATATATTTGCCGCGAGATAGCAAAATTATGTTTCGATTGTACATTTTTTTTTTGTCATGGTTTTTGTGTTGTTCTTGGAGTGTATAAAGAAACTTTAAAGAAAAACATTAGGTATTAATATGTCGTGTGTGTTCAATACGCAAAATTTGAAGTGAAAAAAAACAAAGAACACAAAAAAAATATTCCGCGGCAACTCCCTGTCGTGGGATATGGGATCTTGCAGCAACTGCCTGCCGTGGGATATAGGATCTCGTGGTAACCCGATGCTGGAGAACTATTGGGCATGTGGGGTGTAAAAGGACATAAAAAATAATAATTATTGTTTTACTTTTTGCCAAAAGAGTGCCAATCCCATAAAGTGCGGTGCCAATACTGCCGCCCGCCCATTAAATAACTCTTTAGTTGTCAAATATTTTTATTGGTTATGTCATGACTTGCTTTGTAGTAAAAAAAAATCAAGGGTGTAGAGAAAAAGGGTGTTTTTTTCTTTTCCACGATGAGAAGCGCCAGCGCTCGAAAGAAGTCATTGTTTGGCTTAAAGCAAACTTTTGGCGCACCCGGCTAAATGGAGCGCCAGCGCCAGTCTTTGTTTTATGGGCCTCGCTTCAAAGAATTTTTTTGTTTTAGTATAAAAACAAAATGGAGTTTTTTTTCCAAAAAGAAAGAAAGAGAGATTGTAAGAGAAAATTCTTAGCAGTTAAGTGTTCATTCTTTGTGAAATTGAGAGCTCTTGTAATCCGTTACTTTCTAGTAAAGCTTGGATCTAAAGGTGGATGTAGGCAAATTGCAACCACGATTATCCTTTGTCTTGTGGTTGGTTCTCTTTTGCATTATTATATTTACTTTATATGCTTGTTAAATTGTTAATGAGAAGCGTTGGGATATTGCTTGGAGGGTTTCTTGTCTATTGAGAAAGATCAATCTTTGTGTAGGATTGATCCGTTTGATGTGGATAACGTTGTTTCCGCATTAATTATTCACAACAAATGGTATCGAGGCGAGGTATCCACCTAGGATTTTGAGTTTTGGTAAATAACCATAGTGCTTTCGAAATTTATGTAGACAAAGGTGTTCGATAAAATTCCCGAGTGAGATAATTTTTTGGGTTATTGTGTGTTTGAAAAAAAAGATGTCAAATGCTAGATTTAAAGTAGAGAAGTTTGATAAAGAAGCAAAAGAAAAGATGGCGAGGATGATGTCGAATGAGATGACTTCCACAAGCAAGTGGAAGGGTAGTTCGAAGAAGCCTTTAAAACATGTCTTAATCTATGTGATTGCTCTAGCCGAAAAAAGTAACAAGATGAGTGGTAAGTTTGAGAATGAGGATGTTAGTGAAGCAAGTCTTGCTTCCGCTTCGATGGGGATGATGTAAGTCTTTTCGGTGTCTACAAAGACGACCACATGACCGATAATGCGTGGATTCTTGATTCGGTGTTCCTACCACATGTGTCCAAATAGGAAGTGGTTTGCTACCTATGAGAACTTGAGTGGAGGTTCCGCTTTTGATGGGCAATAACGTTGCTTGTAAGGCGGTTGGGATTGGAACTATACGGGTCAAGATGCATGATGGTGTAGTGAGGACTTTAACCGATGTGAGGCATGTTCCCCGAAAAGAAGAACCTTATTTCTCTTGGTACCTTGGATTCCAAAGGCCCAATTTTGTGGGAAATGGTGGAGTCCTAAAGATCCTTAGTGGCTCTTTTAGTCATTATGAAGGGTCAAAGAACATGGAAACTTGTATACTTTGTTGGGTAGTACGGTGATAATGATGTACTGGGTACATGTAGTGATGATTCCGAGTGCACAAAATTGTGGCATATGCCTTGGGCATATGAGCCAAAAGGGATTGTCCGAGTTGTCAAGCGAGGGCTACTTGAAAGACTTGGAGAAACCAAGTATGGAAATATTGTGTCTTGGCAAGCGGTCAGAGTCAAGTTCGGTACAAGCAAGCACAAGACGAGAGGCATCCCGGATTATGTGCATAGGGATGTTTGGGGACCTTCTCGAGTGGCTTCTAAGGGGAGGTAACCGGTATTATGTCTCTTTCATGATGATTATACACGCTTTGTACGTCCAAATGCAGTTTTCGAGACATTTAAGAAGTGGAAGGCAAGGGGTTGAGAATCGCACGATAGGAAGGTGAAGACTTTTTCAAGTAATGGTAGTTTGTGTATACCTATAGGCCTTTCCAAGAGTTTTGTGCGCAAATAAAAGAATGGGTTACGAGAGAAATGAATCGCCGTTGTTTGAAAAGCTAGGTGTTTGCTTTCCAATGCCAACCTTGGCAAAGAGTTTTGGCGTTTACTTGTTTAATAGATCACCGGTTCCGGCGATAGACGCAAAACACCTTATGAGGTGTGGACGGAAAACCAAAATGATTATGGTACTTTGCGAAGTGTTTGGATCTAGTGCTTACTACCACATGAATGATAGTAAACTTGATTCTAAAGCTAGGAAAGGAATATTCTTGGGCTATGCAAAGGAGGAAAAGGGATCACGGATTGGGTGTCTCCACAAGTTCTGGTAAAGGGAGGTTACCTTTGATGAGACTTCGGTGCTATTTTAGCGGCCGGAGAAGGCAAATAGGGGGTGATACTATACAATCTCAATTGAGATAAAGCGTCATGCTAAAGAGTTCTTAGTGAAAGAACTATTCAACAAGAAGTTAGTTTAACTGAAGGCGGTGGCTAGATCAAAGCCAAAGAGGAAGTGTGAAACAAGTTATGGCTGATAAGCCGGTGAAGCATTATGGTCAACCGGACTCTTTATCACGATTGCGTGATGATGAACGATAGCTTCAAGGAAGCTGTTAGAGATGCTCATTACAGAGATTGGTCGGTGGATATGCAGAAAATGGTGGAGGCTCGTGACAAGTTTTGTACTTGGGAATTTGTTTCATTGCCTAAGGGCAAAAGGGTTTTGGGTTGTAGAAGGTTCTCTATTGGTTGGAGGTACTCCACAAATGGTGGAGGCTCATCCATTGTTGATTGATGCCTTTCGTAGGCGTGGCCCTTTGTGGGCATGACGTGCTCTTCGTGAGCATGACACTCTTTGTGGGTGGCTCTTTGTGAGCAAGACACTCTTTGTGGGTGGCTCTTTGTGAGCATGACACTCTTTGTGGGTGGCTCTTTGTGAGCAAGACACTCTTTGTGGGTGGCTCTTTGTGAGCATGACACTCTTTGTGGGTGGCTCTTTGTGAGCAAGACACTCTTTGTGGGTGGCTCTTTGTGAGCATGACACTCTTTGTGGGTGGCTCTTTGTGAGCATGACACTCTTTGTGGGTGGCTCTTTGTGAGCATGACACTCTTTGTGGGTGGCCCTTTGTGGGCATGGCCTTCGGGCGGTTATCGCGAAGTTCGGATGGATGTGTTCTTTGTTTGGATGTGTTTCAAAATGTGTTAAAACCTCACCGAGGTGGAGAATGTAGAAAAAGCGGTGTTTTTCTGCTTTTCCGATGAGAGCCGCCACCGCGCTCGAATTTCGACCAAGCCCGATATGTTTGGCGCCGACCAATTCAAGCGCCATCCAGCTCCGATTAAGCCCGATTTTGGCGACCATTAAATGGAAGCATCTTTTGTTTAGCGGCCTTTAGAATCACATTTTTTGTTTTAGTATAAAAATAAAACAAAATCAGTTTTTGAAAACCTAACTTTTCCAAAAAGAAAGAAAGAGAGAGATTGTAATTCTTAGTGAAGTGTTCATTCTTTGTGAGTGAATTGAGAGCTCTTGTAATCTGTTACTTTTTCTAGTAAAGCTTGGATCTCGCCAAATGTGGATGTAGGCAAATTGCTTATATCCTTGTCTTGTGGTTGGTTCTCTTTTGCATTATTATATTTACTTTATATGCTTGTTAAATTGTTAATGAGAAGCGTTGGGATATTGCTTGGAGGGTGTTGAAGTCTTGTCTATTGAGAAAGATCAATCTTTGTGTAGGATTGATCCGTTTGATGTGGATAACGTTGTTTCCGCAGTTAATTATTCACAACAAAGGGATTTCAAGTATTTTAGTTTGTGGTGCAGATACAACATGGAAAGAGATGACGAAATACGTGAAGGTGGTCACCTAGTTAGTGTTATTTCTATTTCGTTACTCTCTTTTTAGATATTACCCTTCTGGCAATTTTTTTTTTCCTATTAACCATTATGAGGCTCTTGGGAAAGTCATGCATGGTCTCCTTGTGGTATTGTGCTATTTCAAGTCATAAAGAAATCATATAGTGTTGGTTATCTTACCGGTTAAAGAGGAGGTGGCTTTCCAATAGCCATCTTATTAGCTTCCGAGGCACAAAAAGACCTTCCCCCCTTCTGATTGAGCTGCTTGGTGTATTATGTCTGTGAGGAGGCATGGAATCATCCTTCTGGGCTATTAAATCGTTGTATACTCGCCGAGTAATCGGTGAGTACTTCGCTGCTTAGCCGACCCGACTAACAATTTAATCCCTGATCACAATCGGGCTCAAAAACTCCCCGAGTACTCGGCCGATTAGGCCCGATTAGCTGATTAGCCGAGTAATTGTGTTTAATATTTCAACTATTTCAATGTAATTGAACTCGACATTTTGCCGATTCGACCAACCCTCGATTCTGTAAAGTTTTACACTTTAATCATATTTATTTTAGTTGATTGAGTGTTTTAATTGTTTATTGATTGATTAGGTTCTTAATTGGTTTCATTATGTTGGTATTTCAAAGTTAAATATATTTAATAATTATTTGTAAAAAAATATAGTGTTATAAAAAATCGTCTGATTAATCCTGATTAATCCCCGACCGATTACACCTACTCGAGTGGCTACTCGCTCTTCAAACGAGTAGCGATTTAACTGCACAGTCATCTTTTAAAGGGAATTGATGAGTTGGAGTACAGTAGTGATATTATGTCGAGACTTTAGGTTTCATTTTGCTAAAGACAAATGCGACGTTCTTGGGTTCGTTAGAAATTCATGTCAAGGATGAAAAGCTTTTGATGGTAAGTATTAAATATTTTTTTGCTTTTACTTTTACCCAAGTTGCATTGCTTATTGAAAGGTCGTTGCTTTGTTGCAATTTTTTTCCAATTTCTTTCATTCTCAAATGCTTTTTGAGGCCAAAACCTATTTTTTATGCAGGTTGTTTTGTTGCCATTGTGGAGCCCTTCATTTTCAACTTGAACAAATCGTTCTCTATTTGAAGATAATATGGAGGAATGTTGAAAGGCTAGACTAATTTTGCTTATTATGTTTGTCAATATATGTTTGTATGTGTATGGTTGAAATGAATGAAGAAAGTAGGAAAATTCCTTAAGATGTAGTTTTTGTTTCTATGTAAATTGGTATTTGGATTGGAAGCATTGTTTATATGTAAATTGAGATTTGGCTGATTGGTGGCTTTGTTTCTATAAAGTTCAACTGGTTGGCTTTTATTGTTTTTCAATTGTTGTTTGAGTTGTTGCGGAAGTGTGATATGTTTGTAAGATTGAATAGTCGGATTTGGTAGAGCAATTTGACCCTAGGATTTTTATTTTTATGTTTTTTTCTAGACTAAACTTTAGTAACAGATACATCCATTACTAACGGATATTTTCGTGACAAAACCAAATCATTTTTTTTCACTTATCACCAAACTTTAGTAACATTTGTACCCGTTCAATCAACAACTATCTATCCGTTACAAATATTTTTAATAACAGATGTAATCGTTGTATAGACCCCCACTTTGTGGCTCATTAAGCCCACAGATCCAGCCCAGTTCAATTAAGCCCAAGGGTTTAATCCTAACTATACCTAATAACTGGTCTATTTATGAATATGTCCAGATTCATTATTCTAAAATATAGGGATAGATGTTCAAAGAGATAAGAATTCTTTTGACAAACAAACACAGTCCTCTTAGGACTAAGCCTTTACCAATTCATAAAAAACATTCTCTCTCACAATAAGGAACTACGTTGAAACTTGATCCCTAGAGAATAGATCTTGGGTATGTAGGCAGCCATTATTTGGTTTAGTTTCATCTCCCCCAACATCAAATTCCTCTGTTTCTTAGTGCGTTCTTTACCATTGCTCTCGTTGTGTTGAAGCAGGTTACTGCCGAAACATAATTGGCGCCATCTGTGGGTTTTTTGAATCCATTATCACGTGAAACAATCAAGATGGTAAGCACAAGAAGCAGACCAAATAGTCAACATATTCCTCCTGCCAATAGGAATCGCAACCCTCGAAATTCAAGTCGCCCAATGCAAGAATCGTTGAACAATCGAGTTGCTCCTAGTGGTAGGATCAATTCTCAACATCCAACTGCAACAGCGCCACCACAAGGTGTTATTTCTCAAGCACAATCAACCGTTGCACGCTCTAAGAGTAATGACCCTATTACCCGAACTTATGGGGAGAATCGGATTGACAGGGATAACTACTACCCTAGACACGTCCGATCTTAAAGGGAAGATTTACCACAGAGAATCAATTTCAGGGAAAACTGCCATCCGAGATATGTCTGACATGACTGGGAAGGCAGGCACCACAGACAAGAGCAACCAAACATGGAAGAGCGGTATAATTATACCGACCGCCCTGCCAAGGGTGACTACCGACCTAGGCAGGCTGGCTACAGGGATAGAGAAAGACAATCACCAGTCGGAGCTAATCGTGCTTACCGCCAAAGATCTCTAACTCCAATAAGAGACAATGGACGGTATCCTTCTCCACATGAGCACGACCGGGGGCTTCTATCTGTTTGAGCAAATACTTTAACTCTGATGGAACAACAATTGAAATAGTTGATTCCAAAAAAACTTAACGATAGAGTCAAGGGATGTCAGAATTTAAAATTTGATAGTCAAGGAAATGTACTTGATAAGTTATGAAAAAACGTCATCCCAGACAGGTTTGACCTGACAGGGAAGATCGACATCCTAGACAGGTCCGACCTGACAGGGAAGGGCGACCTTACTGATTTGAGGCAAATCGCCATCCCAGACAAGTCTGACCTAACAAAAAAAATATCATCACTGAAAAAACTATAAAGAAGACCATCATCCTAGACCGGACGGACCTGATAGGGAAGGCCGACCTCACAGATTTGAGGAAAATTGCCATCCTAGACAGGTCCGACCAGACAGGCCGGGAAAGAAGGTGTCACGGAAGAAAGTATAAGGAAGATCATCATCCCAGGCCGGACTGACCTGACAGGGAAGGCCGACCTTGCAGATTTGAGAAAAATTGCCATCCCAGACAGGGAAAGAAGGTGTCACGGAAGAAAATATAAGGAAGAACAATATCCCAAACGAGACCGACGTGACAGGGAAGGTCGACCTCGTTGACTAGAGGAAAATCGCCATCCTAAACAGGTCTGATCCGATTGGGAAGGAAGGTGTCACAGAAGCAACTAGAGGGAAGACCACGATCCCAGACAAGCTACCGATTTAGATAGGCTGGTTACACATAAAGAAAAAGACAATCTCCAGTCGGACCTGAAAATGTGTACCGCCTAAAATCTCCAACTCTTGTAAGAGATAATGGCAGGTGTCATCCTCCACATAGGCTCGACCGGGGGCGTCTGTTTGTTTAAATCTTCTGGATGAAACGGATTTCACCCCACTTAACACAAAGTCCCTTTGATGTAACTTCCACAAATAATGGTCACGGGCATGAAGAACTTTGTCGTTTCTCAAAGGGAATTGGGTAAAGGAGTTACCTGTAATTTTGCAGGCTTATAGTACAACGCCGAAGTATTTAACTGCATTATCACCTTTCAACCTTGAATATGGTGTTGAATCAGTTTCATCCATATAGTTGATTTCCAGTACATCTCGATGGTTGCTGTTGAAACAGACTCAAACGACATTTTTTACCGTACCGTTACAAAGTTCTTTTACATTTTTACATGTTATCCATCAATAAAGACATTCAATTTCCATTCTCATATGTTTGGTTGTCCTTTATTACATTACTCTATTATTCTGTACTCATCCTTTCAACAATATTGTCATTCATTAGCATTAATTCCAAAGAGGTCATCCATATTATGTCTTCTTCAGTCCAAGTATGTCGCATTCATGCTTGCTTGAAGGAAATCCGAGTCAATAAGATGGTTATTCTTGCTCGGTACGGTTATTGGAATACTCTCAAATTTTAATATCCGTGTGAATTCCAATACTAAGGCAACGACGTTGTGTTTGGTCCAAGTGCAAGAATGACAACCTTGCACCTGCGGAAAATTCTAGACCTTGCCTAACGTTCGGTACAAATATTTTGACACCTGAATAGTTAGGTTCATTGAGGACGATCATGGCTCCTTTGCCTTTCAATCACATTTTCTCCAATGGATTTTATATTGGAGGCGTCTGCATTCCCCTCGTTATATCGCTATCATATTTTTCTATCCATACTACGTATCAGCATACAACACGTACATCATGCAAGATCAAAAGGGATATGATATATTATTATCAAGTTATTGCCGACAATGCATGTTCATTCAAGGTTGGTAGTATTTTTACTATATTTATTTCAAAATCAACTGTCTATTAAGTTCCCTCTAGAAAAGGCACACCTTTCGGAACAACTTTAACAATATCCATATACATTAGATATAATTTATTATAGGTATTCTTTCTCTCTTCATTCTCTTCCAGAACATCTGCCTTTTGCATAATTGCTTGCATCCTCTCCATCTCCTTATTTCCTATCTCTAGGAAAGCTTGTGTTAACAATATCTTATTTTCCCCATTCTCTTTCTCAGCAGCACTTAATTCTTTTTCTAATCCCAACACTTTTGCAGTCATCTTTTCGTTTTCTTCTTCTTGCGTTTTCACCCGAGCTTTCAAATCTTCTAATTCTTCGGTCCTTACAGTGGCGTTCCACTCCTGTTCTTCCATCTCATTTAATTCTTCCATTATTCTCACTACCTGAAACATTAACATAACCTTAAAACGCATGTTACAGTTAAATAAATAAACAAATAGAACAAATAATTTACCTCGTTTCTTTTCTCTCGTTGCATGCTAGTTGTTACTTGGATTAAATTGTTGGATTCACCTTGCGTTTTGTGATTTTCCTTCAGTGCTAAAATGCCAACTCCAACCTGTATAGTATTGTCTTTCTTCTCTAAATTTTTAGCCACAGTTTTCTCCTTTTCTTTTATGCTCTCTTCTCTCTCATAATCATCTTCTAAAAATTTATAGGTTTCACCGTCGTCCTTTAGCGGTAACTCATAATCTTTTCTTCTTAACGTTCTCCTCTTTTTTGAAGTATTCACCCGTTCCTCTATATCACTATTACTATCTTCATCTTCTACGATTATTCGCTTATTCCTAATAATATTGTTTTGGTCTTTGATCTTATTTTGTCTAATTAATTGTATACTCATAACTTCAAATTCTTTAGTTTGCTTTTTCTCCACACCTTTTTTATTATTTTTCCTTCCTACAACTTTACAACTCTTATCTTCATCCTCTCCTTCAATACTTCCTTCTTCTTCTCCCTCATCACTTTCTTCTTCACTCTATTGCCCTTCACTCTCATCCTCTTTTTCCACCTCTTCCTCCACCTCACATAGGAAGTCCACAATTTCATCCGGGAAACTTAGGTCAAATACTTCAGATGGTATTTTCCCATGGAAGTAAAATTTTAAGTTATCTTGTGTTTTGCTATTCATGTCTACCATATCAATGGGTGGATTTTCCTCTACAAATACCGCCAACAACAGAAACACAATTAGTAATAAAGTTATTGCAAAATCTTCCTTTCCTAACACAAACATAGTATCACCTATACGTAAACACAATACAGTTACTTACCAATAAAATTGTTTGAACGTCCCTTCCTGTCGTGTTCCACTTCCCTCGTATGCGATACGGATGATCTTCCCAATACTTGTAGCTATCCGGAAGACCACTAAACCTCTCCCTTCTATTTTTAAAGTGCACGCCAAGCATTATGAAATTGTCTTTCGAAGTGACATGAGGCCTTGCAATTGCGTAAAACTCTTGACACCCACATCTTCATTTGTATCGTAATTGTAATCTTCGCATCCTTGAGACTATTAACCAAAATGGAACTGACATCTGTGCAGGTGTAACATACCACCATTCTAAGATCCTTGCAACAGTATTATCCAAGGGAAATTTCAAACCATATGATAATTGGTGCCATGTTGCTACTACTTCATCTTCTTTGGCTTTTGTAAAACACTTTTCACACTGTCCATATTGAATTCTTGTAATGCAAACCATTTCTTCATCTCCGTTATTGAAGTCTTCCTTGGTTGACCTCGTATGTATAGAGTACCTTTTGTTTTGGTCCATCTTCGTTGAAGTTGAATTCTCACCATTATCGTATCAAATTCTCGCTTCTAATTTGTTATATCAAATTACTTAATCTCGCTTTCCTGTTATTTTTTCTTTCCTTCAATATGTTTTATCCATGTGTGTCCTACCTCGTTATTTATAATGATGAACTCTTTTGTTTGAGTTGAATTAGGACTGTAAGTCTGTTTCCCTCTAGCAATAGGACTCTACTCTCCATTGGAACAAGCTCATAAACTTTATTTTATTTGTTTCCTTATACTACTATGTTTGCTCTTCACCTTTTTCAAAAAGCGAAATTGCAAGACTGTTTCGTTAAGGTCCTAAGCCTACCGGCTTCACGAAAACAGAGAATGAACCTATACTATACTGTTTTCAAACAGCGTGTTTTTATTTTCTTTTCTTTTTTTTATAATAAAAAAAGGTAGAGAGAGGTGAGCAAGAGAATGCTGTAAAGGATAAAGGAGCGGTTCATATATATATGCGGGTCTACTGAGTTTTGTCTCTTCCTAAAACCAGAAAAAACAAAAATAGATCAAGGCTGGCCCTCCTATTCACCAAAGCTTTTATGCATTCACATTGCCAATCTTTTATTCATATCTATATATGATGACCAGCTCAATAAGCAAGTCCCAAAACAAATATTATATTACCCAAAGCTTTTAGCCGGTCGTATCAATACCAATTCCAATTCCTTTTTTATTTTATTAGTTTAATTTATCACTCCAGCCTTTTTAGTAGTCCTATTGTTATTCTATTTTTGGGCAAACTACTTACGTCCCATTCAACCGGCCAAATTCAATATGTTTAAAGCCAACCTCACACAATCTCTTAAGTTAAGACTTCCGCCCTTCCGCCAATTATTTCCACCACTAATTTCTATCCTTCCGTCAATAATTTTCGTCAATAATTTTTGCCAATTATTTCCGCTACTAATTTCCGCCACTAATTTCCGTCTTTTCGCCAATTACTTCCGCCAATAATTTCCGCTAATTATTTCCGCCAATAACTTCTGCCAATAATTTCCGCCAATAACTTCCACCAATAAATTTTCGCCAATTACTTCCGCCAATAATTTCCGCTAATTATTTCCGTCTTTTGTCGCCAATAATTTTTGTCTCCTGTCATCGCCTACTATCGCTTTTGACAATGAGACTACATACGCTAATACTTGGTAACATTTATTCTATTTTATTTTATTCTTTTAATCGTTATTCTTCCATTTTTTTTTTCTATATTAACTTCTTTGCCACATGGGATTTGCCTATCCACCAAAGAGAGGGCGATGTATAGACCCCCACTTTGTGGCTCATTAAGCCCACGGATCCAGCCCAGTTCAATTAAGCCCAAGGGCTTAATCCTAGCTACACCTAATAACTGGTCTATTTATGAATATGTCCAGGTTTATTATTCTAAAATATAAGGATAGATGTTCAAAGAGATAAGAATTCTTTTGACAAACAAACACAGTCCTATTAGGACTCAACCTCTACCAATTCATAAAAAAACATTCTCTCTCACAATAAGGAACTACGTTGAAACTTGATCCCTAGAGAATAGATCTTGGGTACGTTGGCAGTCATTATTTGGTTTAGTTTCATCTCTCCCAACATCAAATTCCTTTGTTTCTTAGTGCGTTCTTTACCATTGCTCTCGTTATGTTGAAGCAGGTTACTGCCGAAACAATCGTTACTAAAAATAATTTAAGTAACGGATATATCTGTTAGTAATTTTTGCCTAAGTGACAGTAACACTCCAGAGCTAACGAATATAAGCGTTAATAAAAATATTAGTAACGAATATGGCTGTTGGTAAATGCCTTTTCTGGTGTATATATAACTAACCACTGGACAGGAAAGTGAGGCGGTTAAGAGTCACAGCAGGTGGGATGTCCGCGGGTAGAAAGTTTCCATAAACATACAAAGGATAATAATGTCATGTCTTGTCCGATGAAGTAATACGAAAGACAAAAGATTGTTTTTTAGGACGAACACAAAAAGAGTGATATCCCACGCTGCCATCCTTGGTGCTCTTTTTTATGTAATAATAATGAGCAATTATGTCGCGGCAGGATATCTTGGGCTCCCCAGTTTTGTTATAATGGTTCGCGGCATACATAATCCTCAAGAAGTTATCGATGTATTGATAGGGAGAGATATTGAAGTGATTGCACACTTCGACATCCAAAAGCGACAAAAAGAACCACAGACCATATATGATTTGACCAATGGTGGCTACAAGACACCCCGCCCGACCAGGAACCAAATGTAGGAAGTGAGTTACCTCGGGCACGTGTTCTAAGAGGATGTCATCAGGAATCCCATAGGCATCCCTAATTGCTTCTAAGTTAGGTCTACATAATCGTGACGGGGGTGGCAGCAGGCTAGTGGACCGCCTAGATGTGGAGGGGGCCATAATGATGTCAACCGGAGGAGGGGACGCCACCATGTTGGATCTTGAGGAAGAAGAATCACCGGAGTGGGATTTAGACATGGTGACGAAGGTGAGTCAGTGAGTTAGAGAGTAGGGAAGTGCAAGGGACAAAAGCGATAAAAAATTGAGAGTGAGAGAGAGAAAACAGGCCAAAGGAAACAAATAAAATAGAGAAACCAACATGAACAGAGCCCGATCGAGACTAAACAAGCCGGAACAAGTACAACGAGGAAGAAGGCCAGTAATGAAGAAACACCCCCAATTGAGAGGGAAATGGGTTGCAAGCAGAAGGGAGGGTAGTAAAAAGGGGAGTAAGAAATGGGAGTGAGGGGCTAGAGACGAGAGGGTGAATAAGGAAAATAAGGGAGAGAAAGAATAGAGTGGGATTTGAAGGGGAGGAGGGGCAAAAAGGTAAAAAAGAGGGGTTGAAATTGAGGGGCCACTAAATGGGCCAGGGGGAGCTTAACGCGTGGAAGCACGAGAATCGAAGGGGCGCTGGCAAGGACACATGTGATGGACATGTGTAACTGTATACGTGTACTGGTGGCACGTGCAAACAAGGGAATAGGACACGAGAAAAGGAGTGGGCTTCTCGACCCCCGATCACTATTATGTTTTCGCGGACTCGAAAGGGGGCATTTGTATTTGTAGTGGATCAATCCCTGGAGCAAAGGATCAATGTGGGGATGGCCCCGAAGCCAAACAACTAAGAGAGTCGAGAGGCAGGGATCAAGGTCGCAGATCACTGAATCACTTGGCGGAAAACACACGTAGAAAGTCAGAGACCGTGAGATGAGAAGGCAGGTGTACGACTAAGATGAAAGGAGACAGGGTTATAAAGAGAAAAGAAGAGAAGAGAAAAGAGAGGAGAGAAATTCACTAGGAGAGAGAAAAAGACCTAGGGTTGAAGAGAGAAGAGTAAGAAAAATAAAGATACAACATATTTTATCTTGCAATCTAGTCTTTACAATTTACTAGCCATTTGGCCCGGCCTATGGCCGGACTTGCTACATAGATAGCTAATGACTCAAAAGCCTAAAGTCCACTTGAAAAAATAATATATGTATATTGATAGCTAATGATTTATTGCATACTTTGTTTGAAGAGTTTATGTTTTTCTATTTTTTTTAAGAGATGAAAACAATATATGCACTAAGTAGCAGTCAAAGGCATAACATATATCAATTTATTAACTGTGCCTATATTGCTAGCAGCATAGCTATCAAGGATCGGGAACAAATGCAACAAAATATAAGTTACTTAGTCAAGCGGTTTGATCTACAAATCGTGTAAAGCATAATAAATGTTTATATGTATTTGTGGATCATAGAAAGAGTTTTTAGTTTTATTAAATTGTGTGCAAATTTAAAGAATTTAAATAGAATCTTAAGTTAGTTTGGCCTTCTCAAAATACATACATAGTTCGAATGAACAACTAAGGCAGCATCACAACAAAGAAAAGATGGATTTTAAGGAAACTACATTCTTAGAAAGTCAGAATATATACTATATGGAGCTTGGATCTTTAAGTAGCTAAGCTTACAGATGGATGCCATTAAGCTTAGAAGATGGTGGCCGAAGGAGAAACCAAACTAACAAAATTTAAAGTCAGAATATATACTATATGGAGCTTGGATCTTTAAGTAGCTAGGCTTACAGATAGATGCCATTAAACTTAAGAGAAGGTGGGCAAAGGAGAAACCAAACTAACAAAATTTTCTATGAATGACTTTATTTACCACCTATTCAACCAAATCCCTCCATTCAAACTCAGTGACTATATATATATAAGCATAAAGGCAGCATAACTCAATTTGAAAATCACTACAAAAAAAGAATTAAGAAATATTGGGAAACATATATTTTTTTATATAATTCCATACAATGCAGATCAAAGTTAAAATTTTCTGGTTCACCATGATAAATCATTTCAATGCATGATCAGGGAAATACAAACTTTTGTTCTTACCATATTAAACGTTTGTTAGAATACATTCTATTAGAGATAACCCGTTGACTACAACTCCTCATCGAGCTTCGTATTGTGACTCTATGCTTTCTACAAAACGTGAGTAGACACTGAAACATGATAAAGTCAAGTAATGTTGAGATATGTAGAAAGAGGGAAATTCCTTTTTGCCTTTACAAATTTCTAATTTTCATGAATAAAGTCTGTATATGTCAAAACCCTACATTTCTAGACATTACACCCACCCTCTGAAAGGAATTTTTCCTTTGTAGATCACTTAGGTATTCAATAATCACAGAGTCATTCCTGATGTAGAAGTCCATTAATGAATCCTAAAAACCCGACAAAGTTCAGTGGTGTGAAGTAATACCTTGCATAAATATTTACTGGATACCAATAATATAAAGATATCTTCAATTATAACCAAATTATTTGCTTAAAACATGAACATCTTTCCAAACTAAACCCAACGTATATAGAATATTGTCTCCTCAAAAGCTTAATTATTAACTAACACCTTAGGGGACTGAATACTGAGATTTCAAATGACACCTAACTGTAAATCCTCAACACGAACTCCATGGTAGTTATCTAAATCCAACTATTTCCAATAGCAGCACATTTATTCCAGTGCGCATAACTAAATTATTTGTCTTATATCCAATTTGGAATGAAACAAATGTACTATCAAAGAAATGCACTTTGCCTAATGACGCTTCATAGAACTGCATTGTTCTTCATACCTCTTTAAATTATATGCATTGCAGGTATATTTTAACAAGTCATCCCTATTAGAAGTAAAACCATTTTCTTGCATATATGTAGTTGAAACTTTATATTGGGGAGTGAAATTGAGCCAATTACCAATCATGCATTCTCATTCCCTGTCATGTTTATTCCCAAACCACTTTCTCCAATTAGCTGAAGCTTCTTCTTTTGTCCGGAGAGACCAAATATGTTTCTTCATTTTCCTCAAGCAGATTGAAGAATCTCCTGTGGTGTGTTACACTATGCAAGAAGCAGTCTATTCTTAATCATACCAAAGTAATTCTTAATCAATGATCTTGGTGTATATATTTCTTGAGATTGAAGGTCTAAACTTTTCCTTAGCAAATAATTTTCTTCTACTAATGGTAAAAAGATGGAAGCAAGACACGATAGAAAAACTAACTAAAGATTTAAGGAAACAAATATATCATAGTAGATATTGAATTAATGACATATATGAAATTCAAAAGAAATTGGAAATTAAAAGCGTTAGATATGATAGAAATTCAAAAGAAATTGGAAATTAAAAACAATCAAAAAGAGAAGTCATGCCTGATTTGTAAGTAGAAGCTATGAATGGTGAAAGAGATTCTGAAAGTTTTTCTTATATCTTCTCATACAATTTTGATGATGAGTATAACACCCCGTGTTTTATTCTTTTATTTTCCTAATAATAATAATAATAATAATAATAATAATAATAATAATAGGTTAAACTGAATATAGATAACTATCAGATACGGATAAAAGCCCGTAGGTAAATGGATAAGTGTTGTCCTTGTTTTTCGGGAGTTTTCTCACGTAGAGTTTTTGGAAAAAAAAAAACAATGGGTTTTAGGAAAAAAAAATGGGAGTTTTATCAAGGAAGGAAAAGAAGGTTTTTCCCCGGTAGGCGGTTGATAATCGGAGAGCACTACAGTGAGTAGAGTTTATCTCTCACCACTACTAAAACTATGATTTTCGCCCCGCTTTAATATTTACGTATTTTACTTGTCGAAAGTGTTTCCGGCCGTTTTTATAATTTTAGTTAAATCGATATGTTTAGATTTGATTTGAACTGTTGAATCTCTGAAATCGGTATTGGAACTATTGGAACTCGAAGTCGCCAATGGCGACGCGAGTCCAAAGAAAAGAAGAAATCGGCCCGAGCTTTGTTATTTGAACTTTTAGGATTATATTTACTCGTGATCCCGGGGTGTCGATCCATCCGATAAACTGTTGGGAGCTTCGACAGAAGGTCAATGGTGGCAAAAAAACCCCCAATTCATTTTGTTTTTGTTGTTGTTTTGCTTTGGTGGATTGTCGGGAGTTTAGAGATGGGTGGTCGAACTGTCGGGGTATATGGGAATGATGTGGGTGTAAAATCGGTTGTGGAGGAGCTGTTCTAGCTCTGAAGGTGCGTTAATGGCGGCCAGAGAATCGCCCAGACATGAATGAAATCCTATTACATTTGTTTGAACTATTTTGGTTGTGGGTTGGGAGTTTGATGAGTAGTTATTGGTTGTGTGTGTGTGTGCTGTCGAGTGGAGCTTGGAGAAGCCATTAATGGAGGCCGAAATTTCTTCCAGATCTAGTTTTGGTGATGTTTAGATTGAATGATTTGGGCTTTTTGTTTTCATTAATGTTGTTGGGTTTCTTATGGGGAGTAAAATCGGTTTGATGGGTTGACGAGTGGTGGCCGGAATTCAAGCTTCTGGTGGTCAGTGGGGGAAGAAGATGACACTGTTTGGTCAATTGGGACTTGGGCCGAAAAGTTTGTTCTGTTGGGCCTTGGACCTTAGTTTGGTTCTTTAGGCCTTAGGGTGTTTTGTTTGGGGCTCTTTTAGTTTAAGTTGTTTTGGGCCAGATTAAGTAGAGTGTTGGGCCAGTTTCTAATTTTCTTTGGTTTGGGCCTGGGCTTGTGCTTGGGCTGAACTTAGTGGCGGGGCTTAAGTGTTTTGAATTTTGACATTTCAGTTTGGGCTAAAGTTATGTTAGATTGGGCCTGTGAAAGACTAAACCCTTTGGGCCTTAGTCTTTGGGGTTTTGACTGGAGTTGACTATTGACTGTTGACCAGAGTTGACTTTGACCAGTTGACCCATTTTGACTTTCAACTCGGATTATGATTCGGTCTATTAGGATAGGTCTAGGGCTATTAGCATGCTTGGCTTTAGGCTAAGACCTTTATATATACGTGGGTATGTGTATTAAATACTATGTGATATTTCAATTTTATACACAACGTTATGACACTTATACATCCATAAAATTAATAACGCGTAAATAAAAAATACATGAATCAAGGTACTCCTACGTTATCTGAAATAATATATGCAATAAGGTTCAATAATGCGTAAACAAATTTACCACCTCTTTTAGAACTCTCCACGCCTAAAGTTTTGGATTTAGTTTTATCACTGTTGATGTCATATGTTAGGTGGGCATTTATTGACTGTGTCATAAATGGCCCGTTAGCGTTATATAGGGGTATTCATTGAATGTGTCATGAATGACCAGATTGTTTGGACTGCCCTAGAGAGGAACTAAGGTATTCGCCTTGTGGGTTAGTGGTATTAATTTGATTATGCGAGTGTGTTTGGGCTTACTTTTGAATACATATAAGATATCTACATATGTTATATAAAAGTTCTAACTTTCTTTTGCAGGAGGGTAGGACTTAATAATATTTTGTGCAGAGACGCAGTCCTACTCTTATACCGCAGTGGATATCGGTAAGTTTTAATTCAATGATTTAGATATTAAAAACGAGTTATTAGAATGAGTTAATATAATGGAAATTTTTCTTGGGAAGAAACTATGCCAGATGAAATGACGGAACTACCTGTCTTCCAAGCTGAGAATGATTAAGTTATGGGAAAATATAACGTGATTGTTTGGATAATTAAAGTATGATAATATTTATATGTGGTTAGTCTACTCATACCAGCAAATTCCATTTTGCTGACCCATGTTTGTTTTGTTTTGGCAACGTGGGTGTGTTCTTGGGAACATAGGTGGAAGGCAATGGAACCGCGGCGTTTGATTTGGATTTGATCCGAGCAACCGGGAGTTTATTTTATTAGGTCCGATCTTTTGGAAGTATGTAATAACGTAGTTTTCTTTTCATATGACATGAAAATACGATGTGAAAGACCTGTTATTCTTAGAGTGGTTTGATGTTTTATTGGGACGGAAGATAGATTTTTTATAAAGTAATAAAGAGAATTTTGGAGATTGAATTTGTGGTTAAGATTGTTTATGATGTGGGTTTTTGGTTTTGACATGTGTTGTATCCACCCCGTCATAGCCTGGGTTTTTAGACAATTGAACCAAATGATGTTTGAGATATTTATATTTCAAATATTCATTTTTTTTAATTGTTTAGAAATTCGGGCTGTGACATTTTTGATATCGGAGCTTAGGTTAGCCTAGATTTGGAAGGTCTAGGTGATCCTCGGAATGTGGTGGTTGGGTGTGTTTGAGTTTAAGATGTTTAGAGTACTAATAGAAGTTCGTTTTGTTTTAAGGTGATGGCTGGAGATGACACTGACATGACTGGTACTGGAAGTAATACTATATCTGCTGATTTGGGAGCAATATTAACTCAGTTGGTGCAAACTATTCAGAGGGGTCAACATGCTAATCTAGGGGATCCTTTTGCTAGGAGAAACAAGGATTTTGCAACTTTAGGAGGCCAGAAGTTCAAGGGAGAGAAAGGGGCCATTGATGCTGAGAAATGGGTTACTATGTGTGAGTCCGTGTTTGCTAAGATGCAACTCACTGAGGTGCAGAAGCAAGAATTGGCTTCTCACCAGTTGGAGGGGTCAGCTTAATTTTGGTGGAGGTCTATCAATGATAATGTGGATGTGGAAACTATGACTTGGGAGGATTTCCAGGTAAGATTTGAGGGAAGGTTTGTTCCTAATGCTGTTAAGGAGCAATTAACTGAGGAATTCTTTCATCTGACCCAAGGAGGGAAAACTGTTACGGAGTACGTGACTAAGTTCAATGAACTATCGAGGTATGCTCCTTATCTAGTGGATACCCAACTAAAGAAGAACCAGAAGTTCATTCGGGGACTAGAGCCATATCTATCGAGTTATTTGATACCCTTTAATTCAGAAACTTTCGATCGCGTGTTATATTTGGCATTAAGATATGAACAATTGGATAATAAACCCAGAGATGAGAAGATTAAAGAGAATTCCCCAAAACAAGCCAGCCTACACCTTATTTCTAGTCAACCACGTCAAGGGCAGAGAAAAAGTCAGCATCACCCATATAATAGGCAAACCAATAAGTATGTGAATAAGGACGCGAGTGCTTTGCTAAAGAGATTTGATGGTAATTGTTTGAACTGCGGGGAGGTTGGACATACTATTCGAAGATGTTCTAAACCCAATGAACTAGTAGGCAAGTGTTATAAATGTGGACAGCTGGGACACTATGCTAAGAACTGCACTGGTTAATGTTAGGTATGTTTGAATTTGTTGTTTGCTAGTTTCCTTTATTGGTACTTAGCATGTAAGAATTTATCGTATGATTATGAAAATAAAATGTTGGTTGTTTTAACGGTTAGCTCTTATGAAATTTATAATTGAAATTGTTCAGCATGTTATAGTGTTGTTTTCCTAACGGAGTTTTCTATTTTAAGTAAGTATTGGCTAAAGAAGAAATTGTTATTTTAAAATTTCATATTTGAGTAATTTGGAATGTACCCAAGGAATAAGGAAAACCCTTTTGATAAAGGTTGGAGTTGAAAGTTTTTATATATTGTCCAAGTTATGTATATCGTTGGTGTGTGATCCAATATACATAACATCTCTCTGTATGCATTGTTGGAGTTTGATCTAGTGTATACATGTACACCGTTGGAGTGTGATCCAGTGTGCATACCACACATTGTTGGTGTTTGATCTTATGTGATGGTAGAGAGTTAGTATGCATCGTTGGTGTGTGAACCAGTGTATACTTGCATATCGTTGGTGTGTGAGCCAGTGTGCATGCATCACATTGTAGGTGTTTGATCCTATGTGATAGTGGACATAGTATAAGTTGTTGATGATATGAATCTATTGAACTGTGAAAGAATGATTTTAATTAAGTGTTAGCAATTGAAGAAAACTAATTATGTTTATTCCTTTTAAGGTGTGTATACTTGCGTATACACGTATGTCTCATTTTTATTGGTTGATGTACTATTTGTTTGGTTAATCTACACTCTACCTTGAATCTCGGGATGAGATCCTTTTAAGGTATGTATATTATAACACCCCGTGTTTTATTCTTTTATTTTCCTAATAATAATAATAATAATAATAATAATAATAATAATAATAATAATAATAATAGGTTAAACTGAATATAGATAACTATCAGATACGGATAAAAGCCCGTAGGTAAATGGATAAGTGTTGCCCTTGTTTTTCGGGGAGTTTTCTCAATGAGAGTTTTGGGAAAAAACACAAATGAGTTTTAGAAAAAAAAAATGAGAGTTTTCTTGAAGGAAGGAAAGGAAGGTTTTTCCCGGTAGTATTTGGTTGATAATTGGAGAGCTACAGGTGAGTAGAGTTTATCTCTCACCACTACTAAAACTATGATTTTCGTCTGTTTAATATTTACGTATTTTACTGTCGAATGTTTCCGTCCAATTTTTTTATAATTTTTAGTTTTGTCGATATGTTTAGATTTGATTTGAACTGTTGAATCTCTGAAATCGGTATTGGAACTGTTGGAACTCGGAAGTCGTCAATGGCGGCGACGCGAGTCCAAAGACAAGAAATCGTCGATTTTGTTATTTGAACTTTTAGGATTATATTTACTTGTGATCCCACAGAGGGGTGTCGATCCATCTAATAGAACTGTTGGGAGCTTCGACAGAGCGTCAATGGTGGCAAAATGAAAACCCCAAAGATTCGTTTTTGTTTTTTTTGTTGTTTTGCTTTGGTGGATTGTCGGGAGTTTAGAGATGGGTGGTTGAACTGTCGGGGTATATGGGAATGATGTGGGTGTAGAATCGGTTGTGGAGGAGCTGTTCTAGCTCTGAAGGTGCGTTAATGGCGGCCAGAGAATCGCCCAGACATGAATGAAATCCTATTACATTTGTTTGAACTATTTTGGTTGTGGGTTGGGAGTTTGATGAGTAGTTATTGGTTGTGTGTGTGTGTGCTGTCGAGTGGAACTTGGAGAAGCCATTAATGGAGGCCGAAATTTCTTCCAGATCTAGTTTTGGTGATGTTTAGATTGAATGATTTGGGCTTTTTGTTTTCATTAATGTTGTTGGGTTTCTTATGGGGAGTGAAATCGGTTTGATGGGTGGACGAGTGGTGGCCGGAATTCAAGCCGGTGGTGGCTGGTGGGGTGGGGTGAAGAAGATGACACTGTTTGGTCAGTTGGGCCTTGGGCCGAAAAGTTTGTTCTGTTGGGCCTTGGACCTTAGTTTGGTTCATTGGGCCTTAGGGTGTTTTGTTTGGGGCTCTTTTAGTTTAAGTTGTTTTGGGCCAAATTAAGTAGAGTGTTGGGCCAGTTTCTAATTTTCTTTGGTTTGGGCCTGGGCTTGTGCTTGGGCCGAACTTAGTGGCTAGGCTTAAGTGTTTTGAATTTTGACATTTCAGTTTGGGCTAAAGTTATGTTAGATTGGGCCTGTGAAAGACTAAACCCTTTGGGCCTTAGTCTTTGGGGTTTTGACTAGAGTTGATTGTTGACTGTTGACCAGAGTTGACTTTGACCAGTTGACCCATTTTGACTTTCAACTCGGATTATGATTCGGTCTATTAGGATAGGTCTAGGGCTATTAGCATGCTTGGCTTTAGGCTAAGATCTTTATATATACGTGGGTATGTGTATTAAATACTATATGATATTTCAGTTTTATACACAACGTTATGACACTTATACATCTTTAAAATTAATAACGCGTAAATAAAAAATACATGAATCAAGGTACTCCTACGTTCTCTGAAATAATATATGCAATAAGGTTCAATAATGCGTAAACAAATTTACCACCTCTTTTAGAACTCTCCACGCCTAAAGTTTTGGATTTAGTTTTATCACTGTTGATGTCATATGTTAGGTGGGCATTTATTGAATGTGTCATAAATGGTCCGTTAGCGTTATATAATGTGCCATGAATGACCATTGAATGTGCCATGAATGACCAGATTGTTTGGACTGCCCTAGAGAGGAACTAAGGTATTCGCCTTGCGGGTTAGTGGTATTAATTTGATTATGCGAGTGTGTTTGGGCTTACTTTTGAATACATATAGGATATCTACATATGTTATATACAAGTTCTAACTTTCTTTTGCAGGAGGGTAGGACTTAATAATATTTTGTGCAGGGACGCGGTCCTACCCTTATACCGCAGTGGATATCGGTAAGTTTTAATTCAATGATTTAGATATTAAAAACGAGTTATTAGAATGAGTTAATATAATGGAAGTTTTGCTTGGGAAGAAACTATGCCGGATGAAATGACGGAACTACCTGTCTTCCAAGCTGAGAATGATTAAGTTATAGGAAAATATAACGTGATTGTTTGGATAATTAAAGTATGATAATATTTATATGTGGTTAGTCTACTCATACCAGCAAATTCCATTTTGCTAACCCATGTTTGCTTTGTTTTAGCAACGTAGGTGTGTTCTTTTGGAAACATAGGTGGAAGGCAGTGGAACCGCGGCGTTTGATTTGGATTTGATCTGGAGCAGTCCGGGAGTTTATTTTTATTAGGTCTGATCTTTTGGAAGTATGTAATAACGTAGTTTTCTTTTCATATGACATGAAAATACGATGTGGAAGACCTGTTATTCTTAGAGTGGTTTGATGTTTTATTGGGACGGAAGATAGATTTTTTATAATGTAATAAAGAGAATTTTGGAGATTGAATTTGTGGTTAAGATTGTTTATGATGTGGGTTTTAGGTTTTGACATGTGTTGTATCCACCCCGTCATAGCCTGGGTTTTTAGACAATTGAACCAAGTGATGTTTGAGATATTTATATTTCAAATATTCATTTTTTTTTAATTGTTTAGAAATTCGGGCTGTGACAATGAGGGATTGAACAATCTTGGAAGTATTGTTGATGAGAAGAGATGTTTTCATTTTGATGGGGAGTTCTAGGGTGGAAGACTTGATTAAATTTTGTAGAAGGCAAGGGGGGTTGCTGAAATGGCTGAATGAGACAACGGGAGAAGATGAATATTGTTGTTTTCCGGTTAGGGTTTTCATAGATTACGGTTCCATTTTTTGATGAGAGAGAGAAGTTTGTGCTGTAGTGGTTGGAGTAGTGATGATGTGGCGATGGAGTGATTCGGCTCCCCTACACCAAGGTAACTTACATCAGATTCGGCTCCCCTATACCAGCTGCTATTTCTCCCTCTACTTCATTGCTAATAGTGCCAAGAATTTCTTGGCTCCCCTCCTCCTCCTCAAACAAAGACTCGTCTTTTATTATATATCCTCGTCCTTTATATTTTTGCATGACAAAACTGAGTAAAATAGTAGTATAAATCAAATGTATGAGAGCATCTCTAATGTACCCCTCGTCCCCATCCATTTCCACTCAGATTGTCAAAAGAATGTCTTTGATGGTTCCCGATTTCTTCCCCATTGCCATAAATTCAGTATCAGTTTCCGCACTCCCACAGTTTGGGGGTCAAAGCAAGCAAATAAATGTCACAAACCTCATTCTAGGTGGTTTGTTGGCAAATTAAGTGTTGAACATCTTACTTTTGGAATACTTGCTTTCAATTCTTTCGAAGAAATAAAATTAGAAAAGCAATCAGTTTCACACAATACTGTCCATCATCCGTTTTTTTACCCAATTTTTTACATGTAGGGCTATCAAGAAATCCTAACAAAACACTAAAAAAATGAGTTAATGTGATTGTTTTTCATTCATAGTTCGTGATTCTGAACGAAACTCCGGAATTCCGCTCGGAATTTCGGTTTTTCAAAAAATCGAAATTTTAAATATAGTGTCGAAATAATCGAAATTCCAAATGAATTCGAAATTCCGAATTATATAGGGTCGAAATTTACTGGATTTCGGTTTTTAGAATTACCGGAATTCCGAGAATTCCGAAATCCCGAACTATGTTTTCATTACGGTTTTAACTGTCTTAATGTGGAGTACTGTGCAATTATGCAAATGACATTACGAGAACTCCTGCAGCCATGTCCCATGGCTTTAGATGGTATTCCCAATAAGCTTCTACGATTCCCAAAGCTACATGACACATGTCCACCGCAGCTGCACCTAGCCATCTCACGCCCTGTAAAACGAATAGTAAATAAATTCATGAAGCAACCAAAAACACCCTTTGCAAGTGTTATCGAAAGATGAATTACAACTTACCCTGCTGATATCAGTAAATTCTTTGAATAACTCTATGTTTGTCGCCCATGCATCATCATGTTCATATCCAAACCCAGTAACCATAAGAGATCTCTCTACCTAAGATGGAAGTGGAAAGAAGTTTCTCTGCTCTCGCCAAAGCAATCTCTGCGTCATTGACACGTTTAGTAGCCTCACTTCAAAAATGCGATTACGCTCTGGGTGCATTATATTTGCCACATCCTTCTCTGCTTTCAAAGCATTCATTTGTGCTCTCTCTGCGACCTCACTAAGTTTGTCTACTTCCTTCGATCTGCATCTCTTCTTTTCTACTTTGTAACCGACTCAACTTCGACTGACATTGTTCCAAATTATTTCTACAGTTGACTATCTCATCCTGAGCAACCAAAAGTACCTCTTCTTCCACTGAAACCGACGCCCCATTTTTTTTCCCATTCTCTATATCACCCTCTACTGAATCATCAACAGAGATACCCGTTTCTTTCACAGATTCTAAAGACTCTACTGCGAATTGAAGTTTAGCTTCTACCATAGAAAACGCCATGGTTGTTTCTGCATAGTTTCTTTCGTAACACCCTCCTCATTAATAACATCTTTAATATTACCCAAAACAAAAAACGACAGCATTCAAATTTTTTGAGAGAGAGAGAAATTTGGTTTGTGGAACGCGAATTTTGAACTTCTTTTGCCATTTCTTTGACCGTATCATGTAAAAACTTTGCATATTCTATCCTTGCAGTAAGTTAGGGTTCATGAGTTACTACTTTGGAGAGCTCTCACTTTTCAAGTTTCTTTTTGTTTAAGAATGGAGATAAGAGCTAGGAAGAGAGAGGTTTCTCTTTTAGACTTTCTGTTTTTTGGTTTTTTTTATGAACAATTGAAAAGGGCGTGGATTTGCTTTTTTTTTCTGCAGAGGGTGACGTGTCTGGGTTGACGTGTTTCACTAGGAGCATTCTCAACTACTCAGTATTCATGGTTTTTTATTAGAAGTCTTTGTATTTTACATTACTTTTTCCATGCTGATTATTTTGGGTCCATATTTTTTGGACTTTCTCAATAACTATTTTAACCCATACATTGATATTGAATCTATTTCAAAAAAGTATTTTGCTTTGCATAATGATTAATTGAATTCAAATATACGAAGTATAATTATTGGTCCTTTTGTGCTGACATTCTGTCATTCTAGGATCCATTGCTAGGTTCCAATTGTTTTGAACAATATTTAAAAGAGTCATATCTTCTGACGGATTAATAGTCCCAAGCAAATCAAGACAGTCATTTGATTTTACATATAATGAACCATAGAGGTGCTCAATACAATTCCTGGATGACTGTGAAGTGGAATGATCAATGAAGTTGGTATACAAAATTTTCATATCTGCAAAATAGGGCAGAACCCAAACATATATATCCCAACACTTCATTAATCCACACCTCCTACAATATCCCAACAACTCAAAATCAAAGTGGAATTAAATTACAATCAAGGAAGAACACTAAATTAGTAGGTCTTGATCAGAACTTGAAGGCTTACAGAGACGATATCACACTTAGGCAAGTGAAGATATTTCATTGTAGGCGGGTACTGGAGGTTCCCATTACGTCTCATTCTATTAATCCATTGACTGGAACCTTTGCATGTATGTATCACTGTGTCCTGATTCAAACCCACGACAGATGGCTTGATTTGTCCTGTCAAACATACCTTTGTACACTCAACATGAAGCCACCGGTCCTATCTTCCAAATTCCACCCTGTTAAGTCCTCAAATTGCATCCTCGGCATCTCGCTCATCATCCATATAGACAAAAACAAATCCTATAACAACAACAAAAGGAAATAAAATCTTGTAGATACCACACAACTACCAAGGAGGAATAAAAGAAAATCCAGGATCTCTATGTAAGGATCCCATTATGAGAAGATATATGGTTGAAGAATTATAAACGTAGACACTTACTTTTTCTTTACCCAAGAGAATCGCTAAGCTTTTCGTTCCAAACGCTTCATCTCCATCCATATCAGGTATATCCTAAAGTTCAAACCAAATTACAAAATTTATACTCGACTTAGAAGTCAATATATATGCTATTACAGACTTTTTCCTATATGTCCAGATCCGTTTTTGAGATAATTTTGATGTAATAGATTAGTGATCTCTCACGGCACTGCAATTCCATCTCATCTTCTAGTTCAATGCTACCGTAACTTTGCACAAACATTAATGTAAGAATAAAGTTAGCACTCCCTTTTCATATGGGATTAAGTGATTAAGGGCATCTCCAATAGGGGGTGTAAAATTACACCTCCACCTAGGCTCCACGTAGGTGGCATTAGGATTTTACACCTCTAATTGTATAGTATTGTATAGCTCATAAATATCCACACTCTATACTCTCCAATGGAAGAGTGTAAAAAAATAGATTTTAAACTCGGACGTCACTCCAAGTGACGTCCCTCTTTAATTTAAACTGGGACGTCACTTGGAGTGACGTCCGAGTTAAAAAATAAAGCTTCAAACGTGTGTTGAAGTGACGTCCGAGTTTTTAAGTTAAACAGACGTTATTTTAAGTGACGTCCGGGCTTTTTATTAACTAATAGCGAGAGGGGGAATTCCCCACCCTCTCTATTAGCTAATACACTATTACCTACGGTTTAGCACCTCCATTGGAGAGAGTTTTTTGATATTTGGAGTGTAAAATTTCCACTCTATACGGTTTACACCCCCCATTGGAGATGCCCTAACTGGGTTAAGGCAAGGACGATGGAGACCATGATGAAAGAGAAGGAGTGAATTCTAGGAGTTGAGAATTTGGACAACGTACTCCACCTAAGCCATTTAACAATTGTAGTTGTTCACCAAAACCAATTAATATTTAGTCCCACTAAATTCAATGCAAATGGAGCCTTCACAAGGTCACCCATGTACGCATACCCCAGGATCATCTATCTATCTAAACAAAAATAGAAAAAATCAAATCGATTTTTCCCAGCACTAACATTTCCTGGTTATTGTAAATGAGTCACGGAAGGGGAAAAAGCTAACATTAGTAGTATGCCTTCTGCATTCAGAACACCCAGTGTACCAACCAGTGTCTTTGTTCCTTACCAATTTTTTTTGTTTAGAAAATAATATTCACGTTTAAGGATTTCTGAATATGATTGATGTAATACCTTGAGTACTGAGACAACAACTGCAAACATGCACATGAACACTGTGGCCAAAACTGATGATCTTGTAAACGCCATAGGCTTCCCAAGTACATATCTCTGGAAGTTAACTTATGAACTCTTCTATTATATGAAATAAACTTGAGATATATGGCTAAGATAATCTGATGATACCTGGATGTGAAGGAAGACGAAATTTGAATAGAAAATGCTCTTGCACCCATGATGCAAATTGCGTCGAGAATAGCATTACTCTTCCATCTAAGGAAGGGAAACTAATGCGAAAGAACAAAATAAGTTAAAGAATTTTATATGAGGAACTATACTACAAAGTAATCTACTTTTTCGAAAAAAAAAAATCAAATAAGTTAAAAACACTTACATCAATAGAATATGCACCTCCAAATGCAAAGAACGTAAGAATGGCACATAATAATGGTGGCGACTGAATCATTATTCCCATAACAATACTCTATAGAATTAAGGAAACCATTTAGTGAATGTATTAACTTCTTTCTGTATCAGACATAGTAACAAAAGTGATAATTTTGGAAGAAGAGAAGAATAAGTAATTTCTTTCTGTATTAGACATAGTAACAAAAGTGATAATTTTGGAAGAATAGAAGAATAAGAGAGGGTTTGAAGAGATGAATTTTTTTTTGGAGAGTTGGGAGTATTTTGTAGAATTAAAAAAAATATAGAAAATGTTTTTATCTATTTTGGGTTACGAACAATTGAAATCTCCAAAAAAGAGCGTATAATTCATTTTTTTATGTAAAATCTGATGTGTCCAGAGAAAAAAAGGGACTGACGTGGGTCTTTGATAAGAAAAAAAGCAAATATCTAGTCGTTAAGACATGTTAGCTTAACACAAGACATATCAATCTTCCAATACAAGATGGATAACATGGAGGATGTATTGAACTTTCTAGAATGTATTGAGGGCAGGTTTTAATAGATAACATGGTGGTAAAATTCCTTTTATCTAAAATGTTGTTAAATGCATGCTTGGATTACTATAAATCTATACCTTGAGCCAATTGTAATAACTAATTGTCATATACATTGACACTACCCTAAGGGATCACAGTTTATGAGATTTGGTCTGTGAATCCTCTCGGGAACCCTGGCATGTGCTCAATGTCATCAACCGTAGACATTGCAGGTTTTAGGAAGCAAAAGGACTCCTTCACTTCCCTTCTTCTTTTGATCCTTGTTGCTCTTTTTGTGCCATCTCCTTCTCTTCAGGCTGCTCTTTCTGTTGTTTGATTTAAAAAACCATCCTTATCCATGCTGTGTTTTGGGTTTAGCATTATCTTTAAATGTAAAGGCTATTCAAATGGGTAATTGCAATTTGTTTGGTCAATTGTCTTCCTAGCAAATCTGCTTGGCGGAACTCACAGTTGGGGATTAATTTTGACCTCTTAAAATCTATTTTACTATATTAGGACAAATTTGCAAATGGCTTCTGTCTATTTTTCCAGTATTTATGTCTATTTTTATTTTAGTTTTATGTAGTATGCTTTCTGTGAAAATGCCACTATTAATTTCAAAACCAATTTTGATAACCAATGTAGGGGTAGACACCAGACACATATCAGTTCTTGCAAATATTTAGGTGTATCAAGTAAGGACTTGTGTTACATTGATTTACAGGTAATCTTGTTCGACCGTGATACAGGTTTAACTGTTTAAAACCTTCTGTGAGATGTATCGAGGCTCTGTGTAGCCTGTTTTAATTTGACAAGTATTTTTTCGGTTAAAACTGTTCGACCGTTTACCTCAATTAACATAAACCTTTCGTAACATATCAGATTGTACATATAAATGCACCTGAACATTGCAGTGGTATTTTTTCTTGACAATTTATTTGGCCACAAATGAAGACTGTTTCGAAGCTCCGTTCGTCTAAATCCTCTTGTCATTATTGCATAGAAGATGTTCTATTCGCAATCTGTCAATGGCCCTTGTGAGTAAACTTTGTTGGTTTTATTACAAAGATTAATTTTCTTTCTTCTCAGATCTAGTCGTAGCAGAATAGGGAGTGTTTTTTTTTACATCTTTTTAGTAATACATCCGTTTGGGTGAGGTTAATCTTGAGAAGCGGGGAGGAGGTGTTGATTCCAAATACATCTCTTTAATGAACAAATCTTTATTGTCCAAATGGGTGTGGGGGTATGGGCCATGGGGAGGATAAAGAAAATTATATAGAAAGGTCACTGTGGGAAAGTATGGAGGAGAAAGTGTGTGGAGACCAAACACGTGCTATAGGAGCTAAAGGAGCATGTGCTCGTTGCTTATTTTCTTACACAATCATGTGTGTCTTCAATCTTGTACCAACTGGCTTTCTTCTCATGGCTGGTATATCTTGGGTGCATCCAAATAGACAGTATTAATGAGAGAGGTATGGAGTTGGTTAATTTTGCCCACTTTGCAAGGAAGTGGATCATCATCTTGTTCTTTGTCCGGTAGCAAAGCGATTGTGGGAATGGTTTTTATCTTTTCGTTGAATGAATTTTGGATTTTTTCCGGGAATGTAAAGGTGGTGTACTGGTGTGGACATCGTCATTAAGGATCTTGCTCCGGGTTAAATGGATTGCAGACAGATATGGAATGAGTGCAACTGGAGAGCGTTTCAAGGAAAATTACAAGATTTTTGGTGGACATCAAGGCGCGTCTATATGATTGGTCAAGGAGTGTCAACCTGGGGAACTTAGATTTCAAGTTTTCATGTGTAAATGGGATAGTTTTGTAAGTCACTTCTTGGAATTGGGTTATATTTTGGAATTGTAATTAGCTACAATTAGCAACTCACTAAAGTTTAGCTACTTGTAACAAGTTTTTGGAATTAAATTATATTTTATTGATAAAAAAAAGTTGTGCACTAATTTGTTCCTCAGTGGAGGAAGATATTGATGTTGATGAAATTTCTTAAAATGGAACAACAGCGGTTGTACACCTATTAGGTAAAAGCTTAATTCCTTCTTGTTTTTTTGCTAAAATTGGTTCCTCCTGATTATTGATAGAAAATGCTTTATGATTTTGCAATTTTTATGATTGTTATGGCTTTTCAGTGTTTACAGACAGAAAAGTTTGCAAGTCACTGAAAAGTGCGGTCAGTTGTGGATACTGCCTCCCTGAAAGTTTATGAAAAAGCTATGTTATATGGGCATGCCTTATTTTGAAACTATTCTATATCAGATACGTATCTATGTGTGTCAGACATGACGCAAACACATATTTTATTGTGATATAGCTCAATTATTGATATTTCACCGTGTCAGACACTTCGTATCCGTGTGAGATACGTGTCAATATAACTTAGTTTAAAGAGAACTGCTAATATTTCCTTCTTACCTACAAATGACAACTTTGTGATTGTGCATTCTCTGCCAACATGGTACTTTCTCACCTGACATTATGTCCTTAAATCCCATGCCTTACTTGGACCCACAATAAACTTTGGTATTAGGTAGAGCTGCTTGTAGGCTTCTCTCTCATCGGAGATTCTGTTGTATAGAATAAACAACAGACTGTAGAAAAGATTTCTTCAGGCAACAACTCCAGGTGAGGAAACTTTTCATTAATGATCTTCTTGTAGAATTTTTGCAGCTTCTTAAGCTAATCAATGATATCCCCAAATCTTGATAGTGAAGACTATCAATTTCCGAAAAAAGACCTAGCTCGGTTTCCCTGCATGTTGTTCCTTCCAGTTCTATTCCAACATCAGCAAAAGTACAGGTGAGACCATCTTGCAGAGTTTCTTGACAACTGGACATAATAACAATAAATTATTGAAGTGCTTGTAACTATTTATGAGTTCTTATTCTGGGAGCTACATGCAAAGTAAATTGCACATTTATCAGTTGATACTTGGTAGTCTTTTTTGCAAGAAGCAACCGTTAGATAAGGTAGGTTTTTTGATAGTTTATTTCTGGTAGAGATTCTCTTTAACCAACGTCAAGGCAAGTTTCTTGGCACAGGATACAAAACAGAATACAAGAGTCTAGAGCAAGTTTTTGATACCCAAGTAGTCGCCATGCTTGCGCCACCTGATGTGATTGATGATGTCAAATGCCTGGAATGTTGTAACATTGTCTCGGGTGGCAGCCACCAAGTGCCTGCTCCTCTAAGTAGCCTAAATTGTCTTTGTGCACTCCGCTCCTTGTGGTTCATCTGTTGTGCAATTGCTCCCTTCTTCTAGTATATTTGAACTTGAACGATAACCAACATCCAGGTTAGGTAGCAGAGTGGTAGAATAGGTTTGGGAAATTCCAATCGGAGTGCGAAGGCTAGGATAAGGTTTTGGGAGGAGAAAGGGTTGGAGCAGGGACCTTTGTTCGTACTATTTTCTACTTTTCTAGACTATTTCAGTTCCGCCACTAAGAATTGCCATGTTTTTTTTTTAATTTCTTGTCGTTAGATAATGTGCATATTGCTTGGGATTTGGCAATTCAATTTGTCATATCCTCATGGGGAGGTTGGATGCTATACGCCTACACCTGCTGTGAGACTGAGCAGAGAGTGTTGAGTCTAGTCTATTTGACCAGAATGGGAGATTCTCATTTGAATCCTGTTTTGTCCTTTGCTAAAAGACTACACATAATGTCAACCTTATTCCTGATTTTCCTAGTTGAATTAGCCATGTGGAAAAGCCTCGTATCTGTTATTATACTTGGCCTAGAATTGCTATTTGCGCGTCTCCCTGTTGGTTGAGTAGGTAAATTCCCCTTACATTGAGTTGTTGAAAGTCTTAGTAAGCAAGGTCCTTTAGGGTTTAACAAATCATTCTACTGCCCAAGGGCCAAGACTAGCAGTTGAATTAGAAGCTGCTGCTACCGGCTACATACTATTATTGCTGCCTAATCGTTTGTGATGAGTGCATAGTACACAATTTGTTTGAGGTAAAGAGCCGCTTTTGACAATTTTATCATGCTTGATTAGGTTATGGTGTCTTGGTGTGATGCTATGCCATATTGGTTTGCTCCACTTGGTCTTGGATGTCTCCGTTGAAAAGCTGCGTAAGCAGTTTCATTTGACCTCATAATAGTGATAATACCTGTTTGGGGCTACCTTATTGCCTCTGAACTCATTGCTACATATCTTCAGCCTCTCTGGGACAACTTGCTTCTAAGCTCTCCCCGTGGGCATCTTGATATCTCTTTTATGCTGCGGGAGTGCAGCTTATAGATTCAGTTCTAACCAGCTAAGGCATTTATTAAACAGGGTTTAGTAATCATGCGTTAGGCTGTTGTCAGAGAAACTAATAAGGTCTGCAGCAGATTCCAAAGCAGGTTTAGGTATGGAGATGAAAAGGTGCTCTGTAGCTTGGAATCCATTTTCCGATCAAGAACATAGGGAGGACTAGGAGTTCTTGATTTGGAGACCTAGAAAAGTTCCACATACAATGCAAGGAATGAAATGCTATTAGTTATTTAACAAATATTTCAAGTTTCCATGTTAATCATTGTTTTGTGAATCATTGGAATGGCTGTTACAAGTCAATAATTAGCTTCATTTTCATATCCGCAGGTGTATTTTTTGATAGTGGAGTTGGTGGTGTACCAAATCAACTCTGTTCTTCTTTTCGAAGTCTACTGGTGGGGCTTGTTGAGGACGGACCGGGTTGAATTCTGGATCTGGCTAGACAGGCATAAGCAGTGTGTTCAAGTTCTTGTGTGCCAAATGGTTTCATTCATTGTAGTTCGATGGTTCAGCTAAAGGAAGTATGCAATGGACGCAGCAATTATTTGTTTCCCGAGAGTAGAAAGAGATCGCATGCTCCATGAATATACTCGATTAAGACTCAGTTGAATATTCTGCTTATAATTATGATTACACATTTGAAGTGTCTGCCCTTCTGTAAATTCTGCATCATTAGTGACTGACTTGTTATCTCCTAAAATATGAACTGATTGGAGTTGAAGTTTTGTAGCCAAGCACCATTGTCACCTTGGCACCTATCAGTTCTGCCTCCTGGGGATCAAAATCTTATATAAGTAGCAACGGATAACATCACCATTTGTCCAAATACGCACTTCTGCTGCAGAAGCCTTACTTGTCACTCTACCATATCCAGCATCAAAAAGAACCTTAGCATGAGGAGTTGTAGAATGATGAGTAGCAGAATTGATGTCCTGCATCAAAGGATTTTCATCATTCTCGAGATATGCCGCAGTTAGTTGATTAGCTAAATGTGTAATTTGCCTGAGCATAACTTCCCTAGTATCAGCACCTTTAACAATCAGGAGTTTCACTATGATGAAAACAGGAAACACAAGACATCGCTTTTAAACTGTTTGGTCCCCAGTTGCTAAATGCTAAACCACCCATGTGGCCATGTATAGTTTCCAAAGAAAAGTCTGACATTGAGCTATGAGTACAAGCTTCCGTATCTGTTTTAGAGTGTTCGGGTTGATGGAAGAAGTTGCAAAGCCCAACTCTGATAAGCAGATTATACAGAAAATTGCCCGCCTTTTACCCAGCCAGGATAACCTGTCTCCCATATAGCCTGGTCTCACATTAATAGCCATAATAGTCTCGACAGGAGGAACTGGGAAAGGTTCAGAAGTATGCCTCTATCCCACACTCGAGCACCCTCTAATAACAGAGAGTACACCATCCAACCACCGTCGCAATCTTCAACATCAACCCAATCTTCCAACAAAACCGGTTTGTCATTGATAAGTCACCAAGGATCCATG
Source organism: Coptis chinensis (assembly GCF_015680905.1). NCBI lineage: Eukaryota > Viridiplantae > Streptophyta > Magnoliopsida > Ranunculales > Ranunculaceae > Coptis > Coptis chinensis. The sequence goes on along the minus strand of NC_141458.1, from coordinate 92,788,556 downwards.
TACACAGCTACCTTTCGATCAATACCTATTCGCTAGTAAAAGTCTTGTTCTAACACAACTACTTTTAGAAATGCCCCTCTTATATAAAAAAAAAAAGCATTTGAACATAAATCTTTCTAGTTAGTTTATCTTAAGTACTAAGAATATTGTATAAGACCTTGACCAAAATGGAGTTGAAATAACACTTTAACACGCTACAACTAGCAGTGCCAAATATGAAATGGGATCTAAACACATCAAACATGACAAAAAATTTCCATGAGTCAACACTTCTAGGATAACAAAATAATAGAATGATTTTATATTATGGATTCGAAATGATAAGTATACAATTGAGTCCTCAAGGCTAGTGTACACATACATAGAATCAGCTATTGCTATCTGAGTGCCAGCTCATAAACCAAGTGTCCTTTTGCTCATACTTCCTAGAACACGAACACATAACAGGAATCGTACACAAGATTGTTCTGAACTTCTGCGTAACTTTTTCTGTCGAAGATTCCTTGGCCTCAAATGGTGCCATTTCGTAGTTCAACTAATAGCACATAATGTCAAGATCCCAGTGGTACTCATCTGTTCACTCTCCATTGCAAAACAAATCACCATTTGTCTGGAAAAAAAAAGGACAGATCAAGAATCAACAACCAGAAAAAGCTCTTAAGACATTGCTCATGTGCATAGCCACTCTAGAGAAGATTGTAATGCGCACAGATCGCCTCCATACATTTGAAAATATGCAAAGATATGATCTCCATGCCAATATGCTCAACCTTACATCTAAATTTTCTGTCTCGCATATATAAGAAAAAAATTCAGTTAAACTTGATGACTGTGACCTCATCAAAATGAATAACATCTACCTTTTCTTAAGAGCAGTAAACTATACTTTGGCATTTAATCATATGAGAGGAAAAGTCATAGGTGCAGAAAAGTTTTTGAAAGAAGAACTTGCACTGCGACAACTTTAGAGGATGCATATCTCTGTATCGAAGATGCTTGCCTATCTACAATCTAGACAAACCAAAAAAGGGTCAATGATGTTTAAAACTCCATCCGTACATTGAGCTAAGGTATTCTGCGAAGAAATAACTGTTCTGGGTGAGATCGCAGAAGTAGTTTTAGAGACCTTATAAGATGTCGATATCGTGTTTTATTTTTATCATTTGGTTTCACATTTCCCACGAACAAAAACAAAACCCAAGAAAAATTGATGTTAAACTTCAACTCGAAAATAATGCCATATTTAAGTGTAGTTGTTTTCAAATATCTATGTACATTTCAAATTCGGTAAAACTAGCAAAGAGAGATAAATAGAATAGTTGGATATCATAGACCCGAAAAATATATATAAAAAAGTCCTAATGCACATGTTTAATAGATGGAGATCACTCTTATGTAAATATGAAATGAAGAGTGTTGACAACTGCAGCCACCCAAAAGTATAAAATTACTTGTATGTATATAGGATCACCAAGCTAAAAAGGAGAAACTAGATAGAGTTTTTAAAAAGGACTACCTGTTTGGTGTTGTGGTGCATGCGTGCTCTGTTTTGAGTTCCTCGAACCTAGTATGCGAAAAAGTAGGTCAGCAGCTTGTCATGGTAGATGTTCCCACTAACAAAGCAGGATGCAAAGTACAGGGTTTTTTTTCATTGCATTAGTCATCCACGGGTTATATGGTGAGATTGAAATGAGGAAACGGTTACATTCTTAAATCCTGAAGGACTGTTTCCAATATAATCCAGTCACAGAGCAAACTATTGCTCTACACCAAACGAGCCTATATCGAGGTCCACAAAATAATATTTATTGCCAATGTTATAGAAATATATTTGCTGAAAAAAAAAAGTTTCCCAAGCTTTGACAACCTCCAAGTGGTCACTAAAACAAGTGCAATGGGTGGTCTCTTGTTTCTGTTAAAATACAAGCTCACGCTAGAACAATCCAAAATTAAAACAAGGCAGAGTACTTCTCCTTAAACAGTAATTCACTAACCTGTAAAACACACCCAAAAAAGATACAAAGCAGATATATCAAAATAAATTTACTACAATTACAAGCAAAATTTATTATAAATGGTTTTGCTTAAAATCACCCAAATTTTTTTTTTACAAGAGCAGAGAAGAGTAGCTAGCTCATCATCATACCTTGAGAAGAGTAGGTCAGTTGCGGCTTTCTGTAATCTCATTGTCATCAATGGTGATCTTTGGGACATGGGAAAGAGTTGATCTTTCAGAATAGGGCAATTGTAGATCCACAATTCCTGAAGTTCCAATCTTTGAATTGAAGCCCTTGGGGAGTGACGAATGCGGTGAATACCAGATGAAAACAGTTTTGAGATTTGGGTAACTGCTGCATTCGCCGACTAATGGAAGTGACTTTGAAAAGACACCTACATCCCTCCACAATGAGTGGAGGAAGACGAGGCTGGACCCCTCCAAGTTCTGGACAGACAGTCAACTATTGACAAGATACTCAAGGAGTGAAGAAAACAAGTGCGGCACTACTTTTAACTTGACGGAGACGGGGCAACTTGGAACCATCTCCTCACACTCTTCCAGGTTAGCCAAGTCCCACAACGTGAGGGCTTCCAGAGATTTGAGTTTTGAAAGATCCGGTAATACCCTCAGGTTTTTCCAAGAGTCAATCGTCAAATTGACTAGGTTGGACAACCTCCAGATTTTCATGCGGTTGAAGGTTTTTGAGAACACCTTTCACTTTCATTTTGCCATTCTGCTTCAAAGTATAGTTCTTCTTTTCCAATTCTGCTTCAGCCGCCTCATTCATGTCCCCCACCCGTTCCAATCCTTCAATTCTTAAAAATTGAGATTTTTTACTTCTCCTATTTTGCATCCTTTGCTCCCACCCGTTCCAATCCTTCAATGTTCCGAGGAAGCCCAATCTACCTATCCCGCGTGGCAAGTAGTCCAGAGCATAAGTATTTTTTATTTTTTTTATTTCATCGTGCCTCAAATTAGATAGCTTCCCAATGCCGTCTCATAGTTTTTATCAAGGCCCAAAATATCGATATCGATTAATATATCGGTGTACCCAAAAACCGATATATATCGGATATATCGGATATTTCCCAAACTGCAAACTATTTAAAATATCGAAAATATCGAATATATCGAAATATAATATCGAAATATCGGATATATATCGAAATATATTGGAAATATCGGATTTATTTTTAAAATGGTCAAAAAGTCAACCGATATATATCGATTATATCGAAATATCGATTATATCGGCGATATAAAGTTTCATATCGGAAATTCGATATATATCGGAAAAAAAAGAGTTCTATATTCCGGAAATATCGATATCGGTGTACCAAAATACCGATATATATCGGCGATATATCGGATATATCGGCGATATTTTGGTCCATGGTTTTATGAAGATTTCTCCCAATGCCGTCTCATAGTTTACCAATTGAGTAGCAAGGATTGTAAATTGTACAAATTGCATACAGTCTCGGGCAACTCTAACAACTTTGTAGACCACAAATTAAAGTATCTTGGATGCAGTAATCTTCCGACTTCATTTGGTAGTTCCACGATGTCAAAACAACCACCTAAATCCAATGTCCTAAGACGATATAACTCTATCGGAATTGCTAGTTTAGTTGGCGTCAAAATCCTTCTCAACTTCTCTGCCGAGTAAACTAAGGAATTCTCCAAACCTTGTATTACTGCTAAATGACGGACTTTGCTTTCATCAAATTTTGTATGGTTCGTCTTTAGAATGCAACATTCACTCTTCGCAAGATATTGTGCAAAATCATGAACAAGATCATGCATCTTGCAACTTATAATGTTGTCATCCAAATTTCTATCAAAATCTTGAAAAAATGAGCGCATCGCAAGATCATTATAATATTTTTCTCCGATTTTTTCAAGATATCTACTTCCTCCTGAGCCAAGAAAACCTTGTGCCATCCATAATTTCACCAACCAATCCTTTGTTGTTATTTTATCTTTAGGAAAGACCACACAATATATAAAACATTGCTTCAAAATTTGAGGACAAAGGGTAATAGCTCAATAAGGTAAAATCTCTTTTTCAACATTTTGTATATTCTAGGTTTCACTTGTTAGAACATCGTTCCAATCTTTCTTTGTTTTCTTAAATCGCATTAGGCCTGCTATAATCTTGAGAGAGAGAGGGACGCCTTTTGTAACACCCGTATTTAAAATACGTATTTTATTTATTAATTTATTAATTTAATTAGTTATTTAAAAATCTGTTGGATTGGATTTGGGACATGTGGGCCTGATTTACGGGCCGAAGTTCTGTTTGGCTTGGGTTTCGCACTCCAAGTATATAATCACATTGTTCTAGAGAATAGGGTTTTGAGAGAATAAAAAAATAATAAAAATGGAGGCAAAGATAGAAGCTGGATTTCTAGAGCGTTGGAACGTGACGATTTGGACTAGGAGAATTCGTGGAGCTTGGGATTAAGGTGAGTAGCTATTTTGCTATTTCACCGGATTTATGGTTTTCGTGTATCGGTGTATACTGTGTAATGTTTATGTTTTTTTTTATATAATGTTCATTATATTGTTTTATTCGACGTCGTGTTTGTCGGGTTGTTAAAACTCTAGTGAAACTCGGATATTGATAGTGAACTGTCCGAACTGTTGAAACTCTTAAGTGATGGTTCATGAGGCGCGAGCCCCAAACCATCACCCTTTCCTTTTTACTGTCGAACTAGGATAAGGAGGTGGTGTGGATTGTTTTATTTTGAACTGGGGTATGGTGTTAGTGGTTGATATTGTTGGTTGTTGGTGTATGGGTAAAGTGTATTGGTGATTTGGTGGTGGAGGAAGGGTGTTGTCGAAGCCTCGAATCCGGCGTTAATGGCGGCACGCCCTGACAGACTCCAGTAAACTAATATAAACTGTTTTTGGTTGATTTTGGCTAGTTGATTTATAATGGGTTGAAGGGGGTGTGTTTGAGTGGGTGAGGGCGGTCGAATAGGGGCGGTTGGAAGCTTGAAACAAGCGTTAATGGCGGCGGGAATTATTTCCAGATCTAGTTTGGTGAAGTTTGGATTTAAGGATTTGAGATTTTTGTTTTTATTAATGTTGTTTGGTTTTTATGGGGATTACAATCGGTGGCTTAAGAGAGGAGGACGAGTGGTGGCCGGACTTGAGGAGTTGGTGGAGGAAGAAGAACTGTTGACCGGCTGGGCCTGGGGCTTGGGCTTGAGGCTTGGGCCCGTTTTTGTTTTAAGTTGTTGGGCCATTTCTAGATTAAGCTCTATGATCCAGTTCTCTTTGTTTTGTTTGGGCCCGGTTTTGTTTTAGTTTTGGGACAGTTTAGTTTAATTTTTGGGCCGAACTCAGTTGTGTTTTGGGCCGGTTCAGTCTAAAGTTTTTGGGCAAATTTCTAATATTGTTTGGGGCCAGTCCATAGGACTTAGTAGAGATCCAAATGGGTCTTTCAATATTTAGACTTTCGGGTTCTAAGGTTTGGGCTTGGCCAGTTGGGTCCGAACCATTACCTTAGTCATGAGCCCATGAGCCATGCACATTGCCCTTAGCCATGAACCATGGCTATGACCCTGAACCTGTTGAACATGGAAATGACACCTGAATATATGACTCGTAAATGTATGACTCGTAAATTTATGACCCAGCAGCAATAATGTATGACTCATAACCACATTGCCCTTAGTCATAAATTAAATGAACATAGTTGATAAGTCTTGACAGGTTTAGTGTTGAAGAAGATTGGTTGTTGTTGGTGGTTTGCGTTAGCGTCGCATTTCAAGATAGGCTTTGTTTTCCTTTGAGGTGATATAGATTTACAGTTGAGATAAGGTTATTTCCATTTTCATTTGTAAATTGTTTTGTAATGAAGAGGACTTTTGTTTAAGTTAAAATTTGTATTGGTTTTTAATTATCCGCATATTTAAACTGTTTATGGGTTTTTGGGAGTTGAGAGTGCATCACACCTCGAAGATCGAAGAGTCGAAACGAATAATGTTTTTCCGAATTCTATCGAAATTCGGGGTGTGACACCTTTACATTTCTCAACAATTTGTCTACCAATACCTTCCAATAATTTGTTAAGATCTTCTTTTCATCCCTGAAAAGCGATAAGCTTAAACAACAACCAGCTATCATCCTTAGACAATCCCCCCAACTTATGGTTTTGGGTAGAGCCCATCATATGTGCAACTTTCTCATTATGTGTTGTGATCAAGACTCTACTACCAGAAGCACCACCATCCAGAGCAAATTTCAAAGGGTTCCAATCATTGGCATCTTTTGTCCAAACATCGTCTAGGACTAAAATAAACTTCTTTCCTCTGAGTGACTCGCACAAATACTTGTGAAGAGCATCCCAACCAACCACGTCCGGAATTTTTTCTCCAGCTTGCTCAATAATTTCCTTAACAATCCTTGTATGATCAAACGGCTTGGAAACACACACCCACATCGTCTTCTCGAAGGCTATCGTCACTTCCTCTTCCTTTAGAATTAGCCTCGCAAGTGTAGTCTTGCCGAATCCCCCAGTTCCAACTATGGAGATGGCATCGAATGACATTACTTGGCTACTACTGTCACTAAACAACATCCCCATTATAACTGCTTTATCATGATCACGACCATATACCTCTGGAACATCGATAAGGGAGCTAGTTAGTTATCGAGGTCTGTCCGGGCTTCGCCTTGGAATGAGATTGTACTGATTCTTCTCTTCAGCAATCACATCCAGTCGCTCTCTCACTTCTTTTATCCTATGACCAATATCATGGCGAACAACAACATCTTTAAAGCAGAAGCAAGGAGAGAACAAGTAGGAAAGTACCTTTTTGCGTATGCCACCATTAACAACATCATCATCAACTCCATGAATTTGTGAGATAATAGTTCTAGTGTTCCACTCGTCGAGTACGTCATCGGCGTCATAGACTACTTCTTTGAGATTTTCTAGCCAACGCTTGACTGCTTTCTCCTTAACTTGCTTCTCCTCGGCATCATCAAGCACATCTTGGAGCATACCGAGCGCAGAACTGAGATTTCCAATTTCTTCACGAACATCCACCACTAGTTTTACTTCTTTCTCAACTTCTCTTCGGATGATAGAAGTTAATTGTTCCAACACAACAGAAACAAGTGCATCAACCATTTCTTTCGTACTGCGATGGCAATAGAGGAAAAGAAAATTTTTTCAGCTGAACAATTAAATTTGAGATCTAAAGTGAGGAAAAGAGACTATTATGGGTTTGTGCAAGTGATCCTTCATTGTTTTGTACTTGTACGACCATAAATAGTTGCAATTCGTTGTGCACCATGAACATATCTGTTGTGCACCTTGAAAGTGGCCATGTGATTAACCACTGATCTTTGCATCCCTAGAGTTTGTTCTACCACTCTTCCTGCAATGCCAAAATAAGGTCAATATACCACACCAATTCAAAAGTCTATACAAAAAATCTAAGCTATGTGCTTATATATATAACAAACATGCATATTGTGTATATGTCGATTTTGTATCTGTGCCAAATTATGTTGTTACCAATATGTCTAGTGTAAACCTTGAATGGAATATCTAATATATTGCCAAATGCAAATAAATATATTTAGTGGTAGTTCTAACTGCATATATCATATAGATCACAACTATAATATTTGTTAAGCAGGGTACGTTGAACTCACTTTGCTTGTCGTTGGCTCGTAATGGTCTTGTTTCAAATCATCGTACAACTTTTCTAGAGCCTCCAAGCGAGTGCCTTTGGTTCTTCAATTTTGTAAGCTTTTATAGTTGCTGAAATTATTGATGAAAACAATATTAGAAATTTTAAATGCAAGAGTAATCAGATTATCACATTTGTCACTGTTATATATACTGACCGACATCCCAAGCATAGGTAACAAAGTGCCTGATCAAAACTAATGGAACCATTCTATGAGACAACTCCTCAAACAGTCAAACTCACAATTAAAACCATCTTATCACATAAAAAAAAATAGCCATTAATATGACTAAACAATAGGAAAAAAAAAATCAAACTTTCATAGAAAGCAAAAATCTATATTATTAATTATTAGGAGGGACAAAGCTACCGCAACGTCTAAGAGCTCTAGAAAATGCTAAACATTCAACTGCCCGAGTCAGATAATATAATACTATTTTGATGAGAAATAGAAGTTACATTAACAAATGAAAATAGAATTCCATACGCATTCCAGTTTAAGATTTTGAGGTCTAATGTAATTTTATTTAAATAAAAAGTAAAACTAAGAATCTTCCTACCATTCCATAAATTTATAATGCGTGAGAAACATTCCAAGATACATAACATTTTCATGACAATAACCGACAAAGGTATGGAAGCATTTCAAACAATAGCAATTAACATCAACTATGATATGTATAATAGAAAATTCAATTTAATATTTGGTTTAAATGATTAATGTATAGTCTAAGCTACGGAAATACCCATCAAAGAACCATTTCTACAGTTTTGAAATATAGAACCATGGCGGTCTCAAATAGAGCTTCAACAAAGAACACTATTGATATTTAAATCGTGGAAGACATAAATTAGGTAAGCGGGAAGCTTATAATAACTACTCAATTTGTGATTTAAGGAAATAGAATGCACAATGTCAAAATGGGTAAATAAGGTCTCACACTTGCAGACACGTTTCCCTCCCTTCCTTCAGCAAAACCTGATGGTGTGCAACAGAAAACTATTGATAAAAATTTGGTAGAAAAACTACACCTGTACTGTAGCCAAGGTTCGCTTCTTATTAGAAAATCAAAATTTTATTTGGAAGAGGTTAAGAAATAAATTTATAAAAATCAGAAAACAAAATGATTTAATATTGGATGAAATATTGATAGTTACCTCTCAAGCTGCATGTCATACAATCACTGCTTCCAAACTTTATTTCTTGGATATACCACTATTAACAAAAAAATAAAAATAAAATAAAAAATAAAAAATCAGAGATGGCATAACATATATGAAGCTTGCATAAAATTCCCTTTCCAACTCTTTAAATTTGCTTCCAGAGTTGCATAGTAGCAGCAATTGTATTAGAAGAAGTGAAAAGTAATGAATGCAAGATGTTTTATGGCATAGAAATGCCTAGGAGCATGCATAGTCTAAACTGTAATAAACTGCCCCAAGGCTAAAATTTATTGATCTTAAACAGGTGAACACCAAAAGTTAGAAGAGGTAAGTACATGATAATTAGTGATGCCATATTTTTTAGCCATTTGGTTTTCATGACGCAGGGTATATATATCTCCTTATCTTGCTACCTAATGCTTGCATTGTTGCCACGGAGAAATGATCCAGGGTATCTCAAGGTAGGTGCAAATAAATACCTACAATAAGTCATGTTTATAGCTAATGCTTATTCAGATTAGTTATATCTCTATATAATAGCTAGCCCAATGCCATATTTTTCACTAATGACAAAATAGTTACTATAGCAACTCCTTTTCTAGACACCTTTGCAACAATCTATGGTATTTATCATTGTCAATCTATAGTATGTATCATTGTCTGTTCCGGAAGAGCTTGAGAAGTTAAATCCTAAGAAATTTTGTCATCCACTATGTTGTCTCCTATTCCATCTCTCAATTATAATATTGTTATAAACACCTTAATATGCATATGTTTAGTACTTTGAGATCGGTAGCATTGCACACTGAACTTCCACCTCATGTCTTGAATTCCCTCCAGTGTCCCAATTTCTCCATCAAAAAACATAGAACAAATGTTTTTAGAAAAAATATATTAGAAACAAAAGGAGAATTTAAACATACTTCATCATCAATTTAAAAAACAATTAAATGACAAAAAAAAAGGTCAAGAAGTATGCTCTTTATAGCCCAAATTCAATACATCTCAATAAGCGTTTCTTCAAATAGAAAAAGGACACCAAAACAGAGTCAGGTCATTACCAGAAGAAAGACAAAGAAGAACCTCACAATAACATGCATGTTTTTTGAAATAGATACAAAAAATAAATAACTAAAAATCATAAATAACTAACCAAGAGAAGAGAAAGAAAAAAAAAAATGAGAACATAATAATTCAAATAACAAATATTGACTTTGCCTTTTTTCATCACATACCTTAATTCGATTTAGATCTTGAGCCTTTTTTCATCACATACCTTAATTTGATTTAGATCTTGAGCCTTTTTTCTGGGTTTGGTTGTGTATATGGTCCCCAAGGCCCTAATAAATAATTCTCGCTGACCGCGTCTTGGGGATGAGATAGTCACTTATCATTGATCGATGTAAAAAATGTTGCAGGGGCTTGAAGGCTGTATTGAAAAGAAACGATAGAGTTAGATGGAACTTTCAACTTTTTGAGAAGAAGAAGTCTGCAATAATAACGGTGAAGTTGCTGCTTCGAACAATTCTGATTAAATAAATAACCAATTAAAGCTATAAACAAAAGATATCAGTACAAAGCTGCTAAAAAGTGTACCTGCATGCATCCATTGTGTCATATTGTTCTATTTTTTTCGTTGAAGTTTGAAGATCGATTGGCTTTGCATTAGACCAGAGCCAATTTTGCATGCATATGAGGGCTTCAACCGTGTTAGGCCGCAAGGAACTATGAAATGGATCAAGTATACGACCTGTTGTGCTAAAAGCAGACTCTGATGCAACCGAAGTCATATGAATGGCCAATACATCCCGCGCCAGAGAGAGAGAGGAATGGATACTCGGTGGCATTATATTCTTCCACCAACCTAAGATTTCAAAAGCTTTATGTCCACTTTCTTCTTCAAGAGGATATGTCAAATACTTCTCAACCTCTGACACACTCCCCAACCTTTGCTGCTTCTGGATAAACCTTCTCCATTCAGTAGCAAAGTCGTTGACCTCATCGTCAAAGACAATTTCTTCACTCTCATTCTGTGATGCCATACTTGAGCTATTCCCAGCATACCACTCATGCAAACGCTGTAATGTAGTCTTCACTTTCCTTACAATCGAATCGATCTTCGAGGCTTCATATAAATCCACCAAACTAAACCTCACATATTCCAACTTGAACCTAGGATCGAGAACAACCGCAACTAACAATAACGGGTTGATATTATTTTCGAGGCTCCAATGCATGTCAAACTTTTCAGCCATCCTCAAACCCATTTCACATAAATGGATTTCCTCAGAGTCGCATAATTGTTTCAAACTACTCCTCATTGTGATAAGCTCATGTAACAAAACATCAGAAGTGACATAATTAAACCCAAATATGTTGTTTGTTGATTCTAAATAATCTTGGAGAAACTTAACAAACATTTTAACTCTGTCCCAATCACACTTTTCCGGAGGGCCACTATAAGACTTTTTGCTTGGATTACTTGCACGTCCCTCATCCTCATCACCAACCCTGTGCTCTATTCACAGAGAGACGAAATATAAGTAAAGTTTAATTAAGAAAGTTGGGCAATCCAGATTCTAAAAAACAACAACAACAGCGACAACAACATTATCAATTGTGACAAAATAATAATTATTGAATTATGTATACCTTCCTAGAAGAGTAGCAGATAAAGGTTGGCATGGTCTTAGTCTTGCAAAAATAACTATAACCAGTTAAGCTCACTTGACAAAAAGTAGATAACCAATATTACAATGTATTTAAATTACCTGCTTTCTTTTCAAAAGTCCCCAAGGCCGAAGAGTAACGGCAGGTATAACACATATAGCACCATACAATCTCTTCTCCTCCGCTTGCTTGCTAGTAATATTGCGTAAAATATCAATCTCTTAATCTCGCTGAACCCGGCATTCTTCCCTGAAAAATTAACAAACTCAATTATATTATATGTAGCATAACAACATGGAGATATATATATATATATATATATATCTTATATCTTATATATAAAGCGGATACCAGATTTCACAATTAGTTCCCGTATTCCCAGTTTTACACCAAAGTTTTAAATTGGAAGGATACCGGAAAGTTGGACAGCCACTTTAGTTTTGCTCTTGACACAAAGGGTAAAATTGTAAACACGCTTTGTCCTTTAATTCACTTAAATTACAACTGAGAAAAACTAAACAGACGTACTCTTTCACAAAACGGAAACAAATCACAAAACGGTAACAAATAACTGCCACACAAATTATCTTCAACGCTTTTCATCATCATCCCGACTCTCCTCATCTTCTGAAACTCACTCACCACAAATTCTAATTCACTGTTTGTTTTTTGATTATTCATTGTTTTGGTTCATTTTGTTTTACTGAACCAAAATTGTTCTACCAGATTATCAATCTCTCTTATGTCATCGGTTCAATTCATTTTCATTTAGTCACTCTCTAGTCCCAATGTCAGAGGTATGTTTTCAACCTTCGCGCTTTCCAAATCAGGGTTTGCAAACAACTATGATTCATTCTTCAAATCAAAAGGTCTGCCTGTCTTTTTATTTTTATTCTTTCCTAATATTACTTAGTATGCAACTTTGGTATGGTACTATTTTCTTTGGTTTTCTTACTGTCGTTTGTCGATCTTCTCTTTTTTTTTCGTTGGTTTTACATTGCCATAATTTAGTATTTTCTTTTCTTTTAGATTAACTATTCTCTGGTGATTTGGATTTTAATGTTGTTTGTCCTTCATCTTGCAGACCATTAGCTACATGGCAGAGCGGGTTGTTGGAAATGGATCTTTAGGAGTTGTCCGTTCTCTTTGATATCATGATTTCCACCCTCTTTCATGTCAGGCTAAATGCTTAGAATCTGGAGAGACTGTGGCTATAAAGAAGGTTTTACAGGACAGACGATATAAGAATCGTGAGCTTCAGTTGATGTGTTCAATGGATCACCCAAACATTGTTTCATTAAAGCACTATTTTTTTTCTTCCACCAGTAGAAATGAACTTTATCTCAACTTGGTAATGGAATAAGTCCCTGAAACTGTCTACCGAGTTCTTAAGCACTACTCGAACATGAATCAGAGGATGCCACTCCTCTATGCGAAACTCTATACATACCAAGTATGTAGTTCCCTTCTTTTTCATATATATTTTTTTTATCATAGTACTTTGATAGGACACTATGTAATTGATGAATTTCTTTTAGATCTTTAGAGGGCTAGCATATATTCACACTGTACCTAGAGTTTGCCATCGGGATGTGAAGCCACAAAATCTTCTGGTAATTACTCTCTCAGTGTTTTATATTCAATTAAAGTGTTATGAGATGTATTGTTTAAGTTTTCTTCTTTTGGAGCAGGTTGATACTCATACCCATGACATAAAGCTTTGTGATTTTGGAAGCGCAAAATTGCTTTAAAATTCTCAATTCATTGGACAGAGACACCATTGTGAGTTAACATTACACTTTTATATTATTTTTTTTTGCTTTAAAACTTCTCACTATATAGAATCATTCTTTACAGGGACATGTTTTGACATGCAAAGCTTCAATTTGCGAAGTCATACATGACTACGAGCCATATTATTTATCCTGCCCTAAAGCTGGCTGTTGAAAGAAAAAAGTTTTGGAAAAAGATGATCGCTATTGGTGTAACAACTGTAATGAGTTTATACCATCTCCATTTACAAGGTAAAACTATTATATTTTATTATAACTTCTTCACTTCCCTTTCAATTATTTATATTGACATTGAATGCTAGATATCAAATTCGAGCTCGCATTCAAGATCACACAAATCGTTCAATTGTGACAATATTTGGAAAAGAAGCAGAAAAACTGGTTAAACATCCAGCATCTGAATTGGAGGCTATGCTTAGATCGGTAAATCTACTATTAAACATTTCAGCACTAATTTATTTGCCTTTAAATATATCTAATTCAAGCGCATAATCTTTTCTTAAACCAGGCAAGTGGTTCACAAATTGTTAAGAATATACTAAATGAGCTTATAGGTTCATCATTAATTTTTGAAATAAAAATTAGTGAATACAACATCAACAATCAAGGCACCAATGGCTTCATAACAACTAAAGTTTTTCCTGTGGATTACAAGCTAGAAGGAGACATGATGCTTACTCACATTGATCAGGGAAAAAGAAAAAGTATATTTAATAAAAGTTTAAGATAGATAGACAAGACATTATTTTTTATTTATTCAATGCATAATTTCTTTTTGTGATTATAGATGCATGCCAAAGTGGAAATTCATACTCTTAATACTATCTACCCAAATCCTATATCCGAGCGTCCAAAAGTGAGTGATTCTAAACTAATCGAAAAAAAGGTTTTTATTTAATTGTTTACTTCAGATAATTGTTATATATATATATTAGAGAGAAAATGTATATACCAATATGCTATTACATGTTTTTACGTGTAATTAGAGAGAAACTTTTGAGATAAGCTATTGTTTTCACGTTTTATTTAGTATGTAAATTTACATACTAATACCTTCATTACGTATGTTTCCTACTTTCTTCATTACTTTCCAAACCTTAAGCTGCCTACATATTCACTCGACCACTTCAAAAACTCAAAAGATGCATACTTTAGGATTTTGTAGGAAGGTTAATGTAAAGTTGATGAACAATAACCTTTTTTTATTCTTCCTCTTTTTCCTTTCTCACTCATTTGAAGCTTTATTAGGAAAGCTATTAGGAAAGCCAATTAGACTTCTAGGTACATAATGCTTAAATTAGTCACAGAATATAAACCAATCCAATCATTAGCGACATTCCAGAAGAAAAATGTCATATAACCCATTAGAAAGGAGAGCCAACAAATCTGCAGTCAGAGAAACTAAGTGAACTGATCACATTGCAGGATTTTCCTAGAGGGCAATTGCACAATGAACGATAATGAATTAGCGCTGTATCATGCCACTGGTTTGATACCTGTCACTGAGGATGAAGGGGTTGCTACTGCAAATTTAGTTGGGGCGTCATTTTTTATTTATTTATTTTTTTTCCAAGAGAAGGTTTTCCTACAGGAAACTTCCTTTTTTGTAGGTAATTTTGATCCTACTCCTGATTCTGTGGTAAATTTTTTAGAAGTTTGGGGAGCAAAGAGTTTGGGTAAAATATCGAGTAGGAAATATTCCTCTTAGAACCAACAAACCCTTACAATTTTGCATGTATTTTCTTAAAAATGAGTTGGAATAATTCCCACAAATTAAACACACTCTTGGTTCTTAATTAACTCTTATGAGATGTCTAAGATTTTGACTGAGCTAGCTCGGCATGTGTGGGACAATGGTCAGACTACCTGTTTTTTAGTGAGTTGGTGATCTGGCTCAGGAGCTTCAAACCATTAATGGACTATCCGTGAAGATTGATATGTATCTCTCTCTTATTTAGGTTAGGGATGTGTAGAGATCTGTTTGACACAATGAATCACGAGGTACGTAGTGCAATATCAATAGAAAAAACTCTGGGGACTTGAGTTATAGTTATGTTTGATAAAGTATTCTTGAAGAGGATGAAAAAGTATGGTGAATATGCTAGCATGTTTTTTTCATGCTTTATAATGAGATAAGTATGGTGAATATGTGCATGTTGTGTGTATATGCTTTATAATGAGTTAGTTGTTGACCATGCGTGTTTCTGCTTCGTTATAGAGGTGTATGCATGCCTGTGGTTGTAGCTGTGCTTACCTGCACCTGAACGTGTGTTAGTGACTTCGTGGGTATGCTAGCATGTTTTTTTCATGTTAGTGCATGTAAGGTGCTTTGGTTCATGGATCTTTATGATTATAACGTTATAAGCCATACCATTGTTTTTGGAAAAATAAATAAAATTGTTAGTTCTTTCAATCTTCAATCAACCATCGGTAAGTTCTATGCCTTAAAGTATGTTATCTGTTGCCATCTTTTATTATTTGTAACGGGAGGTGTTTCAATTAGAAAATTAAATATTATTTTGTTAAGAATCATGTCTTGGGCAGGGCAGCTCATTAGAAATTCAATCCTTCTTGATACATATATTACCACTTGAAAATTCTGCTGAACAGCTTGGAACCTCAACTAAGGAAACAAAGCCTAAACGGATGCGTAGAAAGTCTAAATGTGTGGTAAATATACAACCGCGATGATTTTTACATATTTGTTTTTATCAATTCACTATCCTTTATAACTAACACAAGGGGAAAAAATGTGCGTATTATGTTGGCACATGAAATTTATCCATACAATTTTAATGAAACCATGGAAACTTCAGACATGACTGCTGCATCTAAGAGAATCCGTAAAATTTACCAGGTAATAGACTTTAATTATGTTCAGTAGAATGCTAAACTTCCATCTATTGTTATATTTAGTTTCAATAAAAGTTTGATGAAAGAATATGTCGTTATAGGAGTGAATGTGTGTGCTAATGTGTGTGCTGTGGTATGGTGTTGTGGATGTGGTAGTGTATGGTGTGGTTTGGTTTGGTGGAGGTGGTAGTGTGTGTGTGTGTGACGTGGTGTTGTGGTGTGCTGTGTATGTGGTGTTGTGTTGAGTGTTGGGTTTTATTGCTGTTGTGTACTTGGTGGTGTGCGATTCCATTCTCGCTCTTGTGTGTGTTGGGTGCTTCTGGCCGCTACGTGGTAGGTCTTTTTCCGTACACCGCTACTATTGCTATTTTCGCCGCTTCCAAGTCTTTGCGCCGGCTTCCTTTGATGCCCGGTGGTGTCGTGTGGTGAGTGTCTTTGGTTCAGTATCGTGCTTAACCGGTGTGTGATGTTTGTAGTAATGTAGGTGGCAGGCGGTTTAGTAGTGTAGTCGACTTATTATGCTGCTGATGTTGTTGTTTGAGATTGGAGCATGTAAACGGTAATAGGACTGAATGCTGGAGATGGATTGGACCATGTCGTTATTATTATTGTCCTAAACTTACTATTGTTTTATTATTTATGGTTATTAGATATTTTGTTCTTGGAATTTAATTTGTAATGCAACAGTGGTGTTACTAATGTCTACTAGATTTGCTCTGCCATGTAATAGTAATGCAATAGGATTTACATAAATAGTTGTTCTATCAAACTACTAGATTTGCTATGCCATGTAATAGTGTTTGTTATGATATTAGTAAACAAACACTTTCTTTGAAGGCCCCTCACGATTCGATTCGCACTCACGCCTACCATGTAGTATAACCATTGTTGCTTAATACGACAATGCACTTCAGCTTTGCTTTAGATGCTCCCTTTGGCCGAATCTTTTAACTTAGATAATATTGGGGAAATTAGTGCCTTCGCTTTGCGTGAGAGCTCGTTTCTATCTAGATTCTTTGACTGTACACAGCTGAAAAATTTTGTTCAAAATCATTATTTGAGTTAATATCATGTTTTTTATTGTTTCATTTTATTATCATGCAGTCTATCTCTGCGCATGTATGAGTTTTTTATCTCTGAATAGCCGCTTTCTGGCGCACATAATCAGTCTTAGATCTGTTTTAACTTATGCCCTTATAGCATGTTCTCGACCTTTTAATTCGAACTTGGGAAGTGACTAGCGAATTGCCTAATTGAATGCCTCTCAATTAAGCAGGATAGAGAGAACAATAGTTTGATTCTCCTGAATAACTTTTTCCCATTTCCCCTAGGAAACATATATTACATAAAACAAAGAAAAAACTAATGCATATTGCAGTTTTTCCTTATATGAGGAATCATATAGTTTAACCTGATTCACAATCAACTTGCACTTCAAGCTTTTGTTGGGTGTGTCATGCCTTGGCCTTTAATCCCAGAACTTCTTAGCAACCAACCCTTACTCCTTTATATCGCCAAAGTGGTACATTTCTGCACATAATTGACTTCAATGTCTGAAATACATAAAAGCACATAATTAGCATTAACTCTTATTTATTACTCGCATAATTGGTCTAAAAGTATTATTGTTAAGGGGTTAAAACTACAGTTTTGGGCTCTTATCAAACCACCCCCAAACAGCATTTTGCTTGTCCTTAAGCAAATATGAGAAATTAGCATAAGTGACCAAAAATGGAGTTCTAACTAATCTCGTTTTGCCAAGTGTGATTGCATTGACCATATGCAACAAGGCCTTAAACCACTAGGAATTCCCTAGTGGATGAGTTATAGCCTAGTGAGAGTTTTCCAGTGAAGGTACTGATAAAAACTTTTAATTGTATGTTTATTGGTTTTTATTCTTAAGTCCGAGGTCCACAGTCCGAAGTCCGAAGACCAAAGTCCAAAGTCCAAAGTCCATATAGTCGTTCATTTTAGTCAAGTTACCTTACTCACGTGGGTTTGGTAGGATAGGTCGAGTAAGGGATCGTCCAAACCTTAGGGCTCGGAAAGGTTCACAACTGGAATTACAACTTTTGGTGAGTAGTATTTTAGGTTTTTTAGTTGGTTTAATTAAATTAACGGTAATGTAAATAATGTAAATTACTACGGTGATTTTGATGTAGATAAACAAAGATAGAGAAACAGGGAAAGGATTAATCATACTCATGCAAGAATCATTTTTTCAACAGTTTATATTACCACATCACTACATCTCTACTTCGTTTCGTGTTCAGAGACGACGTCGAGTATTGATCCCTAGCGCATGCCCACATCTCTGAGCCGCATCGCACTAGCATAAGGAGTTGAACTAATATTTCATCTCTGGAAATATCATTTCAGCTCTGCTCGATTCCACATCAATTTGGACAAATTGGAGAGTCGTCCGACACATAGAATTCGCGAGAACATTTTGGGTCGCGACGACGAGGCTGATTCGAGCATCGGCACTCCAATTTTATGCCTCGGTCATTTTGGGACCGGATGTCTAATCTATGCCTAATTCCTAAGTAGTAATTCTAGAATATTAAAGAGTCAATCCGGATTCTCACACGAGCAGCATAACCCTCCCCCTGAAGGGGGGGGGGGGGAATTAACTTATGGTCATTGAAGGAATAATAAAACTTGCTTTATACATTAAGTAAATAAATGCAGGACAAGAATTAAAGTAGAAAAGAAATGACTGTTATTAAGGGTAAAATGACTTACAGTATTTAAGCTGCTGGAATGAAAATGACAGAGTTTAAGTGCTGGAATGAAACTATAGACGTTAAGTAAAACTAATGTATAGCTAAAGCATAGAATGCTGAAGGAAGAATATCAAAGGCTACCCCCTCATATATGTAGGCTGGAGACTGGAGAAGGATTAATTGAGTTTTGGCCGTTTCTCAATTTGAGACATTCAAAACTTTGATATTCAAAGTTTTGTTTGCATGTGAATTCTTTTTAACCAAAGTTTTGTTTACGAAACAAAACTTCATTTAATGTTTCGTCCTTTTGTGCTTTGTATTTGTCCCTTTGCTCAATTTCATTTCAATCTTTGAACAGGTACGTGTCTTCTCACATTGCAAGGTGGCACAATTTTGTGACCATCTCTTGCCACCTGCCTATGCTGACTCGTCATGCCTTTGGGCCCCGTTGAGTGGGTCCACTTAGTATGTCCAGTGGCGGTACCGATTTTGGCGTTTTTACATGCAACTTCCTGTCTTTGCGTAGAGTTTGTCGCCCTGGTCGCTATGGCAGTTCACTAGCTAACGTCGACACCCAGATTTATCAGATGTGAGCTTTGGAAGTTTGCTGCTTCTTTATATGTGGACCCATTCTGCACTGGTTTTGTTCTTTTGGAAACTTTGGTTCTAGTCAGGCTTTATTGGGCTTCACTGGGGTTGAGTGGGAAACTTCAAATATTCCAGTATTCCCATACTTCGATGCATGTTTTATCATTATATTCATTTTAAATGCGGAAACCTGCAAAAGTACGAAAATATAATTATTACATAATTATTAAACACATAATCGACCAAAATGCTATGTCTCTCGGGGTTTAATATTACAGTTTTTGGTGCTTATCACACCACCCCAAACAGCATTTTGCTTGTCCTCAAGCAAAGAGGAGTCATTAAAATGATAAGTGGTCAAAAATGTGTTGTCCTAAGCTAAATCTCATTTCGTAAAGTGCGGTTGCATTAACCGTATGCAACAAGGTCTTGAACCACTAGGAATTCCCTAGTGGACGAGTTATAGCCTCGTGAGAGTTTTCCAGAGAAGATATTCACAAACTTCGTTTATACTACAACGACTCAGTAACAAAGGCTTGTTTCCTTAATTAATATCAGGTATCTAGACATCTCACTAGCGGGGGAAACAAGGATTTAATTTCGAATTTCAAATTAATATACATACAATAATCAAAACATCTACGTATGAGCATGCATGCAGTGATCTTATAATGAAATGTACGAGCATGACTATTTCTGGATCCTTTGGATAGCGTTCTTAAATAGGTTCTCACAGGTATGTGTCGAAACACAATTTCTCTCTTATTTTTCCACTCAAGTTTTGCTATCTCTAGTGTGTAGTGGGCACATGTTTCCTCACATACTCAATGACAGTCAGAGGAGCCGAGGTCGAGAAGTCACAACTACTACTTATTATCACACTATCCTACTCCTAATTGAGCTAGAGGTCTTTATTAGGTGTTATGGGGCTTAGGAGGTAGTGTAGAATAAACTGGAATGGAAAATTCAAAAATGATAAGTATGAGAGAATAAGGTCTTCGAGATATTTATACTAGAGAATCCTTATTTTCTATCCTGTTTCTAACATGGGTTTCCATACTTGGATTTTTCAAGCTTTTGTATTCCCTTTTGATTTGATTTTTGGGGGGAATTCTAACCTTGATATTTCTTTTGATTTTTGGAAATATATTTCTATATATATTTTTTTTCTTTTTCTTTTCTTCTGAAACAGTAACTGATTTTGATTTGTGACAAAGTTTTTCTCTTCATTTTTCTGCACTTCATCATATTTCTCATACTCATCATCTAGGTAGGCTTATTTATTTGTGGTTAATAGATGGGTAATGATTTTTTTTGGTGAAGTAGAAAGGATTAATGAAAGGTTCAGTGGAGCGATTAGCGGTTTTTTTTTTTTTTTTTTTTTTTTTTTAATTTTTTTGGCTATATCGATCCAAAGAAGGCCTAAATTCTCGCATAGGATTTGGGTAGTGATCAAGTAAGTAGACGTGTGAACTTTGCTATTCGGAAGAACTACTCCTCTATGTCATTACTCATATATCACACATTTTGAGGCTTTTGGTTAGATTCTTAAAGGATATGGAAACTAAGTTGTCTAACCGTGGGTCCCAGAAACTTATTGCTGTGTATATTTAATGATAGTCAGTGCATGAATGCCCATGAAAAGATGTAAAAACTATTGCATACGTATTAAATTAAGTTTCTAAGAACAAGTCCTAATTCTGATGCTAGGGTGAGATTTCTAAATATTTTTCATCATAGAAAGGGAAACGAGAATTTGTCACTAAATACGTTTATTTAGACATCAAGTAAACTATATACAACTATGCATGCCTAATATTTGCAAAAGGTTCTCACCACCCCCAAACAGTCGGACACTGTGTCCTCAAAGTGTTAAGAGGAAGAAAGAGTATACCTGAGAGGCTTTGAGCAAAAATATAGCTGACATCTTCCACAGAAATTTATTATAACACACTATATATTATACATCATAAAAGTAGAAGCACATTGTTAGAGTAGCACACTGTTAGGTTATTTATTTATTTCACATCAAAACGTAAAACAAATATGTACATGCATCAATTCACATTGCCCCAACCTTGAACTGGGGGATAGTCCATCCTTGCCTCGTCCCTGTAGAAAGGACATTCCTTTGCATCACGCCAATCTATCATAGCTTTCCAAACTTTGCTCCACTTCCTCTTTTTTGCATTGTCTAGATGAGCTATTATTTTATCATCATTAGGGAAAGAACAAACTTTCTTTAGATACCTTGCAGGGCGTCGCCATGTCCGAAATCGCAAAGAACAAATTATCTTGTTTGTTGGACACATAGAGTCGACCTTTACCCAGTCCTGAAAGGTGGCCGCAAATTGTGGGAAGTACGTCCTCACTATCCTGTATGCTGTCACTGGCAAGGTGATATAGTGTTGCCGAAAAGACCGAGCCTTCTTAAGATTCTCAATTACTAGGTCTGTAATGTCAAAGGCGGTATGTTGCTGGGCCAATGCATGGAATGTCTTACACCCTGACTTTGATGCAGTGGAAAAATGCTAATCCCCCATGATGTTCAGAAGAATAAATAACATGGCAGTTCCAACATTCATGGTCATACTGGCTAGTGGAATAGTGAAGTCTGGCCATCGGCCAGCTTCGACACGTTCACTGATATGGGCAATGCCATCGCCATACCGGGCAGCAAAATCTTCCCTAGAATAGTCATTAAAGTCATTCTCTATCATATATTGAATGGGGAGGTCTGGCTGAAGAGGAGGAAGGTCTAGAGACATAGCAACAGTTGGCTCGTAAAAAGAGTGTTGGGTGTTACCAATACGGATTGTAAATCCATTCAAAGGGAAACCCTGTACAGCTAGTAGATCTTCCATGTGATCATAAAAATAAGTTGCCAAACCTGGGGAGTATGTCTGCTCCGGGTGTAGAATAAGAGAGTTCCAACCAACTTGAGTGATGTAGTCTCTGAAAAGATGTCCATATGCAGGAGAATTCAGCAACGAATGGAAAGATTGTTCTAGAATCATCTTTGGAGCTTCCATTGTAGAAGATGTGTGAAAAAAATGTGACCTGTTTAGACAAGGATAAACAAATATTAGAGTATGATGAGAATAATTAAGTAAAAAAAAAATTACCATAGGAAAATTTCACTATAATTAAAAACTAAAAAGAAAATGACAAATAACATAAAATTGCAAAATTTAAATGGTGTCATGGGCCCAAGCAACGGCGAGGATCCTTTTGTGGGAGGGATCCATTTATAAGATTTTCTATGCCGTCAATCCGTGCAACAGCCCGTTGCAACATTTTGCTTTCTGTCTGGTAAATCTCGGCGTGGTTCTCCATTATGAGAGTGTGATTTGCCAAGAACTGGTTGTGGCTGTGCAAGAATTGTGCTTGTTCCTCTTCGTTTATTGTCCGCAGGTCCTGAAATTCAAGAATACTGGTGATGATAATGTTCTGACGTTTGAATAATGTCATCAGTCCTTGTTGAATTAAACGAAGGCCTTCCATGGGATTAAATACGTTACATAATGCATTTTCAGTGAAGATGTTGTCGGCGGAACAATCTTCGTCAGTTTCTGCACCGACATGGTTTTTTGCAACGTCGCCAGAATCCGTTCCTACATACTGAGTTAATGGTAAGAATGTTAGCTGTTCGAAAAGGTGTATGAGGAGAAGTACTAGAAAAACCCCAACGTATCATGATAAGTGTCACAATGGTTGGTAAAGGAGCTGCCTTTTTCCTGGCACGTGCGATCGCGTTCCAGAGAAATTTAATAATGCAAAAATCATTGCAGTTACTCTGTAAGACCCAGAGTAGATGGAGGAGGGGTTTGGTTATTTCGGAAGTCTTAGATGTGACGAGCACATTATGAGCTACCCATTGGATCACAGATAATTGGTTCTTTTGCAAAGATCGCTGATAAACAATACGGTTTTTCCAGTTGTATTCGCCGTAAAGGATAGTTGCAAACATCGATGCCCGATATTGTCGAAAAGGTGAATCCTCGGTGTACTCCTTGGTTTGTAATAGAAATTTGAAGTACCTCGAGATGATTTCCATAGTCAATTCACGCCAAGATCATTAGCACGGGACAAAGAATTGCCCGCTTTGGAAATAACCGCTTTTATAGAACAACAAGACCAATTATTTGGAATAAAAAGCCCGCTTATGATGTACAAGAGGGTACCATCCTCGAATATTTATTTCGTGTCAAAAAGGGATGAAAAAGACCATTTTGGAAATTTTCCATAAAATTTTGCTCGGGTACGAAACTTCGAGTGAGGGCCATTAAAGATGGAGTGGTGAAGAAAAAAAAATTTTGGAAAAAGGGAAGTTAGATTTTTGAGGTGTCTATCCTTGTTATAAATAGGCACCAATCTGAAAATGTAAAAGATACGGATCGAGGTGTCACAGGGTAGTTAGACCACGTGTATCTTCTAAGATATGCGCAAAAGTGGATGTAGTGTGGATGAGAAGAATGGGGCATGTGACAAGGAGTGCTCTTTTTTTTTTTTTTTTTCCACGTAAATAGCGTTAAGTAGAAAGACAAGGAAAATGTAGATATACTATCATAATAAGATGTAAGAACGTACAATGGTATGGAAACACAACATAATGATACGGGGAATGAAATACAAACCTAAATATTAGATAGAACTATATGCCACATTAACAACATTACTATAATGAAACAAACAAGCATGAAGACTTGAGTAGCATGTTCAATTTGCCGCTGCTCAAACTTTTCTAGTGCATCTATGAAGCTTGAAATTTGGAGCGGACTAAAAACAATTTTTAGAAGAAGAAGTGTAGAGGGAAGAATATGGAATGAGTGAATGTGGAGGAAGTGTTGAACTTATTTATAGAAAGAAAATTGCCGTTTTCTGACTGTTTTTAGATGCGATTTCATGACCGTTTTTTGTGCGTTTTCATGACCGTTTTCTGACCATTTAATAAAACGTTAGTTTACGGTAAAGTTTGCTGTTAAGTGTGACATCTAAAATATATATGTATATATATGTATATAAATTATTATTACTAATATTATTATATATGTTCCTACATATATAATATAATATTAGATATAACTGACATATCCATGCAGAATTTTTTAGGAAATAACCTACTATTAGGCTCGAAATGCAAACACGTAAATCAAATATCTGACATAAATATTATACAAGACTGGAAAAATAAACTAGCTACTGATGATCCTCAGGAGCTGCAGAAGAATCCTCGGGGCTGCGGAAAGAAGAACCGGGAGTCCTGCGGACGTCGTCGATCTGAGCTCCCGTGGAGGCTAACTGCTCCTGGATATCACCCAGAGTATCCATCACCTGAGCCTGAAATTGATGCTGGCTTACCATGAACTGGAACTGGTTCTGGCGAGTAAGCATATGGTCCTGAAATGCAGTCATGGAAGCTCTCATTTCCTGCTTTGAATTAAGCCCATCTTTGTCGTCATCGACTCGTGGCGAGTGGTCATATCTGTCCTTAACTCGCCCAAGGTACGTCTCATCGATACCTGGCAAGTGTACATGTCTCTCAAACCACTGTTCACAGCACGTAAGGCATCTATGGGGTGGGTCATCTTACTCATGGTAGTCTCATCAAAGTAGGGTGGGTGAGATGAGCCTACGCTAGCGTGCTCAGCATCCCTTGGTGTTGTGGGTTCCCAAGGGTCCAGTATGCATTTCTTGAAGACAAGCATATTCTCATATTGTGGTATAGGGAGTAGCTGGGTGGCGGATAGAAAACCCAAGGTAATCATAACTTGTGTTACCAGAATAGCAAGAGGGGCTGATTTAAGAGTGGCATGTGTAATAATATAAAAAAGAAAGGTAACGATGCAGAAGTTACATACCCTTTTGCTCCTGGAGGATCCAGAGAAGGTGGAGGAAGGTCTTGTTGATGTTTGAGGGCTTCGAGGTGCCAATGACGTTCAGTCCCAGCCATTGAGTCCAACCCAACCGGTTCCGCCGCGACCAACGCTGATACGCTGATTTTCCGTCTATGTTGTACTCTCCCTCGATTAAGCGTGTCGAAAGCATTAGTCGTAAATGCACGTGGGTACCTGGCTACTTCGCCGAAAGACGTGGTGGTCGACCCGGAGGAATGCCCGTGATCCCGGATAGCAAAACAGGTGTGACTTCGTGGCGCACACTGATAAAAGATAAAAATGAAAGTTTACCTACGAAATGAACGATGAAACTCAAAACGCAAATAAACTAAAACTTATACGAGTCTATATTTATCAAGTTTTCTACTCTCAATTCTATCGAAATAAAGTGGAGTAACAAATTCGTTCCACTCCTAGTTCTCTAGCATGGAATGATTTCATAGTTAACTAATCGGTCTTAAGTCTAATGAGAGTTTTACGAGGGGAATTCTATTCTACGAGGTGAATTAAATTAACAAGTTACGAATAACGAAAAGAGAGAATGCTAAGGGTTTGAATCTAGATAAAGAATTAAAGGGAATTGAATCCACCTTAACGCGACTTAATCCTACTAACAAAGACTTGTCGTGATCCAAATTGAATGCTTAGCATATCAAAATAGTAATCCTAATCCCTAATTATACATGGCATTTCTACCAATTCATAACTAGCATGTGAGCGATTAAACCCATTCTCATGGTGAATTAATCGTTTCTAGAGTGGAATAATTATCACAACGATTCCTAGGTTTAACAAAGATCAAGCGACATCAAGGCTTCTTCAACCCCTCTAATGGAGGTTTAACCTTGATTCATAGCACTTTCATTTTCCATTGATTTAAAACTAAACATCATACCAAAATTCTACTTGGCTAATTTAACTAACAATACTTCAATCTAATTTAACAACTCAGAAATGATACTCAACAAGAATTAAAATTAGATCTATAAATTGAAATGACAAAAATCGAAATTAACAAACTAGCTATTTTATTTATCAATACTAATGAAGAACAATGATTCTAAGAGTTTAATCTAAAACAAGAATTAAATTTAAACTAAACTTAATTTAATTAATGAAAACTAGATCTAGAATTATCTATTGTTTTAGGTCTAACTAGCTACCATTAACAAAGAGCTAAGCTTTGGTTTTTATATGTTCAGATCCAAAAATCGTGCATGGGCTTAGATCTATGTTTTGGGCCAGAAAATCAGGCCCAAAACCCAATTCTTTCAGTCCAAAAAAGCCTCTTCAGCTGCAGTTGGATTCAACAGACTTTTCATCCACTTCTGCTCCTCTGATTGGGTCAAGTCTTAGACCATTGGAAATCTCTTTCCGAGCCGGTCGTTTTGATATAAGGTAGGCCCAATTCGGGTCCGAGTCCAAAGATCTGACCTCGGAAGTTCTCACGACTTTGAGTCTTTGTTTTCTACCCGGCGTCGACTTTTCAGCTTTTGACCGGGCTTTAGAAAGGCTTTGTCTTCTTGAATCTTGGCCTTTAATCATAGAACTCCTTAGCAACTGACCTTTGCTCCTTTATCTCGCTAAAGTGGCACATTTTTGCACATAATGGACTTTGAAGCCTGAAATGCATAAAAACACGTAATCAGTATTAACTCTTAATTATTACTTACATAATTGGTCTAAAAGTATGACTGTTACAGGGTTAAAACTACAGTTTTGGGCTCTTATCAAACCACCCCCAAACAGCATTTTGCTTGTCCTCAAGCAAAGATGAGAAATTAGAATAAGTGGCCAAAAATGGAGTTCTATCTACTCGTTTTATTTGAGTCGCGATTGCATTGACCATATCTTGACAAGGCCTTAAACCACTAGGAATTCCCTAGTGGACAAGTTATAGCCTCGTGAGAGTTTTCCAGTGAAGGTACTCACAAACTTCATCTATACTACAACGACTAAGAAATAAAACTATTGTTTCCTCATTCATGTCTCAACTATCTATACATCTCACTAGCAAATGAATAAGAATAACCAAGTCAAAAACCTAAGCTAATATATGCATAATAATCAATCATCTATGATACAAATATAAATACTATGAGTAATACTATGAAATGCCTAGCAGGTTCGTTTATGAAAACTCGGAATAACGTCTTTAAGTAGGTCCTCACATAAATGTCAAGACGAAAACCACTCTGATTTTTCCGCTCAAGTTTAATTTACTCCGGTTAATGCGGTGGGCACACTTTACCTTACAATCTCAATGACAACAAAGAAGCCGGAGTCGATCAAACACATCTGCCACTTACTATCACACTAACCTATTCCTAATTGAGCTAGAGGTCTTTATTAGGTGTTGCGGGGATTAGGAGATGGTTTAAGAAGGAATGAAATGGATATTCAAAAGAACAAGTCTGAGATAATAGAGTCTTCATATTATGTAACTAGAGAAAACCTTGTTATTTACTTTTGCTTCTACACTTTGTTTCCATCCTTAGCCATATTTTTTTCTTTTTCTTTAGCTTTTGACTCCTTTTATTCTATTTTTTTGGAGTTTTTATTTTATTTCTATTTTTATTTTTCTTTTCTTTGGATGGAAACTTCTTTTCTTTATTTTCTGAAATAATTAACTAACTTTTGTTTACACAGGTTTTTCTCTTCTTCTTTCTTCCTCATTCTATTCTCAGACTTATTCTAGATTGGATAGGTTGATTTTTTTTTTTTTTATTTATTTATTTATTTATTTTGTTTTGTTTTTGTAACAGGGTAAAGGATTTGTGATTTATGAAAGGCTAAAGAAAGGCTCAGAGGGGCGACTAGCGGAAAATAATTCATAGGTTTGAATTTCTGGCTATATCGATCCAAAGAGGGCCTAAATTCTCGCTTAGGATATGGCATAGTGATCAAGCAAGTGGACGTTGTGATTTCCTATCCGGATTTTACTTCTCCCTTGTGTCATTTCTCAAATGTTTAGCTCATATAAGGCTTTAGGCTATATTCTCACAGGATTTATAGAATAAGTACTCTAGCCTAGATTTCAGAAACTTACTGCTAACAATCATAGATACTCATGTAATATATTTATAGATAGATGCAAAGATTATTACCTACATATTAACCTAAGTTTCTAACAATTATTCTGATGCAAAAGCTACGTGAGACTTTTAGATTGTTAAGAGCATAGAGAAAGAAAACAACACCAATATTCCTAAGTGTATAACATAAACTTATTTATTTATATTTTTGAAATTTTTAACTTGAAAACAAATGCATGTTATACATATCTATATCCTAACAGATGCCTTAATTACACGTGTTTCTAAGGCCCCCCCCAAACAAGAAGCATGCTTTGTCCTTAAAGCATTTAAATAAAGAGGGTAGAAAAATACCATGGAAACGCGTAAAATTCTGGAACATCTGCAAAACAAGGTTAGAACATACTAATATAGGAAATAAAAATACTGACGCAACTCTATAAGAGTTCCACCCATTATGGGGTTAACAGAATTAAATTGCTTGGGACATAAGCAGATAATAACAAAACTAAAAACTTACCTTATCTCCCGCTTAAGCATCCTCCTCCTTAGCAAAGAGATGAGGTTCCTTCGCATCCTGCCAGGCCATTATAACTTGCCAAGCTTGCCACCATTTATCATCTATTAATGCTAACCTGTTAAGTGTTATTATGTCTGATGGGATGTATGTGGGCGACCAATTAAAGTGCACTGCCATCCCTACCAAGTCATAATTCACAATGAGCGAACCACCCATTGGTGGGTCTCATGACATCAACCCTTTTCCAATCTGTGAATTGGGCATAGAATACAGGTAAACAACTACGCATGATGCGGCTTACCAAAATAGGCATAAGAAGATACTTACGTCTCATGCTTTGGGCTCTCTTAAGACTAGCGACTAAAACTCGGGGAATGTCATATCGGCGACGTCCCTCAGCTAAAGCGAGGAAAATGTCACCAGCAGTACTATTTGCAGAAATGAACTGCCATTCCCCCAAAATATTCATCAGGATGAATAACATAGTGGTGCCTACGTTTAGGGATAGGCTACCAAGGGCAATGCTATATCGCCCCTGGTCCATTACTCGAAATACCCCTTCTCCATAATACTCATGGAAATATGTATAATCATAAAGGTATGCATTATCGGTCATATATGCCCATGTGTGGGCCGGGATCGGTATTGGTAATCCACGAAACTAAAGCGACCACATTTTTATTGAATTCTAGTGTTGTGTCATCGACTCACGGCGGAGAATTCTTGTTCTCCATCCCGATTACAATAGAATCTAACGTGGTCGTAGAAATAAGCGAAAGTAGTCTTCAATATGAATCGTCATCACTTACCCGATGGATGGCCATCCTAATCGCGGGATCCCGTAGCCGGAACCAATGTCCATAGGTCTCGGTTCCCAACACGTCTTCGAAAAGACTGTTCGGGGTATGACTATAGGAGATGTCATCTCAACTACTCTTTTGAACGACTCAAAAATCCTGAACGACCCCGAAAAATTGGAAATTTTCGCGGTGTACGGAGGGGGAGCGGCGCGCGCTCCACTTGGGTGCAGTCAGCTCGGGTGTTTTGGATTTATAGTGTTTGGCCGGTGGCCCGAAAGTAAAATTTCTGGAAGTGTCTAGGCGCAGCTTGAAGCTCGTAAATCTTGGCGAAGTTTAAAAGGAAAAAAAAAAAAAGCTTGGAGTGAAAGGTGAGGGATGATGGTGGGGTGTGGTGTGGTTTGTGAGTGTAGAATGAAGGGCGTTTAAATAGGTTCTGAGCTTCCAAAATGAATCGGCAAGTTGCCAAATTGTTTTAAGGCAATTTCCGGAAATAGAAAAATTTCAAACCCGAAAACGGAAACAAACCATATTCTTGATTTTCTAACAACCCTAGTATCTTTTATACTGGATTTAGATAGTAACTTCTAAACTCTCCTAGGTTTCATGCTACCACCACACATATTCATAGATATGCCGATATCGGCCAAATTCTCAACCTTTAACTCCAAGACAACCTTACAGAAGATGATCATATAACGAATTATGCTCGGTATAAATATTACCACCCCCAAACAATTCAGGAAGGTGGGATTAATGATAAAAACACTCACAATTCAAAAATAACCATTTATATTAAAAATTTAAATCCAAACAACATAAAACAAACACATTAATATTTAAATTTAACAACTGAATTAAAATCCAACTAATAAAACAATCAAAACAATGAAATAACAAATAACACAAACCGATGGTGAACACCTAGCCATGTGATGAAGATGGACCCCGAGATGGAGATTGGTCCTGGGATGAAGAATGGCTTGAGCCATCTGTCCTTCGGCGATGACGCTCATGCCTCTCAGACTCGGCTAAAACAGAATCCTCCACGGGTGGCATGCGTCGTAGCATCTCTATTCTGAACAAACGCTGTGCTTCCATCTCAATCCTGAGTACTACATACTGGGCTTGGTGATGCTGGTGGATAGTCTCCAAGTTAGACAAGATATCGTCCTGACCCCTTTCGAGCATTTCAAGTCTCGTCTGAAGGTTCGTTTGCTTATTTCGAATTACAATCTGTCTATCTCGGATATTTTCACAAATACCATAAACGCAACGCAAGCAAGTTTGCAACACTTGCATGCGTTCTAAATTAGAACTACAGCTATCTAATGCATCATCATCCAGACATGTCATATCCTCCCTTTCATCCTCCGACTCAACCACATTTCCTTCGGACAACGGCCAAGTCTCTTGGATGCAATCCGTATAGATACTTGCATTAGAATGCAATTTGATCTTAATAGGAGCAGATTTTGTGATAGCTCTAAATGAGAGAATGATCTTAGTGATCAATACGGGAAGAGGCGCCATGCTCTTTCCCACTCCTCTAATCACATTAAAAATTAAATCGAGGATGCAGAAATTATACTTATTCGTTTGCAAAATCCAGAGAACGTCAGGACATTGCGGACCGATATCGGCCGACTTTGTCTTTCCCCGGGGCGTTCCTACCAATCCACCGAGCTCTGACCCGGTTGATTGGTTCTCGGGGTTGATTGGCAAAAACCTTGATGAGAACTTCGTATTGTATTCACCCTCCACGACATTATCTTTCATCAAAGCGGGAACTCCAATATCTTCGGATTCCCGAATGGTCATTTCTAGGTTGCTTTCGGTAATTCCTAACAGCTCAGCCAACAACTGTCTCGTTACTTCCCTCCTCGTTCCTGCTACCTTAATGAAAATCCTATCCCCCTCCAATTCTCGCTTCTTATAAAACTGTTCTACCAAATCGTAGTGATAGAACTCCTCACTCGAGTACCACAGTCCATTCCAATTTCTCCTAATCATCTCCGCGTCGTAAAATGGCGCGAAACGGTCGGACGCAAACGCGTGCTCCAGCACAATTCTTCGTCGTAGTGCCATTGAAGTTTTTGAAACAACCAATGGTTTTGTAGACGGTGAAGGAGGCGAGTTTGATGTAAAACAACGGTGGTGGCGTTGGTGGGTACGGTGGCAGGTTGAAGCTTGAATTGGTGGCTATTTTCGAGTTTTAAAATTGTTGGGGTTGGTGGTAGTAATGGTTTGGAGAAGATGTCAGTTTGGTTTAACTACTTGGCGTGGGTTTAGTTAGGTTTCCTTTTTTTTTTTTTTTTTTTAAGGTTGAAAACTTTGTTAATGGTGGTGGTGGGTTAGAACGTGATACTGTTCGTGAAAACAAAGGGGGGCGCAGGTGCGCTGCCAGTGCGCGCGAGTTTGGGCCCAAGCCCAATTTGAATTCCGAACTTTTTCGATATTTCGCGCAATTTCAAATTCAATTTGCCGCTTCGTTACTGGTCCGATTTTGGCGAATGAGTTATGGAAATGATCAGTAGAGAATTTCCAATCCAATGATCCATAAAATACTCAATTCCAACCATGGGTGACGTATAAGAAGGTGGAAAAACGCCTCAAAGTGAATGTGTGACGTAAGTTATGCGAACGAAGGAAATCTAAGTTTTAGATAACGTCAACCCAATTGAACTATAACTAATGGGCCAAAGCAACACCAATGGAAAGTTCGAGCAATCCGGATGGAAAGACCGACTGCCTACCCCCAAACAAATTTTTTAACACAAACTTTGTTTTAACGTGGGTCGTTTTTTAGTCAGATTCCCAAGACTTGTTGGATTGCTATTTCTATGATTTTAGATTTTTTTTTTTATAAGAAAACGAAAGACAATAAATACATAATTCACCCCATAGAGGAACATGACTCAAAAACCGAGAAAACATGCAAAAGTGGAAAACGTGAATTATGTGAAACGTGGACTTAGGATCCGGTACTTACAGCCCACACACTCCATAGGGAGGGCCTGGTTCCTGAATGGTGCACTTACCACTATATGGAAGTGAAAGGAAGTACACCAAATGACAAAGGTCAATCCTCATAGACCAGGGTCCTGTAAAAGGACTTCCTCTACATCGTGGGGACGA
This sequence comes from Coptis chinensis, assembly GCF_015680905.1. Taxonomy (NCBI): domain Eukaryota; kingdom Viridiplantae; phylum Streptophyta; class Magnoliopsida; order Ranunculales; family Ranunculaceae; genus Coptis; species Coptis chinensis. Next base: position 92,755,662 of record NC_141458.1, on the reverse strand, counting down.
AGTTAAGTGAAAATGTTTTAACCGTTGACCATTAACTTGAAAGGTACTGTGTTGTCCTTGGATTTACCAAGGTAATTGCCCCGTAAGGGGTGGCTTCAACCCGATAACGAGAAAAGGACCGGACCAACGGGTTTTAGTTTCCACAGGAAAATATGTAGGCGGGGTTGTAAAGCAAAACCTTTTGACCAACCACAAACTCTTTGCGCAAGATTTCCTTATCATGAATACGTTTCATGTTAGCTTTATAATCCTTCATGAGATCGTAAGAATCGCTTCACGGTTTCTTCAAGCTCATTAAATTGCAACTTCGCGTTTGACACCCACCTCATCAATATTGAAGTTAAGGCTTTTATAGCCCACGAGCACGGTGTGCTCTAATTCAACGGGCAAATGACATGGTTTCCCAAATACAAGTCTAAAGGGGAGACATACCGATAGGAGTTTTGAAAGCCGTCCCCATACTTATAAGGCATCCGATAGACAACTTGACCGATCTTTCCTATCGGGGTTTACAGTTGTTTCTAAAATCTTTTTTGATTTCCCTATTAGAAACTTCTACTTGTCCGCTAGTTTGTAGATGATAAGGAGTTGCTACTTTGTGTGTAACTCCATACTTTTTCACTAGGGATGCAACAACTCTGTTGCAAAAATGTGTTCCACCATCACTAATGATGGCTTTAGGAATGCCAAACCGACAGAAAATATATTCCTTAATAAAAAATACAACTGTCTTATGGTCATTGCTACGGCAAGCTAGGGCCTCTATCCATTTAGACACGTAGTCCACGGCAACTAGAATATAAATATAACCTTGGGAAACAGGGAAGGGACCCATGAAATCAATACCCCAAACGTCAAAAATTTCTACTATCAAGATTAGATTTAATGGCATCATATTAAGCTTCGTGATTTGCCCAAGTTGTTGGCAACGAATACACGTCTTGCAATGCACTTGGGCATCCTTAAAAAGGGTAGGCCAATAAAATCCACATTGAAGAACTTTAGCGGCTATTTTCATTCCACTAAAATGGCCACCACACTCTTTGTCATGGCAGAACGATAGAACTTCATTATATTCCCACTGGGGAATGCAACGATGAATAATTTGATCCGCACAATACTTAAAAAGGTAGGGCTCATCCCAGTAGTATAGCTTAACTCTGGCCAAGAACTTCTTACGTTCATTTCTTGACCAATTATAAGGTATAACATCAGCCGCTAAATAATTTACAATGTCAGCATACCATGGTGCTGAAAAAATAGCATCTGAGATGCTCATCGGAAAGAGTCCGGTATGGACTCGAAATCACTATTATCGCCGTTTGTAAGTCTAGATAAATGGTCGGCAACTACGTTTTCGACCCTCTTTTTGTCCTTTATTTCTAATGTGAACTCTTGCGGAGAAGGATCCATCGGATTAATCTACGCTTAGCATCCTTCTTTGCAAGAAGGTACTTAAAAGAAATTGCATGGTCCGTGTAAACTAAAGTTTTAGAACCAACCAAATAAGGGCTTAAACTTATCTAAAGCATAAATGACGACTAAGAATTAGTTTTTCAGTAGTTGAATAATTTCGTTGAGCATCGTTTAAGGTTTTACTAGCATAGTAAATAACAAAGTGGACTTATTATCTAGTTTCTATCCCAAGACAAAGACCAACCTGCATAATCACTAGCATCACACATGAGTTCGAAGGTTTAGACCAATCGGAGGTCAGATAATTGGTGCGAGAGGTTAGAGCTGAACTTTTAAAGTTTCAAAAGCACGCTACGATTAAAATTAAAATAAAAGATTGCATCTTTTAAAAGCGGATTAGTTAAAGGCCTAGCTATTTTGAAAATCTTTAATAAATCGCCTATAAAACCTGCATGGCCTAGAAAGGCTCTAATATCACGGACAGTCCGTGGTTTAGGTAGAGTCGCTATCTTATCTAGTTTGGCCTTATCTACTTCAATGCCATCGCTAGATACAATGTGACCTAGTACTATGCCCTTTTTCTCCATGAAATGACACTTTTCCCAATTTAAAACGAGGCACTTTTCTTCACACCGTGTCAAAACCTTAGACAAACCGAGGGTAGACAAAGCAGTCTGTGAAGAAGTCTCCATAGATAGAAAAATCATCCATGAAAACTTCCATAAAGCGCTATACCATGTCACTAAATATATGAAGCATACACTGCTGGAAGGTACCAGGAGCATTACAAAGGCCAAAAGGCATTCGTTTATCGGCATACGTTCCAAAGGGACATGTGAAGGTAGTCTTTTCTTGGTCATCAATATCAATAATAATATGAAAATAGCCTGAGTAGCCATCCAGAAAACAATAAAAAGCATGACCAGCTAGGCGTTCGAGCATCTGATCTATAAAAGGTAACGGAAAGTGATCCTTTCGTGTCATAGCATTTAAACGTTTGTAATCAATACAGATTCTCCATTTCATAGAACCTTGTGTGACAACATAGTCACCCTTTCCGTTACGTACCATGGTAACTCCCGATTTCTTAAGAACTACATGAATGGGGCTTACCCATTCACTATTAGAGATTGGATATATGATACCCGCATCGAGTAATCGTAAGACTTCTTCCCTAACCACCTCTTTCATGGCAGGGTTCAGACGACGCTGAGGTTCGCGAGAAGTCTTCGCGTTATCCTCCAAATGGATGCGATGAGTGCAAACATTAGGGTCAATTCCCTTAATGTCGGCTAGGGACCAACCAATCGCAGACCGATGTTCCCTAATCACCCGGATTAAACTTGTCTCTTCACCTTTAGTTAACTGAGAAGATATAATTACCGAATGACTACCATCCGGATCAAGTTGAATATATTTTAACTTCGGGGGAAGAGGTTTAAGACCGGGTGGAAAGAAAAATCAATAGATGTTTCATCAGGGTCCCCATTTTGCATAATGAATACTTGTTTAGGTAGCAAGTCTTCATACTTAGTATATGGAGCTACCGAAGGGTCTACAATTGGTGTGGACTCAAGGATGGTGTTGACTTCCTCTAAGTAGGAGTCATTTACAAAATCTGAAGTTCCAAAAGAAAGGAATTTATATATATTGTGTTCGGGAAAAGTGTTGTTAAAATAATCTTGAGCTAAGCTCTCAATCATGCTAACCTCCCCATCTATAGACGATTCTGGTAACTGTTTCATCATTTTAAAAACATTTACTTCAACAGAAAGATGGCTAAAAGATAAGGACATCTTACCATCGTGGCAATTTATAAAAGCGGCTTTGCGGTTACCAAGAAGGGGCCCTAAGATGATCGGTCTGAGTCGTTAGCGACTTCTGTATCGAGGATAACAAAATCAGCAGGATAGTAGAAATCCTGAACCTTAACAAGCACATTTTCCACTACACCCTTAGGATACTTAATTGACATGTCCGCTAACTGCAATGTTATTCTTGTAGGTTGCATTTCCTGTAGACCTATTTGCTTATACAAATAATACGGGAGTAAGTTAACACTCGCCCCCAGGTCTAATAAAAGGGTCGTCGTGTGGGAATCTCCTAAGGTGCATTTTACAATAGGACGACCAGGGTCCTTGTACTTAACAATTCCATTATTTTCGGATAAAGTTGGGAACTGTTCAGTTAGAAAGGCGTCTTTAGGTATGTTGGTCTTACGCCTAGTAGTGCACAACTCTTTAAGAAACTTAGCGTGGTTAGGTAGCTTTTTAATAGCTTCGAGAAAAGGAAGGTTTATCGTTAGATTCTTGAAAACGTTCCTAATCTCCTCAAAGTTTGTATCCCTGGTTAGCATGGCTAATTTCTGAGGGAACGGTGGTTTCGCTCTATATTTAGCGTATGGCTCGACTTGATGTGTAACCTTGGCTTTTTGTTTCTTAGTTTGTTGTTTAACTGGTATCTCTATAGTGGTAGGCTCTTCAGTTTCTATTTCGGTATCTAGTTCGATATCCGGTGTAGGGAGTACTGATGGGGTAACTATAGGCATAATTACTTTGTTATCAACCACTCTTCCAGAACGGAGAGTGGTGATGGCATTTAGGTCACCTACGATTGTAGTTTCCGTACTAGTATTACCGTTTACCTCAAAGGCTGTGTTTGCTATTTTAGGATTTGGTATCGCTTGTCCTGGAAACACACCTTTTGGTTGGGCTTTCTCTTGGGCTAACTATTGTATGCCCTGATTTATGGATTGTAAGATCTGTTGGTTTGATTGAGTCATTGATTGGAAAAGTTGTTGGGTAACCTGGATAAAAGTGTCGATACGATCCGGTTGTGTAGGTGTAGTAGTCACAGGTGGTGCGACTGGAACTATCTCACGTTGATTATTTATGGGTGGGTTGTGATAGTTACTATTGTTAATCGGAACGATACCTCTATTGGTATTATAACTATTATAATTACCCTGACCTTGTGCTAGACCTTGTCGTGGTTGCGCTTGGTTGTTATAATTATTATAATTCCCCTGACCTTGTCCTTGTCTAGGTGGAGTTTGGTTATAATTGTTTGCTTGCCTAAAATTTTGGTTATTAAACCCTGGAGGTGTAACTTGTTGATTGTTTCGCCAACTAAAGTTGGGATGTTGTCTCCATGGGGCATTAGGAATAGGATAGCTATTAATGGAGCAAACATTATCTTGCTCTAATTGTTGTTGTTCATAGGCGAGAGGATAATAGAGTCGAGGTGCTCGGGGACTCAAACAGAAATTACATGGGTTGGAGTTGACATTCATGGCGGGGGATAGGTTTTGTTGAACATAAATAGCCTCTACCTTTTTAGTTAGAGATTCGATTAAAATTTTAAGTTCTAGATCGGGTTTCATCTCAAACATATCGGCGGCCTTAACTGTTGAAGAAGAACTAGCGGGGGGGATATCATCACTACCCCCATTATTATTAGCTTTAGTTTGATCTTCTAAAAATTTGTAATCCTCGAGGCTCCCTTACTTAGGAAACTACCCCATTCATTATGTCAAGGACTTCTTTATGGTGGTGTAGAAGTCCTTTGAAAAGGCACGAACTAACGTGTCTTTTGCTAGGTTATGGTGTGGGCACTCTATAAGCAGATCGGGCTAAACGATTCCAAGCCTCGAGAAAATGATTCATGAGGATTCTCCGAAAAAATGAATCTTGGAAAGCATCTCATCCGTCTTTAGGGGTGGGTAAAAATGTTCCATAAACAATTGAACAAGTTTAGCCCACGAAGTTTACTGAGTTAGGCTTGGGCGAGTTAACCAAGACGCACGCCTTATCGGCTAAGGTGAAGGGAAATACCCTCGGTTTAATTTGTTCCGCACCAACCGTAGGATGATGGAATGTTGTAAGGACTTGTTCAATCCTACGCATGTGTTGATAAGGTTTTTCATGGTCTAAACCATGGAAAACGGGTAACAAATTAAATATGTTTGGGGGAATTCGAAAATCCCCCACTGGGTCTGCTAGAACGATGCAAGATTTTGGGCTATCACTCAAGGCTTTGTAAAAGTCGGAGAGAGGAGTCTCTCTTTCTTCAGCAATTATGTCAGGTGTGGTGGGTGGGATAATAGCTAGAGGTGTAGTGATTGGTATACTCGATAGACTAGCTTGTTTGTTGACGTTGATGGTTAATTACGTTCGGTGTTTTTCTCCGACCAGACCTTAATCTCATACAAGTCTAAGTCTAAACACGACAACCCTCCAAACAATCTTGATATATCAGTATAAACCTCTAACTGGAGATGTGAGGTATGGAAGAAAGGAATACCTGATTGCATCCTTGCTTCTCTTATGAATAGCGTCTTGTTTACGCGTGTTCAGTGTATATAACAAGTTAGAACACTGAAAAACATAAAAACTCGAAGTTCGAAACAAACCTGTGGAAATCCGGCAAAAGTCAGCTTAGGCGCGGGTGCGCTCACTTTGGGCGCGGGTCGCGCTCACTTTAGGCGGGTCACACTCAAGGTTCCAGGCGTTTGGGCGCAGGTGCGCTCCGTTTGGGCGCAGGTCGCGCTCAGTGTAGTTTTTCGCGGAACTTTTCAATCTTGTAACGGACAACCACAGTATGAATCAAACAAGGGTAGGTGGGTTTAATGGGACTTAAAAATGACTAATTATACTATGAAAACAATGCTAAAGGTAACTAAGATAGCAGCGGCGCCATTTGATAAAAGATAAAAATGAAAGTTTACCTACGAAATGAACGATGAAACTCAAAACGCAAGTAAACTAAAACTTATACGAGTCTATATTTATCAAGTTTTCTACTCTCAATTCTATCGAAATAGAGTGGAGTAACAAATTCGTTCCACTCCTAGTTCTCTAGCATGGAATGATTTCATAGTTAACTAATCGGTCTTAAGTCTAATGAGAGTTTTACGAGGGGAATTCTATTCTACGAGGTGAATTAAATTAACAAGTTACGAATAACGAAAAGAGAGAATGCTAAGGGTTTGAATCTAGATAAATAATTAAAGGGAATTGAATCCACCTTAACGCAACTTAATCCTACTAACAAAGACTCGTCGTGTTTCAAATTGAATGCTTAGCATATCAAAATAGTAATCCTAATCCCTAATTATGCATGGCATTTCAACCAATTCATAACTAGCATGTGAGCGATTAAACCCATTCTCATGGTGAATTAATCGTTTCTAGAGTGGAATAATTATCACAACGATTCCTAGGTTTAACAAAGATCAAGAGTCATCAAGGCTTCTTCAACCCCTCTAATGGATGTTTAGCCTTGATTCATACCACTATCATTTCCCATTGATTTAAAACTAAACATCATACCAAAATTCTACTTGGCTAATTTAACTAACAATACTTCAATCTAATTTAACAACTCAGAAATGATACTCAACAAGAATTAAAATTAGATCTATAAATTGAAATGACAAAAATCGAAATTAACAAACTAACTATTTTATTTATCAATACTAATGAAGAATAATGATTCTAAGAGTTTAATCTAAAACAAGAATTGAATTTAAACTAAACTTAATTTAATTAATGAAAACTAGATCTAGAATTATCTATTGTTTTAGGTCTAACTAGCTACCATTAACAAAGAGCTAAGTTTTGGTTTTTATATGTTCAGATCCAAAAATCGTGCATGGGCTTGGATCCATGTTTTGGGCCAGAGAATCAGGCCCAAAACCCAATTCTTTCAGTCCAAAAAGGCCTCTTCAGCTGCAGTTAGCTTCAACAGACTTTTAGTCCATTTATGCTCCTCTGATTGGGTTAAGGCTTAGACCATTGGAAAGCTCTTTCCGAGCCGGTCATTTTGACATAAGGTAGGCCCAATTCCGAGGTCTGAGTCCAAAGATATGGCCTTCGGAGTTCTCACGACTTTGAGTCTTTGTTTACGCCCTCGCGTCGACTTTTCACCTTTTGAGCGGGCTTTAGAAAGGCTTTGTCTTCTTGAATCTTGGCCTTTAATAAAAAAACTCCTTAGCAACCGACCTTTGTTCCTTTATCTCGCTAAAGTGGCACATTTCTGCACATAATGGACTTTGAAGCCTGAAATGTATAAAAACACGTAATCGGTATTAACTCTTAATTATTACTCACATAATTGGTCTAAAAGTATGACTGTTACAGGGTTAAAACTACAGTTTTGGGCTCTTATCACACACCCTCGACGGTAACACAAAAATGGTCGCCATTAAAGCTCCCATTGTCGTAGAATTTCATCACAAAATCCTTGGAATAAAGCCCTCCATTAGCATATAACAAGTACTCCCATCCTCTAGAGTGAATTTCATTATCAAAGAATGGAGCAAACACCCCGTTTTCAAATAAATTTCTAAAACATTTATCCACACAAATGCGCCTGTTACCAGCCATCACTGGTCTTAGGGAGAGGCTGGATATTGATTAATGATGAGGGGGAGAAATAGGACTTGCTGACGGAAGGGAATTGTGGTCGGAGTTGTAAGAGTCTCGCGCGAGACCTGGAATTAGCGTGGGTCTGTCTCGTGCGAGACTTAAATGAGAAGGGGCAAGATCCGGAATTTAGGGAAAAAGAAATGAGTGATGGTGACGCGTGTGGTCGGGTTTGTCGGGTTTAAAGGGCCCGAGATTTCGATATTTTGGTTGGGCCAAAAATTTTCTCAATCCCAAATCAAGCCAAAAACCCGATTTAAGCCTAAAAAAACTAAACGCTTGCCCACGACTCGTTTGGACTCCGAATTGGATGAATGAGATATCGAAATGATCGGCACAAAAAATGTTATCCAATTGTATAAGTCATTCAAAGGTCATAAGAGTTTTTGAAAAGAAGGAGAGTATTTTATTTATAAACAAGGGTTTTATTTATATACAAGGGAGATATACGTGAAGAACAGTGGATGTCCAGAAGAGTCACCATCTTAAATCATAGACAACTGTCATGTTGGCTCTGGAGCGAACCCAATCCAACCAGACTGTGGCTTTACCTTTATGTATTATGGGGTTAGGGGTAGGACGGTACCATTCTGGACCGTGCGCGCTACGGTCTAATAAAATTGCCCTTATTACATACGACTATCCTCAAACCTCCCCAAGGGATCTTAAAGTAACCAATTCTAGGGTTGGTCTGGTGGAATGCATTACCCGTTTGTGTTCCAAGTATGCGACATCTGAGGTTGGACATGAATCTCATGTGCAAAACTTAATGCAAATGGAAAAGGCAACAATATAAACATATCTACAAGGTGAGTCTTTTAACGTTAGATCCTCAAGACGAATCCCAACCTGTGGGAGAAACGGCGTGGCGACGAAGACTATCCTGCGCAGCTGGTGTCAAACAAAAGTATACCTTAAACTGGCTAGTATCGGATAGGAAGTCAAGACAGAAGGGTGTTTGACAATGCATACACCACCCATCCTTCACGCACGTCGTTTACGAGCAAAAGTACTATGACCATTCCCTATTCGTGATGAGTGAGATTTACACCAAATGATTAGTTGAAGTTCGCGAGGTAGAGAGTAGAAATGGGAAGAGAAGGAAGGAGGTGAAATTTTAGGTACCCATCGTTTACCGAAAAGCACGTTTGCTCGTGTTGCAGAAGACATTTACACTCAGTTCTGAAATAGAGTTTTCGTGGACTAAGGTTCCGGCGCTTGCAACCACACACTTCAAAGAACTATGGAGATCATAAGATAGAAGATGGCCTGGCTACCAAAATGGCGTACCCTCTATAGAAACAAGATTGAGTACGAAAACGAAACATCTAGTCTGTATAGACCGGATCCTGAAGAAGAGTTTGTTCAACATCTGGTGAGCGTAATTCATGGTAATGTTTTAGGCGTTGTCCATTGACTTGAAATTCGCTGTTATCTTGTGGATTAAGCAAAGAGATTGCCCCATAATGTTTCACAGCTGACACAATGAAAGGACCAGACCATCGTGTTTTCAATTTACCAGGAAAAATGTGTAATCTGGAGTTGTACAGTAAAACTTTTTGGCTAATTTTAAAATCCTTACGCAAAATGTGCTTGTCGTGCACTCTTTTCATGTTTGCTTTATAGGATTTCGAGAGATCATAAGCATCACTCCGAATCTCCTCAAGCTCATTTAATTGCAGTTTTCGCTTCTCGCCTGCCTCGATGATATTGTAATTGAGGCTTTTGATGGCCCTAAGGGCACGATGCTCAAGTTCAACTGGCAGATGACAAGGTTTTCCAAAAATAATGCGGTAAGGAGACATCCCTATAGGTGTCTTAAATATCGCTCAAGATGCCCACAAGGCATCCGATAAGCGGAGAGACTAGTCTTTTCTTGATGGGTTGACAGTTTTCTCCAGAATAGGCTTTATCTCTCTGTTAGAGACTTCCACTTGGCCACTCGTTTGTGGGTGATATGGAGTAGCAACTTTGTGAGTAACTCCATATTTCTTCATTAAAAACCCAAAAAGTTTACTACAAAAATGTGTACCCCCATCACTGATGATAGCTTTAGGGACACCAAAATGAGAGAAAATGTTTTCTTTAACAAATTTCACGACAGTCTTATGGTCATTTGAGTGACATGCGAGTGCCTTAATCCATTTGGACATATAGTCTACAACGACTAAAATGTATAGAAAACCTTGAGAAATAGGGAAAGGTCCCATAAAATCAATGCCCCAAACATAAAAAATTTCCACAATCAAGATAGGATTTAGGGGCATCATATTTCATTTGGTAATTCGACCTTTAACCAATCCCCTGCTACTGCATCCTTAAGCAGGAGATTGGTTAAAGGTCGAGCAACTTTAGAAAAATCCTAAATGAATCTCCTGTAAAACCCAGCGTGGCTTAAAAGGCACGCGGATATCCATTTAACTGCGTGGGAAAGGTAGCGAAGCAATTTTAACAATTTTAGCTTTATCAACCTCTATCCCGTCTTTCGAAATAGTATGACCTAGAACAAGTCCTTTGGTAACCATGAAATGACACTTCTCCCAATTGAGTACCAGATTTTTCTCTTCGCAACGCGTTAATACTTTAGAAAGGTTGGATAGGTAGTCGTCAAAGGAATTTTCGTAGATGGAAAAATCGTCCATGAAGACTTCCATATAACGTTCCACTATATCACTGAAAATGTGAAGCATGCAGCGTTGGAAGGTGCCTGGGCATTACAAACACCAAAAGGCATTCGTCTGTATGCAAATGTTCCAAAGGGACACGTGAAAGTTATCTTTTCTTGATCGGCGGGATCGATGACAATTTGGAAGTATCCGGAATATCCATCAAGAAAACAGTAGTAAGCATGACCGGCTAAATGTTCTAGCATCTGGTCAATGAATGGGAGAGGAAAGTGATCTTTACGTGTTCTGATATTAAGTTTGCGATAGTCAATGCAAATTCTCCATTTTAATGGAATGCGAGTGGAGATGTACTCACCATTTTCATTTTGTACAACTTGAATGCCGGACTTTTTGGGAACAACGTGGACAAGACTAACCCAATCACTATCAGAGATAGGGTATATGATACCCGCATCAAGTAAACATAAAACTTCCTCTCTCACCACTTCCTTCATGGCGGGATTAAGGCGGCGTTGTGGTTCTCGCGATGTCTTTGTGCCGTCATCGAGATGTATGCGATGCGTGCATATGCTAGGGTCTATTCCCTTGATATCATCTAAGGACCATCCGATAGTGGAGCGGTGTTCATGAATGACATGAATCAAATGTGCCTCTTCGTCGGTAGTTAAGTGAGCATAAATTATTTTAGGGTGACTACCATCGAGATCGAGATGCACGTACTTCAAATCAGAGGGTAAAGGTTTTAAATCCGGAGTTGGAGGATTAGGGATCAAGGATTCGTGAGGGATCATCTCTTCAATGAAAATGAGCTAATCCAGTTCTTCTGAATCAGTTTGCAACGCAGCAGTAGGATCAAATAGTGGTACCGACTCTAATAATGCGTGGACATCCTTTATGTACGAGTCATAATCAAACTCAGGATTATCAAAAGAAAGAAATTGGTGTATCTCGTCTAGGGGAAAAGAGTTTGTGAAATAATCATGTTCTAGACTATCAACCAAACTAATCTCGACCTCCATTATAGGATCGGGAAATTGTTTTATTAATTTGAATACGTTGAGCTCGACAGAAAGGTTCCCGAAAGACAATGTCATTGAACCGTCCCAACAATTTATGAGCGCCAAGTTAGCGATTGCAAAGAAAAGGGCGTCCCCAAGATGATAGGAATGGAGTCACGTGCCACTTCGAGATATAGAATGACAAAATCAACTGGGTAGTAAAAATCTTGGACCTTGACTATGGCGTTCTCTACTATGCCCTTTGGGTACTTGATGGAAGCGATCCGCGAAGTTCTTGAGTCATATTGGTAGGTTTTAATTCATGAAGACCTAACTGCTTAAATAAGTAGTAGGGAAGTAGGTTAACACTGGCGCCTAGGTCTAAAAGTGCGGTAGCGGTATACTTGTCGCCCAACATGCATGGTACAGTTGGTCGACCAGGGTCCTTGTACTTTACCACACCATTGGTAGTGGTAATCGAGGGAAACTGTTCAGTGAGAAACGCTTGTTAAGGAACATTCGTACGTCGTTTGGTGGTGCACATGTTCTTCAAAAACTTGGCATGCTTGGGTAAATACTTAAGTGCATCTAGGAAAGGTAAGTTTATGGTCAAATTTTTGAAGGTTTCATGGATCTCATCGAAATGTTCATCGCGTTTGTTCTTTACCAAACGGGTAGGGAACGGAGCTTTTGGGCAGAATCGCGCATAAGGATCAGTGGCGTCTTCCCTAGGGATGTGGGTGTAGAATTGGAAGGCATAACTTCGTCCGTTATAGGTTGCGAGGTAGGAGTTGGAAGGACGTCAGCCGTGGTTTCCGTCGATTCCTCATCTGGCATACGTATATTATTGTCGATGGTTCGGCCAGAACGAAGAGTGGTAATGACATTTATCTCACCCTGGCTTGGATTACTAGATCCTGGTGCATTGTTGAGTTCAAAGGCAGTGTTTGTAAGCTTAGGGTTTGGAATTGCTTGGCCAGGGAACACGCCCTTTTGACTTTTATCCTGAGCTAACAGCTGAAGAGACTGTTGGATAGAAGCTAGGATTTGATTCTGTTGATTCATGTATGTCAGAAAAGTTTCATCTATTTTATCGACTGTGGATTGTACCAGGGGAGCAAAGGGGAACTAGTTCCGGGTTATTATTCTGGGGTTGATTTTGGTAGTCATATCCTTGATTAGCGGGAACAAGGTTGCGGTTGTTTTGGTACCCTATATTTGCATTGTTGGGAAAATTACTTTGCCCTTGCTGGAATTGCTGAGGATTTCCTTGACGATAGGAATTGTAGTTCGTGGGTGGTCGTACAGGAACGTTGTTGACACCCAGAGGAGCTTGTTGTTGGGTAGGGGGTGCCCAAGCTAAATTCGGATGTTGTTGCCAAGGTGCATTAGGGACGTTGAAAGCACAAGCCTCTTTAGAAGGTTGGGGAGGGCACTCGTATACCAAAGGACAATAAGAATTGTCATGCTCAAGACTTAAGCAAAGAGGACATAGGGAAGCGTTGGCAGCCATAACCTGTTTGGGTTTTTGATCATTTACTTGTACCGAAAGAGCATCGACCTTTTTGTTTAGGGACTCAATTAGAGTTTTTAATTCCGGATCGGGTTTGACCTCGAACATAGACGTAACTTTGGTAGGAGTGTCTTTAGAAGATCTGGAAGAATCAGTGTTTCCCCAATGGGTGCTTCGTGAAGCCTGTTTCTCAAGAAAATTATATGCTTCAGTAGCGCCCTTGTCCATGAAATAACCACTGTTCATGATATCTAAGGTTTCCTTTTGATGGTCAGAGAGACCATTAAAGAATGAACGGACTAATACAGCGGTGTCGAGTTGATGATGGGGACATTCGAGAAGCGATCGATAAATCTGCTCCATGCTTCGAAAAGGATTCACGGGGTGTCTTTGGCGAAAAGAATTGAATCTTTTGAAGCATTTACGTAGTTTTCTTCGAGTATAGAACTTTATCATGAATGCTTGTGCGATTTTGGCCCATGTGTCAATGGATTGCGGACGCTTGTGAGAGCCAAACTAAAGCTTTATCGGCTAAGGTGAAGGGAAACAACCTAAGCAAGACTTGTTCGTTGGTAACAGTCGGATGGCAGAAAGTGGTGACTACTTGTTGCATCCGATGAAGGTGATTGTACGGTTTTTCATGGTCTAGACCATAGTAAACAGGTAACAAACCGAAAATGTTTGGCGGAATTCGAAAATCACCTACAATAGCATCGAGTTTAATGTAGGAGGCAGGTCCTTCCTGTAAGGCAGTATAGAAATCCGAAAGGGGTTTCTCAACTGTGGGATTTTCCTGGGCCATAATTAAGGGAGATAATGGCAACAGAGATGTTTAACGATTTTGGTTTACGAAGGAGGAACTATGTCTAGGAGATAGCATAAGCAATTGTTTATTGTATTTCCGACGACGATATATAAGTTCTAATTCCTTATGTTTACCAGACCGTAGTCTCATACAAATACTAATTTTAATTCAAGGCTCATAAGGAACTAATTATGACTGGAGGTTTTAGAATTAAGGAAGGAGGGAGGTGAAGCACGTTTTCCTGAGCTGTTGCTAACTTGAGCAGGTAAGCTAGAATAACGTGTGAATATTTCAGCAGCCTAGGTCACCTAAGAGAATTGAGGGAGGTTGTTCGTGCTAGCACGTTCCTTAATTAGGCAACCTCAATTTTTTGCAAGTTTCCTAGGCACTGATGGAATAGGATGATGATTTATGATGGTGTATTATGCGGGGTGTTATTAAGATGATTAAGATGAAATTTTAATTATTAGGATTTTATTTTTTATTTTTTATTTTTAAAATTTAAAATTTTTAGTTTACGTAATTAATGTATTATGGAGACGTGATTACCAAACATGCAATTAAAAACGTTAGATGTCAAAATAGAAACTAAACATACAATTAACACATGCTAGTTTTACACAGGAAGTCTACATATGCAAATATATGTGAATAGAAATGTGTCCTACGCATGCAATAATCTATAGCTATTGATACGTGCAACTTAAATGTGAGCTAGGGGAATGTCGAGAACGAACTCATACAAATAAATACCGCGTACGTGAATTGATGTAACATATACATACAAAAATATTCTAAGCAGGTGGTTTGAAACTATCCATACATCCAAATATATTCGAATCATATTAATCGTGTTAACATGAAGATGTAATGACGAACCACATTTATATGCAAAGAGTTTTTATGCCAACACACAAACATGGAAGGTAAAACAGGTTATAGTAACAATCAAATAATATCCTCGACAAAGTTTGAGGAGTTTAAGAATTTGAAACCTGGCATCCCGCGATTCCTTGTACACGATCGAACTAACTCCCGAGCTCGTGAACTTACTAGATAAACTGGACAAGAGAGTCCAAAAGAGTACTGAAAAGGAAAGTGGTCTGTACCTGAAAACCGGAGTGTTGATACTCCAGGTTAGTCTCGCGTGTTACTAATTTAGTTTCTTCCGAGACTCTTTTGTCAGTTCAGTACTTCAAGTTCCTACGGAATACTTAAACTGTGCTAATAAAAATAAACAAGATCTGGTTCATAAATATCTGTTAGTAGAAAAAGTTGGGGCAAACAGGTACGTAATACATTAGTATTGCAAAAGAAATGGAAATTAAAAAAATGAAGAGGTAAGGGAGGGGTTTTTACGTGATGTGTTCCAGTTATTACGTTAAGTCCAGAGTTCTTCCCGGCAGCGGCGCCATTTGATAAAAAATTTTAATTGTACATTTATTGGTTTTTATTCTTAAGTCCGAGGTCCACAGTCCGAAGTCCGAAGATCAAAGTCCAAAGTCCAAAGTCCGTATAGTCGTTCGTTTTAGTCAAGTTACCTTACTCACGTAGGTTTGGTAGGATAGGTCGAGTAAGGGATCGTCCAAACCTTAGGGCTTGGAAAGGTTCCCAACTGGAATTACAATTTTTGGTAAGTAGGATTTTAGGTTTTTTAGTTGGTTTAATTAAATTAACGGTAATGTAAATAATGTAAATTACTACTGTGATTTTGATGTAGATAAACAAAGATAGAGAAACAAGGAAATGATTAATCATACTCATGCAAGAATCATTTTTTCAATAATTTATATTACCACATCACTACATCTCTAATTCGTCTCGGGTTCGGAGACGACGTCGAGTATTGATCCCTAGTGCATGCCAACATCTCTGAGCCGCATGGCACTAGCATAAGGAGTTGAACTAATATTTCATCTCTGGAATATCATTTCAGCTCCTGGCTCGATTCCACATTAGCTGGACAAATTGGAGAGTCATCGACACCATAGAAATCGCCACGCGAACATTTTCGGTTAGCGCAGCGCGACGACTGTTTCGGAGCATTAGCACTCCAAATTTGTACAGTCTCAATCATTTTGGGACCGGATGTCTAATCTATACCTAATTCCTAAGTAGTGATTTTAGAATATTAAAGAGTCAATCCGAATTCTCACACGAGCAGAATAACCCTTCCCCTGAGGGGGGGGATTAGCTCATGGTCATTAAAGGAATAATAAAACTTGCTGTATACATTAAGTAAATAAATGCAGGGCAAGAATTAAAGTAGAAAAGAAATGGCTGTTATTAAGGGTAAAATGACTTACACATATTTAAAATTTCTTTGGAATGAAAATGACAGAGTTTAAGTGCTGGAATGAAGCTACAGAAGTTAAAGTAAAACTAATGTATAGCTAAAACATAGAATGTTGAAGGAAGAATATCAAAGGCTACCCCCTCATATATATAGGCTGGAGACTAGAGAAGGATTAATTGAGTTTTGGCCGTTTCTCAATTTGAGACATTCAAAACTTTGATATTCAAAGTTTTGTTTGCATGTGAATTCCTTTGAACCAAAGTTTTGTTTACGAAACAAAACTTCATTTAATGTTTCGTCCTTTTGTGCTTTGTATTTGTCCCTTTGCTCAATTTCATTTCAATCTTTGAACAGGTACGTGTCTTCTCACATTGCAAGGTGGCACAATTTTGTGACCATCTTTTTTGCCACCTATATCTTGACTCGTCATGCCTTTTGGCCCCGCCCGAGTGGGTCCACTTAATATGTCCATGGGCGGCCCGATTTTTGGCATTTTACAACTTCCTCGTCTTTTGCGTAAAGTTTGTCGCCTTGGTCGCTCTGGCGGTTCACTAGCCAACGTTGGCACCAGTTTATCGGATGTGAGCTTGAAGTTTGTTTGCTTCTTTATATGTGGACCCGTTTAGACCGGTTTTGTTCTTTTGGAAACTTCGCTCTAGTCGGGGCTTTGTTGGGCTTCACTGGGGTTGAGTGGGAAACTTCAAATATTCCAGTATTCCCATACTTCGATGCATGTTTTATCATTATATTCATTTTAAATGCGGAAACCTGCAAAAGTACGAAAATATAATTATTACATGATTATTAAACACATAATCGACCAAAATGTTATGTCTCTCGGGGTTTAATATTACAGTTTTGGGTGCTTATCAGGTACTCACAAACTTCATCTATACTACAACGACTCAGAAATAAAACTATTGTTTCATTATCTATGTCTCAATTATCTATACATCTCACTAGCAATGAATACAGAATAATCAAGTCGAAACCTAAGCTAATATATGCATAATAATCAATCATCTACGAATAAACATATATACAATGAATAATACTATGAGATGAACTAGCAGGTCCATTTTTGAAAACTTGGAATAACGTCCTTAAGTAGGTCCTTACATAAATATCAAGACAAAAACCACTCTGATTTTTCCACTCAAGTTTCGCTACTCCAGTGTGTACTAGGCACACTTTACCTTACCATCTCAATGACACACAAGGAAGCCGGAGTCGATCAAACACATCTGTCACTTACTATCACACTAAACTATTCCTAATTGAGTTAGAGGTCTTTATTAGGTGTTGCTGGGATTAGGAGATGGTTTAAGAAGGAAGGAATGGATATTCAAAGAGGACAAGTCTGAGATAATAGGGTCTTCATATTATGTAACTAGAGAAAACCTTATTCGTTACTTTTGTTTCTACACTTTGTTTCCATCCTTAGCCATATTTTTTTTCTTTTTCTTTGGCTTTTGACTCCTTGATTCTATTTTTGGAGTTCTAACTCTTTATTTCCTTTTATATTTTTTTTATATTTTTTTATTTGGATGGAAACTTACTTTTTTTCTTCTGAAGCGACTAACGAATTCTTGATTTCAAAGGTTCTTCTCTTTTCTATTCTTCATCTCTATTCTCAGACTTATTCAAAGAATGGGTAGGTTGATTTTTTATTTTGTTTTGTTTTATAACAAGGTAAAGGATTTGCGGTTTATGAAAGGCTAAAGAAAGGCTCGAGGGGGGCTTAATTAGAAAAAATAATTCATAGGTTTGAATTTCTGGCTATATCGATCCAAAGAGGGCCTAAATTCTCACTTAGGATATGGTATAGTAATCAAGCAAGTGGACGTGTGATTTCTCTATCCTGATTTTATTTCTCCCTTGTGTCATTTCTCAAATGTTCACTCATATAAGGCTTTAGGCTATAATCTCACAGGATTTGTAGAATAAGTACTCTAGCCTAGATTTCAAAAACTTATTGCCAACAATCATAGATACTCATGTAACATATTTATAGATAGATGCAAGGATTATTACCTACATATTAGCCTAAGTTTCTAAAAACTATTCTAATACAAAAGCTACGTGAGACTTCTAGATTATTGAGAGCATAGAGAAAAAAAACAATACCAATATTCCTAATTGTATAACATACTTTTTATTTATATTTTAAAATTTTTTGAATTTTTTAACTAGAAAACAAGTGCATATTATACATATTTATATCCTAACAGATGCCTTAATTACACGTGTTTCTATGCCCCCAACAAGAAGCATGCTTTGTCCTCAAAGTATTTAAATAATGAGGTAGAGAAATACCATTGAAATGCGTGAAATTCTAGAGCATCTGCAAAATAAGGTTAAACATACTAATATAGAAAAGAAAAACTGACGCAACTTTATAAGAGTTCCACCCGTTATGGGGTTAATAAGAAATAAATTGCTTGGGACATAAGCAGACACTAACTGAACTAAAAACTTACCTTATCTCCCGCTTAATCATCCTCCTCGTCCTCATCATCTTTAGAGATGAGGTTCCTTCGCATCCTGCCATGCCATGATAACTTGCCAAGCCCGCCGTCGTGTGTCATCAACCATGACGGAGAATTCTTGTTCTCCATCTAGTAGATGCCTTCATCCTAACTGCAAGATCCTATCGCGGAACCAATGTCCATAAGTCTCACTTCCCAACAAGTGTTCGAAAGACTGCTCCGGTATGACTATAGGTGATGTCATCACAAAACTACTCTCTAGAACAGCTGCAATGATCTTGGAACAACCCACAAAAATTTGAAATTTTTCATGCCCATAGGGGTCAGGGCGCGGGGTGCGCTCAACCTATGCCTGGGTAGGGCGCGGGGTACGCTTTGGTGATTTTTGAGTTCCAGGCACTTGGGCGCAGGGCGCGCTCACTTTGTGCCTAGGATGGGCGTGGGTCGCGCTCAGGATGAAAACTGGAATTCCAGTGTTTTGGGCCTGCAGTGTCGCTCTCTGGGCTTTGGTAGGGCATGTCGCCTCGATGAAATTCCTCGACCGACAAAGGCCTAGGGCGCAGGTGGCGCTCCATCAAGGAATCCTTCAGAGCTCTGTGAAATCTTGAAATCGCGAGTGAGAAGGAAAACGTGGGAGTGAAAGGTGAGAGCTGAATGTGAGAGATTTGAGTTTTGTGTGGAGAATGAATGAAGTTTATATAGGTTTGAGTTTCTAAAACGAATCGGGAAGTTTAAAAAAAAAAAAAAAAAAGGCAATTGCCAGAAACAAAAATTTCCAAAACCGGAAACAGAAACAACCCATATTCTTGATTCTAAAACAACCCTAATATCTTTTAGATTGAATTTAGAATATTAACTTCTAAATTCTTTTAGATTTCATCCTACCACAATATCTAATCATAGGTATGCCCATATCGACAATATTCTCAACCCTTACGTCAAACCAACTACTAAAATGAAGGATCCTATAACAAATCATGCTAGAGCAAATAATACCACCCCCAAACAATTCGGGAAGGTGGGATTAACGATAAAAATAATGCACAATTTGAAAAGAACCAAATTATATTAAAATTAAATTTCAAATATAATTAACTACCGAATTCAAATTTAATTACGGAATTCAAAATTAACATCCGAATTAATAAAAACAATAATGCAATACATGCATAATTCACACCATAGAGAAACATGACTCAAAAATTGAGAAAACATGCAAGAGTGGAAAACGTGAATTATGTTAACCGTGGACTTAGGATCTGGTACTTACAGCCACACACTCCCTAGGGAGGGCCCGGTTACCTGAATGGTGCACTAACCAATATATGGAATTGAAAGGAAGTACACCAAAGAATAAAATGAGTTTTTTTATAGTCAAATACTCAAGACTTTATCTAATACATATGTATATAATGAACATGTAGTTTACCATATATCAATAACCTAAAGAGTTGTGGGTCTTTCCATAAATAAATAATATGGAATGCACCCCCAAACAGAATCAAGCACCAAGATTTTTGACGACGCAACTTAGTGAAATGAAAACGAAGTCTGATAGATCTAAAACGTAACCGAGCATGCACCTTCTTTTTCCTCCAACGAAAAGGTGGACAAATGAATGAGTGTGAAAAAATGGATGGTTGTGGAAGATATGGTGGATATGGATGAATTTTAGAAGTAAGGAATTGAAAAAATGAGAATGTGGTTTTAGCATAAAACTTATTTGTGGCATGGGTTGGTATTATCACACAACTGAAAATGAAGGTGTCAGGTGGCTCTTTAGGTAGTATTTTCTTAACAGGAGAGTTTAGAAAATCATGAAGCACAGGAGAAACAAGAAGATCAAGTGCAAACTCTAAGTTCCTTTGGAAGGGTGGAAGGAGGGGAATTTAGGCGGTTAGTGCGCAAGGTAGTTCTTGATACGGTGAATCATCACCTGCTCTAAGAAACTCGTCGAGTTCCTCATCTAGCTTGGTCACATCCACATTACTATGGTATTCCTCTGTATCCTTGAGAAAGTCATCAATCTCGTCCTCATCCATAAGATGGGTATCGACTGGTGTAGGGACGAAAACGTCGAAGTCTGAACTTCCAAAGGAAAAAAATTTGGGCATCGGATTATCAGGAAACGTGTTGTTGAAATAATCTCGAGGGAAGCTCTCGATCATGCTAACCTCTCCATCGACAGTTGTATTTGGGTACTGTTGAATCGTCTTAAAAACATTTACCTCAACAAAAAGATGGTCAAAGGATAAGGATATCGAACCATCGTGGCAATTTATGAGCGCGTTGGCAGTAGCCAAGAAGGGTCGCCTTAAAATGATAGGAATAGAGTCGTTAGCGACTTCTGTGTCGAGGATAACGAAGTCGGCTGGGTAGTAAAAATTTTAAACTTTAACTAGCATGTTTTCAACCACACCCTTAGGATACTTAATAAAACGATCCGCTAATTGCAACGTCATTTTCGTTGGTTGTATATCTTGTAGACCGATTTGTTTATATAAATAATAAGGGAGTAAGTTAACACTCGCCTCCAGGTCTAATAGAGCAGTTGTCATGTGATTATCCCCCAAGGTGCATTGTACAGTAGGACGACCAAGGTCCTTGTACTTAACGATTCCATTATTTTCCGATAGAGTTGGGAACTGTTCAGTTAAAAAGGCGTCTTTAGGAATATTTGTCTTGCGCCTAGTAGTGCACAACTCTTTAAGAAACTTAGCATGGTGAGGTAACTTTTTAATCGCTTCAAGAAAAAGGAAGGTTTATCGTTAGATTTTTGAAAACATCCCTAATCTCATTGAAATTCGTATCCTTGGTTAACATTGCTAATCTCTGGGAAAACGGTGGTTTCTCTCTATATTTAGCATAAGGGTCAACATGATGTTTAACCTTGGCTTTTTGTTTCTTAGGTTGTTGTTTAACTAGTACCTCTACAGGGGTAGGATCTTCAGTTTCTAGTTCGGTATCTAGTAGAATATCAGGTGTAGGGACCACTAGTGGGGAAACCACAGGCATACTTACGGCGTTATCAACCACTCTGCCAGAACAGAGAGTGGTGATAGCATTTAACTCACCTACGTTTCTATTTTCATTACTAGTATTACCGATTACCTCAAGGGCTATGTTTGGTGTTTTAAGATTAGGTAACGTTTGACCTGGAAACACGCCTTTTGGTTGGGCTTTCTCTTGGGCTAACTGTTGAGTTAAATGATTAATGGATTGTAAAACATGTTGGTTAGATTGAGCCATGGTTTGGAAAAGTTGTTGGCTAACCTGCATGAAGGCGTCAAGACGATCCGGTTGTGTAGGTGTAGTGGTCACAGGTGTTGTGACTGGAACTATCTCACGTTGATTATTAACAGGTAGGTTGTGATAGTTATTATTAACCGGAATGATACCTCTATTAGCATTATAATTATTATAATTACCTTGTCCTTGTCCTTGTCTCTGGGGAGCTTGGTTGTAATTGGGTGCTGGCCTAACATTTTGATTATTATACCCTGGAGGTGTAACTTGTTGATTATTTTGCCAACCGAAATTGGGGTTTTGTCTCCAAGGTGCGTTAGGTTCGCTATTAATGGAATAAACATTGTCCGGCTGTGCAGATGGATGTTCATAGACTAGAGGACAATAGGAATCGGGATGCCCAGGACTCAAACAGAAATTACAGGGAATAGAGTTGACATTCATGATAGGGGTAGGCTTTTGTTGAACAGCAATAGCCTCTACCTTTTTAGTGAGAGATTCGATTAAGTTTTTAAGCTCAAGATCGGGTTTCATCTCAAACATACCGGCGACCTTAACTGTTGAAGAAGAACTAGTAGAACGGGGGATATCGTCACTACCCCCCCCCCCCAGTTATTATTATGCTTTGTTTGATCTTCTAGAAATTTATAAGCCTCTGAGGCTCCTTTACTGAGGAAACTACCCCCATTCATTATGTCAAGCACCGCTTTGTGGTGGTGTAACAGTCCCTTGAAAAAGGCACGAACTAATGTGTCTTTCGCGAGGTTATAGTGTGGACACTCTATAAGAAGATCGGTGAAACGATTCCAAGCCCCTGAAAATGATTCATGAGGATTTTGACGAAAGAAATGAATCTTGAAAAGCATTTCATCGGTCTTCAATGGTGGGTAAAAATGTTCCATAAATAGTTGAACAAGTTTAGCCCACGAGTCCATTGCATTAGGCCAGGGGCGCTTAACCAAGACGCCGCCTTATCGGCTAAAGTGAAAGGAAACACCCTTAGTTTAATTTGTTCAGCACCAACCGTAGGATGGTGGAATGTAGTAAGGACTTGGTCAATCCTACGCATGTGCTGATAAGGTTTTTCATGATCTAACCCATGAAAAATGGGTAACAAATTAAATATATTTGGGGGGATTCGGAAATCCCTCACTGGGTCTGATAGAACGATGCAAGATTTAGGGCTATCGTTCAAGGCTTTGTAAAAGTCAGAGAGAGACGACTCTCTTTCTTCAGCCATTACTCCAGGTGGTGTGTGTGGTATATTAGCTATAGGTGTAGTGAGTGGTATACTAGAAAGGCGTGTTTCTTGACGTTGCTGGTTGATTACGTTAGGCGTTTTTCTTCGGCCTGACCTTAATCTCATGCAATGCTAAACCAATCTTAACGAAACACAACAACACTCCAAACAATCCTGATATGCTAGTATGAACCTCTAACAGGAGATGCGAGGTGTGGAAGAAAAGAGTACCTGAATGCCTCCTTGCTTCGCTTATGAATAACGTCTTGTTTACGCGTTCTCAGTGTATATAACAAGTTAAAACACTGAAAACTATGAAGAAATAGAAATTTGAAACAAACCTGTGGAAATCGGCGCCAGCAGCAGGGGGCAGTCGCTCGAATAGGCCTAGGTAGGGTAGGGCGCAGGCCTTCGAGTTCAAGCTGGAGTTCTAGGCGTTTGGGCGCAGGTCACTCTCCAATTCAGCCTTGGTAGGGCGCGGGTTGCGCTTAGGGAAAACCTCGAGGTCCAGGCGCTTCAGTACCGGGGGCGCTCAGCCAAAAAGTGGAGTTCCAGGAGCTTGGGCGCGGGTGGCGCTCCAATTTAGCTCTGCCTGTGGTGCGGTCAGCTCCGTGTAATTCTTCTTCGAGGAAATTTTTAGTCTTTGAAAACGCATAAACCACAAAGAGAATCAAACAAGGGTGGGTGGGTTATGGGACTTTGGAAAATTAACAATTCTAAAGAAAACAATACTAAAGGGAACTATGATGGCAGCGGCGCCATTTAATAATAGTAAAAATGAATAGTTTTACTAATGAATAAAGCGATGAACTCTAAACGTAAGTAAAACTAAAACTGAACTTATACTAGACTTAACAAAGATTTCTACTCTCGATACTATTGAAGTAGAGATGGAATAGAAGATTTATTCCACTCCTAGTTATTTAGCATTCAAGTTCCTATGAATATCAATCCTACCAAAGTCAATGAGAGAATTACGAATTATACTACGAAATGCTATGGAATACTAAGGTTGAATCTAGAATAAGAATTAGGGGGGAATTGAATCCACCTTGAATCCAACTTAAGAAACTAGCATAGATTGTTGTAATCCAATTCTTACGCTCTTACGGTAAGAATTGGTCGTTATAATCCCTAATTATACATGGCATCTCTACCAATTCATAACTAGCATGTGAGGACATCCACCCATTCTCATGGCAAATCAACGTCCTTCTAGAGTGGAATAGACTCTTACAACGATTCTAAGCTAACAAAATCAAGTTTTCATCAAGACTTCATCAAACCCCTCTAATGGAGGTTTAGCCTCGATTCATCAAACTATCATTTCCAAATGAAATTGAATAAGACATAATATAAAAATTATAACTTTATTAAATTTAACTAAACAATAATTGAAATCTAATTTAACAACTAAGAAATCATTAAATAACAATAATCAAAATTAATCTAAACAATCATTAAATAACAAGATTGAATTTAACAAGAACTAACTATTTTATTTATCTAATGAATGATATTCAATGATTCAAATAACTAATCTAAAACAAGGAATGAAACTAATTAATGGAATGGAAACTAATTAATTAAATCCAAAAACTAGATCTAGAACTAAGCTTTTTAATGGCTACTCTAATGGCTACCTTCTAACCTAGCCTAAATCATTTTTAAGAGCTAAGTCTTGTGTGTGGAAATGGAGGAGACCAGATCCACATTTTCGTGCATGGGCTCAGGGTCCATGTTTTGGGCTGGAAAATCGAGCCCAAAGCCCAATTTCTTCAGTCCACATGCCCTTTTTCAGTTGTCTTTGATTTCAACAGGCTTTTTGTCCACTTATGCTCCTCTAATTGGGTAAAAGTTTGGACCATTGGAAAGCTCTTTACGAGCCAGTCATTTTGACATAAGGTACACCCAATTCCGAGGCCTGAGTCCAAAGATACAATCTTTGGAAGTTCTGCTGACTTTTATGTGCTGTTTCTGCCCGTCTAGTCCTTTAATCTCATAACTTCTTAGCAACCAACCCTTGCTCCTTTATATCGCCAAAGTGGCACATTTCTACACATAATTGACTTCAATGCCTGAAATATATAAAAGCACATAATTAGCATTAACTCTTATTTATTACTCGCATAATTGGTCTGAAAGTATTATTGTTAAGGGGTTAAAACTACAGTTTTGGGCTCTTATCAACCATCTTTAAACAACATGGTCAAAACTTTCACTGAAAAGAACATCCAAAACTTGGGACGAACCCGGGTCACCAGAGGTCGCTATAGCTACATTAGCCACGGTCGTATCCAGTTCGTGCGACACTAGAGGTAGTTCAATCACCGCATCAGTAGACGAAGGAAGCATAACTTCAGGAACAGTACTCACATCTTCGAGCGGCTCACCCCTATGACCGCCCAGCGCCCCGCGTTCCTGCTCCTCTTGCAGATCATAATATTTCTTCTCTAGCTCCTCTATCTCAGCACGGATAGTAAGATAGGCATCCTTCGCCTGCAGCGTGGTAGTTTTACACCTTTCAGCATAAACATTCACGGTCGCTACCTTCTTCTTCAGGTCGTCCACTTCATGCCTCCGCCCGACCGACTCATTGACAGCTGACATCTTCTCCAATGACAGCGTTGTCAGTTCTGTCTTCACAGTATCCAGCTCTTTCTTCTCCAACTGCGCCACTGCTCGAAGAGTCGTGAGTTTGTCCCCTCAGCAACTCGACCTCCGTTTTTTCCAGCTTAGCGATCTAGGCAGCCGTCTTCAATT
Source organism: Coptis chinensis (assembly GCF_015680905.1). Lineage (NCBI taxonomy): Eukaryota > Viridiplantae > Streptophyta > Magnoliopsida > Ranunculales > Ranunculaceae > Coptis > Coptis chinensis. The sequence goes on along the minus strand of NC_141458.1, from coordinate 92,729,844 downwards.
TCTGATACCCAGCAATTAGCTGCGACAACTCACACAGTATATCATGTTAGCATCAAACAATAACATAAAGCATAATAAAGTAGACAATTCATAGCACAAGAGCTACTCACCATGCAGAACGCCTTATCCATCCTCCTCAGATTCGACTCCAGCTCGTTCGAATCCAGGTCTTTCCTATAACCATCCAGCGTCATTCCCTCCAGCAAACAAGCAACAACGGGTGCGGATTTGTAGCTACAGTCCGACCTCTTCACATAGCACTTTTTGCCAGACACCTCATCCACATACATCAGATTACGCTCCAGCTCGTCTTTTCCACCACTGGAGTGCCCTTTACCAGTCTCTTTCATACCAACCTTCCCCTTCATCTTTCTGGAAGTATCTCCAGCAACCTAGGTCGGAGTGACCTCCATGGTCTCCTCACCCAGAATGCTGAAGTCGAGCATCGGCCTCGCCCTCGAGCTACAAGCTGCCCTCCCCCCGGTTCGCCCTTCACCACCCCCAGCGCGGTCTCAGCTACCCTCGCGACCTTGGAAGGTCGAGACTCCAGATCGTTACCCTTCCTCGTCGGCAAGTGACTTCGCTCAGGGATTTCAAAGAGAACGTCATCCAAATCGAACGGAGCGTCCTCTTGATCCTTCCCAACTCCAGACCCAGACGCACCAGCACCTCCAGCGGGTCCCTTCACCCCAGTACGGCCTCGGCTCTTATCTTCCTCGAGTTCCTCGTCACTAAATCACTCTTACGTTTATCCATTACAGACTTACTCGATGCTTTCCCATGTCACCAAATCACTCTTACGTTTATCCATTACAGACTTCCTCGATGTTTTCCCACTCACCTTACCCCGCGCCCTGTTCTTTTGCACTTCCCTCTTCTCTCTAATCGTAGGTCCTCCCCGTTCTTTAAAGAAATGCGCAACTTCCGGAAGTTTCACTTGTTTCTCAGCTCAAGTCAACCTAGCGAACTTCTCAATCACCTTTCGGCTCGTCTCCCTTTATAGAGCGAGATCTGCACAGACAACGAAATAGTAATATCAGTACAAAATCAACCAACGCAAGATCAAGATTCTTAGATAGTGTACTGGTACCCACCAGTAAAGTCGCATATTTTATTTTCCACACTGAACCCACTCGCACAGTAGTTTCCAACAAGCAGCAACGGTCTTTTATCCCAAGACTCGTTACTCACACCATCCAGAATGCTCGACAGCATAGCTCAAGTTTGCAAGCTAAAGTTAAGCGACCGAGATTGCTTTAATAAGAAATGCTCAATAATATCAACGACCTCTATCCGGTATTCACCGCTGGCGTTCAACAGGTCAAACACCTTGAACAACCGACACGTGTTACCCACAAACTGAACAAGCGATTTGCCACAGCGGTTCAAGAACTCACAAACCAGCTTCGAGAATGGTATCGACATGTACGCCCTCAGCTGCCCCTCACAGATTATAACCCCATAGTTCGGTGGGGTGTACCTATCACTATAGACCAGAGGGTCCTGATCGGGCTCATGGATTTCTAGACCGCTTACAGTTATCCCATATTTTTCTGCTAAATAGGGGAACACCCTCAAAGCGTGTTTGTCTAGGCGCGGCCCGGCCATGAAAGACGACCTCTCACAAATGACACTGGAAGTGCTAGCTTCAGCAACCACAGACGCAGATCGAGCCTCATCTTCCCCACTTCCAACCTCCTCAACTGCCTCATCTTCATCACCACCCTCACTCACCCCACACACCGACTCTTCCTTCTCTTCCTCAGTCTCATCCCAACCAAGAGAAACTTCGCGAACTTTATTAGATCACGTATCGTCTGAGTCAGACATTTTTTCTCTTGTCTCTCACAACTTTAGCCACAAACAGCTAAACAAACGACCTAACAACTTAATATCTAAGAGCAAGAGTGTAACAAGGAGCAAAAGATCAATAAAAAAACTAACCTGAACAAACTGAGTGTAAGGAGGTTTTCTGCAGAGCGAAGCAACAAAATGGTGTTTCAGAGAGCCAGCGTAGTTTTTGTATAACCGCCCCTCCAGTTCCCAAGGTGTTATGATGGCACCCTAACCCTAGCCGCACACGGCTTCCAACAAGCTGTCTTGTCTTTTCAAATCCCGAAAAATGGGGTGGCACATTTTCTCTGCAACTGCTTAGATCTGCTCACGTGTTGTCCACGTGTCAGATGTTTCGCCCATCAGATCACCAGATAGTACGGAGCGATCCCCACACCAGGTAACCCTCACACGAAAGCCATTATGTAAGTACTACCACTATTCGGCATAAAATATTGTGCGTCTCGTTCTAATTTTGCGAATGGAATAATCAAGCCACCATTCGACTATGCCAGAAGGACCATTCAGCTTCACTGAAACGCCAGAAGGGCCAATCACATTACTTATGCCAGAAGGGCCATTCAGATTCACTGAAACGCTTGAAGGGCCAATTATATCACATACGCCCATCACAAAGGCCAAATCATATGAGTTGTGGTAGCTAGGTTATAGGATTTTCGTTACGTAATTTATTCAGGTGTCATACATTTATATATCAGAATAAATATTATTCTATCTCATGCCAGTATACTTAATTGTACTGAAGCTCAACGTTTCTCGTTATACTACAATCTACATTATCACGTGCCAATACTATTCATTTCAGCAAAACAAAAATGAATCATATATAGCTATAGAAATCGGAAATATTAAATTTAGAACGACTATCAAATCCTAATTCAGGAATGCAACTGGATCAAATATAACACGTATTTAAAAAATATTTTTTCATATTCATCTATCAAAATCATATAGACTGAAACAAAACAATTAGGAATAAATACTCGATGCTCATTGCTATTATTATTATTACTAATTATTTTAAACGGTGAAAAGATTCAAAAATTAATCTCCATATACTATGACAATTAAAATAAGACTTGCTACCGTATAACAAGAATTTTATTTATTTTATTTTTTAAGATAATACAAACCTACTTCTAATATATTACCCACAACTAGGGGTGTAAAAAAAACCGTTGACCCACCCATCATCCGGTTGGGTATCCGGTCTTCACCCACCACCCAAACCCGCACCGACCCAAAAACAGACTCGCCCCGCCCCGCCACCGTTTTTATGCGGTCGGGCTATGGGTGTAGATTCTATGCTCAAACCCGACCCATCAAGCCGCCCGACCCGCACCGTGTCAAAAGCCGTTGACCCAACCCCGTTGACCCGCACAATTTGAAGACTCTAACTCTAATATTTTTGTATTTTGTTTATATTTTCTGTTAACTTTTGTATAAATTTAGGAGATATGAACACAAACTTATGAGTTCAACATCAATTTCAAATATTCAAGTTTGAATATCGGGCAAATATCAAAAGTTTAAATTCAACTTTCGAATTTTGGAGAATATTAATCTTTCATCTTTGTATTAATTTCGTATTCTTTTAGTTTATATTTTATTGTTTTGTACCATAGATCGTTGCTCCCATCTTTATTTTATCATGCTATGAAAAATAATCAATTTACAAATGATAAATCACGAGAAAAAAGTTTCAAATTTACAGATATGGTTTTGGGTTTTAGTTCAAGTTTTTTTATTTTTGTTTATTTTTAATTGATTGATTATATTTTTTTTCTCTATGTTGTGAATTGGAAATATATTACTTGCAGAATTAGAAAGTTTTTTCTGGGTGAAATTGGGTTAAAATGATAATTTCCACCCGACCCGGATGACCCGCCCAAAACCCGCCCCGTAAGCTGACCTAACGGGTCGGGTGATGGTACTAAGACATGACACTTCAACCCGCCCCGTTGGTGACCATTGGGTTTGTATCCCCTAGACCCGCCCCAACCCGACCCATTACTATTTGACCCGTAATTGACCCGACCCGACCCTTATTACACCCCTACCCACAACAAGTTATATTCTCAATATAATATTTATGAACAATTAATCAAGGCATGTGTTTTAAGAATACTCGAATATGCAAAAATCAATGTGAAACGAATGTAACAATAATAATCCATCATGTCATAATTTATAGGTACGAAACACACTTATAAAACAAAAATAAAAATCCGTTTATTGTTGAAATAAGATCCACATTATATTAAGACATCCTTCACAGAACTTCTAATATGGTTTATGACCACCAATTACCACAACTATTTTAATTAATCATTAATAACGTGACCTTAGAAAAACAATTGTACACATGCCATGTTGGCAGAACAATATTATCATCACATACGCACGATAATAGTTCATCTATATACAATAATATAAGAAAGCGTGTATACGCAAGTATACACATCTCAAAATGAATACACGTATATTTTATTTATTATTCGGTCTATTTCTAACTAATCACATCTAACAAATTAATCTCTTAAACTTTAAAATATTATTCATCTATTAAAGTGTACGAGTGAGGCGAGATAGTTCCTCCAACACAGAGGCAATTAGTTCCTTACTTAGTACGTCACAAATTCATCAGTTAATGCAGCACATTCAATATAGATTAAAATATCTCATTGTTTCTTGAATAATAACATAACACTCAAATACAAAGTTCACAGACATGTGGTCGTACTTATCCCATACTCCATGTGAAAATGAACACCAACAATTGAACAACATTATAAATTAAACAACCTTATAGTAGCACACCTCATTTTGATCAAATCCTTTAATAATTAACATATTACACATATAACCACTCCTCATATGATGAGGAAAAATAAAAGCATTTCGTATGCACTCCACAAGAGTAAGTAATATAAATATACACATTACACATACAAACAAATTAAGAAAAATATTGACTCTCTTTATTTCTATATCTCTTTCATTTTCTTTGTAAAAATAAAACGACTAGTGGAAATAGTTTTGAAAATAATACTTCTTAAACTCTACCCATAAACCACGATCCGAGAATCACTTAGCTAGACTCACCTAAGTCTAAGCTAACCAAATGCTCTGATACCAAACTGTCACACCCCTAATTTCGACAGAATTTGGAAAAACAATATTTGTTCCCAACTCTTCGATCTTCGAGGTGTGACGCACTCTCAACTCCCAAAAACTCATAAACAGTTTAAATATGTGGATAATTAAAAACCAATAAAATTTTAACTTAAACAAAAGTCCTCTTCATTACCAAAAATTTACAAATAAGATTAGGTTACAAATCTCTTTTCAATAACTACTCTTTATTTAAATTTACAAATGAAAATACAAATAACCTTGTCTCAACTGAAAATCTATATCACCTCAAGGGAAAACAAAACATATCCTGAAATGCAACGCTAACGCAAACCACAACCAACAACCAACCTTCTTCAACACTAAACCTGTCAAGACTTATCAACTATATTCATTTAATGAACACATCCGATAAGCAAACATGCAAATCGGGTCAGCATTATAAAAATGCTGGTGTGAGTAGCTCTAAAATACAACATATATTTATACATATACATACACAATCCATAAGGCAGTTAGTTCCTCCACCGAGGCGCCTTAACTTCCAACAACTAATACAACATTCTTAACTACAATAAGTAAGGCAAGTAGTTCCTCCACTGAGGCGCATTAACTTCCCACTAGCCACACAACAAACCATACACATAATAAAAAGGCATATAGTTTCTCCACGAGGCACCTTAGGTTCTAACTAAACTAATAACCAGCCAAGCATATTCTATACTTACCGCATTTCATGCTTAATTACAGAATGGGTTGTCTCTGCACAAATAATTAGTTTGACCCACCCTTATGCAAAACCATATACAATCATCTATCTAAAGATATATCATTAACCAACATATTACCATAATTATATTAATTAAGGCTTTCTTTGAGTGTCCCTAAAATCACGTCGTATCTATGTCTTACCTAGTTTCCCTGGCTACCACAATCGCTTTCCAACGCCGAACATGTACATCCACATGCCTCCCCTTACATAATGAACCACTCCGTATGTAACTACCTCGAAATGGATGCCACACACCAGGTAACCCTCACACGAAAGCCATTATGTAAGTACTGCCACTATTCGGCATAAAATATCGCGTGTCTCGTTCTAATTTTGCGAACGGAATAATCAAGCCACCATTCGGCTACGCCAAAAGGGTCATTCAGCTTCACTGAAATGCCAGAAGGGCTAATCACATTACTTACACCAGAAGGGCCATTCAGATTCACTGAAATGCCCGAAGTGCCGATTATATCACATACGCCCATCACAAAGGCCAAATCATATGAGTTGTGGTAGCTAGGTTATAGGATTTTCGTTACGTAATTTATTCAGGTGTCATACATTTATATATCAGAATAAATATTATTCTATCTCATGCTAGTATACTTAATTGTACTGAAGCTCAACGTTTCTCGTTATACTACAATCCACATTATCACGTATTCGTTCAATATATTTATGTGAACTCAAGTCACCATCAAAGCCCAATACTAAAGTTCATGAATCTAAGTCTGTATATAATTGAATTCTCATAAAAACGCATATATCTAAGTCTTATAAGAATTCCCCTCTTGTTACGTGCCAATATTTATATTCTTTACACACTACTCACGTCAAATCTTAATTAGATAATGACAAACAAAGTTATACAATTTTCGACAATATTTTATTACTACATTTGTCCATATTCTTAAATATGTGAAAATCTAGAAAAAGTCAACATTCCACAGTCAATGGTCAACGGTCAAAGTCAAAGTCAAAGTCAAAGTCAACAAGTCATAGTCAAAGTTAAACTGTCGTTTCCATGTTCAACAGCTTCAGGGTCATAGCCATAGTTCGTGGCTAAGGGCAAAGGTGCACGGTTCATGGGCTCATGGCTAAGGTCATGGTTCGGACCCACTAGCCAAGCCCAAACCCAAAACCTTAGAACCCAAAAGTCTAAATGTTGAAAGACCCATTTGGATCTCTATTAAGTCCTATGGACTGGCCCCAAACAATATTAGAAACTGGCCCAAAAACTTAAACTGAACTGGCCCAAAACACAAATGGGTTCGGCCCAAAAATTTGAACTGAAACCGGCCCAAAAACTTTAAACTGAACTGGCCCAAAACTAAATAATAGAATCTGGCCCAACCACTAACTCATGTTTAGGCCCAAAACAATAGGAATGAATCCGGCCCAACTAACAAAACCAAAAGGCTTTGGCCCAAAGCCCAAGCCCAACTAAGAGGAACCACGTCGTCTCCTCCTCCTTCTTCCTCACAACAGCTCTTCCACCAGCCACCACTAACCACCGCCGGCACTCCAAAATAAACCGGACCAATTCGGTTTTGCACCCCCTGAAAAACCCAACTTGCCGATACCCACAAAACTCGATTCCCCCACTCTCACTAGCGCCAGCAGCTCCAATTCCGGCCACCACCACTCCTCTCTACAGCCACCACTCCAAACCCCACCGAAAATACCCCAAAACAAAACCCCTACAACTTTAGTTAACACTAAAAACTCAATTCCTAACTTTAACAATCCTTCATCAAAATGGTATCGACATCTCGTCCGCCATTAACAGTAATTCAAAGCATTCAACAGCCCCACCACCACTACTATAACACTCAATCAAACCTCCACTACCACCAAACATCATCCCATCAAAAATCCAAACGAAATTCTCAACATCAAGATTTAAAAAAATACATTACTAATCATGGACTCGCAATCTCGCCGCCATTAATAGTTGTTCAAGCTTTTTTTCTAAGCTTCAACAGCCCCACCCAAAACCGGCATTTAAACCTCCCAATATAACCCAAATCGACAACACCCAACCACCGAACGCCATCACCCCACTACCACCAAACCTAAAATCAACCCACACATAACACAGTATACCATTTTCAACCCATGCACGCGACCACTGTTTGTTTGGGCTCGCGCCGCCATTAACGGGCCCAAATCAAACTTTGACAGTTCAATCTTAATTTTCCGAGTTTCAATAGAGTTTTAACAACCCGACAAACACGACGTCGAATAAAACAGGATAAATGATAATAACAGAGTAATGAACCGAAAACATGAGCAGAAACTTTTAACAGTAAAGTTAGACGTGAACTAAAAACTAATCTACTCACCTTTATTAACAGCTCGACGAATCCTTCCTAATCCGAATCGTCGCGTTCCAACGTTCTAGCCAACGAGCTTTTATCTCCGCCTCTATTTTTATTATATTTTATTATCTAAGAACCATATTCTCCAGAACAATATGAATATATATCTGGGTTTGAAACCTAATCCCAACACAGACTCGGGCCCAGAAACCAGGCCCACATATTCCAAATCCAATCCAGTGAATTTTATATAAATAATTAAATTAATTAATTAATAAATAATTATGTATTTTAAATACGGGCGTTATAAGGCTACTAATCCCCATCATTACAGCAGACCTATAAACACAGTTCTGACACGCCTCCACAATCTTGACCCTACATCTGTGTTATCCTTTACACGTGTTGAGTGAGGATACACTTGGATCACCTATAAATACTCTCCATATGAACTACGCCAAACCTGATTCTTCTCTCCCCCCAGAATCCAGAGAAGATACGTAGGCAGTTCGCTCCTTGATGAACTCGGTCTCAACCATAATCTAATCCGTTCTCCCCCTCCCTGTGTATGTAAAGGAAGCACTAAAACGCACCTTTACATGCATCATTGATAGATTCAAGCATCTCCTGGTCATCCTTTTTCTTTTCCTCCTCTTCTCACTTATTGTTTCTTTTCTTTTTTAGTTTTAATTACTTAATTACCCCCAACGTACCATTCAAATGCGGGCGTGTACATGTGAAAAGACTAAAAAGTATTTTTTTTTTAAATTGCTAAACACACTAATAATGAGACTAACTTGGTAAATAACATAGTAATTATTTTTTGAGTGGAGACTTTTTTAAAAACTTTGCTGACGTGGCTCACTATGAGCATCCTGAAATAACCGATATATATATATATATATATATATATCCCGATAATATATATATATATATATATATATATATATATATTACATGGCGTTATTATTAAGAGATGGTTTTGTTTTATTTTTTTTATTTTTTGCATATAATAACAGATAAATAAATTTTCAATCTTCTATGCACGTTATAAAAAGGTTGAAATCCTATTGAAATTGACTGAAATCGTTGAAATCAGTCGAGAACGTACATAAAGTATAAAGTCGGTTTTTCATATATTATAAGAATGGAGATGCTGGCATGGTAATGCTACTTCAGCAAATATGGCCAATGATTTAATGATTGTTACTTGCTATATCCAACCATCACAAAAAGGAAAGAACACGCGTGAATCCAAAAAAAAATTCACAAAAGTTACTCCTGCCATGATGTATACAAATTATGGAAATTGCCTTTACCTATTAAGATGATTTTTTTTTATGTGGCAGCACAGTGTCATCATGGGTGTATTCCTACTGCGGACTTGTTAAGTTACAATGACTTTTAGGTGGACAAAAGGTGTAGTATGTTAGGAGCGGTTCAGATTCTCAATTTCATTTGTTTAAGGATTGTTCTATTGCTCTTCGTAGCTTGTGGTTTGGAGGTACCCTATTATTAATTTTTTTTTCTCTCCCTACTTCTTTTATCCAGTGGTTTAGATATGCAATTTATATACTTGAATATAATACGAACTTATTATGATCCGAAATGGCTTTTATTGTATGTTTTTACACTATGATACTCAGGGCCGCCTGCTCAACCCAAATTGTGCCCTTAGCCGAAAATAAAATGTGAGGCTTTTTCATCTAAACCTAAACCTTTCAGCTTTACGATCAACTGAAAATGTATATATATATATAGCAGCATTTTGCTAACAAAAAAATTAAAACTAAAATGACGAAAACTAAAAACAAAATATGACGACTTGACGAGATATTAAAGAAGAATTGACGAATAACTAAAAGGGTTCAAAGTGTTAAAGAGGAATAACATAATTAGAAGGTAGGAGAACGTGGAGTATTGTAGATGTTGGTTACTTTGGGACTACGACCTGATGATTTGTTAGATAGGAAATGGCTGCACTCTTTTTGGGATAAGAGTTGCCTACGTATCAAGTTTTTCGGGATAAATTTGAATCAAGCCTTACGTAGTTCATCTCTCTTTATTTATAGATGTGTGCTTGAACCGTTATGAATTGCAGATCCACCTTGTGTGCTATCTTGGTAATTCACCATTAATGTGATGTTACAAAGTTAATGTTTCCTTGATTGTGGCATTGATTGAGCTCCAAGATTGTGCTAGTTGATATCTTTTCATGAATGACTATAACTGCTGCTGTTGACGACCTAGATGCTGGGTCGTTGGTACGATATGATGTTGTGGGACGAGCTAAAGTAAGACGTCCTGCCATGTGGACACGTGCTCTATAGTGCAGAACGGAGGGTACTTACATAGTCCCTTTTATTTTTTATTCGTTCATTGGACAGCTGTTGCGTGGAAGGAGAACGGTTAAAAAGTAAAGTTGGAAAGCACGTGTCTGACAGATGTTTTGTTTTGAATTTAGGTTTCGGGAAATGTGCGAAAACTGTTGGGCTAGATTCGTGGGCTCGGAGTTATGGTGATTTGTGGGCGAGTAATGATTTAGGTTTTGGGAACACGAAACGCTTTGATTGTCTCGAGGTGTCTGGGCAGTTGATGGGTTTTTAGACTTGTAAAAGCTTTTTGTTTGTTTACTTTTCAACCAAAGGAAAAAAAGGAAAAAATCCAGAGCGAAATAAAAGGAAAGAAAGTAAAGAAAAAAAAACTTCTCATCCCTTGCCATCAGGTTCACGTTTTTAATGTTAGAAATTTGAGCTTTCCTTCTTTCTTTGATTGTGCAATGTCAATGACTAGTGATAGTTTTAGTAGTGAGGTTGAAGTTGGTAAATAGAGAGAGAGAACGGTAAGTGACAAAGAAGTTGAGGATAGGGTTCGTAGTGGTGATGATCGAGGCTTCGTCTTATTCTTCGTTGGAGACGGTGGATGAGAGGAAGCCTAAGTCGGTGGATTGTTATGCTGCTTTGAAGAAGGAGTTTGGTTGGGTAAAATCCGATCTGTCTGTGTACGATCTGGCTGGGCAGAAGAATTTGTATACTAACGACTACGTTCCTTGGGGTGGAGGAGTAGTTGTTTGTTATGGGCAGTTGAAGGCTGGGATGAGGCTGCCTTTTCCCGTCTTACTGTGGAGGTTTTGAACTTTTTGGGGAAAGCCCCCTGTCAACTCGTGGAGAACAGTTGGAGGATTCTCCATGTGTTAGATTTGTTGAATAACAAGGGCTACAACATCTATTTAAACGATGTGACAGAGTGACAGAGCACTTTGTTGTGAGGAGGTCGGGTGCTGTGAACTTTAGTTTTCATGTTTATAAGGGGAACTTTCCTGTTATTATGGGGGTGAGTAAGGAGGCGTAAGCCATTGTTGATTGTAGGTAGATATTGCCCACCTAGTTTGGAGATTAGGGGTGTCTCTTTTTGCCGAATTTCCGATTTTTCCGAAATCCGACCCGAAATTGGTCTGGCTCTGGGTGTAGTTTTCATGGGCCGATTTTCCGATTTTCCGATTTCCGAAAATTCTGAAAAAAAAATTGGATCGGATTTGGATATAATTCTAAAATCCGATCCGATCCGAAAATTCCAAAATTTCCGATATTATTGCCAATTTATTCTGAAAATATATACTTCTCTCACTATCCACTTGATTAGATCTCGACCGTTCATTCATTTTCTAGTTTTTTACTTCCAAGAACAAAACAAAAACATAACCTAGCCGCTACTTCCCCACTTGAATTGGACCACTCTACTGTCATTACACCGTCTGCCATAACAACAATGATATGAAAAAAAAAATATCATTGAGTTATACAATGACTTTTAGACCAATCCAAAAGCCAAATTCCAATAGATAGAATATTATGTAAAGCTACTTAGAGTCCAAGACCATAATCCATTATTTATACGACAATTTCAAGCTTCATTTTCACACACGAAAAAAGATTGAAACATTACAAATACCTAGACCTTAATGAATGCAATGCTTGCTATTGGTGGCTGCAGGTTCTTTTTCTCATTTTTTCTTGAATCACTTGTTTGAATGAAAATGGGTTTTCTCAGTAAACAAGTGCGTATTGTTGTTGGTACATTAGTGTTGTGGAAATGGTTTTCTCTCCCTACAATGAACATTGGCGTATGATATTCCAAAAATAATTGAAAGTAAAGAGATCTTTGAAAATTTACCAAGTATTCCGAAATTTCCGAAGTTATTCAAATTTCGAAAGTTCCAAATTGGAAATATATTTTGAATCCGAAAAAAAATTGGATCGGATTTGGCTAGCATATTAGGTTCCGAAAAAAATTTGGAAAAATTCCGAAGGAGGTTAATCCGATCCGATCCGATCCGAAGTCACCCCTATTGGAGATTGATAAACGTGTTGTACAATCTCGTGGTAGGTCGTTGGTTATAGGTCGTAATGTGTGTGGTTTAAATTATAATTTGGATGTTCTGATTTATTTGGTTTGTTTTTGCAGAGGTTATAATCCGTTTTCGTACGAAGAACAATGTTATTGAAATGTTTGTTTGTTTGAGTTTGGAGGATAAGCAGGCTTTGTTGGGAGAGGTGCACATTACTTTAAGAGGCGTGGAGGGAAGAAAATCAACCGTAAGAGGCTGGAGCAAAAGGCTAGGGCTCGCAAGGTAGTGGTTGAACTTTCTTATTCTAGCTCGAAATCTGCCATGGAGAGGGAGAGTGATAAGCACCCAAAACTGTAATATTAAACCCCGAGAGACATAGCATTTTGATCGATTATGTGTTTAATAATCATGTAATAATTATATTTTCGTACTTTTGCAGGTTTCCGCAGTTAACATGAATATAATGATAAAACATGCATCGAAGTACGGGAATACTTGGAATATTTGAAGTTTCCCACTCAACCCCAGTGAGGCCCAACAAAGCCTGACTAAAGCTGAAGTTTCCAAAATAACAAAACTAGTGCAGAACCGGTCTACATATAAAGAAGCAACAAACTTCCGAAGCTCACATCTGATAAATCAAGATGCTGACGTTGGCTAGTGAAGTGCCAGAGCGACCAGGGCGACAAATCCTACGCAAAGACAGAAAATTGTAAAAATGCCAAAATCAGCGCCGCCACTAGACACACTAAGTGGACCCACTCGGCGGGCCTAAAAGGCATGACGAGTCAGCATAGGCAGGTGGCAAGTGATGGTCACAAATTTGTGTCACCTCGCAATGGGAAGGACACGTACCAATTCAATGTTTGAATTGAATTGGGCTAAAAGACAAAATCAAAACATAAAAAGACAAAACCTTAATAAGTAAAAGACAAACCAAATTAAACAAAGTAAAAACAAAACTTTGAATATCAAAGTTTTGAACGTCTCAATTTGAGAAACGAACAAAACACAATTAATCCTTCTCCGACCCTCCGGCTATATATATATGGGAGATATTCTCCTTCAGCATTTTCATGCTTTAGCCTCCGCTTAGCAGTCAGTTAGTTTTTCATTTCAGCACTTAAATTCTGTCCCTTTTATTTCAGCAGCTTAATATTGTAAGTCATTTTCTTCTTAATGAAAGTCATTTCTTTTCCAGTTTAATTTCTGTCCTGCATTTATTTATTTAATGTATACAACAAGTTTAATTATTCTTCCAATGACCATGAGCTAATCCCCCCCGGGAGGGTTATGCTGCTCGTGTGAAAATCCGGATTGACTCTTTAATATTCTAGAATCACTACTTAGGAATTAGGTGTAGATTATACATCCGGTCCCAAAATGACTGAGACTGTACAAATTTGGAGTGCTGATACCCCAGAACAGTCTCGCGAGAGACCCAAAATATCTCGCGCGCGACTCTTTTGTGTCCAACAACTCTCCAATTTGTCCAACTGATGTAGAATCGAGCCAGGAGCTGAAATGATATTCCAGAGATGAAATATTAGTTCAACTTCTTATGCTAGTGCGATGCGACTCAGAGATGTGCGCGTTTCGCTAGGGATCAATACTGGACGTCGTCTCGGGTTTGTCTATGAACTCGAGACGAATTAGAGCTGTAGTGATGTAGTAATATAAACTGTTAAAAAATGATTCTTGCATGAGTATGATTAACCCTCTCCCTGTTTCTCTATCTTTGTTTATTCACATCGAAATCATCGTTAGTAATTTACATTATTTACATTACCATCAATTTAATTAAACCAACTAAAAAACCTAAAATCCTACTCACTAAAAGTTGTAATTCCAATTATGAACCTTGCCGAGCCCTAAGGTTTGGACAATCCTTTACTCGACCTATCCTACCAAACCCACATGAGTAAGGTAACTTGACTAAACGAACGACTATACGGACTTTAAACTTTGGACTTTGGTCTTCGGACTTCGGACTACGGACTTAAGTAAAAGAATAAAACCAAAATAACGTATAAAATCAGCGTTTATCAAATGGCGCCGCTGCACGCCAAAGGACTCTAGACATTTAATGTAATAACTAGAATATATCAAACATAAAAACCCCCTCCCCTACCTCCTCATCTTTTTAATTTCCATTTCTTTTGTAATACTAACTTGTTACATACCTTATTGCCCCAACTTTTTCTACTAACAGATATCTGTGAACCAAGTCTTGTTTATTTTCATTAGCACAGTCAAAGTATTCCGTAGGAACTTGAAGCATTGAACTTACAAAAGAGTCTCGGACGAAATTATATTAGTAGCGCGCGAGACTAACCTAGAGTATCAACACTCCGGTTTTCAGGTACAGACCACTTTCCCTTTCAGTACTCTTTTGGACTCTTTTGTCCAGTTTATCCAGTAAGTTCACGAGCTCGGGAGTTAGTTCGATCGTATACGAGGAATCGCGGGACGCCAGGTTTCAAATTCTTAAACTCCTCAAACTTTGTCGATGATATTATTTGGTTGTTGCTATAACCTGTTTTACCTTGCATATTTGTGTGTTGGCATGAGAACTCTTTGCATATAAATGTGGTTTGTCATTACATCTTCACGTTAACACGATTAATATGATTCGAATATATTTGGATGTATGTGTAGTTTTAAACCACCTGCTTAGAATATTTTTGTATGTATATGTTACATTAATTTACGTACGCGGTATTCATTTGTATGAGTTCGTTCTCGACATTCCCCTAGCTCACATTTAAGTTGCATGTATCGATTGCTATAGATTATTGCATGCGTAGGACACATTTCTATTCACATAGATTTGCATATATAGACTTCCTGTGTAAAACTAGCATGTGTTAATTGTATGTTTAGTTTCTATATTGACATCCATCGTTTTTAATTGCATGTTTCGTAATCACGTCTCCATAATATATTAATTAAGTAAACTAAAAATTAAAAATAAAATAAAATAAATAAAAAAAAATAAAAAAATAAAATATATATATATATATATATATATATAATCCTAATAATTAAAATTTCATTTTAATCATCTTAATAACACCCTGCATAATACACCATCATAAATCATCATCTTATTCCATCAGTGCCTAGGAAACTTGAAAAAAATTGAGGTTGCCTAATTAAGGAACGTGTTAGCACGAACAACCTCCCTCAATTCTCTCAGATGACCTGGCTGTTGGAATATTCACACGTTATCCTAGCTTACCTGCTCAAGTTAGCAACAGCCCAGGAAGACGTGCTTCACCTCCCTCCTTCCTTAATTCTTAATCCTCCAGTCATAATTCGTTCCTTATGAGCCTTGAATTAAAATTCGTACTTGTATGAGACTGCGGTCTGGTAAACATAAGGAATTAGAATTTACATATCGTCGTCGAAAATACAATAAACAACTGCTTATGCTGGCTCCTAGACATAGTTCCTCCTCCGTAAACTAACCTTATCAAACATCTCCGTTGCCATTATCTCCCTTAATTATGGCCGAGGAAAATCCCACAGTCGAGAAACCCCTTTCGGATTTCTTTACTTCCTTATAGGAAGGACCTGCTTCCTGCATTAAACTTGATGCGATTATATGTGATTTTCGCATTCCGCCAAACATTTTCGGTTTGTTACCTGTTTACCATGGTTTAGACCATGAAAAACCATACAATCATCTTTGTTGGATGCAACAAGTAGTCACCACTTTCCGCCATCCGACCGTTACCAACGAACAAGTCTTGCTTAGGTTATTCCCCTTCACCTTAGCTGATAAAGCTTCAGTTTGGCTCGCCGGACAAGCGCCGCAATCCATTGACACATGGGCCAAACTCGTACAAGCATTCATGATAAAATTCTATACGCAGAAGAAAACTACAGAAATGCTTCAGAAGATTCAATTCTTTCACCAACATCCCCAGGAATCCTTTTCGGAAGCCTGGAGTAGATTTACTGATCTCCTTCTCGAATGTCCCCATCATCAACTCGACACTGCTGTATTAGTCCGTTCATTCTTTAATGGTCTCTCTGACCATCAAAAGGAAACATTGGATATCATGAACGGTGGTTGTTTCATGGACAAAAGCGCTACTGAAGCATACACTTTCCTTGAGAAACAGGCTTCACGAAGCACCCATTGGGGAAACACTAATTCTTCCAGATCTTCTAAAGACACTCCTACCAAGGTTACATCTATGTTCGAGGTCAAACCTGATCCGGAATTAAAAACTCTGATTGAGTCCCTAAACAAAAAGGTCGATGCTCTTTCGATACAAGTAAATGATCAAAAACCCAAATAGGTCATGGCTGCCAACGCTTCCCCATGTCCTCTTTGTTTAAGTCCGGAGAACACCGATTCTTACTATACCTTGGTATACGAGTGCCCTCCCAAATCTTCTGAAGAGGCTTGTGCTTTTAACATCCCTAATACACCTTGGCGACAACATCCGAATTTGGCTTGGGCACCCCCTGCCCAACAACAAGTTCTTCCGGGTGTCAAGAACGCTTCTGCACGACCACCCGCGAACTACAATTCCAACCGTTAAGGAAATCCTCCACAATTTCAGCAAGGGCAAAATAATTTTCCCAACAACTCAAATATAGGGTATCAAAACAGCCACAACCTTGTTCCCACTAATCAAGGATATGGCTACCAAAATCAACCTGTAAACAATATCCGTGAACTTGTTTCTATTGCTCCACTGGTACAATCCGCTGCCGATAAAACAGCTGAAACTTTTCTGACTTACATGAATCAACATAATCAAATCTTAGCATATATCCAACAGTCTCTTCAGCTGTTAGCACAGGATAAAAGTGAAAAGGGCATGTTCCCTGGCCAAGCAGTTCCAAACCCTAAGCCTACAAACACTGCCTTTGAACTCAACAATGCACTAGGATCTAGTAATTAATGCAAGCCAGGGTGAGGTAAATGCCATTACCACTCTTCGTTCTGGCCGAACCATCGACAATAACATACGTATGCCAGACGAAAAATCGACAGAAGCCACGGCTGACGTTCTTCCAACCTATAACGGACGAAGTTGTTCCTTCCAAATCTACACCCACGTCCCTAGGAAAAGACGCCACTGATCTTTATGCACGATTTTGCCCAAAAGCTCCGTTCCCTGCCCGTTTGGCAAAGAACAAACGTGACGAACATTTCGATGAGATCCGTGAAACCTTCAAAAATTTGACCATAAACTTACCTTTTCTAGATGCACTTAAGCGTTTGCCCAAGCATGCCAAGTTTTTGAAGGACATGTGCACCACCAAACGACGTACGAATGTTCTTCAACAAGCGTTCCTCACTGAGCAGTTTCTCTCGATTACTACTACCAATGGTGTGGTTAAATACAAAGACCCAGGTCGACCAACTGTACCATGCACGTTGGGCGACAAGTGTACTGCTACCGCACTTTTAGACTTAGGCACCAATGTTAACCTACTTCCCTACTACTTATTTAAGCAGTTAGGTCTTCATGAGTTAAAACCTACCAATATGACTCTATAACTCGCGGATCGCTCCATCAAGTACCCAAAGGGCATAGTAGAAAACGTCATAGTCAAGGTCCAAAATTTTTACTGCCCCATTGATTTTGTCATTCTAGATACTGAAGTGGCATGTGATTCCATTCCAATCATCTTAGGACGTCCATTTCTTGCAACTGCTAATGCTCATATAAATTGTAGGGACGGTTCAATGACGTTGTCTTTCGGGAACCTTTCTGTCGAACTCAACGTGTTCAAATTAATGAAACAATTTCCCGATCCTATAATGGAGGGTGAGATTAGCTTGGTTGATAGTCTAGCACACGATTATTTCACAAAATCTTTTCCCGAAGATGAGGTACACCAATTTCTTTCTTTTGATAATCCTGAGTTTGACGATGACTCGTACATCAAGGATGTCCATGCATTATTAGAGTCAGTACCACTATTTGATCCTACTACTGCGGTATTAATTGTTCCAGAAAAACCGGACTCGATCTTTTCCATTGAAGAGACGGTCGCTCACGAATCCTTAATCCCTAATCCTCTAACTCCCGATTTAAAAACTCTACCCTCTGATTTGAAGTACGTGCATCTCGATCCTGATGGTAGTCATCCTATAATAATTTCTACTCACTTAACTACCGACGAAGAAGCACGTTTGATTCGTGTCATTCGTAAACACCGCTCCGCTATCGGGTGGTCCTTAGATGATATCAAGGGAATAGACCCTAGTGTATGCACACATCGCATACATCTGGATGACGGCTCGAAGACATTGCGAGAGCCGCAACGTTGTCTTAACCCCACCATGAAAGAAGTGGTAAGAGAGGAAGTTTTATGTTTACTTGATGCGGGTCTCTGATAGTGATTAGGTTAGTTCTGTCCACGTTGTTCCTAAAATGTCTGGCATTCAAGTTGTACAAAATGAAAATGGTGAATGCATCTCCATTCGTATTCCATTTAAATGGAGAATTTGCATTGACTATCGCAAACTTAATGCCAGAACACGTAAAGATCACTTCCCTCTCCCATTCATTAACCAGATGCTAGAACGTTTAGCCGGTCATGCTTACTTCAGTTTTTTTTATGGCTATTCCGGCTACTTCCAAATTATCATCGATCCCGCCGATAAAGAAAATACAACTTTCACATGTCCCTTTAGAACCTTTGCATACAGACGAATACATTTTGGTCTTTGCAATGCCCCAGGCACCTTCCAACGCTACATGCTCCATATTTTCAGTGATATGGTGGAACGTTATATGGAAGTCTTCATGGACGACTTTTCCATTTATGGAAATTAATTTGACAAATTCCTATCCAACCTTTCTAAGGTGTTGACGCGTTGCGAAGAGAAAAATCTGGTACTTAATTGGGAGAAGTGTCATTTCATGGTTACCAAAGGACTTGTTCTAGGTCATATTGTTTTGAAAGACGGGATAGAGGTTGATAAAGCTAAAATTGTTAAAATTGCTTCGCTACCTTTCCCACGTACAGTTCGTGATATCCGTGCCTTTTTAGGACACTCTGGGTTTTACAGGAGATTCATTTAGGATTTTTCTAAGGTTGCTCGACCCTTAACCAATCTCCTGCTTAAGGATGCGGTATTCAACTTCAATTATAATTGCAAACAAGCTTTTGAAACTCTAAAAACTGCCCTGACTACCGCTCCTATCATTCAACCATTCGAACTGATGTGTGATGCTAGCGACTTTGTTATTGGCGCTGTACTAGGCCAACGACGTGACGACAAACCCATTGTCATTTGCTACGCTAGTAAAACTCTTAATGACGCTCAACGCAATTACACAACAACTGAGAAAGAGTTCCTAGCTGTTGTGTATGCTTTGGATAAGTTTCGCCCTTACCTCGTTGGATCATCCACCATCGTATATACTGACCATGCCGCACTTCGATACTTACTCGCGAAAAAGGATGCGAAACAGCGATTGTTCCGCTGGATCCTTCTCTTGCAAGAATTCACCCTGGAAATCAAAGACAAGAAAGGAATCGAAAATGTCGTGGCCGACTATTTATCAAGGCTGGTTGGTGACATGGATAGTGATTCTGAAGCCATCTGTGATTCCTTCCCAGAAGAATATTTGTACTCTATTTTCTCATCTCCATGGTACGCGGATATCGTTAATTACCTAGTTACTGAGGAAGTTCCTTCCTCTTGGTCACGTCCCAATCGTAAAAAGTTCTTATCCACTGTAAAATATTATTTCTGGGATGACCCCTACCTCTTTAAGTATTGTTCCGACCAACTCATTCGTCGCTGCATTCTCGACTGGGAGCACACCGACGTATTATCCTTTTGCCATGAACAATCTTGCGGAGGTCATTTCAGTGGAAAGATAACTGCGGCCAAGGTTTTCCAATGTGGTTTTTACTGGCCTACCCTTTTTCGCAATGTACACGAACATTGCATAGCCTGCATTGGTTGTCCGCACCTAGGTCGAATTACAAAATGCAATAAGATACCCCTAAATGCTATCTTGATTGTGGAAATTTTTTATTTTTGGGGTATTGATTTTATGGGACCCTTCCCGATTTCTCAAGGTTTTCTCTACATTCTAGTCGCTGTAGACTATGTGTCCAAATGGATTGAGGCACTCGCATGTCACTCAAATGACCATAAGACTGTCGTGAAATTTGTAAAAGAAAACATTTTTTCTCATTTTGGTGTCCCTAAGGCTATCATCAGTGATGGGGGTACACATTTTTGTAATAAAATTTTTGGGTTTTTAATGAAAAAATATGGAGTTACTCACAAAGTTGCTACTCCATATCACCCACAAATGAGTGGCCAAGTGGAAGTCTCCAACAGAGAGATAAATTCCATTCTGGAGAAAACTGTCAATCCATCAAGAAAAGACTAGTCTCTCCGTTTATCGGATGCCTTGTGGGCATACCGAACAACATTTAAGACACCTATAGGGATGTCTCCTTACCGCATTGTTTTTGGAAAACCTTGTCATCTACTAGTTGAATTTGAGCATCGTGCCCTTAGGGCCATCAAAAGCCTCAATTACAATATCAACGAGGCAGGCGAGAAGTGAAAACTGTAATTAAATGAGCTTGAGGAGATTCGGAGTGATGCTTATGATCTCTCGAAATCCTACAAAGCTAATATAAAAAGAGTGCACGACAAGCACATTTTGCGTAAGGATTTTAAAATTGGCTAAAAGGTTTTACTGTATAACTCCAGATTACACATTTTTCCTGGTAAATTGAAAACACGATGGTGACACTTCCTCTTTTTGTGTGTGTAGATGAGATGTTGGGTGATGTAGATAGATGATGATCGTTGAACAAATATAAGCGTATCAAAACCTAATTATCCCTCAATAAGTAAAGGATGAGTAAGGTATCGTTCCACTTTTAAGTGTATGTTATGTGAAGGACAGGACTGGAAAGGGGGTTTGAGGGATTAAAAACTAATATTGTAGAGATTGTATATTCTAATGCTAAACTAAGCTAAACTAACTAAACTGTTGAGAATTTATAAGAGATGGAATTCAAGAGATTAGAATCCATCAATACTTTTGATCTATGACCTTCTGCTTCATGGTTGTTCTTACAAGTAGACTACAATTAGGCAATCGAGCGAGTGCCGATGCCCTCTTGGATGAAACATCGTTAACAATTAACTCTACTTAAGGTTGTTCCTATGTTTATGCTATTAATATCTTCTTTCCTTTTATGTAAGCTCGGGCAGCCATTCAATGTATTACCAAGAGCAACATCAAGGAGTACTTCCTAATAGGGCGGCTATTCAATGAATCACCAATTAAGGCAAACACAAAGAATACTTCCCCTAGGCAGCCACTCCCTGAGCTACCCCTTCTAAGGCAACACAAAGAATACTTCCCTAACTCTAAAGTACTATACTACTAGAAGAAAAGTAAAGAACACTAGCATGATATTAATATTGCAAAACATAAACCCTATTCTATACTTCCATCCCCTGGTGTGGGCAATGGAACTAATAACTAAAAACATAAAGAACTAACCTGATTGAAGAACACCATGAACCAGAAGAATCATTAAACCTTAAGCACTGGCTTCATCTTCTCCCTTGAAGGAGAAGATTAGCCTTCCATAAAGAAGGAAGAACAAGAAGAAGAAGAGTTGAAGAACATAAGACTAGAAAGACTAATTTATTAAGACTCAGCTAGTTAAAACCGATCTTTTATTATTAATCTCTCTCTGCCTCAAGTTTTGGAGACAAGAATATAAGTGAATTGGCCCATTACATGAGGCACTTAGGTCCTCTATTTATAGGGGTTACAATGAGCTCTAGAAGTATTCCAAACCGTCATTTGTTTCCTAATACAAATAGACTTCTTCCAGAGTCCGACTTCGTCTTCAAAACTGAGAAGGAATTGGCTACAGTGTCGATTCATGCGTCCCAGACTTAATCAATGCATCTGGACGCTTGATTTATGCATCCCAGACGCACTCAATGCGTCTGGACGCTCGATACATGCGTCCCAGACGCATAAGCCGATTTTCTCTCTTCTGCTCTATCCTTCTATCCTCTTTTGCGGGCTTTGGTCCAAACAACGAATCCTTTGGCCTTGGGCTTCCAAATAGACTTTAAAATAGGTCCAAGTCGCATCTTTAACAGCTCCAATTCCTTGGCCTTCTCCATGATTGTCCACGGGCCTCCCATATGATCCTTAATGTCTCAATTGCTCGTTTTACCCCATTTTCTCTAATATTCTACAAAACTCTCTTTTTCCAGAGAATCTTAAAAACAACTTATAAACACTATTAGTCCACTAAGATGGCTAAACAAGAGGCATAATCGAGGGTTAAATAGCACTTTTTGAGCACTTATCACAACTCCCAACTAGCCTTTTGCTAGTCTCTTAGCAAATAAGATAAAAAAATAGATAAGTGATCAAAATCACATCCTAATAACAAAAATAAAATCCTAACTCATTTACCATATGCAACAAGGCTTTAAACCTTTAAGTTCCCCAAAAAGGACTTGTTATAGTCTCGTGAAGGTTTTCAGGTGATATACCCACAAAATCAATCAATAGCATGTTCAAGAATGATAGTATTTTTCAGAGAGAGAAATTCCTTACCCACTTAGTGCTTACTCCAACAGACGGTCTCCATTGCTAACTACATTGCTGCAAAGACTCATAGATTATGATGGGAGATAGTAAAAATTGACAAAATTCTTAATCAAGGCTTATGTGTGTACTTAGTCAATCTCCTATACTCTCCTATCCAAGAAACGGAATCCCTAGTTTATCTTTAGATAGATAAATCTCGACTTTCAATCCTCACTAGTCATACTCTCAACAAAGAATCTCTCAGAAGATGGTCTACTATTTTACCTCATGTATGTGGGGAAAAGAATAATGCATACGAACATCCCACATACTACCTTGAAAAACAGACTTCTGAATAAAAGTAGTCTCATGGAAAGAATGTCAATCACATATGAAATGTCGGGTCCTTCACTTTAGCATCCTCTCACCTATTCTAGACTTCGTACCATACTGTAGTGATAAGTCATGGGTTGTAACTTTGGCTTAGGTATTGGTTTATGAAGGAAAGGTAAAAAGGATTCTAAGGTTGTTTCTGAAAAACACTAAGGGTTTTGCTTCTTTCTTTGGAAGATTTCTTCAAATTCTGTATTGCAGAGAAAAAATTCTTCCTTTGTCTTAGCTTTTCCCTCCATTCCATTTTTTTTTTTTTTTTTTTTTTAAGACTTCGATGGTATATCCTTGATTAGTACTAGATATGCTTGTTTTCCACTAGCTTCTTTCACTTTGAAACGAGAATGATGGACTTCATTGTATCTCTCGATATTTCCTTGTAATCTTCCTTTTGTGCTATTTCTTCCTCTTTGTGTCCCTCGTATTCTCGAAACATATGGGTATGGTTGATAAAGATTTTGGCTATACTCCTTTGTCCGAGTTGGGTGACGGGTAAAGGGTTTTATGAAAGAAAATGGCTTATTGTAAGGCTCAAAAAGGGTTTAACATGATGGTCATACTAGGTGGGATAAAGGCTGAATGGGTTCACTACTTGACTTATCGAAGATGATACTCTATTTCGAATAGACTACAAGACCTAATGGCTATCTCCCCAGTTGATGTCACTTCGATTAACCAAATCAACGAATAATGAGACTATATTACAACGACATAAAGAACTGAAAGATGTTGAGTCACTAAGACTCGGATTTTTAAATAAGAACTCTCCAAAGAATGGGTATAAAGCTCAAAGTCTCACGGGCTAAGTCTAAAAAATCTACTTCTAGTTTACTAGGGGTTTAAATCTCTTCTAGCAAAAGTACACAAAACTCCACCAAGTATTATGGTGATGCCTTGATAAAGAATTCTATCAATAAGAACTATGTCCGAGCATAATAAATAGTCTAAGCGGTAATGAAATCAATAATATCAACTATCTATCAAACTCAACACTAAGCAGTATATAATCTATATCCCAGACTCATCATTAAAATTCATTTTTCTCATGCTACTGATATAGAAACAAAAATATTTTTGTTTTTGAAAACTAATTTTTGAAATTCATTTCTCAAGTATACCCTCCCCCTACTTATGCATGCATTGACCTCAATGTATAAAGAAGTAAATGAAATGGATGAGAAAAAGGTAGGATATTACCATTGATGCCGAATATCAATATTTGATCTTTCTCTATCATATAAATGTTAAGCTCACAAAATAGAGAAAATCAAATATCATTAGTTCAAGAAACAAAACAAATACAGGATTATTAAAGTAACTAATCCTACTGAGCAAACAGTGCTCAAAACTACTCGTGGCGGCCTCTGACGTTACAACGTCCTCTATCTGCTCGTCCGCCTCTCGGTTGACTCTCCAGCTTGCCTACCCGTTCTTTAATCTCGTCAACACTACCAGCCAGGGTATCTACTGACCTCGTCAATCCTGGAAGTGTATGGGTGGTCTTTGCTTCGGTAGTCCTTTAATGTTCAAACAACGCCTGCATTCCCCTTTGCATATGTATCATAGCAGCCCTCATGTTATGATCCTCTATAGCTTGATAGGGTGCTATGTTTCCAAAATCATACTCAGTAGGGTGTGGTGCAGCTCAGTATGCGTCGGCTGTCCCTCAGACATCTAAGTACTCGAGCTCCATTCTCCTCAAGGGTCCTCGTAGCCAAAATACTCTTAGGATCATAGCTCTCGAAGTCTCATCCGAAAGCAACCGATCTAAATCCTAAGCCTTCCATGATCTTTGTGGCTATGACCGGGAGCTATCTTAGAATGCTCCACCTTCTTTGTCTTCATATTCCCAGCCTTCTAAGAATAAATCTACACATACAGATTCTAACGTCCCCTAGTCATCAACATCCAAAGCAAGTGTAGACCGGGCTGGTATAAAGTGTTCTCACTCACCGCCCTACTACGTTGTGACAAAGCCATCTGTATGCTAGCTCACGGTTCTTCTCTCAAGAGAGACTTGGTCTTCGTCCGGCCTGCTTGATTAACCTCTGCATGTGGGCCAAGACGTCCATGGTAATCCTTCAATCCTCCCAATACAGGTGTCTCATCCCCCTTATACATTGGAATTTGGGTGAACTCCTAGAGCATCTCCCTCGTCAACTTAAACTCGTCTCGTCTCAAATTTCAACACAAGCTCACTCGTCCTCGGGTATGAAATGGTCTATAGCACCAAAAAACTGTCTAACTAGACCCTCATCATACGAAGTCACTCTCGTCATACAAAAAACACATCCCAACTCAACGTCGAGATAGCATTTCCAAAGTGTGTCGAGAGACCCTCTTTCTCGAACAAATTCCCAAACTTCAACTCGGATGTATCTCTTTTAAGACTTCCATAATAATCAAACAAAGGAAAATGAACAATGACAACCAAAAAGAAAAACTGTAATTACTGTTCAATCGGTCGAGCCGATGCGTCCGGACGAAAATTTCATGTAATCCTATCGTCCCCAGCACGATTGGTCAAGTTCAAAATTTTGATTTTGGCGGGGTGAAATTTTAATGTTATCTTTCGAAAATGGCAATGGTGGGTAGCTTATGCTGTGTTGTGAATGATATATATAAAAATGGGATGAAGTGGTGGTGTAAAATGCAAGAAATTAAAAATTTGGTTTGGTTCGCGTGACGGGCAAAGGGGTAGGCAAAATTGATATGTCCCAGACGCATATTTGAGTGGTTGGGTTTGGAATTCTTGGAGGATGATTCCTCAACTGATTTCCGGCAATGGTTGGTGGTGGTGGAGGTGGCGAATCTAGGTTAGGGTTTTAAGGTGGTGTGGGGAAGAGAATGAGTTGTTGGGCCGAAATGTGAACTGATTTGGCCCAAAGCCATTTTTTTTTTTTTTTTTTTTTTTTTTTTTTTTTTTTTTGATAGACTAAAAATAACATATAACTAAAATAACATATAACGGAAAAGGAAATCTTAACATTAGTTTGAAAACTACCGGACCTTAAAGCATGGGTTCCTAATCAAAATTTCGTGTACGAAATGAAGTGATTAAAACGAAAGTTTTTCAAAAGAATGATCAGGAGGTAGGTCTTTTTACATCAGATCCCTAAGACGTAATGTGAGTCTTTTAAAGTCAGATCCTCAAGACTAGAATTACTACTCCAAAACTGATATCTCAACAACATGCTTACTTCCCATAGACATTTTATACTCGGTCTACTAGAGTTATGAGACTTTGACTCCGGCGCTTGCAACTCCTCTCAGTAAAGGATAAAGTTATGAAAATCTGAGGGCCCGGCTATCAGTGGCACTTATACTAATGAGATCCTAAGGAGTCAAGCTTACGACGCTTGGCTTCTTCATGCAAAAAACTTAAACTAGACAGAGTAACAGGTTCAGCAAGACATAAAATGTAATCTTTAAGGTGTGTAGGTAACTTACCCCAATTTTCCGCTTCAACAGTGGTCTGATAAACCGGATCCTTGAGAAAAATGGCCTCCACGTCTCCAGTAGGTAACTCCAGAAAAGGCTTTAGTCGATGAGCATTGACTTTGAAACAAGTCCTTCTCTTGATGTCTTCTACTTCAATAGCTCCAAAAGGTGTGACATGTCTTACTATAAACGGTCCCGTCCATCTAGATCTCAATTTTTCAGGGAAAATTTCTAGACGAGAGTTGTAGACCAGAACCTTCTGTCCAGGTTCAAATTCTCTCTTCAGAATTCTTCTGTCATGTAATGCTTTAGTCTTATCCTTGTAAATCCTTGACTTATCATAAGCATCACTTCTCAATTCCTCTAATTCACTGATCTGAAGCTTCCTCCTTTCTCCTGCTTGATCTAGGTTGAAATTCATCTCTTTCACGCCCAATAGGCTTTATGTTCTAACTTCGACAGTAGATGACACGCTTTTCCATATACCAAGCGATAGGGCTTACTCCCCTATGGGTGTTTTGAATGATGTTCTCAGATGCCCATAGTGTATCTTGGAGTCTAAGAGACCAGTCTTTTCCTAGATGGATTTCTTGTCTTCTCTAGAATACTCTTGATTTCCTATTCAAACTTCTACTTGACCATTAGTCCGAGGATGATATGGTAAAGCTAGCTTGTGAATTACTCCATACTTTGCCATAAGATTCCCAAATACACGGTTCTGAAGTGAGAACCGTTATCACCGATGATGGCTCTCCGGTGTTCCAAATCTTGGTAGAATGTTTTTCTTCGAAAGTCCACGATGACTTTATGATCGGGCGGTCTTCGTAGGAACCGCTTCAATCCATTTTGAAACATAGTCCACAGCAAGTAGAATGTAGGTGTAACCAAAAAGAAGGAGGAAATGGTCCCATGAAATCTATACCCCATACATCAATAAAGATTTCGAGATAAGGATCGGTTGTTGAGGCCACTCGAACCTTTTCGAGGTCTTACCCAAAAATTGGCATCTTGGACATGCTTTGCAATAAATATTTGCATCTTTAAAAAGAGTAGGCCAATAGAATCCAGCTTGTAATACCTTGTTCGATGCGTTGCGGGCCAAAATGTCCTCCGCAGGTGATCATGACGAATGATAGAATGGATTCCTGTTCCAATCGGGATGCATCTTGAATAATTTGATCCAACACTTCTTGAATAAGTATGGATCATCCCAAAAATAATATCCGCCTTTGAGTAGAATAAATCTTTTTCTTGCTTGCTCCAATGTGATGGTACCTTGTCGGTCACAAGATAATTTGCAATGTGGCTATACCATGGCACTTCTGATATACTGAACAACTGTTCATCAGGAAAAGTCTCACAGATTTGTAAATTGTCTTCCGTATTCTCCACTAGCAATCTAGAAAGGTGATCAGCAATGACATTCTCGTTCCTTTTCTTATCACGTATCTCTAAATCAAATTCTTGTAAAAGTAGTATCCATCGGATCAATCTTGGCTTGGCATCCTGCTTAGCGAGTAAATGACGCAAAGCAGCATGGTCAGTATAGACAATCACCTTTGAACCTATTAAATATTGTCGAAATTTGTCAAGAGAATAGACGACGGCTAAGAGTTCCTTCTCAGTGGTAGAATAATTAATCTGTGCTCCATTTAGAGTCTTGCTAGCATAATAGATTGTGTACGACACTTTCTTGTCTCTTTGTCCTAGAACGGCTCCTATAGCATAATCAGATGTATCACACATGATCTCAAATGGCTAGCTCCAATCGGGCGCACGAATGATTGGTGCTGAAGTGAGTGCTTCCTTTAACTTCATAAAAGCTTCAACACATGATGTATCAAAATCAAAGACAATATCTTTCCCTAACAGATGTGGCCGATTGGTCTTGCAATTCTCAAGAAATCCTTGATAAATCGACGGTAGAATCCCGCGTGACCTAGGAAGGCACGAATATCTTTGACAGTTCTCGGTTTGGGTAGATCCTTTATAATATCAATCTTCGCTCGATCTACTAGAATTCCTTCCTTTGAAACTTGGTGACCTAGCACTATCCCTTCCTTTACCATGAAGTGACACTTTTCCCAGTTCAGAACTAAGTTGGTATCGCAACAACGTTTAAGGACTAAGGAGAGATGGTGTAGGCAATCCTCAAAAGATGATCCAAACACTGAAAAATTGTCCATAAAAACTTCCATGTATTTCTCCACCATGTCGTCAAAAATACTCATCATGCATCGCTGAAAAGTGGCCGGTGCATTGCATAGACCAAAAGGCATACGACGGTAGGCGAATGTTCCGAACGGACATGTGAATGTGGTCTTCTCTTGGTCCTCAGGGTGAATATGGATTTGAAAATATCCTGAGTAACCATCAAGAAAGCAGTAGTAAGCTTGTCCAAATAATCTTTCTAACATCCGATCGATGAATGGCAATGGAAAATGGTCTTTCCTTGATGCGCTATTCGACTTCAGAATCGATGCAAACTTTCCATCCAAATTAATCCTGGTTGGAATCAACTCATTATTCTCGTTCTCGATCACTGTGGTTCCGACTTCTTTGGCACAACTTGAACCGGACTAACCCATTGACTATCAGAAATAGGGTAGATAATGCCGGCGTCAAGGAGTTTGACGACCTCTTCTCTAACTACTTCCTTCATTTTCGGATTAAGCCTCCTTTGTGCTTGCTTAGAAGTCTTGGAATCCTCTTCCAGATGAATCATATGTTGAACTATCATAGGGCTGATCCCCTTGATATCATCAATTGTCCAACCTATAGCTGACTTGTGTTCCTTTAAAAGTGCTACTAACCTGGATTCTTGCTCCGCAGTCAAATCTGATGCAATGACTACTGGGTAGGTTCCCAAATCTCCCAAGAAAACATACTTGAGTGTAGACGGTGTTTCGACCCCCACTTACGTGGCAAACGTCCATTAGTAGGAGTCTCCACTTTATTCGTTTATTCAATCGGCGGGGGGCTAAAGCCCATTAGCAATATTATGGATCAAAGTCAAGGCCGTTAACTCATGTGTCTAAGGTCTGAACCTTAGCCACATGGCTTTGCCACTAATGTACATTGATTTATGTCCAGATTCATTTCTTATCAAAGAGATAATTATCGGTTGAAAGTTATAGTCTATCACAATTGCTCAAGCTACAAGATTACTTGAGTCGCAAGGACTCTCTACTCTACCTATATAAATACAAAACTATTTTTCATACGAACTATGTTCTTGAGACTTGATCCCATCGATAATTTGGGTGCGTAGGCAACCGCAAGGTACGATCTCATCATTCCCGATCACCATCATTTTTCTAATTACTTTTCTCGTTCTTCGTCTTTTTCATCAACACTTGGTGTTTTTGATCATATTTGGTCGAAAACATAATTGGCGCCGTCTCAAGCGGTTCTTATACTACACCCTCGATCACGTTCTGCGAAAGTTATGACGATACTCGAAGAGCTCAAGGTCCCGATGTGATTATCGACGATCATCACGAACATGATGGTCAAGGACAACTTGGCGCGACAAAGATAATACCTTCTAATAATCGCCGCGTTCCACCAATCGCCAAATTATTCAGCGTGAGGTTATTGCCTCGACTATTCTCCAAGATCGATCGCGGATAATGTAAGTCATATGTCTCGAGAAGCACTTCTTCAAAAGTTAAAGACCGGTCCGCAAACGGAATAATTACTACAGCGCCATCTTAAACGACGCTCCACTCCGCAGATGATGTTGTATCTGTCACACCACAACGTCACACACGCCAACGATATAATAGTGTGGGATCGTTTAAGTGGTGAGGATGAGATTCGCGATATTCGCAACAGCCATCAACGAAGTTAAGAGTAATGAGAGACGAATTCCCGACCTCCGTAGAAATCTCCACCCAAATGGTCACGCTCTCGGTAGGCAAGGTATGCTTGCTAATAATCGTCCGACCGCACCCCACGATCCTACAAATTATCGGCAAGTCCCCGGGAATTCGAGAGTGGCGAACGAGAATAATGATCACACTCATGATCGGAACCATCGGTATGGTGAAACACTTCAGCACGCGGTTCTTATCATTCAACATTATCGTACTGAAAGCCCAACGTACCATCCACAATCATCTCGACACGGAAACGATGAATCTTCGTCGTTTTCTTCTCGTTCTGTTCGCTCTCATAGGCGTCATCGTGACTATGATCGCGATCCAACAGATACGGATCGATGACTCCTCAACATGTCGAGAAAATGATTAAAAAGCTCTTACGGGCATGATCCTTTTGAATCGACACTAGAAAATCTGGCAGTTGAAGATGGTATTTTGGACAAATTTTCTCTCGCCGTCCAAAGGGCTACTCATAACAAAGACTTCAAACAACCAGAGTTTGATCAATATGATGATGTCGAGGGTTGCCCTATGCTTCATGTGATTAATTTCACAAACAAACTGGTTTTATCGGGAGGTGATGATGCTTTAAAATGCAAACTTTTCCCTTCTACATTAAAAGGGGAAGCGTTGGTATGGTTTAGCGAATTACCTCCGCGCTCTATTTGTCGATTCAAGGACTTAACCGAAAAGTTTTCAAGACGTTTTCATCATAATCTCAAACGTCCAAATGGAGTCCGAGTTCTTTTCAACATCAAGCAACAACGTGAGGAAACTCTCTATAGTTTTATCGCTCGTTTTCGCCAAGCTGCAACTGAGATTTCTGAACAATCCGATCTAATGGTGGTTTACGCTTTTAAAGAAGCTATCTTGTTTGATAAAGATGGGTTATACAACTCTCTTGTTCGATATTCCATCTTCCGGCGTCGCGTTATACCGGCCGAAGTTCAACAATTTATCAATGTTGAAGACGACCGCGGTACTTTGAACTTCTCGTGACAAAGATAATAAAGGAAAGGATTTCAATGATCAGCTAAATAAACGAAGAAATCCGACTTTTGATCAACAAAGAACCCGGTCGAAGCCTTCAGATAAGAAAGAAGACTCCATGAGCGGATTTGGAAAGCCTTTTATCGATTTTGAATTAACTCCGCTTAATACCAAATATCGCGGTAGTTTACGACAAAATCAAGGATAAGAGTCTGCTCACTCCGCCCGTTTCCGCTTAGCGGCGACGACACTAAATCAACTTCGTGATAAATCATTATGGTGCAAATTTCATAATGATTATGGTCATGAGACGGAGAATTGTCGGTCTTTTTGCGGGAAGAATTGAAAAGCTTGTGCGAGAATGGGAAGCTTGATCAATATGTGCGTAAGAAAGTAACAACTCAAGCTTTAACCATCAATCGATCAATATGTCATTAAGGTTGGACATGCCATCATTGATTCATTGTCCAATACATTGAAAACCGCTTTCGTCGTTCTAAAGTCAAATATCTGTCTAATTGGTACGAAGTTAACAGGATCAATTTCGTGGAAGGTTTTCGCACGGAGACTATTGAAGATGAACCATTATGTTTCACTTACCAAGATCTAATGGACGTGCATGTTCCTCATTATGATGCTGTCGTGATAATTGCGTATATCAGTTGTATGCATGTACAACGTATAATGATCGACACTGGTAGTTCAGCTAGCGTCATGTTTTCTGGGTGTTATCGCAGTATTCCTTTTATTGATAACTTGGTCACCCCTGAAAATGCGCCTATCGTTGGTTTTGATGGTACCGCTACTCATTGCGTTGGAAAGGTGTCTCTCCCGGTCACTCTTATGCAGAAGGAAGTCAATATTGATTTCTTATTGATGGATTGTAAATCCCCTTACAATGTCATCCTTGGTCGAGATTGGATTCATTATATGGAAGCTGTCGTCTCAACATATCATCAAGCCATCAAGTTCCCATTCAATAAAAGAGTCTGTAAGGTCTTGCCATGATCAACCGCATCTCTAATTTGCCACGACAATGTTCTCGATGATTATAAGAAGTCCGAAGTTGTTGGACGAACTATTCTGAGTTCCAACGCCAAAATAGCAATTACAAAGATCCGGGACCTTCGGTTTACTCGCCAATAGAAATGTTGAAGGACCCCCCGACGGTCGATCCACTTTTAGAAGTTCAAATTGGCCAACTCCCCGAAGAGACTACTTTTATTTCAGCGAACTTCCGAAGAGGAGAGACAAGAGCTTATTTTGTTATTGCGAAGAATAATCATGTGTTTGCTTGGCGAATAGAGCAAATGCCTGGTATAGATCCTTCGGTGGCTTGTCATAAACTCGACATTGATCCTAATGCAAAACCAATTCGACAAAAGCCCCGAAGGATGGCCCCCGATAGAAAGATGAAAGTGAAAGACGAAATCGACCGTCTCTTGTCTGTTAACTTTATAAGGCCTGTGACTTATCCAACATGGATGTCAAATGTTGTCGCAGTGCCTAAAAAGAACGGCAAATTACGTGTTTGTATCGATTTCACAAATCTCAATAAGGCTTGTCCGATTCATCCGTATCCATTGCCTCGTATATCTGAAATGGTCGATGCAACATCTGGTTTTCAGCGTTTGTCTTTTTTGGATGCTTATTCTGGTTATCATCAGATTCCGTTATTCATTGAGGACCAAGAGTTCACTGCATTCATTACAGACCAAGGCATTTCATCGTTACCGTGTAATGCCTTTCGGTCTGAAAAATGCTGGAGCCACATATCAAAAGCTAGTCAACACTATTTTTTCTGACCTACTTGGAAAGACAGTCGAAGCATACATCGATGACATGGTTGTCAAATCTACAAAAGCACCTGATCATCTTACTGATTTGCAAGCTGTTTTCGACAGACTCTCCAATGTCAACATGCGTTTGAATCCGGCTAAGTGTTCTTTCGGTTTATCATCTGGTAAATTCTTAGGATACATGATGACTAGACGCGGAATTGAAGCAAATCCGGATCAGATTCGAGCTGTCCTTGAAATGCCTTCTCCGACGTCAAAGAAAGAAATTCAACGACTTACAGGACGCTTGGCTGCCCTAAATCGCTTTATCTCTCGGTATTCTGATCGATGCCGTCCTTTTTTCCAAACATTGAAAGACGCAGCAATTTGGATCGGAGGACTGTGAACTTGCATTTCGTCATTTGAAAGCATACTTAGTCCAACCTCCGTTCTTGCCACCCGAAGAACGGGCGCCTATAGGTTCAGTATTTAGCCGCCACCGATCATGCCGTAAGTGCCGCTCTTATTTGTCAACGGTGGCGATGGGCGCCCTATATTCTTTGTTAGCAAGACTCTTTAAAGCAACCTGCTGAAACAAGATATTCTCGAGTGGAGAAAATTGCATTGGCTTTGGTTCATGCTTGCCCGACGCCTTAAACCTTATTTCGAGGGGACGAAGTCGTCAAAGTTTATACGAATATCCATCTGCGAAAGCTTTTTTAATGCTTTCGGGAATCAAGTCGCCTTGCGAGAATGGGAAAGTTACCTTAAGCGCTTATAGCATTGTGTTTTGAAACTTCGCCTACCGAGAAAGGACAAGCTTTGGCTTTGCTAATGGCTGATTTTCAAATTGAGGATATTCTTATGTCCGACGCATTACTAGGCGAGGAGAATGTCATCGACAACATGCCATTACCTCTCGGGGGGCGATGATTTGCCAAACTTATCGGATGTATCTGGCGATTGTTGGATTGTTTACACCGATGGTTCGCGATAATAAGTATGGCTCGGTGATCGGGTGTGTAATCTTGCAACCCGAATGGAGAAAAATTGAGAAGTCGGTCGCGTTTGGGTTTTGACGCTTCAAATAATGAGGCGAAAGAAAGGTTTTGTCATTTGCGGTTTTCGCGTCTTTGCTTCTTCACTTCTGGGGACTAAACTATAATTATTCATAGATTCTAAGTTAGTCGCTAGCCAATTTGGTGGATCGTTATGCATTTCGTGATCTATAGAATGGCAGCTTATGTGGACTTAATTCATCGGATTGCTCGAAATTTTGATTCTATCAGTATTGTGCAGCGTCCGCGTCATGACGTGCGACATGCGGATTCTCTCGCTTATTTATCCGCGGCAGTTAAGTCAGATAAGCCTCGGCAGATTACCATTGAATTTCAAAAGGAACCGAGTATCGATCTATCCATCGAAGATGTGCAGCGATATGTACATCACTCAGAGTTGTTTTTTCATCAAGACATTTTCTGAGGAATCACGTTATGCCAATTTGATATCTCCCCGTCTGTGACTTTCGGGCGCTGGCGTGATCTTGATAATCAAGTTATCATTGCAGAGAAAACGCTTGATCCACAACTTATGCTATCAGATGACCATAATGATCCTATCAATGATATTGTCTCGGTCCATACCGGCGACGCGATCATGAAGCCCGACAATGCTCCAGAGGTTCCTGATATAGAGCTAAGTTTTCCACTTACACCTTGTGACGAAGATGATTGGCGTCTTCCTTATATCACATATTTACATGATCACATCTTGCCTCCCGGTCATAAAGTGGGTGATCGTGTCAAACGCGATGCTTGGAAATATTGTCTCATATCGACTTGAGCGATCACCGTTGCAACTTTATCGCAAAGGCACAAGTCTTAACCCTATGCTTTGCGTTGTCTCAGCAGAGCTGAAGGTTTGCTCGTCCTGGCGGAAATTCATTCAGGCTTATGTGGGAACCACTCCCGGGTGAAGTCTCGCTCATAGAGCAATGACACAAGGATACTGGTGGCCGTACATGCAAAAGGATGCTAAGCGTTTGTCTGAGAAGTGTGTTCCTTGTCAGAAATATGCTAACATGGGAAATCTTCCAAGGAACGGAACTTCATCCAATCTTGAGCCCTTGGCGTTTGCAAAGTGGGGTCTTGACATCGTCGGTCCTCTTCCGAAAAGCTCCCCGGCGGTGTTCGTTTCTTACTCGTCGCGAATCGATTATTTTACCAAGTGGGCTGAGCTATGCCCTTAGCCCGGATCCATGCTTCGATGTTAAAAATTCTTATGGCGAGACATTGTTTGTCGTTTGGTATTCCAACATCATTGACTTCCGACAATGGCAAACAATTTGATGTTTGAAAAGAAATTCGACAATTTTGTTCGACTTGAAGATTAATCACAATTTCGGCACCATACCATCCTCAAGCTAATGGACAAGCCGGGCTACTAACAAATCCATTCTTGCAATGCTCAAGCGACGACTTCAACAGGCCAAAGGAAATTGGGTTAAGGAACTTCCTGCGGTTATGTGGGCTTATCGAACCACACCTAAGCATTCAACTGGATTTTCTCCGTTTAATCTTGCTTACGATGCGGAGCGGCGGTTTTACTACTGAGTTGATGACACCAACCACACGAACTTCTAACGTGGAATTGGAGTCGAATGATCAAGCACTTGCTCAAGCCAAAGCCTTGATAGATGAGACAAGAGATGTTGGTCTTCAACAGTTAATTCGTTATCAAGCTGATATGAAACGAAAATATGATAAGAAAGTTCGACTTAAAGTATTTGAGAAAGATGATCGAGGTACTCTGTCGAAGACGAGGTTGATAGATTCCGGTAAATTTGGAGAAAACTGGACAGGTCCATACATCATAGATCGCCCTGCCACCAAAGGATATTATTTTCTCCGAGATTTAGATGGGAATGTTCTTGAAAAGCCGTGGAATGCGTTTCATCTGCGCAAGTTCTATAAGTAGATTTTAGTTGTGTTTTTCCGTTATCCTGGAGAAATAAAATAATACAATATTTAGTTTGTTTCCAGTTCAGGCATGTATTTTCCGTTGTTATCTTTGCATTTTTTAAGACTCGGTAATCAATAAAGAAGCAGTTATTTCACTTCAGTTTCAATGGTATGATTTTGGTTTTAGCGAACCTTATAATCACTACAACATAATCTGGCGAAATTACCATGTTTAATTTCGTCAGTCTAAGTTGAACGCTTTTACGCTCGCTTAGTCGTTAATATCGCTTTGACAAAAAATGGCGAAATTACCACGTTTAATTTCGTCAGTCTAAGTCGAACGCTTTTACGCTCGCTTAGTCGTTACTATCGCTACAACAAAATCTGGCGAAATTACCACGTTTAATTTCGTCAGTCTAAGTCGAACGCTTTTCGCGGCGCTTAGTCGTTACTATCGCGCTATTTACAAAATCTGACGAAGTTACCGCGTTTAGCTTCGTTAGTCTAAGTTTGAACGCTTTTACGCTCGCTTAGTTCATTACTATCACTACGACAAAATATGACGAAGTTACCGCGTTTAGCTTTGTCAGTCTAAGTTTGAACGCTTTTACGCTCGCTTAGTCGTTACTATCGCTACGATAAAATCTGACGAAATTGCCACGTTTAATTTCGTCAGTCTAAGTTGAACGCTTTTACGCTCGCTTAGTCGTTATTATCACTACAACAAACTCTGGCGAAATTACCACGTTTAATTTAATTCGGTCTAAAAGTCGAACGCTTTTACGCCGCTTAGTCGTATTATCGCTATAACAAACTCTCGGCGAAATTACCACGCGTTTAATTTCGTCGATCTAAAATCGAACGCTTTTACGCCAATTGGTTAATATCACTCGACAAAATATGGCGAAGTTACCACGCGTTTAATTTCAGTCAATCTAACTTGAACAATTTTACCGCTAAGCGCAAAGTCGGTTACTCACGCTTATGTCATCATCGATGACGTTACCCGCTTCGTTCCGGCCGGTTCTGCGTCGAGCATTTTTAGCTCAATCTAATTTTGCAAGCTTAAAGTTAGCATTGGGGGCGTTTTCATTCTATTTCGTGTCATTTATATAATTCAACAACATTGTCGGTTTTCCACGGTATGTTATCCGACAACACAATGATATTCAATTGCCAACACATACTTTATTTTATTCAAAAGAATTTTTAGCTCTATGGTATTACCAACGCCAAAATCACATGTTCATTGGTTTGGGCAAATCCAATGGTTCCTTACAAACTTTTCGCATATACAACTCGTACAAATCTTTGTAATTCATCTTCTCACGTTCTAGTTCATCTCCCGTTTCTATTAAAGTCTCTGTCAATTGTCTTACGGACGATTCACAATGTGCCATTTGCACGTGATCTTGGCCAAGCCGCTCGTTTAAAGGCTTCAATTCTAACTTAGGTGGCTCTTTCTTAAGCTCTTTAGGTGGTCCATCAAGCATAGGCGATTCAAGCTTTTCTTTGAACTTGATGTCATCCATGACAGGTGATGAATCCAAAATTGCATTAATTGACTCAACACTAAGTTCCTCACAATCTGAGTCTGTCAGAGCTTTCAATAACTCGTCAGTAGGATATGAATGAGTCAGATAATCCTGTGCTAACGCTTCAATCATGCATACCTCATTCACAGTACACACCTCCTGTGGTTGCTGTAACATATGGAAAACATTGGTCTCGACTTTCATATTACCAAAGGATAATGTCATATTACCATTTCGACAGTTGATGAGTGCATTTGCAATGGCCAAGAATGGTTTGCCTAGAATGATTGGTATTTGCCTACCAGATGTAGGTTCTGTGTCTAGTACTATGAAATCAACCGGATAATAGAAGTATTCGATCTTGACTATGACGTCTTCAATGAGTCCTTTAGGTATCTTCATTGATCTATCTGCCAACTGTAAAGTAACATCAGTCGGTTTTAGATCCTTCAAGCCCAACTTCTCGTAGACGAAATATGGTAGAAGATTCACACTGGCACCCAAATCTAATAATGCTTGTTCCTCCAAAGAATCTCCAATTCTGCATGTAACAGTTGGACTTCTAGGATCTTTCAGTTTCACAACCGATAGATTCGTAGATGCGATGAACATCTTTGAGCGATAAAAAAGCTTCTTTTCGAATGTTGGTCTTCTTCTTTACTAGATCTTTCAGAACTTGGCATATGAGGGAACTTGCTTGATGGCAATCGAAATGGGATATTAATCAGAAATTCTGAAATACATCGCAAAATCTCCTTGTAATCGGGTCATCTTTTTCTCGGTATTCACTAGTTTCAAGGAAACGGTCTTTGGCGGATTCTTCAATATCGGTTCTCTTCTTTTTCGCTTCATTGGCTTGGTAACAAATAGTGGAGTAACAGGTGGAGTCACTTCGTGATGGCTTCTTCTTACTTAATTCCACAAGTGGTTCCTTCAACTTCTCTCTCAACAAGCATTTCCGATGGGTGGCACAACACTAGATATATCCGGAATGTTAGAACTGGGTGGGATGGTGGAGACATAAGTTACCTTAGGCTCCACGAGAATCTTTTCCCCGGTTCATAGACAATCTTGTTATCAACTTTCTTGCTTGACCTCGAGGGTGACAGAATTAACTTGGGCATTCGACTGAGTAATCTCCAGGTTATCCACCTGCAGGACACCTCTTCCTTTCGGATTTGGCTCCGGCTGGCTTGGTAATGCTCCTTTTGATCTCTCTGTTAAGGCGGCAGCGATTTGCCCTATCTGGCCTTGAATGACACTAAAGTTATTCTCCAACTTCTGGGTTCTTTGATTTGTCTGTTTCAGCTCATTGACAATGGTGGTGATAACTTCTTCCAGATGTGGGATAACTGCTTTGCTCGACTGAGGCGTAGGGGCAATATATCCACTCATAAGATCTGGTACTAACTCTCTGTTTGTGTTGGCTTGGTATTGCTGGTTCTGGTATGACTGTTGATTTCTGTATAGTTGCTGGCGGTTTTGGAACCGATCGGGTTATTCGAACCGATTTGATGATTCTGAAATCCTGGAGGAAAATTCCTCTGATTTGTATTTTGTGGCTTCCAATAATTCCGTCCCCGATTGAACCGGTTATTTCTTCCTAAAGAGTTGATACTACATACCTCTGCATTAGTATCCGGATAGTACTTAACACTCTTCGATGGTATGGCCTTCATCGTAACATAGCTCACAAATGGTATAACAAGGCTTGGATGGGTGAGGTTTAGCTTGGAAATTGTTTGGTTTTGGAGGATTCATGGAGAACCGATCAAACTTCTTGTTCAGATTTTCAAGTCCCGCTGATAGGCTTGCCATAATTGATAGCATTGCTTGATTTGGGTCTTCTTGAATTTGGTTGCCAAATTTCTTCGGCACCCTCCACTCTAGCTACGCCCTCGTTGCTAGTACTCCATTGTTGAGTGTCTTCACTAAATTCTCGAAAAGTTGTAGGCTTCCTCTCCATCCAATGATGTAAACTTACCTTGATGCATTGATCAGATCATCCGCTTGTTCATAGTAGAAAGTCCTCGAAGAAAAAAATGAGCCATTGTGCTCTTATCATAACCATGATGTGGACATGAGACTAGCAGATTATTGAATTTCTCCCAGCTTTGATGATATTCTTCATCACCTTCCCTTTGAAATTGCGATGGCTTGCTGGCATGGCATCTCGTCTTCCTCGGGGTGGGTAGAACTTGTTCATAAACTTTGTTCTCAACTTCTCCCAGTTGTTGATTGAATTGATCGGATGTGCAGTTAACCATTCGGATGCTTTACCTTCGAGTGAGAGTGGAAAAGGAATTAACTTGATACTCTCATCCCTAATATTCTGGTTCTTGAAAGTTCTGAGGACTGATAGAAATTTGTTCATGTGAACATAAGGCTGAACATTGTCAGAACCATTGAACTTTGGAAGCATAGAGATTACCGATGCTCTAAGTTCAAACCGGTTAGCTTCGCCTCTGGAAAAACAATATTTCTTGGTGGTCTCCAATGATTGGCGAATAGAAATCGCCGGCTTCTTCCTCTCATTGCAGGCTTGCATGGGTGGGATAGCTTCAGGATTATTGGTGTCCAAAACACCTCCATCATTGTGTCGCGCCATTGTATCAATCTCGCCTAGTATTCTTGTGAGTCGGTTGTTAAACCTTGTCCACCGTTGTGTTCTTCTTGACAATGATATGGACGACGGGGCATACACTAGAAAATTCTATGCAAAAAATAACAAAAACTATCCTACTATGCAACTATTTTAAATTATACTAGAATGTAAAACTACTTTTCTTCAACCGGGTTGGGCTTTGCAGCTAGTATCTCGCCTTCGTTGTCTAAAGTCGCCTCTTTCTAGGGTTATGGTGAATCACTTGGATTGCTTAAGTACCAATCGCCCACGAGGGCGATAGTCCGTTTGTCAAGATTCGCACAAGAAACACTAGAGTTTGATTTTTCGCTGTCTTGGCTTATAACTTCAATTGTTGAAAAGGTCCTAAATGCAATTATACTAGAAAGCAATAAAACTAAACTATGATGCAACTATACTAAGAAAGCAATAAAAAGAATGAAGATTCGACTAACCTGGATGGTAGATCTTGTCTTTGAGATGTCCTTCAAGCTTCTTTCTTTCTTAAAAGGATGGATGATGCGGCTAAAATTACCTCAAGATCCAAATTCTAATCTTGAAAGAAAACGTTAAACATAGACAACTTAAAACGGCAGCGGCGCCATTGACATTTTCTCTTCTTGTGTGTGTAGATGAGATGTTGGGTGATGTAGATAGATGATGATCGTTGAACAAATAGAAGCATATCAAAACCTAATTATCCCTCAATAAGTAAAGGATGAGTAAGGTATCGTTCCACTTTTAAGTGTATGTTATGTGAAGGACAGGACTGGAAAGGGGGTTTGAGGGATTAAAAACTAATATTGTAGAGATTGTAGATTCTAATGCTAAACTAACTAAACTATTGAGAATTTATAAGAGAGGGAATTCAAGAGATTAGAATCCATCAATACTTTTGATCTATGACCTTCTGCTTCATGGTTGTTCTTACAAGTAGACTACAATTAGGCAATCGAGCGAGTGCCGATGCCCTCTTGGACGAAACATCATTAACAATTAACTCTACTTAAGGTTGTTCCTATGTTTATGCTATTAATATCTTCTTTCCTTTTATGTAAGCTCGGGCAGCCATTCAATATATTACCAAGAGCAACATCAAGGAGTACTTCCTAATAGGGCGGTCATTCAATGAATCACCACTTAAGGCAAACACAAAGAATACTTCCCTAACTCTAAAGAACTACACTACTAGAAGAAAAGTAAAGAACACTAGCATGATATTAATATTGCAAAACATAAACCCTATTCTATACTTCCATCCCCTGGTGTGGGCAATGGAACTAATAACTAAAAACATAAAGAACTAACCTGATTGAAGAACACCATGAACCAGAAGAATCATTAAACCTTAAGATCGGCTTCATCTTCTCCCTTGAAGGAGAAGATTAGCCTTCCATAAAGAAGGAAGAACAAGAAGAAGAAGAGTTGAAGAACATAAGACTAGAAAGACTAATTTATTAAGACTCGACTAGTTAAAACCGATCTTTTATTATTAATCTCTCTCCTCAAGTTCTCGAGACAAGAATATAAGTGAATTGGCCCATTACATGAGGCACTTAGGTCCCTCTATTTATAGGGGTTACAATGAGCTCTAGAAGCATTCCAAACCGTCATTTGTTTCCTAATACAAATAGACTTCTTCCGTGAGTCCGACTTAGCCTTCAAAACCGAGAAGGAATTGGCTACTGATAATCGATTCATGCATCCGACGCATTATTCATGCATCCCAGACTTAATCAATGCATCTGGACGCTCGATTTATGCGTCCCAGACGCACTCAATACGTCTGGACGCTCGATACATGTGTCCCAGACGCATAAGCCGATTTTCTCTTCCGCTTCTATCCTTCTATCCTCTTTTGGGCTTTGGTCCAAACAACGAATCCTTTGGCCTTGGGCTTCCAAATAGACTTTAAAATAGGTCAAAGTCGCATCTTTAACAGCT
Organism: Coptis chinensis; assembly: GCF_015680905.1. NCBI lineage: Eukaryota > Viridiplantae > Streptophyta > Magnoliopsida > Ranunculales > Ranunculaceae > Coptis > Coptis chinensis. The sequence goes on along the minus strand of NC_141458.1, from coordinate 92,687,289 downwards.
CCAATTCCTTGGCCTTCTCCATGATTGTCCACGGGCCTCCCATGTGATCCTTAATGCTCCGAATTGCTTCGTTTTACCCCATTTTCTCTAATATTCTACAAAACCCTCTTTTTCACCTGTAGAATCTTAAAACACAACTTATAAACACTATTAGTCCACTAAGATGGCTAAACAAGAGGCATAATCGAGGGTTAAATAGCACTTTTTGAGCACTTATCAGATGGTCTGGTCCTTTCATTGTGTCAGCTGTGACACATTATGGGGCAATCTCTTTGCTTAATCTACAAGATAACATCGAATTTCAAGTCAATGGACAATGCCTAAAATATTACCACGAATTGCGCTCCCCAGATGTTGAACATACTCTTCTTCAGGATCCGGTCTACATAGACTAGATGTTTCGTTTGGTGTACTCAATCTTGTTTCTATAGTGGGTACGCCATTTTGGTAGCCGGGCTATCTTATATTTTATGATCTCAAAAGTTCTTTGAAGTGTGTGGTTGCAAGCGCCGGAACCTTAGTCCACGGAAACTCTATTTCAGAACTGAGTATAAATGTCTTCTGCAACACGAGCAAACGTGTTTGTCGGTAAATGATGGGTGCCTAAAATTTCACTTCCTTCCTTCTCTTCCCTTTTCTATTCTCTGCCTCGCAAACTTCAGCTAATCATTTGGTGTAAGTCTCACTCATCACGAATAGGGAATGGTCGTAGTACTTTTGCTCATAAACGACGCGTGCGAAGAAAAGGGTGGTGTATGTATTGCCAAACACCCTTCTGTCAAGGTCTTGACTTCCTATCCGATATTAGCCAGTTTAAGGTATACTTTTGTCTGACACCAGCTGCGCAGGATAATCTTTGCCGTCGCACCGTTTCTCCCACGGGTTGAAAATCGTCTTGAGAATCTGACGTTAAAAGACTCACACACGTCTTGTGAATCTGACATTAAAAGACTCAATTCGTCTTGAAGATCTGACGTTAAAAGACTCACCTTGTAGATATGTATATATTGTTGACAAATTCCCCGTGCTTTAAGTTGTACACATAGAGATTCGTGTTCAACCTCGGATGTTACATACTTAGAACACAAATGGGCAATGGATTCCACCAGACCAACCCCTAGAATTGGTTACTTTGAATTCCCTTTAGGGCGGTTTGAGGATAGCCGTATGTAATAAGGGCAATTTTATTGACCGTGCAAGACGGTCCAGGATGGTACCGTCCTGCCCCTAACCCCATAATACATAAAGGTAAAGCCACAGTCTGGCTGGATTGGGTTCACTCTAGAGCCGACATGACAGTTACCTATGAATTTAGATGGTGACTCTTATGGACATCCAGTGTTTTTCACGTAATCTCCCTTGTATATAAATAAAACATTTGTTTATAAATAAAACACCCCTCCTTTCTTTTCAAAACTCTTGTGACCTTTGAGAATGACTCATACAATTGGATAGCATTTTTCGTGTCGATCATTTCGATATCTCATTCATCCAATTCGGAGTCCAAACGAGTCGTGGGTGAGTGATAAAAACTTTTAATTGTATGTTTATTGGTTTTTATACTTAGTTTCTTAAGTCCGAGGTCCACAGTCCGAAGTCCGAAGTCCAAAAACCAAAGTCCAAATTCCAAAGTCCAAAGTCCGTATAGTCGTACGTTTTAGTCAAGTTACCTTACTCACGTGGGTTTGGTAGGATAGGTCGAGTAAGGGATCGTCCAAACCTTAGGGCTCGGAAAAGGTTCACAACTAGAATTACAACTTTTGGTGAGTAGGATTTTAGGTTTTTTAGTTGGTTTTAATTAAATTAACGGTAATACAAATAATGTAAATTACTATGGTGATTTATATGTAGGTAAACAAAGATAGAGAAACAGGGAGAGAGTTAGTCATACTCATGCAAGAATCATTTTTTCAACATTTTATATTACCACATCACTACATCTCTAATTCATCTCGTGTTTGGAGACGACGTCGAGTATTGATCCCTAGCGCATGCCCACATCTCTGAGCCGCATCGCACTAGCATAAGGAGTTGAACTAATATTTCATCTCTGAAATATCATTTTAGCTCCTGGCTCGATTCCACATCAGCTGGACAAATTGAAGAGCTGTCTGACACCATAGAGCCGCGCGCGAGACATTTTGGGTCGCACCTGAGACTATTCTGGAGCATCAACACTCCAAATTTGTACAGTCCCAATCATTTTGGGACCGGATGTCTAATCTATGCCTAATTCCTAAGTTATGATTCTAGAATATTAAAGAGTCAATCCGAATTCTCACACGAGCAGCATAACCCTCCCCCTGAGGGGGGGGGGGATTAGCTCATGGTCAATGAAGGAATAATAAAACTTGTTGTATACATTAAGTAAATAAATGTAGGACAAGAATTATACTAGAAAAGAAATGACTGTTATTAAGGGTAAAATGACTTACAATATTTAAGCTGCTGGAATGAAAATGACGGAATGTAAGTGCTGAAATAAAACTAACTAATTGCTAAGCGGATGCTAGAGCATGAAAATGCTGAAAGAAGAATATCAAAGGCTACCCCCTCATATATATAGGCTGGAGACTGGAGAAGGATTAATTGAGTTTTGGCCGTTTCTCAATTTGAGACTTTCAAAACTTTGATATTCAAAGTTTTGTTTGCATGTGAATTCCTTTTAACCAAAGTTTTGTTTACGAAACAAACTTCATTTAATGTTTCATCCTTTTGTGCTTTGTATTTGTCCCTTTGCTCAATTTCATTTCAATCTTTGAACAGGTACGTGTCTTCTCACATTGCAAGGTGGCACAATTTTGTGACCATCTCTTGCCACCTACCTATGCTGACTCGTCATGCCTTTTGGCCCCGCCGAGTGGGTCCACTTAGTATGTCCAGTGGCGGCGCCGATTTTGGCATTTTTACAACTTCCTGTCTTTGCGTAGAGTTTGTCGCTCTGGCAGTTCACTAGCCAACGTCGGCACCCAGATTTATCAGATGTGAGCTTCAGAAGTTTGCTGCTTCTTTATATGTGGACCCATTTTGCACTGGTTTTGTTCTTTTGGAAACTTCGGCTCTAGTCGCTTTGTTGGGCTTCATCATCATTGAGTGGGAAACTTCAAATATTCCAGTATTCCCGTACTTCGATGCATGTTTTATCATTATATTCATTTTAAATATGGAAACCTGCAAAAGTACGAAAATATAATTATTACATGATTATTAAACACATAGTCGACCAAAATGCTATGTCTCTCGGGGTTTAATATTACAGTTTTGGGTGCTTATCACCCCCAAATAGCATTTTGCTTGTCCTCAAGCAAAGAGGAGACATTAAAATGATAAGTGGTCAAAAATGTGTTGTCCTAAGCTAAATCTAATTTTGCAGAGTGCGGTTGCATTAACCGTATGCAACAAGGCCTTGAACCACTAGGAATTCCCTAGTGGACGAGTTATAGCCTCGTGAGAGTTTTCCAGAGAAGATACTCACAAACTTCATTTATACTACAACGACTCAGTAACAAAGGCTTGTTTCCTTAATTAATCTCAGGTATCTAGACATCTCACTAGCGGGGGAAACAAGGATTTAATTCTTTCGAATTTCAAGTTAATATACATACAATAATCAAAACATCTACGTATGAGCATGTATGCAGTGATCTTATAATGAAATGTACGAGCAGGACCGTTTCTGGATCCTTTGGATAGCGTTCTTAAATAGGTTCTCACAGTTATGTGTCGAAACATAATTTCTCTCTTATTTTTCCACTCAAGTTTTGCTATCTCCAATTGTCAAAGAGGCACACGTTTCCTCACATACTCAATGACAAATGAGGAGCCGAGGGTCGAGAAGTCACAACTACTACTTATTATCACACTATCCTACTCCTAATTGAGCTAGATGTCTTTATTAGGTGTTATGGGGCTTAGGAGGTAGTGTAGAAGAAACTGGAATGGAAAATTCAAAAATGATAAGTATGAGAGAATAAGGTCTTCGAGATATTTATACTAGAGAATCTTTATTTTCTTTCATGCTTCTAACATGGGTTTCCATACTTGGATTTTTCAAGCTTTTGTATTCCCTTTTGATTTGATTTTTGGGGGGAATTCTAACCTTGATATTTCTTTTCATTTTTGGAAACATATTTCTATATTTTTTTTTCTTTTTTTTTTCTTTCGAAATAGGTAACTGATTTTGATTTGTGACAAGGTTTTTCTCTTCATTTTTCTGCACTTCATCCTATTTCTCATACTCATCATCTAGGTAGGCTTATTTATTTGTGGTTAATAGATGGGTAATTATTTTTTTAGTGAAGTAGAAAAGATTAATGAAAGGTTTAGTGGAGGCGATTTTTTTTTTTTTTTTTTTTTTTTTTTTTACAGGTGTGAATTTTTGGATATATCGATCCAAAGAAGGCCTAAATTCTCGCCTAGGATTTGGGTAGTGATCAAGTAAGTAGACGTGTGAACTTCTTTATTTGTAAGAACTACTCCTTTGTGTCATTACTCATATATCACACATTTTGAGGCTATTGGTTAGATTCTTATAGGATATGAAAACTAATTTGTCTAACCGTGGGTCCTAGAAACTTACTGTTGTGTACATTTAATGATAGTCAGTGCATGAATGCTCATGAAAAGATGTAAAAACTATTGCATACGTATTAAATTAAGTTTCTAAGAACAAGTTCTAATTCTAATGCTAGGGTGAGATTTCTAAATATTTTTCATCATAGAAAGGGAAACGAGAATTTGTCACTAAATACGTTTATTTAAACATCAAGTAAACTATATACAACTATGCATGCCTAATTTTTGCAAAAGGTTCTCACCACCCCCAAACAGTCGGACACTATGTCCTCAAAGTGTTAAGAGGAAGAAAGAGTATACCTGAGAGGCTTTAAGCAAAAATTTAGCTGACATCTTCCACAGAAATTTATTGTAACACACTATATATTATACATCATAAAAGTAGAAGCACACTGTTAGAGTAGCACACTGTTAGGTTATTTATTTATTTCACATCAAAACGTAAAACAAATATGTACATGCATCAACTCACATTACTCCAACCTTGAACTGGGGGATAGTCCATCCTTCCCTCGTCCCTGTAGAAATGCCATTCTTTTGCATCACGCCAATCTATCATAGCTTTCCAGACTTTGCTCCACTTCCTCTTTTTTGCATTGTCTAGATGAGCTATCATTTTATCATCATTAGGAAAAGAACGAACTTTCTTTAGATACCTTGCAGGGCGTCGCCATATCCGAAATCGCAAAGAACGAATTATCTTGTTTGTTGAACACATAGAGTCGACCTTTACCCAAACCTGAAAGGTGGCTGCAAACTGTGGGAAGTACGTCCTCACTATCCTGCATGCTGTAACTGGCAGGGTGATATAGTGCTGCCGAAAAGACCGAGCCTTCTTAAGATTCTCAATTACTAGGTCTGTAATGTCAAAGGCGGTATGTTCTTTGGGCCAATGCATGGAATGTCTTACACGCCGACTTTGATGCGATGGAAAAATGCCAATCCCCATGATGTTCAAGAAGAATAAATAACATGGCGGTTCAACATTCATGGTCATCTTGGCTAGTGGAATAGTGAAGTCCGCCATCGCCGCCTTCGCATGTTCATCGACGCTGGGAATGCCATCGCCATACCGGGCAGCAAAATCTTCCCTAGAATAGTCATTAAAGTCATTCTCTATCATGTATTGAATGGGGAGGTCTGGCTGAAGAGGAGGAAGGTCTAGAGCCATAGCAACAGTTGGCTCGTAAAATGAGTGTCGAAGTGTTACCAATACGGATTGTAAATCCATTCAAAGGGAAACCCTGTACAGCTGGTGTGATCATAAAAATAAGTAGCCAAACCTGGGGAGTATGTCTGCTCCGGGTGTAGAATAAGAGAGTTCCAACCAACTTGAGTGATGTAGTCTCTGAAAAGATGTCCATATGCAGGAGAATTCAGTAACGAATGGAAAGATTGTTCTTGAATAATCTTTGGAGCTTACATTGTAGAAGATGTGTGAAAAAATTGTGACCTGTTTAGACAAGGATAAACAAATATTAGAGTATGATGAGAATAATTAAGTAAAAACAAATTACCATAGGAAAATTTCACTATAATTAAAAACTAAAAAGAAAATGATAAATAACATAAAATTGCAAATTTTAAATGGTGTCATGGGCCCAAGCAACGGCGAGGATCCTTTTGTGGGAGGGATCCATTTATAAGATTTTTTATGCCGTCAATCCGTGCAATAGCCCGTTGCAGCGTTTCGCTTTCTATCTGGTAAATCTCGGCGTGGTTCTCCATTATGAGAGTGTAATTTGCCAAGAACTGGTTGTGGCTGTGCAAAAATTATGCTTGTTCCTCTTCGTTTATTATCTGCAGGTCCTGAAATTCAAGAAGACTGGTGATGATAATGTTCTGACGTTTGAATAATGTCATCAGTCCTTGTTGAATTAAACGAAGACCTTCCATGGGATTAAATATGTTACATAATGCATTTTCAGTGAAGATGTTGTCGGCGGAACAATCTTCGTCGGTTTCTGCACCGACATGGTTTTTTGCAACGTCAGGGTTCCAGAATCCGTTCCTACATACTGAGTGAATGGTAAGAATGGTAGATGTTCGAAGAGGTGTATGAGGAGAAGTACTAGAAAAACCAAACGTATCATGATAAGTGTCACAATGGTTGGTAAAGGAGCTGCCTTTTTCCTGGCACGTGTGATCGCATTGCAGAGAAATTTAATAATGCAAAAATCATTGCAGTTATTCTGTAAGACCCAGAGTAGATGGAGGAGGGGTTTGGTTATTTCGGAAGTCTTAGACGTGCCGAGCACATTTGAGCTACCCATTGGATCATAGATAATTGGTTCTTTTTCAAAGATCGCTGATAAACAATACGGTTTTTCCGGTTGTATTTGCCGTAAAGGATAGTTGCAAACATCAGATGCCTGATATTGCCAAAGGTGAATCCTGAAGGTGTACTCCTTGGTTTGTAATAGAAATTTGAAGTACCTCAGAGATGATTTCCATAGTCAATTCACGCTCGCATCCGTTAGCACGGACAAAGAATTGCCCGTTTTGGAAATAACCGCTTTTATAGAATAACAAGACCAATTCTCTAGAATAAAAAGCCTGCTTATGATGTAAAAGAGGGTACCATCCTCGACGTAATATTTTTGTCTCAAAAAAGGGATGAAAAAGACCATTTTGGAAATTTTCCAATAAATTTTGCTCGGGCACGAAACTTCGAGTGAGGGCCATTAAAGATGGAGTAGTGAAGAAAAAAAAAAATTGGAAAAAGGGAAGTTAGATTTTTGAGGTGTCTATCCTTGTTATACATAGGCACCAATCCGAAAATGTAAAAAATACGGATTGAGGTGTCACAGGGTAGTTAGACCACGTGTATCTTCTAAGATATACGCAAAAGTGGATGTAGTGTGGATGAGAAGAATGGGGCATGTGACAAAGAGTGCCTTTTTTTTTTTTTTTTTACGTAAATAGCGTAAGTAGAAGGACAAGGAAAATGTAGATATACTATCACAATAAGATATAAGAACGTACAACGGTATGGAAACACAACATAATGATAAGGGGAATGAAATACAAACCTAAATATTATATAGAACTATATGCCACATTAACAACATTACTATAATGAAACAAACAAACAAACATGAACACTTGAGTAGCATGTTCAATTTGCCGATGCTCAAACTTTTCTAGTGCATCCATGAAGCTTGAAATTTGGAGCGGACTAAAAACGATTTTTAGAATAAGAAGTGTAGAGGGAAGAATATGAAATGAGTGAATGTGGAGGAAGTGTTGAACTTATTTATAGAAAGAAAATTGCCGTTTTCTGACCATTTTTAGATGCAATTTCATGACCGTTTTCTGACCGTTTTTTGTGCGTTTTCATGACCGTTTTCTTACCGTTTAATAAAACGTTAGTTTACAGTAAAGTTTGTTGTTAAGTGTGACATCTAAAATATATATGTATATATATTTATATATATCTATATAAATTATTATTACTAATATTATTATATATGTTCCTACCTATATAATATAATATTAGATATAACTAACATATCCAGGCAGAATTTTTTAGGAAATAACGTACTATTAAGCTGGAAATGCAAACATGTAAATCAAATATCTGACATAAATATTATACTAGACTGGAAAAATAAACTAGCTACTGATGATCCTCGAGGAGCTGCGGAAAGAATCCCTGGGGCCGCGAAGAAGAACCGGAGTCCCGCGACGTCGCGGCAAGACGAGAGCCCGGGATATCACCCAGAGTATCCATCACCGAGCTCGAATCGATCTTTGGCTCGCCATGAACATTCACTGAACCGGTTCCGACGAGTAAGCATATGGTCCTGAAATGCAGTCATGGAAGCTCTCATTTCCTCTTGGAATTAAGCCATGCCGTCATCATCGACTTCGTGGCGAAAGTGGTCATATCTGTTCTTAACTCGCCCAAGGTACGTCTCATCGATACCTGGCGAGTGTACATGTCTCTCAAACCACTGTTCACAGCACGTAAGGCATCTATGGGGTGGGTCATCTTACTCATGGTAGTCTCATCAAAGTAGGGTGGGTGAGATGAGCCTACGCTAGCGTGCTCAGCAGCCCTTGGTGCTGTTGGTTCCGAAGGGTCCAGTATGCATTTCTTGAAGACAAGCATATTCTCATATTGTGGTATAGGGAGTAGCGTGGTGGCGGACAGAAAACCCAAGGTAATAATAACTTGTGTTACTAGAACAGCAAGAGGGGCTGATCTAAGAGTGACATGTGTAATAATATCAAAAAGAAAGGTAACGATGCAGAAGTTACCCTTTCGCTCCTGGAAGATCCAGAGAAGGTGGAGGAAGGTCTTGTTGATGTCTAAGGGCTTCGAGGTGCCAATGACGTTCAGTCCCAGCCATTGAGTCACAGCCAACTGGTTCTGTCTCACCGAATGCTGATACGCGCATTTTCCGTCTATGTTGTACTCTCCCTCGATTAGCGTGTCGAGCATTAGGTCGTAAGTCTATGGGTACACGGATTGCTGCTGAGTCAGCACATGGTCGACCAGAGGAATGCCCGTGATCCCGGAGAGCAAAACAGGTGTGACTTCGTGGCGCACACCCTCGACGGTAACCCAAAAATGGTCGCCATTAAAGCTCCTATTGTCGTAGAATTTCATCACCAAATCCTTGGAATAAAGCCCTCCATTAGCATATAACAAGTACTCCCATCCTCTAGAGTGAATTTCATTATCAAAGAATGGAGCAAACATCCCATTTTCAAATAAATTTCCAAAAAAATTCTCCACACAAATACGCCTGTTACCAGCCATCACTGGTCTTAGGGAGAGGCTGGATATTGATTAATGATGAGGGGGAGAAATGGGACTTTCTGACGGAAGGGAATTGTGGTCGGAGTTGTAAGAGTCTCGCGCGAGACCTGGAATTAGCGTGGGCCTATCTCGTGCGAGACTTAAACGAGAGGGGGCAAGATTCGGAATTTAGGGAAGAAGAAATGAGTGATGGTGACGCGTGTGGTCGGGTTTGTCGGGTTTAAAGGGACTGAGATTTCGATATTTTGGTTGGGCCAAAAAATTTCCAAAGGCCAAATCAAGCCAAAAACCCGATTTAAGCCTAAAAAAACTAAACGCTTGCCCACGACTCGTTTGGACTTCGAATTGGATGAATGAGATATCGAAATGATCGGCACGAAAAATGCTATCCAATTGTATGAGTCATTCAAAGGTCACAAGAGTTTTTGAAAAGAAGGAGAGTGTTTTATTTATAAACAAGGGTTTTATTTATATACAAGGGAGATATACGTGAAGAACAGTGGATGTCCAGAAAAGTCACCATCTTAAATCATAGACAACTGTCATGTCGGCTCTGGAGCAAACCTAATCCAGCCAGACTGTGGCTTTACCTTTATGTATTATGGGGTTAGGGGCAGGACGGTACCATCCTGGACCGTGCGCACTACGGTCTAATAAAATTGCCCTTATTACATACGGCTATCCTCAAACCGCCCCAAGGGATCTTAAAGTAACCAATTCTAGGGTTGGTCTGGTGGAATCCATTGCCCGTTTGTGTTCCAAGTATGCGACATCTAAGGTTGGACACGAATCTCATGTGCAAAACTTAATGCAAAGAGAAAAGGCAACAATATAAACATATCTACAAAGTGAGTCTTTTAACGTCATATCCTCAAGACGAATCGAGTCTTTTAACGTCAGATTCTCAAGACGAATCACATCCTGTAGGAGAAACGGCGCGGCGATGAAGATTATCCTGCGCAGCTGGTGTTAGACAAAAGTATACCTTAAACTAGCTAGTATCGGATAGGAAGTCAAGACCTAGACAGAAGGGTGTTTGACAATGAATACACCAGCCCATCCTTCGCGCACGTCGTTTACGAGCAAAAGTACTATGACCATTCTCTATTCGTGATGAGTGAGACTTACACCAAATGATTAGCTGAAGTTCGCGAGGTAGAGAGTAGAAAAGGGAAGAGAAGGAAGGAGGTGAAATTTTAGGTACCCATCGTTTACCGAAAAGCACGTTTGCTCGTCTTTGCAAAAGATTTTATACTCGGTTCAAAATAGAGTTTTCGTGGACTAAGGTTCCGGCGCTTGCAACCACACATTTCAAAGAACTTTGGAGATCATAAGATAGAAGATGGCCCGGCAACCAAAATGGCGTACCCTCTATAGAAACAAGATTGAGTACGCCAAATGAAACATCTAGTCTGTGTAGACCGGATCCTAAAGAAGAGTCTGTTCGACATCTGGTGAGCGTAATTCGTGGTAATGTTTTAGACGTTGTCCATTGACTTGAAATTCGTTGTTATCTTGTGGATTAAGCAAAGAGATTGCCCCATAATATTTTATAGCTGACACAATGAAAAGGACCGCACCATCGTGTTTTCAATTTACCAGAAAAATGTGTAACTGGAGTTCAGACAAGAAAACTTTTGGCCAATTTTAAAATCTTTACGCAAAATGTGCTTGTCGTGCACTCTTTTCATATTAGCTTTGTAGGATTTCAAGAGATCATAAGCATCACTCCGAATCTCCTCAAGCTCATTTAATTGCAGTTTTCGCTTCTCGCCTACCTCGATGATATTGTAATTGAGGCTTTTGATGGCCCAAAGGGCATGATGCTCAAGTTCAACTAGCAGATGACAAGATTTTCCAAAAACAATGCGGTAAGGAGACATCTCTATAGGTGTCTTAAATGCTGTTCGGTATGCCCACAAGGCATCCGATAAGCGGAGAGACCAGTCCTTTCTTGATGGGTAGACAGTTTTCTCGAGAATAGACTTTATCTCTCTGTTGGAGACTTCCACTTGGCCACTCGTTTGTGGGTGGTATGGAGTAGCAACCTTGTGAGTAACTCCATATTTCTTCATTAAAAACCCAAAAATTTTATTACAAAAATGTGTACCCCCATCACTGATGATAGCTTTGGGGACACCAAAACGAGAGAAAATGTTTTCTTTAACAAATTTCACGACAGTCTTATAGTCATTTGAGCGACATGCGAGTGCCTCAATCCATTTGGACACATAGTCTACAGCGACAAAAATGTATATAAAACCTTGAGAAATAGGAAAAGGTCCCATAAAATCAATGCCCCAAACATCAAAAATTTCCACAATCAAGATAGGATTTAGGGGCATCATATTTCGTTTGGTAATTCGACCTAAGTGCTGACAACGAATGCAAGCTATGCAATGTTCATGTGCATCGCGAAAAAGGGTAGGCCAGTAAAAACCATATTGTAATACATTGGCCGCAGTTTTCTTTCCACTGAAATGACCTCCGCAAGATTGTTCATGGCAAAAGGATAATACATCGGTGTGCTCCCAGTCGGGAATGCAACGACGAATGAGTTGGTCGAAACAATACTTAAAGAGGTAGGGGTCATCCCAAAAATAATATTTTACAGTGGATAAGTACTTTTTATGATCAGGATGTGACCAAGAGGAAGGAACTTTTTCAGTAACTAGGTAGTTAACGATATCCGCGTACCATGAAAATGAGAAAATAGAGTACAAATATTCGTCTGGGAAGGAATCACAGATGGCTTCAGAATCACTATCAATGTCACCAACCAGCCTTGATAAATGGTCGGCCACAACATTTTCGGTTCCTTTCTTGTCTTTGATTTCCAGGGTGAATTCTTGCAAGAGAAGGATCCAGCGGAACAATCGTTGTTTTGCGTCCTTTTTCGCGAGTAAGTATCGAAGTCGGCATGGTCAATATATACGATCGTGGATGTTCCAACTAGGTAAGGGCGAAACTTATCCAAGGCATAGACAACGGCTAGGAACTCTTTCTCCGTTGTTCTGTATTTACGTTGAGTGTCATTAAGAGTTTTACTAGCGTAGTAAATGACAATGGGTTTCTCATCACGTCGTTAGCCTAGTACGGCACTAATAGCAAAGTCGCTAGCGTCACACATTAGTTCGAATGGTTTAGATCAATTAGGGGGTTGAATGATAGGAGCGGTAGTCAGAGTGGTTTTTAGAGTATCAAAAGCTTGTTTGCAATTGAAATTGAAGTCGAATACTGCATCCTTAAGCAGGAGATTGGTTAAATGTCGAGCAACTTTAGAAAAATCCTGAATGAATCTCCTGTAAAACCCAGCGTGGCCTAAAAAGGCACGAATATCACAAATTGTACGTGGGAAAGGTAGCGAAACAATTTTAACAATTTTAGCTTTATCAACCTCTATCCCGTCTTTCGAAACAATATGACCTAGAACAAGTCCTTTGGTAACCATGAAATGACACTTCTCCCGATTGAGTACCAGATTTTTCTCTTCACAACGCGTTAATACTTTAGAAAGGTTGGATAGGCAGTCGTCGAAGGAATTTCCGTAGATAGAAAAATCGTCCATGAAGACTTCCATATAACGTTCCACCATATCACTAAAAATGTGAAGCATACAACGTTGGAAGGTGCCTGGGCATTACAAAGACCAAAAGGCATTCGTCTGTATGCAAAGGTTCCAAAGGGACACGTGAAAGTTGTCTTTTCTTGATTGGTGGGATCGATGACAATTTGGAAGTATCTGGAATAGCCATCAAGAAAACAGTAGTAAGCATGACCGGCTAAACGTTCTAGCATCTAGTCAATGAATGGGAGAGGGAAGTGATCTTTACGTGTTCTGGCATTAAGTTTGCAATAGTCAATGCAAATTCTCCATTTTAATGGAATGCGAGTGTTGAGGCACTCACCATTTTCATTTTGTACAACTTGAATGCTGAACTTTTTTGGGAACAATGTGGACAGGACTAACCCAATCACTATCAGAGATAGGGTATATGATACCCACATAAAGTAAACGTAAAACTTCCTCTCTCACCACTTCCTTCATGGCGGGATTAAGGCGGCGTTGTGGTTCTCGCGATGTCTTTGTGCCGTCATCGAGATGTATGCGATGCGTGCATATGCTAGGGTCTATTCCCTTGATATCATCTAAGGACCATCCGATAGCGGAGCGGTGTTCACGAATGACATGAATCAAACGTGCCTCTTCGTCGGTAGTCAAGTGAGCATAAATTATTATAGGGTGACTACCATCGAGATCGAGATGCACGTACTTCAAATCAGAGGGTAGAGGTTTTAAATCCGGAGTTGGAGGATTGGGGATCAAGGATTCGTGAGGGATCATCTCTTCAATGGAAAAGAGCAAATTCGGTTCTTCTGAATCAGTTTGCAACGCAGCAGTAGGATCAAATTGTGGTACCGACTCTAATAATGCGTGGACATCCTTTATGTACAAGTCATCGTCAAACTTAGGATTATCAAAAGAAAGAAATTGGTGTATCTCGTCTAGGGGAAAAGAGTTTGTGAAATAATCATGTTCCAGACTATCAACCAAACTAATCTCGCCCTCCATTATAGGGTCGGGAAATTGTTTCATTAATTTGAATACATTGAGTTCGACAGAAAGGTTCCCGAAAGACAATGTCAATGAACCGTCCTGACAATTTATAAGTGCGTTAGCAGTTGCAAGAAAAGGATGTCCCAAGATGATAGGAATGGAGTCACAGGCCACTTCAGTATCTAGAATGGCAAAATCAACTGGGTAGTAAAAATCTTGGACCTTGACTATGACTTTCTTTACTATGCCCTTTGGGTACTTGATGGAGCGATCCGCGAGTTGCAGAGTCATATTGGTAGGTTTTAATTTATGAAGACCTAACTTCTTAAATAAGTAGTAGGGAAGTAGGTTAACACTGGCACCTAGGTCTAAAAGTGCGGTAGCAGATATGATTTGTCGCCAACGCGCATGGTACGTAAATGGTTAATTGGTCCTTGGAATCACTTTTTACCACACCATTAGTAGTGGTAATCGAGGGAAACTGCTCAGTGAGGAACACTTGTTGAGGAACATTCGTACGTCGTTTGGTGGTGCACATGTCCTTCAAAAACTTGGCATGCTTGGGTAAATGCTTAAGCGCATCTAGGAAAGGTAAGTTTATGGTCAAATTTTTGAAGGTTTCACGGATCTCATCGAAATGTTCATCACGTTTGTTCTTTACCAAACGGGCAGGGAACGGGGATTTTGGGCGAGATTGCGCATAAGGATCAGTGGCGTCTTTCCCTAGGGACGTGGGTGTAGAATTGGAAGGCACAACTTCGTCCGTTATAGGTTGCGAGGTAGGAGTTGGAAGGACGTCAGCCGTGGTTTCCGTCGATTCCTCGTCCGCATAATGTATTTTATTGTCGATGGTTCGCCGTAACGAAAAGTGGTAATGGCATTTACCTCACCCCGCTTGGATTACTAGATCCCGGTGCATTTGCCGAAGTTCAAAGGCGCGTGTTTGTAGGCTTTGGGTTTATAACCGCCATGGCTAGGAACACGCCTTTTGACTTTTATCCCGAAAGCCAACAAAAAAGAGACCATTGGATAGAAGCTAGGATTTGATTATGTTGATTCATGTATGTCGAGAAAAGTTTCAAATTGCTTTTATCGGTACATGGATTGTACCAAATGAGCAAAGCAGGAACTAGTTCATGGTTATTATTTACTTGGTTGATTTTGGTAGTCATATCCTTGATTCATGAACATGGTTGCGGGTTGTTTTGGTACCCTATATTTGCATTGTTAGGAAAATTACTTTGCCCTTGCTGGAATTGCGGAGGATTTCCTTGATGATAGGAATTGTAGTTCGCGGGTGGTCGTACAGGAACGTTGTTGACACCCGGAGGAGCTTGTTGTTGGGCAGGGGGTGCCCAAGCTAAATTCGGATGTTGTCGCCAAGGTGCATTAGGGACGTTGAAAGCACAAGCCTCTTCAGAAGGTTGGGGAGGGTACTCGTATACCAAAGGATAAAAAGAATCGGCGTGCTCAGGACTTAAGCAAAGAGGACATGGGGAAGCGTTGGCAGCCATGACCTGTTTGCGTTTTTTATCATTTACTTATACCGAAAGAGCATCGACCTTTTTGTTTAGGGACTCGATTAGAGTTTTTAATTTCGGATCGGTTCGACCTCGAACATAGACATAACTTTGGTAGGAGTGTCTTTAGAAGATCTGGAAGAATCAGTGTTTCCCCAATGGGTGCTTCGTGAAGCCTGTTTCTTAAGAAAATTGTATGCTTCAGTAGCGCCCTAGTATATGAAACAACCGCCATTCATGATATCTAAGGTTTCCTTTTGATAGTCAGAGAGACCATTAAAGAATGAACGGACTAATACAGCGGTGTCGAGTTGATGATGGGGACATTCGAGAAGGAGATCAATAAATCTGCTCCATGCTTCCGAAAAGGATTCCTGGGGGTGTTGGCAAAAGAATTGAATCTTTTGAAGCATTTCTGTAGTTTTCTTCTGAGTATAGAACTTTATATATCATGAATGCTTGTACGAGTTTGGCCCATGTGTCAATGGATTGCGGCGCTTCGCCTGGGAGCCAAACTGAAGCTTTATTAGCTAAGATGAAGGGAAACAACCTAAGCAAGACTTGTTCGTTGGTAACAACCGGATGGCGGAAAGTGGTGACTACTTGTTGCATCCGACGAAGGTGATTGTACGGTTTTTCATGGTCTAGACCATGGTAAACAGGTAACAAACCGAAAATGTTTGGCGGAATTCGAAAATCACCTACAATAGCATCGAGTTTAATGTAGGAGGCAGGTCCTTCTTGTAAGGCAATATAGAAATCCGAAAGGGGTTTCTCGACTGTGGGATTTTCCTGGGCCATAATTAAGGAAGATGACGGCAACGGAGATGTTTGACGAGGTTGATTTATGGAGGAAGAACTATGTCTAGGAGATAGCATAAGCAGTTGTTTATTGTATTTTCGGCGACGATATGTAAGTTCTAATTCCTTATGTTTACCAAACTGTAGTCTCATACAAATATAAATTTTAATTTAAGGCTCAAAAGGAACGAATTATGACTGGAGGTTTTAGAATTAAGGAAAGAGGGAGATGAAGCATGTCTTCCTGAGCTGTTGCTAACTTGAGCAGGTAAGCTAGGATAACGTATGAATATTCAAGTAGCCAGGTCACCTGAGAGAATTGAGGGAGGTAGTTCGTTCTAGCACGTTCCTTAATTAGGCAATCTCAATTTTTTTCAAGTTTCCTAGGCACTTATGGAATAGGATGATGATTTATGATGGTGTATTATGCGGGGTATTATTAAGATTATTAAGATGAAATTTTTAATTACTATGATTTTTATTTTTTATTTTTTTTTAATTTTTGGTTTACGTAATTAATGTATTATGGAGACGTGATTACGAAATATGCAATTAAAAACGATAGATGCCAAAATAGAAACTAATTAACATATACTAGTTTACGCTGAAAGTCTACACATGCAAATCTATATTACTTATACATGCAACTATATGCGAGTTATATGTGAGCTAGGGGAATGTCAAGAACAAATGAATACAAATGAATACTGCATACGTGAATTGATGTAACATACACATACAAAAATATTCTAAGCAGGTGGTTTGAAACTACCCATACATCCAAATATATTCGAATCATATTAATCGTGTTAACGTGAAGATGTAATGACAAACCACATTTATATGCAAAGAGTTCTTATGCCAACACACAAACATGCAAGGTAAAACAGGTTATAGTAATAACCAAATAATATCCTCGACAAAGTTTGAGGAGTTTAAGAATTTGAAACCTGGCGTCCCACGATTCCTCGTACACGATCGAACTAACTCCCGAGCTCGTGAACTTATTGGATAAACTGGACAAGAGAGTCCAAAAGATTACTGAAAAGGAAAGTGGCATGTACCTGAAAACTGGAGTGTTGATACTCCTGGTTAGTCTCGCGCGTTACTAATTTAGTCTCGTCTGAGACTCTTTTGTCGGGCAAGATTTCGAAGTTCCTACGTAATACTTAAACTGTGCTAATAAAAATAAACAAGATTTGGTTCACAGATATCTGTTAGTAGAAAAAGTTGGGGCAAACAGGTACGTAATATGTTAGTATTACAAAAGAAATGGAAGTTAAAAAAAAATGAAGAGGTAGGGGAGGGGGTTTTACGTGATGTGTTCCAGTTATTACGTTAAGTCCAGAGTCCTTCGGTGTGCAGCAGCACCATTTGATAAACACGGTTAATTGTACGTTTATTGGTTTTTATACTTAGTTTCTTAAGTCTGAGGTCCACAGTCCGAACTCCGAAGTCCAAAGTCCAAAGTTCAAAGTCCAAAGTCCAAAGTCTGTATAGTCGTACGTTTTAGTCAAGTTACCTTACTCATGTGGGTTTGGTAGGATAGGTCGAGTAAGGGATCGTCCAAACCTTAGGGCTCGAAAAAGGTTCACAACTAGAATTACAACTTTTGGTGAGTAGGATTTTAGGTTTTTTAGTTGGTTTTAATTAAATTAACGGTAATGCAAATAATGTAAATTACTACGGTGATTTATATGTAGTTTTATATATAAATAATGTAAATAATGTAACTTTATATGTGGACCCGTTCTGTACTGGTTTTGTTCTTTTGGAAACTTCGGCTCTAGTCAGGCTTTGTTGGGCTTCACTGGGGTTGAGTGGGAAACTTCAAATATTCCAGTATTCCCATACTTCGATGCATGTTTTATCATTGTATTCATTTTAAATGCGAAAACCTGCAAAAGTACGAAAATATAATTATTACATGATTATCAGTGAGCATTTAGATTTTTTAGGCTTAAATCGGTATTTAGGCTTGATTTGGGCTTGGGAAATTTTTTTGGCCCAACCAAATCTCGAAATCTCGGGCCCTTTAAACCCGACCACACGCGTCACCATCACACACTTCGTCTTCCCAAATTTTCGGATCTTGTCCCCTCTCGATTAAGTCTCGCACGAGACAGCCCATCGCTATATCCGTGTCTCTACGAGACTCCTACAACTCCGACCCCAATTCCCTTCCATCAGCAAGTCCCATTTCTCCCCCTCATCATAAATCAATAGCCAGCCTCTCCTTAAGACCAATGATGGCCGGAAACAGGCGAATTTGTGTGGAGAAAGTTTTTGGAAATTTGTTCGAAAATGGGATGTTTGCTCCATTCTTTGATAATGAAATTCACTCTAGAGGATGTGAGTACTTGTTATATGCTAATGGCGGGCTTTATTCCAAGGATTTGGTGATGAAATTCTACGACAATGGGAGCTTTAATGGCGACCATTTTTGGGTTACCGTCGAGGGTGTGCGCCACGAAGTCACACCTGTTTTGATCTCCAGGATCACGGGCATTCCTCTGGTCGACCACGTGCTGACTCAGCAGTAGTCCATGTACCCACAGACTTACGACCTAATGCTCGACACGCTAATCGAGGGAGAGTACAACATAGACAGAAAATGCGCGCAGACAAATCTCGCGGCGACGGAACTAGTCAGCGATGACTCAATGGTCGGGGATCAACGTCATTGGCACCTCGAAGCCCCTCGACATCAACAAGACCTTCCTCCACCTTCTCTCGATCCTCTAGGAGCGAAAGGGTAACTTCGCGCATAGTTACCTTTCTTTTTATATTATTACACATGCCACTCTTAGGTCAGCCCCTTGCCGCTTCTTGTAACGCAAGTTATGATTAATTTGGTTTTCTCATGCACCCCCGCTACTCCCCATACCACAATATGAGAATATGCTTGTCTTCAAGAAATGCATAGTGACCCCTTTAAACCCACAAAGACCAATGGCTGCCGAAAGCACGCTAATGTAGGCCCATCTCACCCACCCTATTTTGATGTGATTGCTATGAGTAAGATGAGTCACCCTATGGATGCCTTGCGTGCTAATGAACAGTGGCATGAGAGACATGTACACTCGCCAGGTATCGATGAAGCATGCCTTGGACGAGTTAAGGACGGATATGACCACTCGCCACGGGGCGCTGACAGACAGCATGGGCGAATTTCAGTAGGAAATGCAAGCTTCCATAAATTCATTTCAGGACCAGATGACTACTCGCCAGAACAAGTTCCAACGAATGTTCATGGCAAACCAGCATCAGTTTCAGGCTCAGGTGTTGGATACTCTCGGTGATATCCAGGAGCAGTTAGCCTCCACAGGAGCTCGTCGTACACGACGTCGTAGGACTCCTGGTTCTTCTTCTGCAGCCCCTGAGGATTCTCCTGCAGCCCCCGAGGATTCTCAGTAGATAGTTTATGTTCACCGTTCTTGTATATTATTTATATCGGATATTTTATTTACGTGTTTGCATTTTATTTTCAAATCTTAGGATGTCTGTTAATTCTTCCATTCTCCAAAATTTCTACCTTATTGAATAGTATATTAGTTATCTCCAATATTATATTATATAGGTAGAAACATATATAATAATATTACTAATAAAAATATATACATATATATAAAAATATATACATATATTTTTAACGTCACAATTAACGGCAAAATTTTACTGTAAACCAACGTTTTGAAAAACGGTCATGAAATCGCATCATAAAAACTGTCAGAAAACGGTCATGAAATCGCTTCTAAAAACGGTCAGAAAACGGCTCATTTTTCTTTCTATAAATAAGTTCAACACATACTTCACATTCACTCATTTCATATTCTTCCCTCTACACTTCTTATTCTAAAAATCGTGTTTAGTCCGCTCGAAATTCCAAGATTCATGGATGCACTAGAAAAGTTTGAGCAGCAGCAGATTGAATATGCTACTCAAGTCTTCATGCTCGGTTGTTTTATTATAGTAATGTTGTTAATGTGGCATATAATTCTATCTAATATTTAGGTTTGTATTTTATTTCACGTATCATTATGATGTGTTTCCAATCCTCTATATGTTCTTACATCTTATTGTAATAATATATTTCCATCTTCCTTTGCCTTCTACTAACGCTATTTCTTTTCAAAAAAAAAACACTCCTTGTAGTCACATGCCCCATTCTTCTCATCCACACTTTGCGCCAAATTTTAGAAAATACACGTGGTCTAACTTCCCTGTGACACCTCGATCTGTATTTTCTACATCTTCGGATTGGTGCCTATTTATAACAAAGATAGACACTCTAAATACCAACTTCTCTTTTTCCACTAAAATTTTTCCATCTTTAATGGCCCTCACTCGAATATTTGTGCCCGAGCAAAATTTTATGGAAAATTTCCAAAACGGTAATTTTCATCCATTTTTTGACACAGAAATTTTACATCGAGGATGGTACCCTCTTTTACATCATAGACAGGCATTTTTTTTTTCCAGAGAATTGGTCCTGTTATTTTATAAACACGGTTATTTCCAAAACGGGCAATTCTTTTTCCATGCAAACGGATACGAGCGTGAATTGACTATGAAAATTATCTCCGAGGTACTTCAAATTCCCATTACAAACCAAGGGATACATCTTCAGGATTCACCATTCGACAATATCAGACATCTGATGTTTGCAACTATCCTTCATGGTGAATACAACCGGAAAAACCGTGTTGTTTATCAGCGATCCTTGCAAAAGAACCAATTATCTGTGATCCAATGGCTGGCTCACAATGTGCTCGGCACGTCTAAAACTTTCGAAATAACAAAACCCCTCATCCATCTACTATGGGTCTTGCAGACTAACTGCAATGATTTTTGCATTATTAAATTTATCTGGAACGCTATCGCACGTGCCAGGAAAAAGGCATCTCCTTTGCCAACCATTGTGCACTTATCATGATACGTTGGGGTTTTTCTAGTAGTTCTCCTAATACACCTTTCATAACAGCTAACATTCTTACCATTCACTTAGTTTGCAGGAACCGTTTCTGGAATCCCGACATTGCAAAACCATGTCAGTACAGAAACCGAAGAAGCTTGTTCCGCTGATAACATCTTCACTGAAAATGTATTAAGCAATGTATTTAATCATATGGAAGGCCTTTGTTTAATTCAACAAGGACTGATGACATTATACAAATGTAAGAACATTATCATCACCAGTCTCCTTGAATTTCATGACCTGCGGACAATACAAGAAGAGGAACAAGCACAATTCTTGCACTATCACAACCTGTTCTCGGCAAATCACACTCTCATAATGGAGAACCACGCCAAGATTTACCATACACAGAGTGAAATTATGCAATGAGTTGTTGCCAGAATTGACGGCATTGAAGATCTTATAAATGAATCTCTTTCACAAAAGGATCATCGCCGTTACTTGGGCCCATGACACAATTTACATTTTGCAATTTTATGTTCTTTGTCATTTTTTTTTAGTTTTTTTAAATATAGTGCAATTTCCCTATCGTAATTTGTTTTTTTTTTCTTAATTATTATCATCATATTCTAATATTTGTTTATCTTTGTCTAACAGGTAGCATCTTTCTTCACACATCTTCTACAATGGAAGCTCCAAAGGTGATTCTAGAAGAATCGTTCCATTCGTTGCTGAATTCTCCTGCATATGGACATCTTTTCAGAGACTACATCACTCGAGTCGGTTGGAACTCTCTTATTCTACATCCGGAGTAGACATACTCCCCAGGTTTGGCAACTTATTTTTACGATCATATGGAAGATCTACCCATGCCGTATTGTGGTTTTTTGAACGGATTTACAATCCGTATTGGTAACACCCGACACTCTTTTTACGAGCCAACAGTTGCTATGGCTCTAGAACCTTCCTCCCTTTCAGCCAGACATCCCCATCCCATACATGGTAGAAAACAACTTTAACGACTATTCTTGGGAAAAATTTGCCGCCCGTTATGGCGATGGCCTTGCCCAGGTCAGGGAATGTGCCGTAGCTGGCCGATGGCCAGACTTTACTATTCCACTTGCTAGTGTGACCATGAATGTTGGAACTGCCATGTTATTTATTCTTCTGAACATCATGGGGGATTGGCATTTTCCCAATCGTGATCAAAGTCACCAGAAGACGCTTCCATGCACTAGCCCAGCAACAAACCACCTTCGACATCACAGACCTAGTAATTGAGAATCTAAAGAAGGCTCGGTCTTTTCGGCAACACTATATCACCTTGCCAGTCACAGCATGCAGGATAGTGAGGACATACTTCCCACAGTTTGCGGCCACCTTTCAGGACTGGGTAAAGGTCGACTCTATGTCTCCAACCAACAAGATCATTTGTTCCTTGCGATTTCGGACATGGCGACGCCCTACAAGGTATCTAAAGAAAGTGTGTTCCTTCCCTAATGATGATAAAATGATAGCTCATCTGGACACAGCAAAGAAGAGGAAGTGGAGCAAAGTCTGGAAAGCTATGATAGATTGGCGTGATGCAAAGGAATGTCATTTCTACAGGGACGAGGCAAGGATGGACTATCCCCCAGTTCAAGGTTGGGGCAATGTGAGTTGATGCATGTACAAATTTGTTTTTATGTTTTGATGTGAGATAAATAAATAACCTAACAATGTGCCAATCTAACAGTATGCATTCACTTTTATGATGTATAATATATAGTGTGTTATAATAAATTTCTGTGGAAGATGTCAGCTATATTTTTGCTCAAAGCCTATCAAGTATATTCTTTCTTCCTCTTAACACTTTGAGGACATAGTGTCCGACTATTTGGGGGTGGTGAGAACCTTTGCAAAAATTAAACATGCATAGTTGTATATAGTTTACTTTATGTCTAAATAAACGTATTTAGTGACAAATTCTCGTTTTCTTTTCTGTGATGAAAAATATTTAGAAATCTCACCATAGCATCAGAATTAGGACTTGTTCTTAGAAACTTAATTTACTACGTATGCAATAGTTTTTACATCTTTTCATAAGCATTCATGCACTGACTATCATTAAATGTACACAGCAGTAAGTTTCTGGGACCCATGGTTAGACAACTTAGTTTCCATATCCTGTAAAAATCTAACTAAAAGGCCTCAAAATGTGTGATATGTGAGTAATGACACAAAGGAGTAGTTTTCTGAATAGAGAAGTTCACATGTCTACTTACTTGATCACTGCCCAAATCCTAGGCGAGGATTTAGGCCTTCTTTGGATCGATATAGCCAAAAATTCACACCTGTAAAAAATTTTACCGCTAGTCACCCCACTGAACCTTTCATTAACCCTTTCTATTTTACCAAAAATTCATTACCCATCTATTAACCACAAATAAATAAGCTTACCTAGATGATGAGTATGAGAAATAGGATGAAGTGTAGAAGAATGAAGAGAAAAACCTTGTCACAAATCAAATTCAGTTACCTGTTTCAGAAGAAAAGAAAAAAAAAAAGAAAAAAAGAAAAATGTTTCCAAAAATCAAAAGAAATATCAAAGTTAGAATTCCCCCCAAAAATCAAATCAAAAGGGAATACAAAAGCTTGAAAAATCCAAGTATGGAAACCCATGTTAGAAGTAGGAAAGAAAATAAGGATTTCTCTAGTCTAAATATTTCGAAGACCTTATTCTCTCATACTTATTATTTTTTGAATTTTATATTCCATTTTATTCTACACTACCTCCTAAGCCCCATAACACCTAATAAAAACATCTAGCTCAATTAGGAGTAGGATAGTGTGATAATGAGCATAGCTAGTAAATTCGTGGACGGCAAAAGTTCGATACGTCAATTATTCGCCTAAGATTCAAAATTTTCAACAATAATACTTTTAAATATTCGGTCCAATAAAACGCTAACGGTAAAAATACGATATAATGTGTTTTAAAACGGTATAATCTGAATATATTTCTTTAAAATTTGGCTATATATTTTACATTTAAAATTTTGATATATAAGTATATAACGCTTTTATTTTTATTTTACAATTTTATTCATGAAAAAAATACAAATGTCATTTTATTCGCCAAACCTTATAATTAAGAATAATTCGCGAATAATTCGCAATTATAAGCCCGACCCAACCAATTCGCGAATTAAACCGTATCATTCAAAAATTCGCCGAATTATTCGTTTTATTCGCCAAACCTTATAATTCGCGAATAATTCGTGAATAATTCGGCGAATTACTAGCTATGATAATGAGTAGTAGTTGTGACTTCTCGACCTCGGCTCCTCTGATTGTCATTGAGTATGTGAGGAAATGTGTGCCCACTGCACACTGGAGATAGCAAAACTTAAGTGGAAAAATAAGAGAAAAATTGTGTTTTGACACATACCTTTGAGAACCTACTTAAGGACACAATCCAAAGGATCTAGAAATTGCCCTGCTCGTACATTTCATTATAAGATCACTGCATGCATGCTCATACGTAGATGTTTCGATTATTGTATATATATTAACTTGAATTTCGAAAGAATTAAATTCTTGTTTCCCTCGCTAGTGAGATGTCTAGATACCTGAGATTATTTCAGGAAACAGACCTCTGTTACTGAGTCGTTGTAGTATAAACGAAGTTTGTGAGTATCTTCTCTGGAAAACTCTCACGAGGCTATAACTCGTCCACTAGGGAATTCCTAGTGGTTCAAGGCCTTGTTGCATATGGTCAATGCAACCGCACTCTGCGAAATGAGATTTAGCTTAGGATAACACATTTTTTACCACTTATCATTGTAATGTCTCTTCTTTCCTTGAGGACAAGCAAAGTGCTGTTTGGGGGTGGTGTGATAAGCACCCAAAACTGTACTATTAAACCCCGAGAGACATAGCATTTTCGTCGATTATGTGTTTAATAATCACATAATAATTATATTTTCGTACTTTTGCAGGTTTCCGCAGTTAACATGAATATAATGATAAAACATGCATTGAAGTAAGGGAATACTGGAATATTTAAAGTTTCCCACTCAACCCAAGTGAAGCCCAACAAAGCCTGACTAGAGCCGAAGTTTCCAAAAGAACAAAACCAGTGCAGAATGGGTCCACATATAAAGAAGCAGCAAACTTCCGAAGCTTACATCTGATAAATCTAGATGCCGACGTTGGCTAGTGAACTGCCAGAGCGACCAGGGCGACAAACCCTACGCAAAGACAAAAAATTATAAAAATGCCAAAATCAGCGCCGCCACTAGACATACTAAGTGGACCCACTCGGCGGGACTAAATGGCATGACGAGTCAGCATAGGCAGGTGGGAAGTGATGGTCACAAATTTGTGACACCTCGTAATGGGAAGGACACGTACCAATTCAATGTTTGAATTGAATTGGGCTAAAAGACAAAACCTTAATAAGTAAAAGACAAACCAAATTAAACAAAGTAAAAACAAAACTTTGAATATCAAAGTTTTGAACATCTCAATTTGAGAAACGAACAAAACACAATTAATCCTTCTCCAGTCCTCCAGCCTATATATATGAGGGGGTCTTCAGATATTCTCCTTCAGCATTTTCATGTTTTAGCCTCCGCTTAGCAGTTAGTTAGTTTTTCATTTCAGCACTTAAATTATGTCCCTTTTATTTCAGCAACTTAATACTACTGTAAGTCATTTTCTTCTTAATGAAAGTAATTTCTTTTCCAGTTTAATTTCTGTCCTCCATTTATTTATTTAATGTATACAACAAGTTTAATTATTCTTCCAATGACCATGAGCTAATCCCCCCCCAGGGGGAGGGTTATGCTGCTCGTGTAAAAATCCGGATTGACTCTTTAATGTTCTAGAATCACTACTTAGGAATTAGGTGTAGATTATACATCCGGTCCCAAAATGATCGAGATCGCAAAATTTGAGAGTGCCGATTCCCGAATCAGCCTCGAGAGAGACCCAAAATGTCTCGCGCGCAACTCTTTTGTGTCCAACAGCTCTCCAATTTGTCCAGCTG
This sequence comes from Coptis chinensis, assembly GCF_015680905.1. NCBI lineage: Eukaryota > Viridiplantae > Streptophyta > Magnoliopsida > Ranunculales > Ranunculaceae > Coptis > Coptis chinensis. Next base: position 92,661,117 of record NC_141458.1, on the reverse strand, counting down.
ATGTAGAATCGAGCCAGGAGCTGAAATGATATTCCAGAGATGAAATATTAGTTCAACTTCTTATGCTAGTGCGATACGACTCAGAGATGTGCGCGTTTCGCTAGGGATCAATACTCGACGTCATCTCGGGTTTGTCTATGAACTCGAGACAAATTAGAGCTGTAGTGATGTGGTAATATAAACTGTTAAAAAATAATTCTTGCATAAATATGATTAACCCTCTCCCTGTTTCTCTATTTTTGTTTATTCACATCGAAATCATCATTAGTAATTTACATTATTTACATTACCGTTAATTTAATTAAACCAACTAAAAAACCTAAAATCCTACTCACTAAAAGTTGTAATTCCAGTTGTGAACCTTGCTGAGCCCTAAGGTTTGGACGATCCCTTACTCGACCTATCCTACCAAACCCACGTGAGTAAGGTAACTTCACTAAACGAATGACTATACGGACTTAGGACTTTGGACTTTGGTCTTCAAACTTCGGACTTCTGACTGTGGACTTCGGACTTAAGTAAAAGAATAAAACCAAAGTAACGTATAAAATCAACGTTTATCAGAGAGTCAAAAGAAAGCACCTGTTTCTGGAATGAAAATAAGTGGAGGTGCTGGTGACAGCCGTTCTAGTGGAGCTAGGACGTCTAGTGGGGTCGCTGAACACCGTTTTGGCGCGGTGAGGGCGGCTGGAGGGGTGACACCTTCCAGACGTCCTGAGTTGGGTGACGCAAATCGTTTGTTATCCTAACGTTCTGAGTTGGGTAATTCAAATCATTTGGCACCCCAACGTTCTGAGCTGGGGGATGGAGGGCGCTCTGTATCCAACCGCTTCTCCTCTGGTGATGCAGATTGTTCTGCATCCACCTGCTTCTCCTCTGGAGATGCAGGTGCTGGAAGTGCTGGTGGTGCTGTAGGTGGCAATGCTGGTGGGGAGGGTGATGCTCCCACTTCATTCCGAAAGCCTAATCTAAAAAGGCGTTCCGAAGTGGTTGAGTCGGAGGGGGCTAAGAAGGCCCGAACTAAGTCTGAAGACCGACCTAGTACTGTTGAAGTCATTCGTCTTCAGGTCGGGTTCATCTAAAGAGGATGAACCTGATTGATTTGGATGTTGATGCTGGGGTGGCTGAGGCCCGTGGAAAGAAGAAAATTGGTGAGGCTGAGCCTGTTACTAAGCAGGGCAAGGGGTCAGAAAGTACGGACCCAAGTAAGAAGAGTGATAGTGTTGTCCTTGATAGACTGGTTACGTATAAGGACCCCTACAGTTTGTTGCCGAAGTTTGTTCTGAATGGTGGTTGTAGCTTCAAGTCCTTTTTGGTTGGTGGGGCATTATTGGAGAGTATTGTGCTTGCCGGGGATAGGCGCAAGCTGGATAATAAGGGCCTGGAAGTGAACTTGGTGGAGATGGAACGGTCGTTGTGCTATGTGAGTATTCTTCTATTCTGAGCTTGCTCCTTTTGGGTCTTATTGATTTTGATCCACTCTAATGTCAATATTTGTTATCTTGTTTGCTAGGTTCTGGCAATGTATAGGAAGCTGAAGGATATGTCGTCTATCTCTGACCGTTACAAGAAAGAGCTGAATGTCAGCAAGCAAACTTGTAGCAAATTGGTCACTGAACAACAAGTGCAGAGAATGGAGATTGCAGGGCTGAGGGATCAAGTGCAGTAGTTGGGTGGTAAAGTGGCTTTGTTGCAATCCGCTCTGTATTCTGCAATGCTTGAGGTTCAGCAATGGGTCGATGAGTGCAAGAGGCTGCGCTTCGTTGCTGAATGAGCTGAGACTGCATATAACGACTTGGTGGACATGGTGGAGAGTGGCGATGTTTACGTGCTGATGGATGATTATATTGAGGCATTGGATAAGTATGATCGCCTTAAGATGTCTGTTGAAAATGGGGTTGCAATAGTGTCTGCTGCAGATGTTAGTGTAGATGCTAGTAGACCATCTGATCTACCATCTGACCAAGTCGTTGTGCCACCGGTTGCTCCAGCTGTTCCTTCTGTTGTTTCTGGTTTGGATGTTTCTGAAGTTGTTATTGATTAGGTTACCGGTTCTGGTGTTGTAGAGGGTGGTGATCTGGACCCTTTGAATATGGATAATCTTTCTTGTGTAAATTAATTCTGAACGTCTTGTGTTTGTTCTTGGGTTGGGAGGTCTTTGAACAATATTTAAACAACTCTTTGTTCTTGATACTGATACAACATTATTTTTGATGGGGATACTGAGGTCATTTTCCCGAGATAACCAGGGGGCCTCGGTATCTAACGGACTTTGTAATTAGAAATATTTAAATTACTTACTTGCTGAAGTCGGCTTGAAGTATGCATGTGATTGCTTTTGTTTTTACTAATTTGTTATTTGACGACCTATGCTACGTAGTACTAGTCCTAATGGACTGCTTGCCTTTGCTAAGTTGTCTTTTGTCACAGGTCGTAGAGCATTTAAGTACGACCTGATGCATTTGCGTAGTTGGCACCTAGGCTTCGTCTTGTCCCTAGGTGTCTGCCCTGATTCGTTCCTTTTGAGGGAACTTATGATTAATATAATTAGCCTTTGAGTGGCCATTATATTTGAGTCTGTCTTAAACCCTTTGTGAGGTCGTAAGTTGACTTGGGGTCCTTTTGGGGGTCCCCTAGATTATTTGTCTGATAATTGGCTTTTGAGTGGTAATTACATTTGAACCATACCTAACCCTGGTATTGGTGTTAAGTTGGTTTAGGGTCCTTTCGGGGGACCTTAATTTGAATTGATTGAAAATTAACCACTACGTGGATGTTGTTATTGAGTCGTTCTGAACTCCGTCTTTGATATCCGACCTGACATTGTGATGTCTTAGGTCGGACTGCGTAGTGTGAAATGCAAGGTGCTCATGTAATGCAAAAAATGATAGCTGCACTTAAAATGTTGATGAGATTTCATTCATATTGACTTATGTACTTGGAGAAAAACTTATTGATAAAAACGCTTGAGGAGAGCTGTATTCCAAGGTCGGGGAAGCCTATCACCGAGCTGGGTTTTGATCCAGTATGTGCAATTTCCAATGACTTTGTCAACAATGTAGGGGCCATCCCATGTTGGGTCAAGCTTGGCTGGTGCTAAAGTCTTTTTGAGGACTAGGTCGCCAGCTTGGAAAGATCTTGGGACGACCTTCTTGTTGTAAGAACGCTGGATTGTTTGGTGGTACCGAGCTAGGGATATTATGATAGTTTCTCTACGTTCTTCTAGGAGATCAACTTCTTTTGCCAAAATGTTGTCATTGACTCCTGATTCAACAATGTCAGACCGTGTAGTTGTGATTGTGAGTTCTGATGGTATCACTGCTTTCATTCTGAAGCAAAGTGTGAAAGGAAACTCATTCGTACTGGATCTAGCTGTTGTTCTGTATGCCCATATAATGTTTTCGAGTTGCTCTAGCCATTGGTTTTTCTTGCTCTCCAGCTTCTTTTGGAGGTTTTCTTTGATGGCCTCTGCTTGGCCATTGCTTTGTGCATATCTAGGTGTAGAAAATGCTTAAGTGATGCGCCATTTTTGTAGAAAATCCTTGACTTGTGTGCCAGCAAATTGTGTTATGTTGTGCATGACTAGGGTGTGGGGTAGACCAAATCTAGTGATGATATTAGTCCAGATGAAGTTGATTACGTTGACTTCCTTGACTTGGACTAGTGGGATTGCTTCAACCCACTTCGTGAAGTAATTTGTGGCTGCTAGGACGTATTTGAGCCCTGATTTCTTTTGCGAGATGAACAGTCCCATGATGTCTAGCCCCACATGTGGAACGGCCATGGCCTGGCTATGTTGATCAATTCCCTTGCTGGACTTAGGTGATTGTGGCCAAAAGTTTGACATTGGAGGCATTTAAGAACGTACCTTTTTGCCTCGATATGCATGCCCTAGTTCATTGAAGAACCTCTTCATCCATAACATCTTTTTGTAACACTCTATGGCTGCAATATACTCGGCTTCTGTAGTGGAGATGGCAACACACTTTTACGACTTAGATTGCCAAGAAACTGCTCCCCCTGCAAAAGTAACCAGATAACCGAAGGTGGACTTCATCGAGTCAACATCACCTGCCATGTCTGCATCAATGTAGCCTTCAAGTAAGGTCTTACTTCCACCAAGACACAAACACGATTTGAAAGTGCCCTTGAGATATCTCAATATCCACTTAACACCTTTCTAATGCCCCTTACCCGGATTTGACAGAAATTGGCTTACAATACCAACGGCGAAAGTAATATCTAGTCTTGTAGTACACACCATTGCATACATAAAGCTGCCCACTGCGGATGCATAAGGAATCTTTTCTATTTGACTCTATTCATGCTCACCCTTTGGACACATCTCTTTGGTCATGCGGAATTGGCCACCAAGCGAACAACTGACTGGCTAAGCTTGATCAATGCTAAATCTCTTCAACACCTTCTCAATGTAGCTTTCTTGAGAAAGCCACAACTTCCCACTCTTTCTATCACGAGTGATCCGCATCCCAAGTATCTGCTTTGCTTGGCCCAAATCCTTCATCTCAAAGGACTTACTCAAGTCTTTCTTCAGCTTGGATATCTTGTTGATGTTTGGGCCAACTATCAATATATCATCCACATACAACAAGAGCACTATAAAATCCCCATCTGGAAATTTCTGAACAAATACACAATGATCGCAAGCAGATTTCTTGTATCCTTGCTTCACCATAAAAGAATCAAATTTTATATACCACTGTCTCGGTGCTTGCTTCAGCCCATACAAGCTCTTTATCAGCTTGCATACTAGGTGCTCCTTACTTTTGACCTCAAACCCATCTACCTGGTCCATGTAGACATCTTCTTCAAGGTCTCCATGAAGAAAAGTTGTCATAACATCTAGCTGCTTAACCTTCAGGTTCATACTTGCGATCAAACCCAATATCATCCGGATAGAAGTCATTTTCACTACAGGAGAGAAAATTTCATCAAAGTCAATACCTTTCCTTTAATCGAATCCCTTTACTACAAGGCGAGCTTTGTGCCTTGGGTGTGGATTGTTCTCCTCATGCTTGACTTTGTATATCCACTTATTCTTGAGAATTTTTATTCCTTTCGATTTCTCAACTAACTCATAAGTGTGATTCTTATGCAAAGAGTCTATCTCGTCATGCATGGCCTTCAACCACTTCTCTTTGTCTGTATCTTCAAGAGCCTCTTGATAGTACATAGGTTCTCCACCATCAGATAGTAAAACATACGTATATGGTGGATACCTGGTTAAAGCTTGTCTCTCTCTGCCAGACCTCCTTGCCCCATTTGCTGGTGCCTTAGGAGGATGCACTTCTGCTTGCTTAGGTGGTGGTTCATGCACTTCATCTGCATTTTCTATATCAATAGGTTCTATCCAATCATGAGCAATATGATCATCATCATGAGCTTCAAACCCATGGTTCTCTGCATTCTCAATGCTTTCTGCACGTTCCACAGTAGGAACTTCTGGTTCTTAATCAACAAGATAATTAGTGAAAGCTTGTAGCTTCTCACCCTCCTCGAAATCTGCTATGGTTTGGTCTTCCAAGAACACAACATCTCGACTTCGGATTACCTTATTGTTAATCGAATCATAGAGTTTGTAGCCAAACTTCTCATCCCCATAACCATGAAAAATGCATTATTTGGATTTGTCATCAAGCTTGGATCTCTCATCTTTGGGAATATGAACAAATGCCCTGCACCCAAATACCCTAAAGTATCCATAATCAACATCTCTACCTGACTGTACTCTCTCTAGATAATCAATATTCAGAGGTTTTGACTGCGATAGGTTGATCACATGCATGGCTGTACGCATTGCTTCTACCCATTAACTTCTAGATAACTTAGAGTGAGACAACATGCATCTCATCCTCTCTACAATGGTCCGGTTTATTCTCTCGACTACACCATTCTGTTGCGGTGTCTTGGGAACAGTATGCTCATGATGAATCTCTTGACTCTTGCAATACTCTTCAAAAGGCCTTATGTACTCACCCCCATTATCTGAGCAAATACACTTCAAAGGCTTCCCTATCTCTCTTTCCACCATGTTATGGAAAGTCTTAAACACGCCAAGTACTTCATCCTTGGTCTTCAGACTATATGCCCATATCTTTCTTGACGCATCATCAATGAGAGTCAAGAAGTACAAAGCTCCCCCATGGGACTTTACTTTTATAAGACCACATAAGTCAGTGTGAACTAGCTCAAGGACATTGTCCTTTTTGTGAGACGGGAATCTTTGGAAAGACACCCTGTGTTGCTTTCCTACCAAACAGTGAGTGCATCTATTTAAATGTGTACCTTTTATGGATGGCAAGGCCTTTTGCTTGGCAAGAACTTCCATGCCTTTTTCGCCAATATGACACAGTCTCTTGTGCCATAGTTCGGAGGAAGCTTCTTCTTCTGCCACATTTACTTCTGCTTTACCCAAACTAGCATGTGTCTTGTAAAGAGAGCAAGTTTTCTTTCCTTTGGCTGCTACAATGGAACCTCTGCTCAGTTTCCATACCCTGTTACCAAACGAGTTTAGAAAGCCATCATCATCTAACTTCCCAACGGAAATTAGGTTTAGCCAAATGTTAGGGACATGTCTTACATCCTTGAGTGCCAAGGTGTACCCGACATTGGTTTCTACATGAACATCACCAATGCCTACAATCTTTGAGACTCTAGTGTTACCCATCTTTACTTCACCAAATTCACCACAACTATAGGTAATGAAGAATCCCATGTGCGGTGTGATGTGATAGGATGCTCCTGTATCTATCACCCACTCTATATTCTAGCATGAGGTACTAAGACAGCACACACCATAATCTGACACAATTCCCACTAGATCATCGTTTACTAGTGCGGTAATATCTCTGCCTGTGTTTCTGTTCCTCTGTACCATGTTTTCATGTACACAGTTATTCTTCTCATCCCTCTTCAGTGTTCTGTACTCCTACCTAACGTGACCCTTAGTGGCACAATAGTAACATTATCTCTTTGCCTTAGGAGTTCTAGCTTCACCCCTAGATTTGCTTATGTTATCACCTCTAGAATGAGATGATTTTATGCTTTTATATCTCCCCCACTTCTTTGTGACAAGGATTTCTGAGTGAGAGGAGTTGCTTCATGAACCCCTTCTTGTCTCCTCATTCAACAATGCCCCGGTAGCCATCTCCACAAAAATGATTTCATCCTTGGCGGCTCCATTTAGAGAAACTGCTAACGTCTCCCAATTGTCGGGTAGAGAGGTTAATAAAAACAAAGCCTCAACTTTGTCTCCCATATTAATCTTCATCAAATGCAGCTGATTGATGGTATTATGTACTTCATTAAGATGCTCAAACATTGAAGAACCTTCTTTGTACTTCTTGTTGGCAAACTTCTTAATGAGCAGCACTTTGTTTTCGGCCGACTTCCTCTCATAGAGGTCTTCGAGTTTCTTCCACAAGCCAAAAGCAGTAGTCTCTTGGGATACATGGTGAAAGACACTGTCGTCAATCCACTGTCTAATGTACCCTATTGTTTTTTCTATCAAGCTTGCTCCACTCAGCCAAAGGAATCGTTTCTAGTTTTTCTCCCCCATTCTCAATGGATTGTGCCAAGTCCTTGCAATATAGCAAGTCTTCCATCTTAACTTTCCAAATAGTGTAGTTTGCTCTATTCAGACTAATCATGCGAGTGTTCATAGAATGGTCCATCTCTACAAGCTATTTCAACTCAAACATTCTCTCAGGAATTTTGTCAAACACTTTTCGGGCAAGGTTTAGATAACAACCTAGATTAATCTAATCTGGCTATAATACCACTTGTTAGGGAATAATGATACCAATCGATCCCCACTACACAAATAACTTGCACTTGAACCAACAATTCTACTCCAAACAACTTCTAAATATTCACTACAACCAACCTAGCATGCCCAACTTTCTAAACAACTATTAACAACAAATAATAATGTAAAGAAGTAAAAGCATACCACAACACAAAGATATACCGGCCAATGGTGCCTACTTCCGCAAGAGCTAATCTTTTTATAAAGTGGGAAGGAAAATTACAATCACTCATTTCAGTTTCTCACCTTACTAGATTACTCCTTTCTCTTTACAATGTCTTTGCAAAGGTTATCTTTCAATCTTGATAGCTCTCAAAATTTGGTTTTCTCTGTAAGACTTCTGTGTTAGGTTTTCCAAAACCATGTTCTCTATTTATATAGTAACCCGCAATCTCGCGGTTACTGTAGCAAAATAGAAACTACGAAATTAGACATGAGCGTGGGCACGCCCTTGTCCAGGCAAAATCGAGCGCGCACGCTCTATGATTTTTCCTCGAACTAAAAAATCCAGTAACATGAGGGCGGGCGCGCTTGTGGGCAAGACCAATCCGAGCACGTGCGCACTCAGCCTTTTCCACGCAGAATTCAACCGATTTCTCTCCTCTTCCTCATGTGAGGGATAACTCCAACACTCATCATACTAAAACTCCTAAACATCGTTTTCACATTGCACTTGGTCTTGACCGCGATGGTTTGCTACATCTATGGGAATTCAAATGGATAGCTCTGATTGGTATCTTCTAAAATGGGTAGATGAATATATAGTGTCGGGTAGTTCAAATATCAAAATCTCAGGTATAATAGCTGAGTTGCGGTGTTGCTGATGTTAGAAATGTGGATACAACGAAATCATTCTAAGTTGGTTAAAGGCGCTGACACTAGGGAATTTCTGCTCGGAAAAATCACACATTTAGCTAATTAACTAACTGCAGCATATCTCGAGAATGATATGTTACCGACTTGTGATCTTCGGGCGGAACCTTTTATTCTGTTTCGCGTGTTTTTTCGATTTTTTATCATTTTTTTTTCGGACAGGATATTTTATTCTGTCCTGCAAGTTTTCTCGACTTTTTTCATTTTTTTTTCTTTCAGACGGGATGTTTCATTACGTCCAACGTGTTTTTTTCGATATTTTTTCATTTTTTACATTCAGATGGAATAAAACAATCCATCCGAAATTTAAAGTCACATTCGCCTTGGGTAAATCCTAGTAGCTTCTCACCAAGAAAATACTATGAGGGGAAATAGTCTTATGTGGCGCCTACGTAGAGGTAACAAGTTGTTGCTGGCATTGGGAATGTTCTTAGCTGAAGTCGCCTCCATCGAACTAGAATGCATGAAACCATTTGGAATACAAGAACTGAACAAATTATTGCTTATGCTTGTCTAGCTAGATCCAGAATTCAACCCAGTCCGTCCTCAACAAAGCCCACCAGTAGACTTCGAAATGAAGAACAGAGTTGATTTGGTACAATACCAACTTCACTATCAATAAATAAAAACACTTGGAGATATGAAAATGAAGCTGATTATCGACCTGTAACAACCATTCCAATGATTCACAAAACAAAGCTTAACATGGAAACTTGAACATATTTGTTAAATAACTAATAGCATTTCACTCCTTGCATTGCATGTGAAATTTTGCTAATTAAAGGCACAAATTTAATTAATATCATAGAAGGTTCAAGATGTTGATGAAACAACAAATAATTTAATCACCTAGAACTTCAGGGGGTGCAAGACCAAGACCAAGCCAGAAAAGTAAGAAATATTGGTGTGATCGGAGTAGGAGGAAGGATTTTTATAGAGGTACAACCTTATCAATTAGAGGCAAGAAATAATAAGTGACTTACCCCAGCTAGTACTTTGAAGTTTGAACTAATGTTTGAAATAATAAGCTGACATGTATATACAACAAGAACAAATGTACTTGCAACCTGCATCATTAAACTAGCTGAAATTGGTAACCAAACAGATTCAAGGTTGGGTAACCTAAAACCAAAGCCCCCCAAAAATCATAATAAATTTTATAGGTTGGTTAATTGGGCAAAAGGGTTATCCTCTTCATCTTTGGCTGGTTGGTTGAGGATAGAAGCTTGGTCCACATTCTATCAATTATCACAACCTTATTTTGCATCTCAATTATACACTACAATATTTGGCCTTTATTGGCTTGTGTTACATTTTATGGTAAAACAACGTGTTACGCTAGAAGGACTCATGTTTCATCTGCTGTAAAAGACCACATTTCATTAGACATGACAAGACCTCTAATACATAAGAAGTAGATCCTATGATATTCATTCAAAGCTATGATAAAGTGTTTCACTCAAAGATTCTTCACTAAATTAAATATTTTATTACATGAGATTTTCGAACATCTATGGATGATTAAAAATATATCATTGGAAGTGTTTAACAAAGTAATAAATCATTTCAAATGCATGATGTATTGGTCGAATTAGATTTCACAATATGCATTTTATTTCCTTCAAAGTTTTGTGAGTAACAAAATCAAAACTATTCTACAACCGTGCATGACAAAATCAAATTACCAGATTAGTATCTCCTCTAAGTTCTAAGTATCATATATATATATATATATATATATATATATGGGAGGGATCTGCTTACCATGGTTTTTTATACCATGGTTTATACCACGCTCTTTTACAAGATGAGTTAAAAGCTAATATTTTGTGGATATGATCTCCTAACTATGGATAGATTTTCCACAAAAATTCGGCTCATTTGGAAATCTCTAACCTAATTAAAAATTGTTGACAACTTTAAATTGTTTTTAACGACTCCAATTTTTCGATTTTGCAATCATCTTTTGACATTGTTAAATATCATCAAATGAGTTGAAATTTTGTGGAGGTGATATTCAAGATTTGTTGGACACATCCACAAAAAATTAGGTTCTAGTTCATCTTGTGGGTGAAGTTGTGGGCTATGGTATAAACCATGGTATGAAAACCATGGTATATTGATCCCTCCCTATATATATATATATATATATATATATATATATATATATATATATATATATATATATATATATATATATATATATCAATATACCATGGTTTTCATACCATGGTATATATATATATATATATATATATATTTCCTTTGTTAGTTACTAGGTAATGCCCGTGCCTTTGGCACGGATACTATTATTGTTGTTATTGACACAACCTAAATAGAAAACCCCAATTTTTTTTAGACACTCTAGTAGTACCTCAAATCCTCAATCCAACACCGGCGGCTACGAATTCTTCTAACAAACTCATTATCTCTTCTTTTTTCACCACGTCTTTAGATCGGAAGTTCAGAACTACTCCATCTACTCTTAATTTGGAAACATTAAATGGTAAACATTTTCCCAATGACGCCTTAAAACCGATTTGGTGATGTCTTGTGTATTGCCACAACAATTTAGCTAGATAATTATTCCTCAATAAGCAATCTCTGTAACAGTAGCTAATATATACCTACCTTTTCAAACATATAAAAATCACGACAAAGCAATGCTTATACAACGTGCTGCCGTAACATGCGCATGAAACAACATTCAACCATTGTTTCTAGACACAATCAAGAAATAGTACAGGAGCAAAAAGTTGATTTTATAATATACATGTCGATATTGCATACAATTTTCTTTTCATTTTATTTTTCTCTTCTTTTTTTCCACGATAATAACTACATTTATAATATATAAAAAAAAACCAAAGCACGACCTGAGTTCAAAATACGACTAGGAAGGGATTCCATAACCTAATTCCTAAAGGCCCACTTGGCATTCTCTTTTTTCCCATGATAATAACTACATTTATATTAAAACCAAAGCACGTCCTAAGTTCAAAATACAATTGGGTGGGGACTCCATAACCTGATTCCTAAAACAACTATATCAACATGGTTCTATGGTCTTTTAGACAACCAAATATATTCATTAACTTCCAACTGCCAGCTTCGTCAGACAACTTGAGGGCACTGTTCACATTCTGGTTTTGATTGTCACCCTCCATTATGAAAACTTGGATATCCTTTTTCCTGGTCAAGAGAACAGCAACTTCAACAGCAGCCATCCATTCTGCCACCTTAGGTGAACTTTCTGTATCAACAACATTGTCCATCTTTCCTCATAATTGCTCTTGCAGCTTCCTCCATTGTGCTCCTATAGTAAGATGCATCAAATCTGACATTGAGAACCACCATGGCTTCATTAGATGAATAACGGCAAGTCTTGGTAGGATCAATCAAATTCCTTACATTGAACAAATTTGGTTTGTAGTGCAACTAAAACAAAAGTCTCCTAGAGACACATAGACTAGTCATCACATACTTCATCATATTTCTAATATATCTTTATTAAAGAAAGCATGTTCAATTTCCTGAAAATCATTTAATCAAAAAATAAAATAATGACCCGAAAATGAATATTAATTTTGACCAAAATCATTATGGTACTTCAATTAAATTCAATGAAACACGTTGAAACTAAATACAATACGGATAGGTGGTGAGCTAATCAGCTACCCTTGTTCCATTGTAAATCACAATGAAAGCTCCTCTAATAATGTAGCCACTCGGTAAATTAAACCATCTTTTTGTCTATTCATACCCATGTCCATTTTCTTAAGTTTTATCAACAAATAAATAAATGGGACACAACACTTATTTTACAATGGGAAGTCATTTATTATTTTACTACCAAATAGGATGTAGCATTTTAAAGACGATTCCAACATAAGAAAAACAAGCAATGGTTCGGTCAGGAAATATTTCATACTATATGTATGTTGGTCCAAGTATGAACACCATTTGTCTAGCACCCAAATCCTTATAAATTTTCTACAATGAATGTGTATTTGGCAGTGTTGTGCCTTCAACACACCTAGAATGTATATTCGACAAATCAATTGCAATGGTTTAGATTAGATGAATATCCTAAGGTCAGAATAATGAAATTCTAATTCCTATGCATTCATAAATAAAAGTTGGCATTCCTACTCTTCCATCTAAATACCATAAAATACTTAACTTGTGAATTAAGCTAAAGACAAATCTATATCTAGGAAAAAAAAGATTAAGGATTGAAAATCAACACACATCAGGATCCTAGCTCCGCCATCCGTGTGCAAATTTGCTATAGCATCCTTGCCCAATGCATTTTTGTTGTGTATCATTGTACCCTGGTGACTATACATTCAAAACTGGAAAATGTATATCAAAATGGGATAAAGAGTTCTAAACATGTAGCAAGTAGCAACAAACTGAAAAGCTAATAAACATATACGACCAGTTGCCTCTGCAAAACTATGTGACACATTGGTAATATTGAATACAATTGTTCCTAGAATTTGTTCCCAGAAGTTTCTTACATGTGGTTCTTCTGATTTTAAGTGTCGTCAATGTAAGTAAGGAAAAAGGAAAAAGTGAGAGCGATAGCATACACAAAAAGCAAATACATTCATAGGTTAATGTCTGAAACAAAGGGTTACTGTAGTCATACGAAGTGGGCACTCGGTGATTGGTATTTCTACTCTAATTAATATTATGATTCGACTCCCTGGTAAAATCTTGGTATGTCCTTTTGACCTTTTCCGTCCAAACACAAACCATTAAGAGGAGAGAAAATTGAAAAACGGCCTGTTAAGAAATTACTCCACTAAGTGGAGTAGGAAAATATCTTCAAAAGAACTAATATAGCAAGTAAATAAAGCATGGAGTCGTAAACTGCCACTGAAGTACTAAACTCGAGAAAAAAATAAAAGTTTAAGTACCCATCACTTGTTACATACTTTTTTTCTAATATTCCACCTCACTATTCTCACACTACTAACCCTAAGAAGAGATTTAAACAACAAAGACGATTTGAATCCCAGCCCTTGAATATCTCAGGAATTTATAGTAATTTGAGTTCATTCTGCTTTTTCTGGGTATGTTATCAGTACTACATCACCTTAAATAATACCATTGAAACCTTTTGGTTTTGGTTTTGTTCTTGTTCTGGTTTCCTAACAATTATTAGATAAAACTATTACCGACAAAGTCTAATTTTTTGTTGTTTTTTTCAACACAAATCCTACATTATAAGCAATAGAAATAAACTCGTTAATCAGAAAATTAAATCTTATGAAAGCACATATACATGTAACGGTGGCCTTAACTGATTGATATTAAACAAATCATGCTGATGTTAACCTTGATTCCATAATGACCAAAAAAAAATCCTGCGTCAACTAATAAGTCATATCAAGTATACAAAGCATCAAAGAAAGCATAACAAAAAGAAAAGAGGTGTAGGTTTCTCAAAACTAAGGAAGTACGAATTTTGATTCAGTTAAATGAAGTTCATATGATAGAATATGAAAGTAGGTGTACAAACCTTCCTTCTGTGAGTTCTGCCCTCCATTCTCGTGTTTGCCAATTTATTACTTCTGTTGCTTAAATACAATGAAAAATTGTAAAAGAAATCCCAAACTATGAACCCAAGAACACATTTAAAAGAAAAACTTCCATCAATCTTTCCTAGAGGCAGAGTGAGTCACTAATCAATAGGAGTCTATGTCCCCCGGAAGCAAATAAGAGATGGCAAATTATTGGTTATTCACTTAAACATTCAAAATCAATAAAATATTCTAGCAGTCATCAAAAATAGAAAAAATAAAATAAAAGTGACAGTTAACGAAGATAGCAAAGCGAACACGAAAGACCAATAATTCTCCACAGTATTTTCATGAAAACTTTGGAAACGAAAGGTTCAAAACTTTAATCCTAATCATGCTAATTAATTTTCTAATCTCAGCAATAGAACTTTCGAGGTAAAAAAGTCCATCCCAAAAGCAATCTCTGAAACTGATAACACCATGGCAAATAAACAAATAAACAACAACACCATGGCCCTGCTATCTCAATAATCTCAATTAAACCATGGAACCGCCATCTCAATGAAGTGTCGTAATTATTTTAGATTATGCTTAACTATACTTACTTGAGAACACCATGGCAACAAATTAATCCATTGACCAAATTTTATGTATATCACAAATTCACAACAACACCCTACTTAATCAATTGCCAATTCTGGAACAACGACAGTGAGACACAGTGAGGCTGTAACTTTGATTGAGAAAAAAATAAGACAACAATGAGGTTCTGATTAATTTACTCACTTAAGGAAAGTAATAGAGAGAGAGAGTAGACACACCCTTTTTTTTAGTGGAGGGAGACGGTGAGAAACTAACTTTCTTCATGAACAAATGGATGCTTCTTTGTGAAAAGAGTAGAATGATCCTTGGTGAATTTTTCTCTTTTTTGTCCATTTGGTTTTGAACGTCGGGTAAAAGAAGTAGTTCAACAGGCCAGGACTCCAATCGTTAAAATGCATTTACTCTCTTATTACCGAACTAACTTTAATTCTAATCGGGTATTTAAAGTCCCAATGAGAGAACGAAAGGTTTCTATCTGTTCGGTTTCCATAATTAAGACTCTAATTAATTCCTAATTTATTGCCTCTAATCGTGCTAATCTTGCATTACAACGCGGCCTTGGCTCCCGGCCTTCGATTTATACCCCCTTAAAACGAATCCCACCCATTAGTCATAAAACTTCCCTCCCTTGTTATATTGATATCCACTTGTCTTGGTTGATCGATAAGCACGTAATGGCTTTTACTCGGAGCCACGTTGTTTTTTTTTACTTTTGTATAGTCCTTGTGAGATATGGGTCTGTTTTCTGGTTTTCCCTTCACATGCTCTCAGTAAGATAAATGAACATTTTTGACAATTGTTCTACTTTTCATAGATGAATTATGCCCTCACATTTTCATAACACACCCATCCCATTTCAAACCCACCAAATAATTTTTGGATGCCTAATACAATTAATTGAAAACATAATTATACTTTGCATCATATTTTGTTATCTACTATGACAAGCAAAGACCCACATCCAAAAAAAAAAAAAAAAAAAAAAAACAAGCAAAGACCTCTTTAAGAATTTGATTCTTTTCTTGGTCTGCTCTACCTTAGAAGAATCTCAGCAATGAACCATATTTGAAAAGGAAAAAAGGCAAAGAACAACTTTAGTGGTGACACTCAATCCCCCACTATCACTTTATATCTTAAACCAATATTAGTAGATCAATTATTTCAAACTTTGCACAAAACCATAACAGTCTTGTTGAATTGAAATTTAATTATTCATTAGAAAATCTTCTCCTTTCCTACTATTGTCATCGTGTGTCATCTCTTCATTCCAGTACAAAAGAAATGGCTGATGCACTTGTTTCTGTTGTATTGGAACAATTAACTTCAATCATCCAAAGAGAAGTGAAACTAGTGAGGGGTGTCTGTGAAGAAATTGGAAAGCTCAGTTCTGCACTCACTATTGTCACACCCCAAATTTTTAGAAAATTTAAAATAGACAATTATCCAAGATATAATTATCTCAATCGTCACCCTATTCAATCATCTGAAAACCCAAGATGAAACGAAACCCTAATAATCATATTATCAACCACGATATTCAAATAAAAGAATATACAATTACAATCATTTCAACTTAGAAGATAAGTTAGTTCCGTTTTCTCAAAACGGTATGTAGTTTCTTCCCAAGTAAGATTTCACCCCCAATATACAATTCCAAGAATCTCATATAATAGTACTCATCATTCCCACTTTCTAAAATAACTCACAATATAAATACCACTTACATTCTACTTATTAAATGCACATATGATAACCTAATTAAATATCAGTTTGATACATATTACATTTAAGCCAACACGTCGTCTTAGGGTAGGATATTTACGTCCCTGCATAAAAGATTCCTACCCTCCTACAAAATAGAGTTAGACATCACAATAAAATGATTTATCTCAGCCAATCAAATTTTCATTCATAATCAAACCTCATTTAAGACATTTAAGTATAATTGAGACAACATGGTTCGTCCCGCATATTCGGAGAATACCACTTATCATAATACCTATATTAAGGGTAGTCATTCACATGACATCATTATGTCATAAAGTTTCTGCGTGCATAACCATAGATCTTAGACTATTATAAGTCATTCATATTTTCATAATAACATATCAAGTTATAGTCATTTCGCAATCATATAAAAGATCACAAGCATTCACTAATATTTTTCACAGTCACATTTCACATCCATAACATCACACAAATTCACATACTTTTAGTTCATTCAATTCCATAATGTATCTTGTTTATTAATCACTTATTTACTGACCTCACATTTAGTTCCTACTCCACAATTTGCACTTCAGACATTTGCCAAATTACACATACCCGTGTACCTTTCTCACACCGAGTATTACTACAAGACATATGTCCCAAGCGGGGATATCGCCTCCAGGAACATATTTATATCGTATAAACTCGTAACTTGTGAGTCATAACCATCTCGATCTGGGCTTTCCATGCATATAATCACAGCCTCTTATGGGCATTCAATATCTCAAGTCATTCATGGCACATTCAAGGAATACCCATCATACACTAACATGTCATTAATTGCACATTCAATGAATACCTTGGGTTATTCCCACCACATTCAAAGAATATCCATCATAACACTAATATGTCATATATGACACATTCAATGAATACCTTCCTATCACATGACATCTCAAGTCATAATATATCATTACCAAAACCTGAGGCGTGGAGAGTTCTAAAGGTGTGGTCAACTCGTTAAAAATATTATTATCAGCTCACTTATCATTGTACTAGCATTAATCATGCACAACAATTGATCACACGTGCATAAAGTTATTTTCACACATTAATGCAAATCAATCACGCATTTAAATATCATTGAACGTAACACGAATGGTCATCAATCAAATACAATTCAAACATCCACAATCACGTACGCAATTAAATACTAACATTATACACATATAGTTATCACAAAAACTAATATATAATATAGTGTTTGCACATGTACATAAAGCCTACGTATCCAATCTTTCAAGATTAGAATCAAGTTTTACGTAGCTCTTAACCAATAAATATCAACATCATTGTATGTACCTTTAAGGAAAACAACAATTTATATTATATAGAATCACATACAATAAGTTTTAAATACTCCCACAATCATATACGTAAAGTTTCATACCCAGAGATGCACTATAAATATTTAAATCCAAAAATTCACAAATGGATATTTCTCTACTTTTGATTCTAAAAAAAACGATCTTATGAACCATGTCGGTTCCAAATAAAACCACAGTCTAAAAATAGGCTACAAACACTATATAAAACACCCAAGAATATTTTAAGAGACTTTTAGTTCATTACTATACGTATTTCCCAAAATAGGCTCATGCACATAAAAGATAACACGATAGGTTTTCTAGCCAACTTGTCAATATTATAGTTTTTCCTACATTCATCCAAATGACATGTAACTTAATTATTTAGAAACTAGGGTATGTAGGCCTACTTTTTCATGTATACCTTGAAGTCCCAACCTCAGCCCATCTAGAAGAAAACTTAGATAGAAAATGGTAAAAATCCTAATTTTTAGCAAACTAGATTTCTGACGGACTATCTTCCGAATGACACAACTCTTTCCACAGGTATCCAAATGTATCAAGGCTTTTTGCATTGAAAAGCTAACACACAAAACGTACTTTCTTATGTTTTACAAAAATTCTCAATATCGTTCTAACTATGCAAAAACTGGGCTCAAACACAGTGCGGAGAAACTGATTTCTGATGCACTATTTTTTGCCAGCCAAACTTCCAGATGCCATAATTAAAATGTGATGAGACCAATTGGAATAGAAAGCAGACTTCTAGATCTTGCTTTTTCGTGTTTAGAGGAAAATCTAACTTAAACTTGAAGTATAAAAAAATCAACTCCAAAACAGGATATAAGTATAAGTGTTCCAATTTTAGTTTCATGAATGGTTCAAATTGTTCAACACATAAAAAAGGAATACAAGTCTCAATATCTAAAATTTAAAAGTTTTGACATAATTTACAAAGTCTCATTTATATAAAGAGAATCCACCATCAAGCTAGTATATTAACACACATGAATTTAATCAACAGGAAATTAATGTGGATATATCCATACTAGTTGCTACCTATGAGACCATACCAAACAATACCCCCGTAACATCTATTCTAACCATGCCTTGTCAATCCACATGACAATGAGTTTCACATGAATAAACTCTTAGGTGCCAACACAGTATCAAAACTTCACCAGCGCCATACTACCATATGGTGTGTCAAAACAAAAGAGACAACATTGAATGAATTGATGGAACAGGATAAAAATGCATGTACAACAGTAAATCATTTCTACTCATGGTCACATATCATTAATTGAAATAGTATTCGGTAAGGTTTGCACCTGCAGCCATCTCATGCATAGCAATCAATCATTACCACATATACAATTCATTAATAGTTACAACAGTAGCTATAATCAAAGCCTTACAAAAGAAATCTAAACTTCTCACATATATAATGAAATACTTCAAAGCAACTAATAGCCTACAGAGCACCCGTGGCCACAACAACATACCCACGAATATCTAGATATAGCAAAAGTAAACCTTGAGTCAGTAGCTCAATACGCCATTTATATCTTTTAGTCAAATTAATATTTTTTTTCATTCCAAAATTACAATCAATAGATTAAATAAATAACTAAAAGAAGTTATAGGGTCATCAATCAAATAAAATTGTAAATAAAAGATTTAGACTACTCACCGATATTAATCGAAAAACGAAAACATTTGTTAACGTAACAAACTTGAAATCCGACGAACTCAAAAACCAACGGTAAGGAGTTGTCTTCCTCCACCCCTTTATCTTTCAAGCTCAAGCAATAGCTATCTCTATCTTTTTCTCTTGTTCGTCTCTCTCTATTTTACTCTTGTATTTCAAAAACCATAAAAAAAAAATACTAACAAAGAGAGGGGTTCGGTTATAACCAAACCCCTCTAACTCTCCCACGTTTTTATCTTATCTTATTTTATCTTTATCTTTATCTTTTTTTAAAAAATATTACTATTACTTTTTAAACCCTAATAAATAGGTAAAAAAAATATAAAGAAAATAAACGGGGTGTTATAACTATGCTCCAAGCTATCCTTGATGATGCCGAGGAGAAGCAAGTTAAGGAGAAAGTAGTCGAGCTCTGGCTAGAGAAGCTCAAAGACGTAGTCTATGATGTCGACGATGTACTCGACGAGTGTAATACCAGAACTCTCATCTCACAAATTCATGGAGTTCATGAGAACATCATCAACGCGTTTTTAAATTTCGTTGTGACACATCATCATTTTTAGGAAGCAAAAATTTCTAAAACGAAGGGTTGAAACAATGCGGGTTGGTTAAATTTTGTTAAAAAAATTTGAACGGGTCAAGTTGTCCCGTCCCACTCCAAATTTTTTTGAAACGGGAGTAGTTGTCCCGTGCACTCTATTAGCCCATTTTATTTGAAAACGCACGAACAATGTTCTAGTAACATTTGCCCCGCAAGAACTCACCAACATAACTCAAAATCCAAACCTTCAATCACCCAATAAAAATTTGATTTTCAACCAAATTTGTTTCTGTTTTTTGCAATGGATCAACGTCGTCAAGCTGGACGTAAGAAAACTATTATGCGTGGCTCGGGGAGTTCAAATCCTCCGGAAAATGATTTCAATTTTCCATAGAGATTGAGTATTGTTGATCATCCGACATTGGCTCCCGATCCAGACATGCATGTTTCGTGTTTATATAACACTGACGGAGTAAGTATGAGTTTATGAACGTTGTTCAATTGATTTTGATTTAAAATCGTGTTTAAAATTTAACGTATACTAACTGTTTGATTAAATGCCTCAACGTATAGAAAATGAGTTCGACGAGATGGAGATGCGCAATGCCGAGTATTAAAGACTTCTGGAGTCATCTAGTGGAAAGAGGGGAGGAAATGGAGCACGTAAGAGCTCGAATTTTGGGAACACCTTTTGGTCCATTGATATCGTGTACGAGCATTCGGACTGATCGTCCACTGATATTTGCATTGGCGGAACGATGGTGGCACACCACGCACACTTTTCACCTTCCATGTGGTGAGATTGGTATCACACCACTTGACTTTACAATGCTAACGGGTTTAAGTGTGGGCGAGAAGAAGCCAGTTTTGTTTGATTCAAGTATCGAAGATGATTTTGAAAGGTTGAAGACTCTACTGCCTTCGTTGTTTGATGTTGAAGGTAGACTTGTTTCAGAGAATATGGATGGCAGATACATTTTGAACCTGTACATCAGAGAAAAATTCATGCACCGATTGAGTATTGAATATTGTTTAGAACATGAAGTTGACGCCCTATATTTGGACCCAAACTCTGCGGAGGAGGATGAGTTTATCAGGATTTTTTTGTTATATTTTTTGGGCCAAGTTGGTTTTACAACAGGAAAGTCTGGGGTTCGGGCTGGTTGGTTAGCGTCTTTGGTAGACCTTGATAGCTTGGAAGATTTTGATTGGGGAGGTGCTTTCATGGCACATTTATATACAGGGCTTGATTTGTTTGTACAAACAAATCAAATGGGGAAGCAATGCAACGGAATTACTTGGATACTACAGGTAATTCAATAGGATTTAACTTTTAAGATATAAGCTTTTATTTTGTTAGTTAAATATTATATAATTTAAATTAATTAGATACACTTTCATTTGATTATTTCAGTACTGGTGGTATGAGTATTTGGCTTGCTTAAACCCTATACTGAAATAGGATTAGGATAAGGACTTATGGCCTCGCCCTCAGGGATGGGCTGTTTTTTGTCATGCTAGATTAAAAGATGAGGTCCATAATGATCTTCAAGCTGCTAGGATCCAAATAGAGACGAAAAGTATGAAATCTATTGTTTGGAGTCCGTGGCAAGGTTCTCAATTTGAGAATATGCATATCTGTCAGCATAGTACTCCAATATCGTTAAAAGATTCATATTGCAAGCCCCGATATAATGTGCTTGGTTCCTTGGAGATAGGGTGACAATGCAAACCATTGGATATACATATATTCCTGCTCCCCACCCACGGATATGCTTGCCATGGATGTTTCAGAGAATTTGATTGAACGGTATCGCGTTGAGAGTCGCGTGGCGTGTTTTTACAGATTATGTTGATGTGAACTCTAGTCTTGATTATGAGACTTATTGGCGGAAAGTTTCTAGGGGAAGCCTATCTGCTTCATGGTCCATCAGATAGAGGTGCAAACATGGATGTCGCAACTAGTCAGAGTTTTAGGCGAGACGTCCAATTCCCAGAACCTGCAAGTTCCACAAGAACATATGGAGTATATCATGGTTATACACCCCCACCTAGTGATCCATATGACCCATGGTCATACCGCGTTGTTAGTTCTCAGGGAATGGAGACCACATTTCACTTGGAGCGTCCGGTGCTTGTACCTGATCTACAACAGTTTAATGAGGTATATTTATATTTCATTATGTTAATTTAAACACACTATGTATATTTAACTTATATACAATATTGACACAATGCAGGAAACAGATGAAAGGCAAATCAACCAGGGGCTTCGAGCTAGTTTAATTGAGCACACTCAACAGTATTATGGCTATTTAGACGAAGAACGAAAGCAAAGAGCAAAACGCGAAATGGGATGGCATTTGATGACAAAACGAATTGGAAGCCTTGGTAATTTTATTATATGTTTTACATTTTCATTTTTTTTTAATATATATTCAATTTTATATTTTAATTGCATTGTGTTGATGTTTCAGAGAATTGCTACTGATATCATGCAACAAAACAGTGCTCCTAATAAGAGAGGGCGAAAACGGAGAGGGAGTGGCCAGAGCAGTCAGGGCAGTGCTCCATAGTGTTATATTGCACTATTTTGTAATAATTTAGTTATGTCATTGTTTTTGTTGTTGGTTGTTGGTTGTTGTTATTTTTTAGGGTTTGAAATGTGTTTTTGAGAATCTTAACAGTTTAGGTATATGAATTATGTTGATTAAACAAAGGAGGCTATGTCCAATTTTTTTTATGCATTAAATTAATTATTACATTACGTTAATTTAAATTCAAGACATTACGTTAATTATTACTTAGAATCTATACATGCTTTTTATTATGTAGATTCCCAACGGATTTATTTCTATCCGTTGGGCCTTTGCATATATATTCAAAGTCATTTTCATTCCTCACTTCAGCTTCTCATTTTCATTCTCTAATCTTTCTCAACTTCAACTACCAATATGGGCGGATCAAATATTGTCCACATTTCTACACTTGAGATTTGTCAGTGGTGTAAGGAAGTTGGTCATTACGCTACTTCATGTCCATACATTAACATCAAATGCCCAAACCCTAAATGCAACGGCATGATGATAGTGGTCATAACTATCAATGATGATGGAACATTGGAAGACAAACTTCTAAAGTGTGATGTTGATGATTGTCCCTCAAATATCAACATCTATCATTCAAAAAAGGTTGACATACCTGTATGTCATTTTTGCAAGGAAGCAGTAGATTTCTGCCCTAGGTGTGGCTTGTGCGATCAATGCAATCCTTCAATGTAATATTTGTATTTTGTTTAATTCCCTAGTGTATTGTCTTTAATTGTTTTGCATGTGTTTTTAAGTCCGTAGAATTTTATAAGATGTTTTGTGTTTTTATTTCAAATTAAGTTGTAATGTTTTTCATTTCTAGTTGAGTTGATTTGTTTTTAATTTCAACTTATAAACAAACACATTTTTTCAAGAAAATATACTTTCATTAAAACAAAATACAATTTTATTTAAAGAAAAACATACACGTAAACAATAAAAATAGATTACAACATAAATTTTAAATAAATTAGTACGCTAAAACATAATCTAATACCACCCAAATACATGTTCAGGCCCAACGGTACAAAAGCGACACGGTACAATTTTTGCAAATCTTCTCAAATCGTTCAGGCCCAACGGTACAAAAGCCCAACGGTATAATTTTTGTAAATCTTCTAAAATCATTCAGGCCCAACAGTGCAAAAGCCCAATGGTAATAAAGCCCAAAGGTACAAAATCGAACTGTTTGAATTTTTTAATAAAAAAAAACAAAAAAAATTTGGACGGCTAAAGTAGTCCCGTCCCACTCTTGGGACGGGTCAAGTTTTCCCGTGCACACCATTTCTATTTTCTTAACCAATTTGACTCCAGTTTTGACAATTCTTATAATAGAAACAATAATTTGACAACGCGTTGGTGATTAAAATTGTTATAAACATTGTCAACTATCACATTGAAAATCAAAAATAGCAACGCGTTGATGATGCTCTGAAGATGCTATTAATAGTGGCATACGCAAGAAGGTACTTTCCTACTTGTTCTCTCCTTGCTTCCGTTTTAAAGATGTTGTTGTTTGCCATGATATTGGTCATAGGATAAAAGAAGTGAGAGAGCGACTGGCTGTGATTGCCGATGAGAAGAATTGATACCATCTCATTGCAAGGCGAAGCCCGGACAAACCTCAACAACTAACTAGCTCCCTTATCAATGTACCAGAGGTATATGGTCGTGATCATGATAAAGCAGTTATAATGGGGATGTTGTTCAGTGATAGTAGTAGCCAAGTAATGTCAGTCGATGTCATCTCCATAGTTGGAACTGGGGGATTCGGCAAGACTACACTTGCGAAGCTAATTCTGAAGGAAGAGAAAGTGACGATAGCCTTCGAGAAGACGATGTGGGTGTGTGTCTCCGAGCCGTTTGATCTTACAAGGCTTGCCAAGGAGATTATTGAACAAGCTGGAAAAAGTATCCCAAATGTGGTTGGGTGGGATGCTCTTCATAAGCGTTTGTACGAGTCACTCAGAGGAAAGAGATTCTTTTAGTCCTAGACAATATTTGGACAGAAGATGCCAATGATTAATTAAAAATCAGATAATACCTCTCGAAAAGTTTAAACCTTCTGTCAACTATCGATGAAACTTGTCCAAGTGGGTTGGGGTTGATTGTTGAAACAAGATAACAAATCAAACTGTTAGTAACACTAATCAACTTAGTATATAGGCAACTCTCTCTCTCTCTCTCTCTCTCTCTCTCTCTCTCTCTCTCTCTCTCTTATGTATTTATTTTTTCCAATCGTTTAAAACCATCACTGCAAATCTGAAGTAAAACACTAAAAAACCAAATTCACAAATAATCATCAGGCGACTAAATTAGAGTTTGACTTCGTACAATAAAATACAATTTTAGAATCAAATTTGAAAAGATGAATGAATTTGATGAACTTACCAAAATATTCAGGCTTGAGATGTTCACGTTGTTTGGCTAAATCTATTCACTCAGTACACAAAAAAGAAAGAAAAAAAAAACAATTGAAGTAAAATTGAAATAAAGATGAAATAACTGAGACTGAAATGAAAGTGAAAAAAATACTTATAGAGTATGCCTTCACTTCAAAAACTTTTTGTTAATTTTTTTTTTAACAAAATACGGATCCCCTACAACCAAGACTGCTACCTTCGCTTGCCACAATTGTACTGTTGATTACTCGAATGAAAGTTATTTGATGCCCTCTTATGAACTGTTATCTTCTTATGAACTGCTTACTCACTGTTTCCACTCACTACGTATAATTGTGATCTGATTACTGTTTACTCAAACACTACTAGCTCGCACTGCTCACTCAAATAGCAGGCGTGCTTAGGACAAATTATGTCCCCAAGTACCGCATGACACGCATTACATCCAAGCGTGTCCGTGATAGTTTGTTAAAAACAAAGATGAAATGAGAAGATGAGGTTTTTTAAAAAGGAGAATATGAGTACCTACGATAAAACTTTTTGGCTTTGTTTTGAGATGAAAATAAGGAAAAACTTTTGATGGGTCGGTGGTGTAAATGTGGTGGTGGGATGATTGGAGGTGGTGGAAAGAGGGTTTGGATTAGAGAGGACGGTGGGCAATGGCTGTGTTTTCTCCTTGGTTCTTAATTTGGAAAGAGGGAAAATGAGGAAAAATAGAAAGCGCTGAAAATTGAGATTTTTGTTTTTGAGCGGGCTTAGAATTGGGCTACCCGGGAATAAAAGATAGCAGTTGGTCCAAAACGCAATCTATTATTCTATTTGTCCAAACGCAATTGATGTTGGTCAAGTTGAAAATATACATAGCACTAAATCAACAAAGCTATACCCAAAAAATTCATAGCGTTTTTTTATTAAAGGGTATTTAGCTTTTGGGCCACATTATAAATGGATAATTTGCAGTTGATCACCAATTGTTCGTTTATTAGTGATTGGGCCAAAATTGACGGTGATCCGTCCATATTTTAGAAATTAACATATTAAAGCCCAAAACAAAATTGAGATGTTAACATATTGTTCGTTTACACGTTTGCTGCACGTGATTGAAATGTTAAAGCCCAAAACAAAATTGAGATGTTAAAGCCCAACAATCTTAATGAGTGATGATGTCATATCATCTTCCTCACATCAGAGTAGGAACGAACAAAAATGGCCAGTTGCACGATGAGTGGGATAGTCGATTCCATATGGATAAGCGTCAGCACGAGCAGTTGTTAACAGATAGTTGTTGTTGCCACTATCCACAAGTGAATCGCCAAATATAAAAAATGCACACGCCTCTGCTTGAGGAGCAAAAATGCCCAACACTATAACTACACTTATTACCATGGAAGCAACAAAAGCCGAAGAGTTCTCCATAGTGTTTTCAAATGTCCAGAATAAACAGTGTTTAACACAGAAATCTCTTGAACTATCTGTGTTTCAACACACTCAACTTTGACAAGTACAGAATGATGGGTTTGTGTGCCATTATATAGTATTTTGGTTGTAAAAAAACACAATTGCAAGTTAATATTTCTTGGGGGTAGGTTAAGCAGTCCATGCGGAGGAAAGTTGAGTACAGTCTGGCTATCTGCCATCCCAAAAATCTTTTCCTTTAAAAGTGCAATTTTGCATTGATTTCCATATGGTTTAGGGGGGAACCATCTAGTTATGGTTACTGGTGACAACTTTATGTTGGGGTTTATACCAATACCAATCGATTCCCCCACTACACAGATAACTTATATTTGAACACAATTCAACTCTAGACAAATTCTAAATATCAACTACAACCTATACTAACATGCCCAACTCGCTAAACAACTATTAACAACAAATAATAATGTAAAGCAGAATTAAACACATACCACAACACAAAGATATACCGTGGTTCGGCCAATGGTGTCTACTTCCAACAAAGCTAATTCTTTATAAAGTGGTAAGGAAGATTACAATCTCTCCTTTCAGTCTCTCACCTTACTAGATCACTCTTATCTCTTTACAGGGTTGTCTCTCTATAAAGGTTGTCTCTCAATCTTGATATCTTTCAAGATTAGGTTTCTCTCTTTGTTCTTGTGTATTTTCGTGTCTCTTTTGGGTGTTAGGTTTTGCCAAAAACTCTAACTCTTATTGCAAACTCGCGGTCCACAAAATTAGACTTCTTCTGAAAATAGACTTGAGCGCGGGGTGCGCCTCGAGCAAGCATAAGTCGAGCGCAGGGTGAGCTCACTCTACTGGAAGTCCATCAAGGCACGAGCGCAGGTCGTGCTACGAGCAAGCCAAAACCGAGCGCAGGGTGTGCTCAAGCTTTCCCGCGCAGGCTGAAATTCTTTCCTCCTCATGTGAGGGATAAAGCCAACAATCTCCCCCTCCCGAACAGTGAGGGGGCTTCGTCCATGCAATTTCCAAATCAACAGGAGGAGTGTACTGCCATTCTGGCAATAGCACAACAAACATCAAACTTACCTTTCAATAAGACTTTGGTCATCATATCCAACCCGTTCTTGTCAGTATGGATCTTCTCGATACACAAATGCTTGTCTTCGAGTACTTCTCTAATCCAATGATAACGCACGTGTATGTGCTTAGATCTAGAATGAAAACTCGGAATCTTGCTCAAATGGATGGTGCTCTGACTGTCATATAGAACTACAAACTGTTTCTGCTTTAGCCCTAGTTCGTCGAAGAACCTCTTCATCCATAGCAACTCTTTGCAACACTCAGTGGCTGCAATATACTCGGCTTCTGTAGTGGAGAGGGCAACACACTTTTGCAATTTTGATTGCCAAGAAACTACTCCCCCTGCAAAAGTAACCAGATAACCGGAGGTGGACTTCATCGAATCAACATCACCTGCCATGTCTGCATCAGTATAGCCTTCAAGTAAAGGCTTACTTCCACCAAAGCACAAACACAATTTGGAAGTGCCTTTGAGATATCTCAATATCCACTTGACACCTTCCCAATGCTCCTTCCCCGAATTTGACAGAAAACGACTTACAACGCCCAAAGCAATATCCGGTCTTGTACACACTATTGCGTATATCAAGCTGCCCACTGTGGATGCATAAGGAATCTTTTCCATCTGACTCTGCTCATGCTCACCCTTTGGACACATCTCTTTGGTCATGTGGAACTGGCCACCAAGCGGACAACTGACTAGCTTCGCTTGATCCATGTTGAATCTCTTCAACACCTTCTCAATGTAGCTTTCTTGAGAAAGCCACAACTTCCCACTCTTTCTGTCACGACTGATCTGCATCCCAAGTATCTGCTTTGCTTGTCCTTCATCTCAAAGGACTTACTCAAGTCTTTCTTTAGCTTGGATATCTTGTTGATGTTTGGGCCAACTATCAACATATCATCCACATAAAGCAATAGCACTATGAAATCCCCATCTGGAAATCTCTTAACAAACACACAATGATCGGAAGCAAACTTCTTGTATCCTTGTTTCATCATAAAGGAATCAAACTTTATGTACCACTGTCTCGGTGCTTGCTTCAACCCATATAAGCTTTTTATCAGCTTACATACTAGGTGCTCCTTGCCTTTGACCTCAAACCCCTCTGGTTAGTCCATGTAGACATCTTCTTTAAGGTCTCCATGAAGAAAAGTTGTCTTAACATCTAGCTGCTCAACCTCTAGGTTCATACTTGCGGTCATACCTAATACCACCCGGATAGAAGTCATCTTTCCTACAGGAGAGAAAATCTCATCAAAGTCAATCCCTTTTCTTTTATCAAATCCCTTCACAATAAGGCGAGCTTTGTGCCTTGGGTGAGGATTGTTCTCCTCAAGCTTGACTTTGTATATCCACTTATTCTTGAGAATTTTTCATCCTTGCGGTTTCTCAACTAACTCATAAGTGTGATTCTTATGCAAATAATCCATCTCGTCATGCATGGCCTTCAACCACTTTTCTTTGTCTGTACCTTCAAGTTCCTCTTGATAGTACATAGGTTCTCCACCATCCGATAGTAGCACGTACGTATGTGGTGGATACCTGGTTGAAGCTAGTCTCTCTCTGTTTGACCTCCTGGCCCTATCTACTGGTGCCTCAGGAGGATGCACTTCTGCTTGCTCTGGTGGTGGTTCATTCATCTCATCTGCATCTTCTATACCAATAGGTTCTATCCCATTATGAGCAATAGGATTCTCATCATGAGCTTCAAGCCCATGGTTCTCTCCATTCTTAATGCCTTCTGCACGTTCCACAGTAGGAACTTCTGGTTCTGAATCAACAAGATCATTGGTGAAAGCTTGTAGCTTCTCACCCTTCTCAAAGTCTGCTAAAGTCTTCCAGGAACACAACATCTCGACTTCGGATTACCTTCTTGTTTATCAGATCATAGAGTTTGCAACCAAACTTTTCCTCTCCATAACCCAAAAAAATGCACTACTTAGCTTTGTCATCAAGCTTGGATCTCTCATCCTTCGAAATATGCACAAATGCCCTACACCCAAATACCCTCAAGTATCCATAATCAACATCTATGCCTGACCATACTCTCTCTGGATAGTCACTATTCAGAGGCTTCGACGGCGATAGGCTGATCACATGCACGGTTGTACGCATTGCTTCTACCCAGTAGGTTCTAGGTAGCTTAGAGTGAGACAGCATGCATCTCATCCTCTCTACAATGGTACGGTTTATTCTCTCTGCTATTCCATTCTATTGTGGTGTCTTGGGAACGGTCTGCTCATGACGAATCCCATGACTCTAGCAATACTCTTCAAACGGCCCAATGTACTCACCCCATTATCTGAGCGAATACACTTCAACAACTTCCCAGTCTCTCTTTCCACCATGCTGTGGAATTTCTCAAACACGCCAAGTACTTCATCCTTGGTCTTCAGACTATAAGCCCATATCTTTCTTGACGCATCATCAATGAAGGTCACGAAGTATGAAGCTCCCCCATGGGACTTCACTTTTTTAGGACCACATAAGTCTGTGTGCACTAGTTTAAGGACATTGTCCTTCTTGTGAGACAGGAATCTTTGGAAAGACACCCTGTGTTGCTTTCCTACCAAACAGTGAGTACATGTATTTAAATGTGTACCTTTGATGTCTGGCAAGGCTTTTTGCTTAGCAAGAACTTCCATCCCTTTTATGCCTATATGACACAGTCTCTTGTGCCACAGTTCAGAGGAAGCTTCTTCTTCGGCCGCATTCACTTCTGCTTTTACATAAACTAGCCTGTGTTTTGTAAAGAGAGCAAGTTTTCTTTCCTCTGGCTGCTATAATGGAACATTTGCTCAGTTTCCATACCCCGTTACCAAACGAGTTTACAAAGCCATCGTCATCTAATTTTCCAGCCGAAATTAGGCTTAGCCGAATGTTAGGGACATATCTTACATCCTTGAGTGTCAAGGTGTAGCCGATATTGGTTTCTACATGAACATCTATAATGCCTATAATCTTCGAGACGCCATTGTTACCCATCCTCACTTCACCATATTCACCACAGCTGTAGGTAGTGAAGAATCCCCTGTGCGGTGTGACGTGATAAGATGCTCCTGTATCTATCACCCACTCTGTATCCTGACATGAGGTACTAAAACAGCACACACCACAATCTGATACAATTCCCACTAGATCGTCGACTAGTGCAGTAGTATCTCTGCATGTGTTTCCGTTCCTTTATACCATGTCTTCATGTACACAGTTATTCTTCTCATCCCTCTTCAGTGTTCTACACTCATATCTGAAGTGGCCCTTGGTGGCACAATAGTAACATTGCCTCTCTGCCTTAGGAGTTCTAGCTTCACCCTTAGATTTGCTTATGTCATCACCTATAGAACGAGATGGTTTTTTGTATCTATCTCTCCCCCGTTTCTCTGTGACAAGGATCTCTAAGCGAGAGGAGCTGCCTTTTGAACTCCTTCTAGTCTCCTCATTTAACAAAGATGTGGTAGCCATCTCCATGGTAACTATTCTATCCTTGGCTGCTCCGTGTAGAGAGACTGCTAATGTTTCCCAACTTTCGGGTAGAGAGCCTAATAGAAACAAAGCCTCAACTTCGTCTCCTAAATCAATCTTCATCAAATGCATCTGATTGATGGTATTCTTTAATTCGTTAAGATGCTCAGACATTGAAGAACCTTCTTGGTACTTCGTGTCCGCAAACTTCTTAACGACCAACACTTTGTTTCCGCCCGACTTCCTCTCATAAAGGTCTTCGAGTTTCTTCCACAAGCTGAAGGATGTAGTCTCTTGGGACACATGGTGAAAGACACTGTCGTCAATCCACTGTCGAATGTATCCACTCGCTTTTACGTTTTTTCCACTCAAATTTCATCAGTCTTTTCTGGTTTTACTCCATCATTCTCAATGGGTAGTGCCAAGTCCTTGTAGTATAGCAAGTCTTCCATCTTGGCTTTCCAGATGGTGTAGTTCTTCCTATTCATACTCGTCATGCAAGTGTTCACGGACTTGTCCATCTCTACAAGTTATTTAAACTCAAATATTCTCTTAGGAATTTTGTCAAACACCTTCCGATCAAGATTTGGATAACACCCTAGGTTAATCTAACCAAGGCTCTGATACCACTTGTTGGGATTTATACCAATACTAATTGATTTCCCCACTACACAGATAACTTGTTTTTTAACACAATTCAACTCCAGACAAATTCTAAATATCAACTACAACCTATACTAACATGCCCAACTCGCTAAATAACTATTAACAACAAATAATAATGTAAAGTAGAATTAAACACATACCACAACACAAAGATATACCGTGGTTCGGCCAATGGTGCCTACTTCCACAAGAGCTAGTTCTTTATAAAGTGGGAATGAAGATTACAATCTCTCTTTTCAGTCTCTCATCTTACTAGATCACTCTTATCTCTTTACAGGGTTGTCTCTCTGTAAAGGTTGTCTCTCAATCTTGATATCTTTCAAGATTGGGTTTCTCTCTTTGTTCTTGTGTATTTTCATGTCTCTTCTGGGTGTTAGGTTTTGCCAAAAACTCTAACTTTTATTACAAACTCGTGGACCACAAAATTAGATTTCTTCTGAAAATAGACTCGAGCGCGGGGTGCGCCTCTAGCAAGCACAAGTTGAGCGCAGGGTGTGCTCACTCTACTGGAAGTCCATCAAGGCACGAGCGCAGGTCGCGCTCCGAGCAAGGCAAAACCGAGCGCAGGGTGCGCCCAAGCTTTCCCGCACAGGCTGAAATTCTTTCCTCCTCATATGAGGGATAAAGCCAACACTTTAGTTGCAAAATTATTTTACTAACTGAAACCTAAAAGCTTAATATACTCCTTGAAACATTTCCAGGAGTCGCTTCTCCAAATTATATGATATTATCAATAGGGCTAGCATAGAAACATTTTCAAATAAATTAGGAACTCATATTTTCAACTTAATATAATTCTTGAGATTCTAATTACGATTATTTTGAAATAATTGATTATGATTGCATTAGACATTGTTTACTAGGTTTCTAACTGAGGGTACTCAACTTTAATAATTCGCTTTATAATGATTTATTCTCATCTTTTCAAGTTATAACACTGACACAAGTCCTTCATGTTTTCCTCCACACACTTTTTTAGGTCTTCATATTTACCAAAATTTGAAGTCAAATCTGCAGTGGCATTTTATGATTGAAGATAATGGTGGAGGAAAATTTGGCAATGGAGGAAGTTTTAGTGGTAGTGCAGGAGGAAAAGTAAGCGGTGGTGGTTTCATTAATAGTGGAGTCACTGGTGGCACTCAAGGTGGTTCTACCGGTATAGTAGTGGTAATGTTGGTGGTGGTTTCGGTGGTCATGGTGGTTTTGGTGGTGGTCAAGGTACTGCTGAAGATGGTGCTGGTGGTAGTGCTAATGGTGGAGGGTGTTTCAGTCATTATACAAAATTTGTTTATTTGACCAACGGTGAAATCACAGTCAATACAAAGTCAACGCAGTCAACCATCAATTTTGGCCCAATCGCTAATAAACTAACAATTAGTGACCAATTGCAAATTATCCATTTATAATGTGGCCCAAAAGCTAAATACCTCTTTTATTAATGCCCCTATTGAATAGATGCTATCTTTTTGTATTTATGTAGTAGTGAATCTCAGGTACAATAGCCGAGTTGCCGTGTTGTTGATGTCAGAAATGTGGATACAAAAATCATGCTATCCTACCTACATTAATATCCATTCTCCCAGGATGCTCATAGTGAGCCACGTCAGCAAAATTTTCAAAAAAGTCCTCACTTAACAAATAATTAGTTGGTTGATTACCAAGTTAACCTTATTATGGGTGTGTATAGTAATTTATAAAAGAACCTTTTGGTCTTTTCAATTGTGTCTAAAATGAAAAAGTAAACACACACATGATTTTCCTATTCCCCGTTAGAAATACAAAACCCAATAAACACAATAAAAACGATGAATGCAAAAGTACATCTTCCCTCTTCATCCTCACTGAATTGATGATGATTGCGTCTGTTGTTCTTAAATTGTGATGGCCTAACCAAAGGTTTGACCGGTTCACGTAAACCTTCTGAAAAACGAAATAAACTTATTAATCTTATATCAAATAGGATCGAGTGATGGAGTCAGTGCTCCACTACCTCCTAGTGGCTGTGATAGCCTCTGCATCATCCTCAAGAAAAAAATTGTCAACTACTATCACTCTCCCTAAAAAAAAAAGGTTTTAATTCCAATTGCATATGACACAGAGGAAATGGAAGCAGTTATCTTAATTGACGTCATGTGTCGAGCTAGCGCACATGTAGTCGTCGCGTCTGTTGAGCTGCAGCTATAAATAGAAGCTTCTTTTGGGACTAAAATTGTAGCTGACACCTGCATTTCTACTTGCTCGGACCAACTCTTCGATCTCATTGCATTACCAGTTAGTACTCATTTTATATATACTAGTAAACAGGCACGTGTGTTGCACGTGCTAGGAATGAAAATTGGGGCGGAAAAAATGAAAGGAAAGAATTATGTAAAATGGAAAATATTACATATTAAATTTGTCTGAATGGATTATGTAAAATGTTTTATATTCAAAAAACTTCAATAAGAAGAAAAAAAAACACTTGAATACGTTAGTTTTATTCTTTGTTTGATACGATTTTTGCTGCTCTGCCATGTTGCGAATAAATATATTTGAAGAGATATTTAACCGCTTGTAATTTAGTTAGTATGTAATTAGTATTGTATATGTCACAAACTAATTTACCTAAAAAATAGATATTATGTTGAGGAAGTTTACCTTTGTGCTGCTAGTTGTGTAATTCTCTTGTCGAGCATTTATATATGATGGAGGAACATTGTTGGATTCATATGAGTGTACTACCTGTAAGATATAAGAATACTACATCATGTTGTGCAACATAATGTGTATTCTAAACTGAAGATTAAAATATCTAAAAAAAATACAAGAAGAATAACCTTTTTCTTCTTATTGTCTTCAAAATGATCTAGCGAATCCATTAGCAATTGGTTTTTTGTCGTTGAATATTTTGGTCAGTTTAAATAAGTAGGTAGGTTGGACAGAGAAAGAAATTGTTGCTGGCTAAACAAAGCCATTTTTTTAAAAAAAATTAGAAACGTTCACATTTAAGTCGGATATAATATGTGGACTGAATTGAATGTGTAAATAATAGCTTTCGGTAAGATGGCTATGTGGCAAGATTACAATTTAAAAGCTTTTAATATAATGTGGATCCATTTCATGTGTGGGGAGATTGAATTATTCAAATGATGGAGGGTTGAATTTTTTCAATCCATTTGTATGGAGGTGACAGAAGGAAGAAATTATGAATTCTAGCTGCATCGCTGAATTACATCTAGAGTAAGCGACATATCACTAGGACTAATTCCAAATATTTCCAGTTAGTACTCAATATCTGTATCAACAGCAGTAGTTTCAAAATCAACTTTAGCAGTACTGCCAAGTTGGCACCTGTTGTGGACTGTCATTTGGTGGTGACGTTGTGAATTGGTTGGCGACATGGCATTGTACTTGGTAGTGGTGGCTTGGTTTTCTGAGGAGCATTGTGTATTGATTGCATTGGATGAATGGTCGTTTTATGCAGCATTGATTTCAGATATTGAGTACTAACTAACCTACGAACAATCTCTTGACATGGGCTTACAGTAGCATGGACAATGGAAAGGATGCAGAGAATTATATAAATATTGAGCCAAATGGTAGTCTCGTTGAACATTTTCATCAAGAGAATGGAGGCCAAATATTAACTTTTCCATTAACATTACCATTACGTTGTTCCCTACTTGGTAATTGTTTGGTTTCATGCCATTTATGAGTACCTAATCCTTCATTCCTGAAACTTTTTAATTTTTCTTAGCCATTTTGCTTTGAGCTACCAAGACGGGCAGAAACAGCACACAAAAGTCAGTAGAACTTCCGAAGATCGTATCTTTTGACTCAAGCCTCATAATTGGACGTATCTTATGTCAAAACGACCAACTCGGAAAGAGCTTTCCAATGGTCCAAACTTTGACCCAATAAGAGGAGCAAAAGTGGACGAAAAGCCTATTGAAGTCAAAGTTATCTGAAAATAGGCATGTGGACTGAAGAAATTGGGCTTTGGGCTCGATTTTCCAGCCCAAAACATGGACCCTCAGCCCATGCACGAAAATGTGGATCTGGTCTCCTCCATTTCCACACACAAAACTTAGCTCTTAAAAATGATTTAGGCTAGGTTAGAAGGTAGCCATTAGAGTAGCCATTAAAAAGCTTAGTTCTAGATCTAGTTTTTGGATTTAATGAATTAGTTTCCATTCCATTAATTAGTTTCATTCCTTGTTTTAGATTAGTTATTTGAATCATTGAATATCATTCATTAGATAAATAAAATAGTTAGTTCTTGTTAAATTTGATCTTGTTATTTAATGATTGTTTAGATTAATTTTGATTATTGTTATTTAATGATTTCTTACTTGCTAAATTAGATTTCAATTATTGTTTGGTTAAATTTAATAAAGTTAGAATTTTTATATTATGTCTTATTCAATTTCATTTGAAAATGATAGTTTGATGAATCGAGGCTAAACCTCCATTAGAGGGGTTTGATGAAACCTTCATGAAAACTTAATTTTGTTAGCTTAGAATCGTTGTAAGAGTCTATTCCACTCTAGAAGGACGTTGATTCGCCATGAGAATGGGTTGACGTCCTCACATGCTAGTTATGAATTGGTAGAGATGCCATGTATAATTAGGGATTAGAACGACCAATTCTTACCGTAAGAACATAAGAATTGGATTACAACAATCTATGCTAGTTTCTTAAGTTGGATTCAAGGTGGATTCAATTCCCCCCTAATTCTTATTCTAGATTCAACCTTAGTATTCCATAGCATTTCGTAGTATAATTCGTAATTATCTCATTGACTTTGGTAGGATTGATAGTCATAGGAAACTTGAATGCTAAAGAACTAGGAGTGGAACGAATCTTCTATTCCATCTCTACTTCAATAGTATCGAGAGTAGAAATCTTTGATAAGTCTAGTATAAGTTCAGTTTTAGTTTTACTTGCGTTTAGAGTTTATCGCTTTATTCATTAGTAAAACTATCAATTTTACTATTATCAATGGTCGTATAAATCTGTGTCTGTATGTGGCCTTTGGCCTGAAACAATAGAGCCGGTTTCCTGGGATAACATGGGCAGTTCGTCTTTCTTTATGTTTGGGACAACAATGAACTACTTGGCTTCCTTGAATGTATTGGGGAGTTCAAGTAGTGATGACTAAGGGCAACTGGGCTGGATTTCCTGAGTAGACTCAGCAGCTCGGTTAGTCGGTGAATTGAGGCTGAACTATAGTCATCAGTTGCTCATTTGCGTGTATGGGAAGCGTGCTACTAACTTTGTTCAATTATCTTTGCGTAATATATGTCTGATTGCATTGTGTGAACATGTGGCGGTTGTTGCGATTGGTTGTGAGAGTGATGTAGGTTACTTGACATGTGCATTTGTTGATCTGTCCTGCTTGTTATTTGATTTAAGCGTTGTAGAATGCATTTATCTTGAGGACGCTTGGAGCGTTCTATAAGCTGTAGTCACTTGAGCTATAGTGCGTGCTTGGCACGTGTATGAATATGAGCGGTCGGGAGATATGAAATGATAGCTGCCAGGTGGCCTGCCGTTTGGCGTCTCGATGCCATTATGACTTGCCTTGGGAAGAGACGTTTCTTGGGCATAAATAGAACTGTTTTGAGAATCTGAAAAGTATTTTCTTGTCTCTTTCCTCAAGTTGCTCTGCTCTCTTAGACGGTGTTGGCTTTCTTTCCTCTACTGATCATCTCAGGTACGTGTTTGTGTTGCTTGGTTCGTTGTTTGTCCTAGTAAACTTTGTTTCCATAGTGGCTTGCTGATGTTTGAATGTGTTTGTAGGTTTGAAAATGGCTAGACGTAGTGCCAAGAGTGCTAGTGGTAGTGAGGGGGTGAGGGAAACTTCTCCCCTCGTGATGGAGGAGATGGCATTCCTGCCTCACCCTCTTGGGAACCACGGTAAGCGTAAAGCTGATGATTCTGACTAGGAAAGGCAAGCGTGTGAAGGTGGCTGGAGGTGGGCGACCTGTGGGGGTCATGTTCAGGTCTCCGAGTCGCGGAGGGGGCGACGATCTGGAGCAAGATCGCCATGTTGCGTCTGGCAGCTCGTCCCTACGTCGTGGTGATGTGGGGAGTGACTTCTACTACGTTGGTCGTACGGGGAAGAAGCGCATGGTGAAGCGTTCTGATTGTAGCTTCCACTCGGCCTCTATAGCGAGCTGCCTCCTGGAAGGGATAGTGCTCGATGGTGATAAAGCCGAGCTGGAGAGTGAAAGTTTGGAGACGACCCTGAAGACCACCGACGCGGCTTGTTGTTTGGTAAGTTTTCTATTTGCACCTTTTATTGTGGCTTGAATGAGGACGGTTAAACATTAACATCCTTCGTGCAGTTTTTGGCAGGGTATGATAGGTTGAAGCGTACTATTCAGCGTCTTGGTAGTAGCGATGGTGGCGTGGCTGAGCTGGCTAGGATGCGTGCTGCTTGGGAAGTCGATAAAAAGAAGCTGACATCCTTAAGGAACAAGCATCATGAGACACTGAAGGAGAAGACTGTACTGGTGAACTCAATGATGGACCTGCAAAAGCAGCTGGCGTCCGTGACTGAGTATGTCAAGCAGTGTCAAATGGTGGCTCGTAAGGCGCAAAAAGAGTATGATCGAACTTGTGAAGATCACTCTGTGTTGGCGGAGTTGTACATGGAGCTACTGGAAAAACATGACCAGGAAGCTGAAGACGCCGCCGCCCTTGTTGTTGCCCGTGGTGCGAGTCATCTCCCCTCTACCAGTGTCGCACCAAGGGATAAGCATGTTGTTGCGGATGCATGACGCTGATTTTCTGAACTTCTCTCTGTAAGCGTTGAAAATGATTGTTTTGTTTGCATGTGTTATAATTTTGCCTCTCTGTACGAGAGTTAACAATAGAGCTGGTTTCTCAGGCTTGCCTAAGTAGTTTGCCTTTAGGTTCAGATACTTGACGAGCTGGTTTCCATGAAAGTGGCAGCTCGATGTTTTTCAACACTTGTAAGACCTACCGATCTGGATTTCTTGGGTAAACCGAGCAGATCGGTGAATGAGTGAACTAGTTTCCGGGCTTTGGGCTGGCAGTTCTTTTGACGAATATATATGGAATACATGTTTTTGCTTATGCTTGATTTCTTGTAGCTAGTGTTTCGTTTATGATACTTGTTGTATATAGTGGCTATGGAGCCTAAGATTTAGTTTAAGAAAGCGTTATGCTTGTTAAGTATTGCTCAAGAGAACTATCTCACTAAGCTGAACCTAGAAGTATAGGTCCTCGACTAGTGAGAATTAGGGAGGCCATGAAGCATGTTAGCTCGAGAGAGCGTCTTGCTCGCGGAGAGCATATTTAAGTTGCGAAAGCGTATAGGTCACTGAGAATGTTTTGAGCCTGAAGAGTCGTACTGCTCACTGAAGGCGTAGTGCTCACTGAGAGCGTTCACACGGAGTTGATCCTAGAAGTATAGGTCCTCGACTTAGTAAGATTCGGAGAGGCTATGAGCCTGTAAGCTCCGGAGACGTTCTGCTTCTTCTTGGAAAGCATATTTAGCCTCTGAAGGCGTACTGCTCACTAAGAGCGTTCTCACAGAGTTGATCCTAGAAGTATAGATCCTCAACTTAGCGAGATTTGGAGAGGTTATGAGCCTGTAAGCTCCTGAGAGCATTTTGCTCGTGGAGAGCGTATTTAGCCTCTGAAGGCATACTGCTCACTGAGAGCGTTCTCACGGAGTTGATCCTAGAAGTATATGTCCTCAACTTAGCGAGATTTGGAGAGGCTATGAGCCTGTAAGCTCCAGAGAGCGTTCTGCTCGTGGAGAGCATATTTAGCCTCGAAGGCGTACTGCTCACTGAGAGCTCTCACGGAGTTGATCCGAGAAGTATAGGTCATCAACTTAGCGAGATTTGGAGAGGCTATGAGCCTGTAAGCTCCTAAGAGCGTTCTGTTCGCGGAAAGCGTATTTCACTTTCTACCTTTCTTCGGCTGGGACTGTGGCATGTGGTGGGTGAACGTCCTATGGGGGACTGCTCTCTGTAGTTGCTTTGTTGGTCTGATGAGTAATAGGAGTTGCTGCAGGAACTGGAGTTTCTTCTGTGGGTACGGCAACAGGGTCGGAGATGACTTCTGTGGTCATAACAACAGAAGCTGGAGTACTTGTCTGAAGCTGTATTGGTTGAATGTGATCTGGAGGGGCGACCTCTGGGGTCTGAAAAGGTGGAGGGCTGACGGCGGGAGCGACCTCTGGGGTCCTGGCAATTGAATCTATAACTGCTTTAGCGACCTTCGGGGTCTGGATAGATGGATAGACCTTCTTGCTGGAACCCCCAGCTCCCTGAGTTGGTACGTTGCCTCTAACCTCAGCGACCAAGTCTTTGGCCATGGTGTAACCGAAGGGCTCGTTTCTTATGCTAATAGGGGGCTCGACTGTTTTACTCGCTGAGAGGATTTGATTACAATGATAGGCCTTAAGTTGGTTGCTTTGAAGCTCCATCATGCCCTTAGGGCCTGGAAAGCGAAGGACTTGATGTAGTGTTGACGGTACGGCCTGCATTTGATGAATCCAACGCCTTCCTAGGATGGCATTGTAAGACGACTTGATATCTAAGACGCTGAAACGCATATTGAAGCTGATTTGTCCTCTCGTGATCCCACTGATACTGGGAGTATAATATCACCGATGGGGTTGGCTCTGGAGCCATTGAACCCGTATAGAGGAGCAATCGGATCTATGAAGACTGACTTAGGGAAATTCATCTCCTGTACAGTGTGGTAGAACAAAATGTCACAGGAGCTTCCAGAGTCGATCAGAACACGCTTAAATGTCCAGTCACTGATTTTGACGTGGACTACAAGCGCGTCGTTATGCAGAAGACAAACTTTGCTGAGGTCGGCTGCGGTGAAAGTAATGTCTCCGGTGGTGCGACCTGAACTTCAGGGGGCCGGTGCTGCTTGTGAGGAGAAATGGTAAACTTCTTGAAGGGCACCCATGCGCCTTCTTTTCTCTCTGAACGAGCTGACCGAGTCGTCAGGGAAAGTGATCATAGAAATAGTTCTTTCATTGTCGCGATTTGATGAGTGCAGGCGGCGCTCGTGGCAAGAACGGTCTTTGGGACGTCCTCTGCTGCGAGATCGAGTCTGATCGTTGTGGTGATCAAGGCGGGGTGGAGTTCGGCTGCACAGCCTGCGAGCCATCAGTTTATGGCGCAGGTCGCCGTCAGGTATGTTGGTGTGCTGCTTGATGTGTCCAGCTTCGATGAGATCTTGAAGGTAATGTTTTAGCCCCCAGTATGCATCGGTCTCATGACATTTTGCTCGGTGAAAGGCGCAATAAGGCTTGTCAGGTCGATCTGCTGGTTGTCGTACATCAGGTTAGTTGTATGCAGCTCGCTTGATCTTTTCCAGTATGTAACTGGGAGATTGTGTGAGGACTGCGAACTCACAATCATTGTTCATTCGGTTTTCTGATTTCCGCTCTTACTGTTGCGGCTGTTGTCGGGGTCGCTTTTTTAAAGCTGAAGGATCATCGAAAATTGCTGCGACTTCTTCTTCTGGTAGGCCCTGGCGCCTCAGTCCTTCTTGTAGCTTAATGTACTTGTCCACGCGAGTGTATAGCTCGGACAGCATGTTGGGGATTTCCTTTATCAACGATCTGGCGAGTGTCGTGTTGCGCACACAACAGGCGTTGTAGAATGCCAAGGTGGCAAATGATTCTTTCAGGCCAGCTTCCATGCATAGTAGTTCTGCTTTGAATCGGCCTAGAAACTCCCGAATGGTTTCGTCTTCGCCCAGTGAGAGTTGGAACAGCGAATCGAGATCAGCTTTTTTACGTCGGTTGTGGACGTATTGACTAGCGAACAAGTCAGTGAGTTGCTCGAAGGTCTTTATTGAGTCAGACTCAAGTGAAAAGAACCAATCGAGTGCGCCATCTTTGAGACTGGTTGGAAACAGACGATAGTGAAGGTGGTCATACTCAAGTGCGATGTAGAGTGCCAGACTTTGAATGTAGCGAGCTACGTGCTGGCCAAGACATGCGCTGCCATCATACATCGGAAAACGTGGTTGTATGAAATCTGGAGGAGAAGCTCTGCTTAGTACTTCGGCAGTAAACGGAGACGTGCGGTATGTTTTAAGCATTTTTTGGACGATCTAGGTGGCGTTTTTCTTTACAGCACTCTGGTAGATCCGTTGTGACAACTCTTTAATCTGTTGATTAACTTCGTTGATGTCGTCCTCTGCTAGGAGAGGAGGTGGAGTTTGAGTGTTGACTTGTGCGCAAAGTAAAACGTTCTCCTGCCTGAGCAGGGTGATTTGTTCATTCATCGTTTCCAGCTGACCATCTAAACTCTAGATTTGAGCTTCGAGGCTTGCCATGCTTCGTGGGCTTGAGACTTTTGGTTTCTGGAGTTTAGATTTGTTAGGTGGTTTCTCAAGAAATCGAGCCCACAGACGGCGCCAATGTAAAGGTGCGTTTTAGTGCTTCCTTTACATACACAGGGAGGGGGAGAACGGATTAGATTATGGTTGAGACCGAGTTCATCGAGGAAGCTGAATCGCCCAATGATCTTCTCTCTCGATTTTGGGGAGAGAAGAATCAGGTCTGGCGTAGTTCATATGGAGAGTATTTATAGGTGATCCAAGTGTATCCTCACCCAACACATGTAAAGGATAACACATATGTAGGGTCAAGATTGTGGAGGCGTGTGAGAACTGTGTTTATAGGTCTGTTGTAATGATAGGGATTAGTAGCCTGGCTTAGTAGCTTGCAGCAGTGATTTGCGTATGTGTAGATTCCTTCATGATTGCTTCTAGAAGATAAGATGAATCACGCTATAGATCGGTCTGTACGATGATACGAA
The DNA here is from genome assembly GCF_015680905.1 of Coptis chinensis. Classification (NCBI taxonomy): domain Eukaryota; kingdom Viridiplantae; phylum Streptophyta; class Magnoliopsida; order Ranunculales; family Ranunculaceae; genus Coptis; species Coptis chinensis. Next base: position 92,618,520 of record NC_141458.1, on the reverse strand, counting down.
CTGTTATGGAGCGATCTCGTAGCGTGTTGATGCGAGCTGGTGACATAGGTTGGCGAGGTGTATCAGAGATCGGTGTGGTATTTCCACCATGCTGAGCACATGCTTGATATTCCTGAAGGAGAATATCACTCCCTTACAATGCATTTACAATAGCTGCACATATGATGAAGTTCACAGCTAATGATGAGAGAAGAAAACGCAAAGAAAACAGAAAGAGTGGAGACAAGTCTGGATTGAAGTTTCTCAAGTACAATCTTCATGAGCACTTAGTGAAGAAGAGGTTCTTACCTTCTAATGCCCATAGTAGTGAGAGTGAGGAAGAAAATACCAACGTGGATGAAGAAATGGAAGAACTAGATGGATGAACTGAATTGAGTTGGACGTAAGCTTTTGTTTGTTTTGCAGTGGAAGGAGAAAGATTGCGCCCATGTTGTAAGGGAGTAATATCCTCATTAAAGAATATTAAGCATGCGTTAAGCATAAGTAGAGATCGCTGCGCAACCAGGTATCGTCCTCCAAGATCGACTCGTGAGCAGCTCACTTTATGTAGGTGGTATACTCCAACTCGCTCAAGAACGTCCCAAGAAGACTGAACGACCTAGAGCAGAACGCTTCAAATAAAGACATTTTTCTTAATCCAAGGGTAATCATTACCAAATCCATATCTGTACTTCCAATTACCGGGAATTATGAACTACTACACCCACTCCCAATGATCACCGCCTTCCTACCATAACCAACCTAACACTCATTCGTAATCTCCACCCTACATATGTACAAGGGAGTACACGTGTCTCGAAGATCAACACTCTCTTGTGCCTATAAATACCACCTACATGAACTACATGAGACCTGATTCTTCTCTCCCCCCAGAATCAAGAGAAGATACGTAGGCAGCTCACTACTTAGCGAACTCGGTCTTTCCCAAATAATCCAAACCCTTTCTTCTTCCCCCCGTATATGTAAGGGAAAAACACCCCTTTACATTGGCGATGTCTGTGGTCTCGATTACTTGAGAAACCACCTTCACACAAATCAAAAACCAAAAAACCAAAAGTCTCAAACCGACGAAGCATGGCAAGCCTCGAAGCTCAAGTTCAAAGCCTCGCAAACCAGCTAGGTTTGACCAATGACAGCATTTCCTTGCTCCGGCAGGAAAATGCTGCTCTTCGTGCACAAGTAGACGCACAACAACAACTAGCTGGGAACGTTGCTGAGAACGGCATCAATGAAGTTAATCAGCAAATTAACGAACTATCGCAAAGAATCGGTCAAAGCGCAGTGAGAAAAGACGCAACCCAGATCGTCCAGAAAGTGCTCAAGACGTACCGTGCATCGCCATTCACCACGGAGGTACTAAATAAACCCTCTCCTCATGATTTCGTTCAGCCACGTTTTCCGATGTACGACGGCAACACATTCCCTGGGCAACATGTGGCTCGTTATATCCAAAGCTTGGCATTATATAGTGCACCAGAGTTCGATCATCTCCACTGTCGCTTGTTCCCTGCCAGTCTCAAAGATGGAGCACTCGATTGGTTCTTCTCACTCGAGCGGACTTCGATAAAGACCTTCGAAAGCAACTTACCGATTCATTTGCTAGCCAAGATGTGCATAACAGGCGAAAAGAAAGCTGATCTAGACTTCGGCTTTTTCCAGCTCTCACTTGGCGAAAGGCGAAACAATTCGTGAATTTTTAGGTCAGTTCAAAGCCGAACTACTGTGCATGGAAGCAGGATTGAAAGAGTCTTTCGCCACCTTGGCATTTTACAACGCTTGCTGTGTGCGCAACACGGCACTCGCCAGATCACTGATGAAAGAACATCCCGAGACTTTATCGAAGATGTACGCTCGAGTCGACAAGTATATAAAGTTGCAAGAAGGCCTAAAGCGTCAAGGCCTACCAAAAGAAGAAGAAGAGGTCGCAGCAATATCAGATGACCCCCCAGTCTCCAAAAAGCGCCCCCGACAACAAGAGAGGAAGCCGGGTAACAAAATGAATAACAACCGCGAGCTCACCGTCCTGACACGCTCGCCCAGTTACATCCTAGAAAAGATCAAGCGAGCTTCATATTTCCGACCTGATGTATGGCAACCAGTGGACCGACCTGACAAACCGTACTGCGCATTTCACCGAGCCAAATCTCACGAGACTGATGCATGCTGGGGGCTAAAGCACTACCTCCAAGATCTCATCGAAGCAGGGAATATCAAACAGTATACTAACATAGCCAACAGTGACTTATGCCATAAGCTCATGGCTCGCCGAGTGCGCAGTAGATCCCCACCTCGCCAGACCCATCACAAGGTTCAAGCTCGTTCCCGCAGCAGAGGACGTCTCCGAGACCGTGACCATTCTCGCCATGAACGCCGACAGCACTCATCAGATCGCGACAACGCCAGAACTATTTATATGATCACTTTCCCAGATGATTCTGTGACATCTTCCAGAGAGAAACGCAGGCGTGTCGGCGCCCTTCAAGAAGTTTATCATTTTTCTTCACATGCGTCACACGCTCCGTGAAGTTCAGGTTGCAACATAGGGGGTATTACGTTTACCGAGGCCGACCTCAACAAGGTTTGCCTCCCACACAACGATGCACTTGTTGTCCATGTCAAGATCAGCGACTAGACAGTCAAATGCGTCCTAATAGACCTGGGCAGTTCGTGCGACATCATGTTCTATCATACAATTCAAGAAATGAACTTACCTAAGTCAGTCTTTATAGATCCGATCGCTCCTCTTTATGGGTTTAATGGCTCCAGGGCCGACCCAATCGGCGATATCATACTCCCAGTTTCAGTGGGATCTAGAGAGGACAAAGTCAGCTTCAATACACGTTTCAGCGTTCTAGACATCAAGTCGTCTTATAATGCTATCCTAGGGCGGCGTTAGATTCACCAAATGCAAGCTATACCATCCACGCTGCATCAAGTTCTTCGCTTCCCAAGACCAAGAGGCATGATGGAGCTTCGAAGCAATCAACTTGAAGCTTATCATTGTAATCAAATCCTCTTTGCAAACAAGACCGCTGACCTGCATACTCATACAAGGAACGAGCCCACCAGTTATACAATGGCCAAAGACCTGGTTACTGAGGACAGAGCCAAAGCATCAAAGCAGCACGCTGGGGGCTCCAGCAAGAAGGTTCAGTCGTCTATTTCAACTCCAGAAGTTAATCCAGTCATTGTCGCTCCACCAGGTCGGATCCCAGAAGTTACATCAGTTGTTGTCAATCCAGCAGTCAAAACCCCGGAAGTCACATCCGCTGTTGTTGTTCCACCAGTCAGCACATCAGAAGTCACGCCGTCATGTTTTGCGCAACAAATATCAATTCCGAAGGTCACTTCAAAATTTGTTGTCATAACCACAGAGGCCATTCCAGCCCCTGTTGTCGTCGCCACAGATATCGCCCCAGCTCATGCGACCAATTCCACTCTCCCTCAGATCGATAAAGTATCCCCATCTAAGGAAGCATCAGTACCAAAGACAACATCTCAACAGGTAGACAAAGTGCAAGTGAACCTAGGAACCGAAGATGATCCCAAGTTCGTATATGTAGGGGCTAACCTTGACCCCACACTCAAGGCCCAGCTTATAAACTTTTTGGCCATGAATAAAGATGTTTTCGCTTGGTCGTATGTCGATGTGCCTAGAATAGATCCTAATGTTGCGTGTCATAGACTAAACGTGAACCCTAATGCCAGATCAGTTCGCCAACGACCTAAACGACTCTCCCTGCGATTCCAGAAAGCCATCAATGATGAAGTCGAAAAACTTAAGCAAGTCGGGTTCATCAGAAAAGTAGACTATCCAGACTGGATCACTAACATCATCGCAGTTCCAAAAGAAACGGCGACAGATTAGTTCTTTGACTTCGACTTCCGCGACGTTAATCAGGAAACGCCAAAGGATAGCTTCCCCCTACATCGCATAGACCGACTTGTTGATGTGTGGCCATGAGCTCCTCTCTTTCATGGACGCATACAGTGGATACAATGGATACAACCAAATCCCACTCACTGAAGAAAATCAAGAAAAAACATCATTCATCACAGAACAAGGAATCTATTGTTACAACGTCCTCCCCTTCGGACTTAAGAATGCTAGTGCAACGTATCAACGTCTCATCACCGACATGTTCCAGGACATGTTAGGTGACACCATGGAGTCTACATTGGCGACATGGTCGTCAAAGCAAGAAAGCGAAGACCACCTCACTCATCTCGAAAAGCGTTCTCGAGGTTGTCGCCCGAACTTCGAATGAAGCTTAATCCTGAGAAGTGTCTCTTTAGAGCGTCCTCCAGGAAGTTCCTTAGATACCAAGTATCACAAAGAGGGATCGAAGCTAATCCAGACCAAATCCGAGCATTCTTGGACATACCTGATCCCCAGACAAAGAAGCAAATTCAGAAGTTGTCTGGAATGGTCGCGGCACTCAACCGATTTATATCAAGGGCATCAGACAAGTGCCGACCTTTCTTGCAACTTCTTAAAAAGGGTGAGCAGTTTTCGTGGAACGATCAATGCCACCAAGCGTTCTCCACCCTCAAAGAGTACCTGACTACCCCGTCCCGCCAAACCTAAGGATGGCGAAACGCTAGCTAGGGCTATATTTGGCGGTATCAGACTTTGCCATTAGCTCAGTTCTTTTCAAAGAAGAAAACAACTCTGAGAAACTGATCTACTTTACAAGTAAAACGCTCACTCCAGCTGAGAAGAATTATTCGTACATTGAAAAAGCAGTACTCGCATTGTTATACTCGGTAAGAAAATTCAGGCCCTACTTTCAAGCACATCCAATCAAGATTCTCACCGACCTACCTTTGAAGAAAATTCTTCACAAAGAAAACAAGACAACTCGTATGGCAGTATAGGCCGAAGAGCTTGGAGAACACCACATGAAGTTCGGCCCCTCGCGACTTCACGTAGTAAAGGCGGTGGTCATGGCCGATTTCCTAGCAGATTTCCCCAATGACCCAAATTGGGAACCAGAAGCAGAGGTCGTTACCCACAAAGGAAGCCACCAAATCAATATGGTCTCTTTTTGTCGACGGTTCTAGTAACCCTGGGGGAAGTGGGGTCGGAGTCGTCTTAGCATCCCCAGATGGAACCATGGTCGAGAAATCAGTTTGCATTGACTTCGCGACCTCTAACAATGAAGCCGAGTATGAAGCATTAATTATGGGACTTCGCATGGCGATGCAGCTCGGTGTAAAAGAGCTTCAGGTCTTTAGTGACTCGCAACTGGTTGTTCGCCAGATTGCAAAAGAGTACACTACCCATGAAGGTAACCTCGCTAAATACCTTCAAGTCGTTAATCAGTTACTTCCCTTTTTCAAAAAAGTCACGATACACCACTTCCTGCGTGACGAGAACCGTCACGCAGACAGTTTAGCTTATTTGGTCACTCAAACACCGAGCTGCGCCCCTAGACAATTACTCATTGAAGTAGTTGACCGACCTGCTTATCAAGTAGACCATGTATTAGAAATCAACGACCTATGCCCGCTCTCTGCCAATCAGATGAGCCAAACATGGATGCAGCCCATCATTGAATACATCCAACACGGCAAGCTCCCAGACGAGCGTACCAAGGCTAGGAAAATCCCATATCAAGCGCGCCATTACTGCGTGCTCAATAACAAGTTGTTCAGAAAGTCCACTGGCGGCCCTCATTTGAGGTGCGTAAGCCTAGAACAAGGCTAACTGATTTTCGCTGAGATTCATGAAAGAGAGTGTGGAAACCATGCGGGAGGTCGCTCTTTGGCTCACAAAGTGATCTCCCAGGGATACTTTTGGCCTCGCATGCAAATCGACGCCAAAGCATATGTACTCAAAGTCGCCAAATGCCGACATCTTTGGCCACAACATCATACAACCAGCTCGTGAGTTGATTAGCATTGCGAGCCCTTGGCCATTTCATATGTGGGGCATGGACATCATGGGACCATTCATCCCACAGAAAAGTACTAGATTCTGCTTTGTCTTAGCTGCAACTAACTATTTCACTAAATGGGTCGAAGCTATTCCACTCGCAAATGTCAAAGAGTCACATGTCAGAAACGTCATCTGGACTCATATCATCACCAGATTTGGTTTGCCGCACACACTGGTGATGGACAATGGCTCACAGTTCAAGGGCAAAATGGTCAAAGAATTTCTGGCCAAGTGGAAGATAGTTCATGCATTTTCCACTCCCCAGTACGCACAAAGTAATAGTCAAGCTGAGACTAACAACAAAGCAATCTTAGAAAATTTGAAGAAAAAGATTGAGAAGACCAAAAGCCAATGGCCAAATCAGCTAGAAAACATTTTGTGGGCTCACCGCACCACAGCTCACGCAAGTACTGGCGAATTGCCATTCTCCTTGTGTTATGGCACAGAAGCCGTTATTCTAACCGAGCTGACAGTCACTACTACTCGGTCAGAACTTGTCAAGTCTAGAGACAACGATTCGGTCTTAGCACGAGAGGTCGATCTGCTGGAAGAACGGCGCGACCTAGCCGCCATCAGAGTAGCATCCTATCAGCAAATTCTGAAAAAGTGCTACAACAAGCGAGTGCGTCCTCGATCTTTTCAACCCGGCGATCTAGTTTTGAAAAATACTCTGGATGACTCCAAATTAGCATCAACTAAGGAAGGTCCATACATAGTGGAACACGTTGTAGGCAACAGAGCATACTGGATCAAAACTCAAGAAGGGAAATTATTACCACGACCTTGGAACACTTATTTGTTGAAGAAGTTTTATCAATAAAATTACATTGTCGTATATCCCATGTTTTCTCTCACTGTAAATTCAAAGTTAATCTACTTTTGTTTATTATTACAATTCACTCCATTTACTCGCAATGGCAAATCTCGCAATACGCTTTCAGAAGCCCACACGCTTTCCGTGAGCAGAACACTCTCAAGAGCTTATTGGATCCACAGCCTCTCCGAGTCTCGCTAGTCGAGGACCTATACTTCTAGGATTGACTCGGCGAGAACGCTCCCAAAGGAGCAATACGCTTTCATAAGCCCACACGCCTCCGCGGAGCGTAACACTCTCAAGAACTTACAGGCTCCACAGCCTCTCCGAGTCTCGCTAGTCGAAGACCTATACTTCTAGGATCGACTCTCGGTGAACGCCTCCCCGATGAGCAATACGCTTTCATAAGCCCACACGCCTCTCGGAGGCTGAACGCTCTCAAGAGCTTACAAGCTCCACAGCCTCTCCGAGTCTCGCTAGTCGAGGACCTATACTTCTAGGATCGACTCACCGAGAACGCTCCCAGTGAGCAATACGCTTTCATAAGCCCACACACTCTCCGTGAGCAGAACGCTCTCAAGAGCTTACAAGCTCCACAGCCTCTCCGAGTCTCGCTAGTCGAGAACCTATACTTCTAGGATCGACTTAGCGAGAACGCTCTTAGCGAGCAACATGCTGTCTCCGGGCAGAACGCTATCTCCAGCTTACAGGCCCCAATGCCTTACCAACTCACCTAGTGAGAAATCCTTAATATTAAGCTCAGCTTGACGAGAGTACTCCCAATGAGCCTCACAGCAGAGCGCAACAACCACGAAAGAAAGCGATAACTACAAGCATAATGCTTCCTTAAGATAAACCATAGGTTCCTTGGACATTCCATCCCATACGCATTATAAACAAGGTGTTAGCTATAAACATTCAAGCAGAAACATGCATTCCATACACAATCAAGGGGAATACTCACCAAACTAACAACCATTCAAATTACCAACCTTACATCATAACTCGCTAGTTCGAGGCATAACGGCCAAACCTCCGGCCACCAACGAGTCGTCAACTTCAGCTTCTTTCCCCTCAACTACTATGGACACACCATCCAGATTTAGACTCATAAGAACATCAGACATAGCAACTTCAGTGCGAGGCACAACAATCTCCGGAGCAGCGATGAAAGAAGTAAGCGCACCACTGGTATCGCCCTGTACTGATACCACTAAAGGACAAAGAGTACAGCGTCCATGCTCCTCTTTCAAAGCTTTATAATCAGCTTCCAAATCAACAAAGTCAGCGTCCAGCTCGTCATAAGCTTTAGTAGCGTCTTGAGCAACTCCCTTGCAATGCAGAGCGTACTCATTCAGCCTACCAATTTCCACAGTCGCTGCATTAACATTCTTTTCAGCACCTTGTAGTTTCAGCTTCAGATCTTTCGTCTCAGTATCCTTCAGCATCTTCGCCAAACTAAGAGCTTGGTGCGTTTTCTTCAGGTCTTCAAGCTCCTCGCGTTCCATCTTAGCAGCATCCTGGACATTCTTTAGCTCCTCGGTCAGCTTCACCACAGTTTCCATATCTGTCTTAGAGAATTGGGTAATCTCCTTCAGCTTCTGAAATCCACTCACAAGCTACAGACGCACACATATGTTAATAATCAATTCGCAACGAGTTTAATAAGCAAGCAAATAAGCTAAAACAAGACAGCCCCACGTACCAGACATTGAGCGATTTCCATCCGTTTTAAGTTATCCTCCAACCCCCTCTCATCCAGCTCCTTACGGTTGCCATCCAAAGCTATATGATCAAGCAGACAGGCCGCTACCTTACTCAATCTGAAGCTGCAATCAGTACGCTGCACCCCATTGTCATCCAGGTATACAAGTTGGGTCTCCAAGTCCTCAGCAGTCATAGTTGATTTCACCTTTCGCCTTTACGAACTCTTACGCGCCGGGCGGACTAGGCTCTTGCACCACCGGCGACGAGCTCGGCCTAGCTCCAAAAGTAGCAAGATCCAAACCTACTCCGGTCTCGCCCGAGTCTTGCGAGTGGTAGTCCCACTAATTCGACCACCACCAGAACCACCCCCAGTGCTGGAACTCTCCCCCAAAGCATACCTCACAGCTTTAGCAACCCTTACAGTGTCTTGCTCAGACGCATCAGCTTTCCTCTTCGACGACCTGCTCCTTACACGAGGGTTGAAAACCACCGTCTCCAACTCTACAGGAGCACCAATCGACCCACCCTCAGGTCGCCAACTTGACCCACCCGCACCTGAGGCACCAGCACCTCCTGAGGGTCGTCTGGAGCTAACACGACCCCGGTTTCTATCCTCCCTGGTTACCAAGTCACTTGGGCGCTTCTCCATCACTTCCCTCCTAGCTTGACCTCGAGCTCGATCCTTCTGAATTCTTCTTTTCTCCCGGATCGCTGGACCCCCTTTCTCTACAAAGAAATGAGCAACTTCAGCGGCTTCGCCTTGTTTCTTGCACTTTCGACTCAACCGCGCGAACCTCTCTATTTCCCCACGATCAGTTCGTGTTTTGACAGAAAAATCTACAAGCCAAGCAAAGACACAGATCAGTTAGAATAGCAACAACTCACCCATTAAAATGGCATGTACAAGACACTCCCACCCACCGAAGATATTGCAAATCCTAGTTTGCAACCTACACCCGCTAGCACAGTAGTTGCCAACTAGCAGCAACGTCCTCTTGGTCCAAGCCTCGTTGCTTACACCGTCGATCACACCAGAACGTGTGGTCATAGTTTGCAAGCTAAAGTTAAAATTACCAAATCGCTTTCTTTACAAAGTGCTTTCGGTAATATCGGACACCCCTATGCGGTACTCGCCACTTGCATTCAGCAGGTCGAACACCTTGAACAGCCGCCAGGTGTTACCAACAAACTGACAAGGGGACTTCCAACAATGAGCTAGAAAGTCGCAAACCAGCTTCGAGAACGGTATTTGCATATGCGCTCTTAGCTGACCCTCATAGATTATTACCCTACCATTCGGCGGATTGTATTCTTCACTCCGCACATTTTCACTCGACCTTGGTTCGTATATCTCCAGGTCCGGTACGTTTATTCCATAAGCTGCTCTCATTTCGAGGAACGCACTCGCTGCACGATGATCCACCGTCCTAGGGGGCAACCCACTTGAAGACGACCCCTCACTACGACCTGACGTGCTAGCCACAGCACCAACAGAGCCAGATCAAACACTACCCTCATCTCTCCTAACTTCCTCACCATGCTCAGATTGATTACCAAGACTCACTGACTCTTCCTTATCATCCTCATACTCACCACATCTTAAAGAGACCTCTCGAACCTCTTCAGATCGAGTATCGTCAGAGTCAGACATTTTTACGTTTTCTTCTTACCGACTACCCAAACTTAAATAATAAAGCCTAACACCGACCTATCTACTAAACACACAACGCTTGACTAAGATGAAAGAAAATGGAAAACGGAAAGGCAGCATATCACTACACCAAAACACTATATTACTAACGCCCATATATTTTAGTTCCTAACGTTTTCCCAGTGTAACTAGGTTCCTAACGGTTTTCGGGCGTTTAAATGGTTCATAAAGTGTTACATTAATTTTATCTTATTTGAGAATTAATTGGTAACGAATTTTAAAAGTTTTGCTTCGACTACAAACCGTAAAGGTTAAGATAATATTAGAAAATAAAGAAGTAAATTAGAATTTTTAGTGAGGGGGGACTAAAAACAATTGAAACATCGCGTTCGTCTCTCTTCTCCCTCTTAAACTAATTCTCTTCTTTTATAGTTTTCATCGCCTCTCTCTCTCTAGCCACGACCACCCTTCATCAACACTACTTACGCCGCCCTTTGCCTTCTTTTTCTTGGGTTTGCGTTTAGTTCACAACTAAACTTTGGTGTTAGTCGTTGCTTCAATTGTAACCAAAGGTGTGATTTTTATTTTGATATCTTGTGTTTCTTCAATGAAAAATACAATTTTTGTGGTAAGATTTTGTTCTTTTATGTGTAATAGGTGAGTGATGGCATTCCTATTTTTATTTATCGAAATAGCACTTCAAAAAATTGTTTTCTTTTGTCAATATGATTAAAAGGGTCAAGAATCAGCAGCAGCATGTCGCACGCCCAAGCTGCTATTTTGTGAACCAACAACATTGATCACAACTGATTGAACACATATATTCAGGTAATTAGAAATTCTATATTGTTGTTCTTGCATTCCAACTGCTATCTCATACTTATTAACATAATTAAAAAAATGTTTGTGATATGGCCAACAAAGATTATATCCAGTAGATTATGTTGAAGCAATTTTATTCCTCTTATACAAATGCAATTGGGTTGGGAATTGTATGAAGGATGAACTAAATACCAAATTAATTATGTAGAAAAAGTACCCAAAAAATTCTGCAAATCAGGTCTAGCTAGTCTACTATGTAGGACCTGCAATAACGTTCCACATGTATTCATAGTATAATACTGTTAATTCTAAATGACAGCCACTGTTGAATATTCCAAGATTTCTATTTTGCCATGTGGTTCCTTTTTACACTTTTAGCAAACTTATAATCTGATTAGTTACTAGAATTTTGTGCATTAAAAGAGTATCTAAGGCTCTATGGCATAATACGTACCACCTTAGGCATTCAACAACTCTGCAACTTTTTTCTACTCCTATTCCAATGTCCTGCTTAAGTAATGCCTCATTTTGCACTTGCCTTTTTTCTTTCATTAATATTTGCATAAGTTTTCTATGACGTGGTGACAACGCTATGGGTATGGGTACTATTGATAAGGAGAATGGCTATACAAATCTTGATTTTCTAAAATATAGGTTAGGGATAAAGATACAAGTACCGTAATTGAGATGTTATTTGTAGTTTTGCTATAACTTATAACATTCACTTTTGCACAATTTTCAATAGTAGAGCTTTATATGAGTATCACAAGGGAAATGAGTAACATTCACAAGGGAATAAATGTGTTAAGAGAGGTTTTTCTGAAGGTGATACCTCAGATGCCCTTGGTCAAGCGTTAAGAGAGAAGGTTTGAAATTTTGATTTTCCATTTGTTTTCAGTTTTTTTATTATTTCATATGCTGGGAATATCCATGTAACTTGTATAGAATTTTCAGGTTTTACGCTCTATTGCTCCTATCTCGGCCGGGGATGAAAGGCATTTATTGGAGAGGAATGTAAATGCAGTCCTTCAAAAAAGGATGGAGGAGTTGCAAAGGAATTTACATCAGGTGATTATTGAAATGATTCTCTTTAATGCATTTGATGTTAGTGATGGTTACTTATCAATTGACCTCAATATGAAATGCGGAATACAAAAATGACGTGTAGAAATGTAATTGTTGATGCTTTAAACTCTTAGATGAGAAGGCATTGACAAAATTCTGCAAACTCAGACATTTAGTTTATGTTATTACTTATCAAAACAGAGTGGCAGTTCTTTTCAAGTAAATGGTCAGCGTCTGAAAATATTTCATGAACTTCAGGTCGACTGCTGTGGAAGAAACCCTTCTGCCAGCATCATCATACATGTCAGGAAACCCAAATATCTATTACTATTATTAATAAGCGGTTTCGAAGTTCAATTTGTGATAGCCAGTTCATTTATTCTTTGTCAATAGTGTGACCATACATGTTGATTGTATTTGTTCACATGCTGAAGAAAACGTCCCTCAGACATTGGATTTGGAAACCAGATTTTGGTATAATTGAAACAGGTGCTCACATCAATAATAATGCAGGCAATCCCAACAAGAAGTTCAATTTTCCTGTCGATTTTGCAAGGTGTGGAATAATTTTTTTTCTTCTCTTTATAAGGAAATTAGATGCTTTGTGAATTGTGATTGTATTTTCTACACAATCATACGACTCTGGATACAATTATTTTTCCCCGATAATATAATATTGATTATTTTATCTGTATTCTTATGTTCTTTATCATTAAAGGTCCGTGTGATCGCTGCTGGATGCTGTCTAATTATCAGCTTCTTTCTGTTTATAATGAACTGATTAGTTCCGTTACTCATTGCATTTAAAGGAGTATGGGATTGTTAAATGAATATATACTTTGGGAAAAATTAGAGCTGCTAGGAAATACATAGAGAAGAAGCTAAACACTCCCTGAGATGTTTCATATATGTTTTAGAAATATCAGAATTGTTGGGTAACTGTTATAACCAAGTCAGGAGTAAACTCAAAATATTAAGTATCTTTTAGATTTGACAAAGACGACTGCAACAAGGATGATGTAAAATACTTGCTCTTTTACTAATGTTTTATTTTCTCTCTAAGTGTCATTGCATTTTGCTATCTGCATAGTTATTTATATTCTTTCTTTGTACTTTTTCTTTACTTCCTTCAGTTCCACGTTAGAATCGGGTCTGTTTCTTTGCATACCAAATAGCATTCTCTACTAGGGAATAAAAAAGAGCCTATGCCAAATAAACATGAGGACCTTTGTGGCAAGACTTAGGACACCCTTTTTCAAATCGTTCACTAGTATGTTTTCAAGGTCATTTATTTGGTGATCCTGTTACTGGCCTCTATTCTACCTAGGCCACATTATCTATTGATTTCCCGGCCTTCAAATTACTCAATATTAGTACATGAATGATTCATAGCTTTTCTCTATCTAATATGCTGCCTTTCAGATGTGCCTTTAGTAGTTTAGTGGATTGTTTAACAGTTGGGGGATGCATATCATGAGATACCCACACCATTGTTTGATCACGTCTCTCTCTCTCTCTCTCTTTTCTCCCAGAATGTTCCTTTTTGGGTTCCTAACTAGTCATTGACATGTGTGGCCAAGTAGTACATAGCAGCTGTGCTTCCTATTGCTTGTATAAGTCCATGTTTCTTTATATTATTAACACCTATCAAATCCAATCTCATCATCTGTCATACTAATATGTGTGTGGTTTTCACACTGTGATTTAGGTTATGTTCAATGCAGTCTTGGAACACGCATGCAGTGAACAAGTGGCAAGAATGTCTGCTATGGATAGCTCCAGCAGAAATGCTGGAGACATGCTTGATCGTCTCACACTTACTTACAACAGGTCTCCCATTATCTTTCTCACACTTACTTACAACACATGTATAAAAAAAACAGGTATATAACTTGCGCCAGTGTGTCACATCCGTGCACATACCAACTGCATCAGAAATTCATACCTTTTGTTGTTGTTGCAACTTACTTATACTTGATACTAATTATTCCTTTTGTGATTTCTGATTATAGAACCTATCAAGCAGCTATCACCACTGAACTTATTCATCTCTTTATATTATGCCTTAACTTTTTTGTCTTTGGTTTCAGGTATGGGATCACCAAAAGATCATAGTAATACCTGATCATTATATATTCACAAGTGATGAGCGTGCGAACCGTAACGTGGACATCTTGTGGGACTTTTGTGGAGAGTAAGATATCAAGGATCTTGGTGATTTCAGGGTATGTGTTATCTCTTGTTTTGGTTGTGAACTTGCCATTGATCTTTCTAGCAAAGTGAATTTAATATTCTGCTGGTATTTATCAAGTATTTGTTTAATCGTATTGCAGGCTAACCCGGATTATAAAGGTATGTCATCATTGTAGGCCTTGGGAGGTGCCTCTCTCTCTCTCCCAATAGGCTTATTTTATTTTTGTGGTCCCTTTTATGACTTTATTTAATTTGCTTGCAGGTCCTGCTTGGTACTGATTCACACACATGCCATGCTGGTGCATTTGGCCAGTTCGCCACTAATGCCGGTTTTGTTATGGGTGCTGGAAAACTCCTTAAGGTATGTCTATGATTTCTTTATAGCTTATTGATATTCCAATCCCATCCAGTCAAGCTATGTATGAAAGCATAAAAACCGTTTAAACCTAAGTAAGATGGACATTTTATATTCTTGAATCCCCCAAAAAAATCTTCCCCGCATGGTTTGATCTTTGTCTTTGATCAAGTGAATGTGCTGGTTATTACTTTTTGTGTTGTGTCTGCCCTATGAAATTAACTCAGTTAAAGATAAAAGTAAAGTTGAATGTAGTTATTTTGTATAATTGCATATATGTTACTTTAGTTATTTTGTTATGGAACTAGTTTTAGTGTTCCATGTTGGAACATAAATGGAGAGCAGCAACAGGAGACCTAGTAGTTAATGAAAGGTAAGATCCTTGTGTGGTTTTCTTTCGTTTCATCTGTGACAATTGTATGCGGATGTTGGAATATTCACGAGTTTTATTTTGGAAAATGGGTTCTTACATGTGAGTAGTGTGAAGGTATGGTGTATATATATTTGAAGTGTGGTATCTCTGGTTGGAACTAATAGAGGTGTATAACACTGATATAAGTGGAAGTGATGTATATGTTGTTTTCATTTTAATTTTGGTATATAATTTATAGTGTCATTTTGATTCGAGGATTAGTTATTTGACTTAACTGGCATTGGTCGAGATGGTTAAGTAGCTGGTTCTACGAATCACTATATATTTGAGTAGTTGGGTTTACGACCGAGGTCTGAGGTTTTAATATATGTTATGAAAGTATATTATTTGATTTTCAGGTTATGACAGGATTTATGTCTATGAAATGTTGAAAATACTGAGGGAGGTTCTACCCCAAATTTTTTATGTCTTTTCGTCAAGGTGTAACAAGGTTATAGGGTTTTGGAATATATAAACTTTCAATACTATGCTTATATTGCTACTAGTCTACTACCATACTCTATTTTCTGAATTCTGTAGGTTGAGTATAAGGAGCTACTACTTAAGAATAAGATATAAGTATATATCTATACATATTTGTTTTCTACTGCCTGACTCTTTTTTATTTATTTCTATTGGTGTATATGATGAAAAGGACTTTTATGATGATATCATCCCAAAGTCATCCCCTGATGCTTGCAACTATTGAAGGTGGGAGTTCTATACAAATGACGTGAGAGCTTGAGTTTAGGGACAAGTCCCATTGATTTGGAAAACAATGTATATTTCATTCGTGACAAGTCCTATTTATGAAAAGATATTTTTGTGATGTTATTTTAATAAAAGATTATGTGATTGGATGTACTTATGAGATTTCTTGTTTATGTTATGGACGATTATAAAATACCCAATAAGTGGGGACATCTTTATGCAGGTTAGTAGTCTCCCAAAAAGGATGATTTTGGGGGAAATTATTTTTTTTACATATGAAATAGTTTTGTAACGGTGGAAAACCGTAACTAAGCTTTGTAATAAATAACACTTACGAAGCAACAAAACCGTTACCAAAACGTTACAAATTCTATAAATCAATTACACAAATAAACGTTACTAACTTTCTAAAATTGTTACTGTTGTTGGAAAAGAGTAACACAAAAAAACGTTACTAATACTATAAAACCGTTACTGTTGTTAGAAAAGAGTAACAGTCAAAAAGCGTTACAAACTCTATAAAAGCGTTACTAATGTTAGAAAAGAGTAACATAATTAAGTAAATAAAACCGTTAGTAAATATTTTTAGCTACGGAAAAAACTGTTACAATAAATAATTATGTAACGGTTTTAAGCCGTTACGAATATTAATAACGAATTAGCAATGCCCAAACTGTGACGCATAAAAACCGTTACAAATCTTTTTAGTAACGGTTTCTGACTGTTAGGGATGTCCTGTTTTGGTATAGCTAGCAGCAGAAACATTCACCTGAGAAACCCTAACTTGCAGTTTTGTTGAAGACGAAAACAAAAAATAACTTTGCAGTTGTCCCAAATTTGATTTTGTGCAACCGCCCGTTCAGTTACCAAGGAGTTATGATTACAACCTACGGCCTAGCCCACACACATGGCTCAAGGAACTGTCTTTTCACGATTCTGAAAAATGTGGCGACACGTTTCTCTACCAACTGCTATGATTCGGTCACATGCCAATCACGTAACAACTTTTGTTTTCCAACCAAATTGTCATGCAATCCAAGTCGAACATTACAGCGTGCCAATTACTCAACTTACACCAGCCGCTCGTCCACTCATGCTCAACACGTATTGATGTTTTCTCTCAACAGATAACCCCCTCTTAGCAAATCGCTTCCATGAACAGTGCAATCTACTGAGAGGGGGTTGTGTAAGGGAGTAATATCCTCATTAAAGAATATTAAGCACGCATTAAGCATAAGTAAAGATCGCTGCGCAACCAGGACATCGTCCTCCAAGATCGACTCGCGAGCAGCTCGCTTTATGTAGGTGGTACACTCCAGCTCGCTCAAGAACGTCCCAAGAAAACTGAACGACCTGGAGCAGAATGCTTCGAATAAAGACATTTTCCTTAATCCAAGGGTAATCATTACCAAAGTCATATCTGTACTTCCAATTACGGGAATTATGAACTACTGCACCCACTCCCAATGATCACCGCCTTCCTACCAGAACCAACCTAACACCCATTCGTAATCTCCACCCTACATATGTACAAGGAAGTACACGTGTCTCGAAGATCAACACTCTCTTGTGCCTATAAATACCACCTACATGAACTACGTGAGACCTGATTCTTCTCTCCTCCCCCGTAATCAAGAGAGATCGTAAGGGCGCTTAAGCTACTTAGCGAACTCGGTCTTTCCCAAATCCAAACCATTTCTTCTTCCCCCGTATATGTAAGGGAAAAACGCCCCTTTACACATGTTTTGCAGTTTTTATGAACCCAAGCCCGCTGTAATTCCAGTATATATAACTGATCAAAATGTGCTGCGTAAAACAGTAGTTGGATTTTGGCTAGAGAAGAAACAGGGCTTTTGTATGTTTGACACTGAATAAGCCCAAAGGATGTAATTTCAAATCAGTTTGAATATCTAGCCCTATTAACAACGGGTCTCGGTCAGGGCTTATATCCATAGCAAATCTTTGTTGTCATTACTGATATTGAGAAGAAAGAGTCGAAGAAACCAAGAAATCCTGCTGCAGATTTCAAGGTCTCCTCCATTTCAGATTTTAGGTAATGTAACTTTGTGATCAAATATAAAAAAATCAGGAGATTTTAGGTAAAGGGTTTCAAAATCCTTAAAGGTGCTCTGTTTCTAATTTTGCATACCAAGGTTTCATTTCATATTCCCTGATAGTGTGTGGCAAATACTTTATTTAACAACTTATTGCTTTCTGTTATTGTTAGTTACATAATATCTTTTGTGTTTGCTATTAGTAGTGTAGAGATGATGAGCGAAACGGAAATAATCGAAAACGATGGGATGTCGTGCAGAAGCCTGAACAGGATCACAAAGATTTTAGAAGGGCTTACCGAGCCGCAAAAATACTATCGAGAATAGTGTTATGCTCTACACAACTGTCTATATTGTATGTAAAGAAGGTCCCTCTAAAGAGAGAGAGCTATAACTCAACGGTTTTGGCATCTATACGAGAAAAGCATCTTGAATTAAGGTGGAAAAATCACAAAGTTATGGTAAAGTTACTTTCATTGTTCTTCAGCTATCTCGACCGCCTACTTGCTTCCGTGATCTGGTCTATGAAGAAATCAAGGTACAAGTTAAAGATGTTATATTCCATTTGATTGAACAAGATCGAGAGGGTAAGCAGATCGATCGTGATTTGTTGAAGAATGTGTCTTTTTTGTTGAAATTGGAATGGGGCAAATGAACTGTTATGAAGATGACTTTGAAGTGGCCATGCTTGATAACACTCTTGCTTATTACTCTAGGAAGGCTTCTAAGTGGATTGAAGAATACTTTTTGAAGGCCGATGAGTGTTTGAAAGACTTGGCAAATTATGACGGCTTGGAATTCTTGGATACATTCCACAAAATCATTATCGGTATTTCTATAGATTTGACTGACCAAACAATTTTCTTTGGTTCACAGCTTACAATTGTTCCAAATAGAGCATATGGGGTAAATAGTGAAAATTAAGCAACTTCAGAATTTCAGATTAAGATACATCTTTTTAAACTTAACAGGCATGGTACATTTCCCTTCCAAATATTACAGTTAATATAGAACCATCAACCATGTCGCCCAGTGCTAAAGAATGCATGATGTTGGAGTAGAAAGAATGAGGGATAATCTCATCACAATTCAGCTTTAGGTTTCTTCACAGGCAAGCAATTTTCAATCCATGCCGCGTAACCCCCTCCCATGTTCTTCACATGTTTAAACTCCTGCAATTTATTATATGCTACTAGATAATTATATATTTATATATGAACAAAATTGAAAGAAAAAATTGTCCCATTTGATTATAACTTACGCTATTGAGTAGCTCAGCTGATGCATGGAGTGAACGTACGCCACTTTGACAGCCCTTCACAGTTTAAAAAAGCAAACAGATGAGAATCTGGAATCGAATAAATTGAGGGTGCAACTATTGTGTTTATTTTTCAACAAATACATGAACTTTTTATGTGGACGGCAGTGCATACTGATAAAAGAGCTCAACGAATAGGGGAATCCACACTTCAAAGTTCTAACAACTTTCTTTTTGGTGGTGATGTTCTCACTTACCAATCAAAATTCCTAATTATTAATGTTGACATGTTTATATATATATTGATATTGTATTTTATCTATCGATGACGATTGGTGGTTAGCATTTTCGTGTGATGCATCTACTTAATTTGCTTGGTATCTACTGACATTCAGACTTAATTATATATTTCGATTCAGTCGATTGTAATATCAAATGTTATGAGTTTAGCTCTATAGAAGCATAAAAGGATGACCCACATATTAATTAAAACAATTGGCACTTGACACATTTAATTGTGAAGAGGTGTATTGAATTTCCTAAGGAATCATTTTATGGATTTTTAACATTTCTTGGATCCATTAAACTGATGATTTTTGTACGTATTATAATTATGATTAAAAAGAAGGTTTTGGTAATTTGTTCATTCTGCAGTAAACAAGGTTTAATCACTTCTTATTTAGTTATGTGTGCGCACCGAAACACCAGTGATATTATGGACGTCTCTTCTTCAATATGTTTTTTTTTTCTATTTTTGATGAATTGACTATTTTGAGACACCTCATCTTATTGTTGTTTGAACTCAAATAAACAGATGTAGTACTTGATTAATCAAGGTGCATGTGGGGTGGTTTCTCGACATAGGCAAACATAGAAATTGAAATCAATTTTTTTCCCCTAATAGTGGGTGGGATTAGATTATTTAATTTTTGTAGATAGCAACCGTAAACCTAAATACGGCTGATGTTTATGACTGTCCAAACACAATGACTCGGCTTTTCTTCCAACAAAAGATGTCATTCTTAACTTTGTTACGTTGCTTGCATGCTTTTTATAATCATTTGGTGGCGTTCTTTTTCTTTTTTATCATTATTATGAGAAGGACAAAAACTGGGCTACTTCCGGTTTCTTTATAATCACTGCACTAACATAAGATCACGGGTACTTTGAATATTTGCTTAAATAATCAGTGTAGCACTATCACTAACTTTTCCATGTATATTTTCATGGAAGACACAACATACTTTAAAATTCATCGAGCAAGGGTTGGAGATCGAATTGTGGCAGATATCCAAGTATGTCTATAGCTAAACTCAAATTTGAGAAGTGAATATCTTACAAATTTCTAAATTATTTCATAGATGAATAGATGTATTGATTGTTGTATACCCTGCTTTTCAAATTTCTTTGGCTATTTCATTGTTATAGCAGTTGCATTTAAGACTTTCAAGTGCTTATTGTTACATGATCATAATCTTTTCACTAAATCAAACTCTCCAACTTGCGTATCTAACATTGCACACATCTTTGGTTGGGTTCAAATAATTCTCTTCATATCAGGATTCCATCTTCAGCATGTAGCCAAGTGTTGTAGATTAGTGGAATTTTATTTTCATTGTAACCATGAGTATTGTATCTTACTCATATCAAAATTTATAAATATTTTGTTAATTTTTATTCAATGAGTTTTTGTGTGGACGATGTTGATGCCTTCCAATTTGTTCGGACGTAAAGCTCCAACTACTAAATAGGTTTTCTTAAAGTAATTATGGACTCTCACCAACACTATTTTTATGAATTGACTATTTTGAGACACCACAAGTTAACTAGACATACATTCAATACACACATTTTTCTCTTTAGAGTCTCTCCACTCATGGTTTTTTTTTTTATATTTTTGTTAAAAAGATGGTAAATCAATTCAATTATTTTCCGTTGTATGTAGAAATTTATCTCTTCTTCAATTTTTTTTCTATTTTTGATGAATTGACTATTTTGAGACATCATCTTATTGTTGTTTGAACTCAAATAAGTAGATTGTTTCACTGTCTTAAGTTTTGTATTTATTATATGTTCTAGGGATATAGATCATCTTTATATCATGAATGGTAAGCTTAACTTGATAGAACCACATTATGATGTTTACTAAATTATGTGCTTTTTAAAATTATTGATACTATTCCAATAAGTTTAAATAAATGTCATGAAAATGTCTTGGGTTCTCTACAAAAATATTTGTAAATGGTATGTGTTAAATATGTTGTTTTCAAGTCATTCAAATAATGTTTACCATTGGGTAATTGTTAAGCCTAAGGAGTAGTTTTGTCAAACAGGTTGGGTTCAAATAATTCTCTTGATATCTGCCATCTTCAAACCGTAGCAAGGAAACAATATATATAAAACCATGAATTTCCCCACCACATGATATGGTAAAACTATTCAATGATGGTTGTTGCTACATCTAATTGTTCTTAAAGTAGGTATCACCAACACGATTGAGAGATGCATTGGAAAGTTTTCTCTTTAGGGCATAGGTAAAACTTTTTATATGCAATCTTACTAATTCCATGGCGTAGAGATATGAGCTCATATCTACAATTTGAGGTGGCCATACTTTATGTTACCCGAAGGAGAATTGGTTATGAAAACTTATTAAGAGAGTGTAAATTGCAAACGGGTGGTTTTGAGGAAGTTGATATTTGTTATAAGGGTCAACAAGCAAACAAGGCAGCTCATTTGCTAACGTTTGTTCGTTGTGGTTGACAAGCAAGTATGGTTGTTCTCTCAACTATGTTTCAGTGCATCCCAAGTTTTGTAATTTTGATTTTGTGAAATATTAGATGTCTTGTTTCATTTTACGTTAGATTTTATCTTGGTAGGTTTATAACATGATCCAACAGAATAAAATAGAAAATGTTACCACCTCTTCATCATACAAAAATGGGCTTATGCATTAAGCACATAAAAAGTGACCCTCTTCTAATGAAAAGATGCATTTGGCCCCACTTTCTGTCTGAAATTCTGAATAACTTGAAGTGTCAAACAACTGACGGTAAATTGTTACCGTGTGTTCATTATACAAATGCGCTTTTGCAATAAGTACATCAACCAAAATATTTTAGCTTGAAAATTAACATGCCCAGACATAATAAGTTTTAAAATAGCAGGCCTGACCACAGGTCGGGATGGATGGCTAGTATATATATGATTATATTATCACAGCTTATTTAGGGGTGTGTAGATATCAAATAGAGAATCCTACTAAAAATTAAACTTAGTTATTTCGTTAAAAAACCCTAAATATTTTTTTTGTTTGGGGGGGGGGGGAATGATTTTATTGAGATTTGCATAGATATCTAATGAATAATCATACTTAAAATATAGAGTTAATTAGACTTAACCCCCAAAGTATGTACCAGTTTAGATTAAAAACCTCTATTGTTTAAATCATTAGACTTAAATACTCATTCTACTTGATGTTTCACTTAATTCCAAAACTGCCATTTTTATTTTGTTTCCTTAATCACTCTCCTACTCCATTTTTGTTAACATTACCACCATATCTATACAAAATTATAATCCAAGTACCACGAATTTGAAATGATACCTACATAATAAATTGGTCAAACTATATTGTAACCCCATCTACTACTCATTATTCTCCTTATGCTAGAATTCAATTGATTGTGATAAATGTACGTCCATCATCGTCAACAAAGATTATAACATGATGTCTTCCCTAAATACAATATTTAAAACTTCTTGCAGTATCTCTCTTCCAATTCAAAGCAGCCCCACATCGTTAGGGCTCAAATCTAACTTACCGACCTAATTCAAAAATATGAGAAGGATAGAGCCACTCCCAAAACGTACAAAACCATATCTCATCCTACAAGTTAAATTAAGGGTTGATATTTTGTAGATATGATATCCCCACCATAAATAACATGCCCACCTAATTTCGGCTCATTCAAATATGTCTAACCTAATCAAATGTTATTATAAATCGGAAAATTCTGAACCGTTAGATAAATGTTCAAAATTGAACACTAGTTTTCGCAAGGTTGGACATATCCAAATATGGTGAAATTTTGTGGGCATGTTATCCATTGTGAGAATATCATATCCACAAAAAATGGGTTCTTAATTCAATTTGTAAGTCGATGTAGTGGCTCTTTGTGTGTGTGTGTATACTAATATTTGCCCTTAAAGCCATTAAGAATGTCAATTTTGTTAGAAATGGATTTAAAGAAGTTGCATTGGAAATTGGGTTAAGAGTGAGAAAGAATAATTGGTGGGGTGAGGAGGAATTCAAAATGCATGATTATTGAGTTTAAGTATTTTGAATGGGGAATCTATTCAAAAAGTTGGTGAGAAGGTTTTAAGAAACAAAACTAGAAGTGAGCTAGCTCTCTTGGAATGAAAGATTTTAATTTTTAATCAAAACTCACTCAATCCAATTTGTTTTTTACTAATAATCAAAAGAATTAAGTATTTGGAGGTTGAAATTGAGTATCATTGGGTTTACTTAAAATTGAGTACATTATTGGTGTTGGGGTTATGGGATTTGGGCTGTGATTGATTGTATTATGGAATCAAATTGGGAAGGACGAGTGAGGGAAAGAAAATGGAAGGATCAAATATAATAGGAGTAGTTATGGAATTAAGTGAAATAACAACTAGAATGGGTATTTAAGTCTAATAATTTAAACAATAGCGGGTTTAATCTAGACGGGTACATATTTTTGAAGGTTTAGTCTAATTAACCCTAAAATATAACTTGTTTATTTCCTCCTAGGGCCACATAAATATTTTGAAAAAGAGATAGCGGTCTTGATTTTCTTGAGATTTGCAAAGATATCTAATAGAGAATATATCCAACTCAAAACAAAACTTACTTATTTTCGAGTCCAAATTTGTTCATCAGCGGTTACTGGTGGTAGAAACTACCAACACTAATATTGGACCACGTTGGCACTAACAGCTAGCATCTTTAAAAACACACCAAAAATAAAGTATATTTTAAATTTTTTTTTTTTTTTTAAAAAAAAAGGATTATTTACTTTTGCCAGGAAACAAGAAGAGAATTCCTCCTCCCACTCCCAAACCTCTCAATGAAATGTTGAAAATGCTCCATAACCCCAATTCTAGTACAACCACAATTGAATTAAACTCCATAAAATCTTCATTACTAGCAAACAAAGTCACCGACCTAAAATTCCAAAACCATTTGAAGCTTAAACACTTCAACAAGTCAACAACCGAAATGGAAGAAATATGATACTTATTTGCCAGATTATCACATGTTTTTCTGTTGCAAGAGGTGACTAAAATCCTTAAGAGTGACAACGTATCTTCTAATTTTGTACATCGATCAACGTCGAACGCACCAAATACGAACATTGATATCTCGCTTACAGTCTGGAATTTGGATATTAGAAAGATTACTACTGACATAAATTTGCTTGAAGTTCCTGTTAAGATCATCTCTAACCCAAGTCTTTCTAGTAAATTCAATTTAACTTCATTCTCCCAAAGTCCCATTCCTCAATTTTTGAGATCAAGCTTGTGTTGAATTAAATTTGTGAGATCAAGTGTGTGTGGGATTACCAACGAAGAAATATATAACATTTGCATATTCAAAGTTTGTACTCTTAAAATGCTTACTCAAGCCTCTTCTCAAGTTCTCCTTGATTCCCGAGAGAATAAATCATCAAGTTTATTCTAATAGGAGGAGCTCTTATTTATCTTTTTATTCTAAATCATTCAGTTTTAAAAACTTGCTCAACAATCATAACTATACATATAGAAATTTTATAACAAATCATATGGACTCTACCCCTTTTCACTCATAGTAATCTTCTTTATGGTTTCCATTTGATTTTTAAAAATTATGGCTTCTAGATGTGATACGTCTTTCCCTCTTCGTTATATGCCTGAACAACATTTGTAGTCATCTTAAGAATGGGTTTGCGTCTTTCATTTGATTACCAATAGTTTGATGAAATGCACGTCTCTTACGTTTATGGGTTTCTTCCCCAAATTAATTTTTCGAGGCTTTGAATGCTTCAGTAACATCACATCTTGGACGTTGAAGGGTTTTTGCTGCCAAAATTATGCTTATTACTACTTTTTCACTTTTTGATAATTATTGGATTTTGGATATTTAGTGTATGTTTCTTTTCGGGTTTTGTGGTTTATGAACGAAGACAATTGTGTGAAATTCAATGTTTTGGCCTATCATAATTTCAATTGATAATTCTTCTAAGAGTATCACTACAAAGTTCTATCACAATTACATATCATATCATGGGCATTATTTCGACTTAGACTTAGTACGTTTTGGGTAGATAACATGTAACGCCCGTATTTAAAATACGTATTTAGTTATTAATTTATTAATTATTTATTTATTTAAAATTCGCTGGATTGGATTTGGGATACGTGGGCATGATTTCTTGGCCCGAGTCTGTATTGAGCTTGGGTTTCAAACCCAAGTATATAATCACATTGTTCTAGAGACTAAGGTTCTGAGAGAATAAAAAAATAAAATAAAAATGGAGGCGGCTTGTTTGCTCGAGCATTGGAGCGCGACAATTCGGACGATGAGGGATTCGTCGGGTTTTAATACGAGTGAGTAGATTAGTTTTCTATTTCACGAAATATATTAATTATTCTGTTATTAATATTCGTCCTGTCATTGGTAAACTGTCGTTATTAAAACTGATTAAAATATGTTGAAACTCGGAAATTGGATTGGAACTGGTGGAAGCTTGAAACAAGCTGTTAATAGCGGCGCGAGCCAAACCAACGTTTGTTATTTATATTGTTGTGTTGGTTGATTAAGGGTTAATGTTGGGTCGATTGAGTATTGGGTATGCTGAAGGGGTGTGTAGGTGGGTGCTGTTGCAGGTGGAAGAAGGCGTCCATTTTTGAGTTTTGGGAAAACTCGGTTGGGTTGTTTTTAGTTTAATTAGAACTGTAGTGCTTTCATCTAGATTAAAAATCGATGGGTTCATAGTGATTGTAGTGTGTGTGTGTGGGTTGTAATGGGAGCTGTCGAA
Source organism: Coptis chinensis (assembly GCF_015680905.1). Taxonomy (NCBI): domain Eukaryota; kingdom Viridiplantae; phylum Streptophyta; class Magnoliopsida; order Ranunculales; family Ranunculaceae; genus Coptis; species Coptis chinensis. Next base: position 92,592,473 of record NC_141458.1, on the reverse strand, counting down.
GCTCTGTTAATGGCGGACGAGATGTCGATCTAGTGTGGAGGAAGGGTCCAATGAAATTTATAATGTAGTTGTGTTGGTTGTCGATTGAAGGGGGGTGTGTTTGGGTGTGTGGGGGCTGTCGGAGGTGATAGAAGCCATTAATGGCGGACGGTCCAGATCTACTTTGGAGGAAGGGGTTTGATTTAACTAATTGGAGTTTTTGGTTTTATTAAAGGTGTTGGGTTTTTCAAATTGAGTCAAACCGATGTGATGAAGTTGGAGGAGGAGTGGAGGTTGTGGTGGTCGATTTTGGTGGTGGTGGAGGAAGAGAGCTGATGGAGAAGACGACTGTAGCTGTGGTTGGGCCTTGGGTCGAACCAATAGCTACTTGGGCCGGTTTTAGTTTTGGGCCTTGGTTGTTTTGTTTGGGCCCGGTTTTGATATTAGTTAGTGGGTTGGGCCATTTTTCTATTTGTTTTGTGTTGGGCCAGTTCCAGATTAGTTGTTATGGGCCAGTTCTAATTTTTGTAATCATGGGCCGGTTTTCTTTTATTTTTGTGGGCTGGGTCATTTTGGTTTTAAGTGGATCTGTCCCTTTTAGATATTTCTAGTTGGGTCCGAACCATAACCTTAGCCATGAGCCCATAACCATGCACTTTTGACCTTAGCCATGAACCATGGCTATGACCCTGAACCTGTTGAATATGGAAACGACAGTTTGACTTTGACAATGACAGTTTGACTTCGACCATGATGTGTTGACTTTGACCATGACTTGTTGACTTTGACTTTGACCGTTGACCTTTGACTTTGACCGTTGTCTGTGGAATGTTGACTTTTTTTTTTCCAGTTTTTTACATGTTTAAGAATATGGACAAATGTAGTAATAAAATATTGTCGATATTGTATAATTTTGTTTGTCATTATCTAATTAAGATTTGACGTAAGTAGTGTGTAAAACATATAAATATTGGCACGTAACTAGAGGGGAATTCTGATAATAAGAATTTGATATATATATATATATGTTTTTATGAGTATTAAACTACATACGGACTTAGATTCATGGACTTTAGATTTTTGAGATTTAATTGTGGACTGTGGACTGTTTAATTGTGCTACGTTTTATGTTGTAAATTGTATGGACAAATCAAATGCTAAAATGCTGTGGAAGCTTGTATAGATTTGGTTGTCATTATCTAATTAAGATTTGACGTTGATATTGTGACATTATATAATAGGTTGGGATATATATATTAAATGCAATAGTTGTGGAGAAATAAATGTATAAACCCTCCATTATTTTATCTGTGAGATGCTAGTAGAGTATTTGTGGATATTTCCCACGGGAGTGTGGCGTAGTGCAATAATACATTGGCACGTGAAAGAATAAAAGTGGTTACGAGATATAATTGAGATATTTATAAATATTGTGGCTTAGTGCAACAAGGTATTTGACCTGCACGTGATATAGTGAAATTATTATGAGTCATAAATGTATGACACTTGAATAAATTACGTAACAAAAATCCTAGAACCTAGCTACCACAACTCATGTGATATAATTGGCCCTTCGGGCGTAAGTAATTTGATTGGCCCTTCAGGCGTAGGTAATTTGATTGGCCCTTCTGGCGTTTCATTGAATCTGAATGGCCCTTCTGGCGTAGCCGAATAGTGGTTTGATTATTATTCCGTTCGCAAAATTAGAACGAGACGCGCGATATTTTATGCCGTATAATGACAGTACTTACATAATGGCTTTCGTGTGAGGGTTACCTGGTGTGCGGCATTCCGCTCAGGGTAGTTACTCACGGAGTGGTTCATTATGTAAGGGGAGGCATGTGGATGTACATGTTCGGCGTTGGGAAGCGATTGTAGTAGCCAAGGAAACTAGGTAAGACATAGATACGACGTGATTTTAGGGACACGCAAATAAAGTCTTAAATAATATAATTATGGTAATATGTTGGTTAACTATATATATTTAAATATATGATTGTATATGGCTTTGCGGAAGGGTGGGTCAAACTAATTACTTGGGCAGAGACGACCCACTCTGTAATTGAGCATGAAATGCGGTACGGATATAATATGTTTGGTTGGTTATTTGTTTAGTTAGAATCTAAGGCGCCTCGATAGAGGAACTACATGTTTTATTATTATACGTATAGTTTGTGGTGTGGTTAGTGGGAAGTTAAGGCGTCTCAGTGGAGGAACTATCTGCCTAAATTATTGTACTTAAGGATGTTGTATTAGTCGTTGAAAGTTAAGGCGCCTCGGTGGAGGAACTAACTGCCGTATGGATTGTGTAAATATATGTATAAGTATATGTTGTATTTTAGGGCTACTCACACCAACATTTTTATAATGCTGACCCGATTTACATGTTTGCTTATCGGGTGTGTTCATTAAATGAACATAGTTGATAAGTCTTGACAGGTTTAGTGTTGAAGAAGGTTGGTTGTTGCTTGTGGTTTGCGTTAGCGTTGCATCTCAGGATATGTTTTGTTTTCCCTTGATGTGATCTAGATTTTTAGTTGAGACAATGTTATTTGTATTTTCATTTGTAATTTTTAATTAAATAGTTATTGAAATGAGAGTTGTAACCTAATCTTTTTGTGAAGTTTTGTAATGAAGAGGACTTTTGTTTAATGTTGAATTCTTATTGGTTTTTAAATTTTCCGCATATTTATACTGTTATGGGTTTTTGGAAGTGGAGAGTGCGTCACACCTCGAAGATCAAAGAGTCGGGAACAAATAATGTTTTTCCGAATTCTGTCGAAATTCGGGGTGTGACATAACATCTTCTTTTACTAATATTTGTCCTATTTGTTTTATTCTTTGTGCATTTCTTGCTTCCATATGCATAGCTTTCAACTCACCTACTCATAAATCTCAAAACCTGCATTCCATTTTAATAAACTTTAATGCCCTTTATATATCTTATGTTATTTATGTAGTCAGTACTTTGTAATAAAAATTGATGAAGGGGTGATTAAGTTGGGTTTGTTTTGTTTCCATTCACTTATTTTATTTTGCCATAATTAAAATTTTCTTCTTCTACATCCATATCAAGTATGACCCACTCTCTTTGATTCTCCTAATATTCTCATTGGTTTTCCACTACTTTATGACCCACTCTCTTTGATTCTCCTAATATTCTCATTGGGTTTCCACTACTTCTTTGGACTAGGATCATGTATAAGTGAATGTTTCTTTTGTGTGTGTGTGTGTGCATGTGTTTTTTTTACACAATTTCTGGTTATGCGAATAATTTACATTCAATCAATGTAAGAGTTATGGTTTTTTCATTACAACTGATTTATTTATTTTTATTTTTTCACACTAACGAGAATATTAATTTTTTTAATGGGTTAACGAGTATTATGCCCCACTAAATTAGGGATCCCCCCCCAAAAAATGGGAAAAAAAAAAAAAAAAAAAAAAACGGTCAACCCAAGTTAATTTCAATAATTTGAATCTCTTACTGTTCCATTTCACTACTTCATGATTATATTTTGTATGTAGACTTTTTCGTTTTTAAAATTTTAGTCTGAGTAACAAAAAAGGTTATACTATTAGATAATTTCTTTCAAGCCACTCTTAATGAGATACATTTTAAGTTCTTATTATGTTTATTTGTTTTCGGCATGTTTTTACTTTTAAACACATCAGTTAATAAAACTATTACAACTCACATTTTTTTTTTTTAGGTTTAAAATAATTTTATTACTTCTATATCCTAAGTTGACTGTGTTATTTTTTGTGTGTATTTGGAGGGAAAATCCTAATTTCTCATCTAGTGAGGGGAAAATCCTAATTTTTTTGTGTATTTTTTGTCAGTCACTGATATTATAGTTGAACAAGCATTACTAAAATCAATAACAGGAACTAAATTGATGAGAAGATGCTTATAAACTTGATTAGACAAGAAGAAGTGGCAACAATGAGCATATTATTGTGTGAACGGTTCTGAATGAAGTAGACCAGGCCAACGAATGCACCAAGAAGAACCTAATCCAATGTGCGCCAAGAAAGATTTTACACCTCAGACCAAATGCCAAGATGAAGAGTATATAAGAATGAAGATGTTATACCTGCAACAATCTAAATTCGCAAGTATTTTTGCACGGGAAACCACTAGGAGGGAACATGCTGGATCTAAAGATTTGACATGTCACCAAACAGAAATATATTTTCTATTTTCATGGCGTGGACAACCTATGTAAAGTTTTCACATTCAAGAGAAGCTGGTCTACTGTGTGTCTCTTTCCTTTTTTTGTTATTCTATCATGTTTTCAAGAAATGATAAATCATTATAAGCTTCAAGCTTCCTATATAGCATTGTTGATTTCAGGTTATATTTGCACTTTTTGGATTTCAAGTTTTTGTTTCCAACAAAAATACGGTACTATCACATTAATTTCGACGTCCAATTTGCTCCATTTTTATGTATTGACGTATTGTCTATGTAATCACAAACGAAACTTAACTTGTACGTGAAGTAAGAATACTTCCCAAACCCAAGCAGTTTGCTATTGGTAAATGAGGTTTTGGAATTAGCACTTTTTATGTTTTGGATTAAAATCTGTAAGTGAACCTGCTTATTAAACATCAAATTGCTCTTTTTCTAGGCCAATTTTTCTTATTGGCAGTCGCTCCCACCGAAAAAAAAAAAAATAAAAATAAAAATTGCAGGTCCCTATCACGTGCCCTCTACTAGTGATATTTAGAAAAATCAGTAAACCCTCAAAAACCCCCCTTCATGGCGAAACCAAACTCTTGGCCTTCCCACATCGAAACCTTCGTCGATCTCTCCCGTCCCCCAAACGAACAGGTCCAACCCTTCATTTTTTTTTTTTTCTATTTTGTTATTTATATAATAATAAAGTGTTTTAACTTGTGTCCATCATTTTGTTTTTTAGATTGCTAGTCGAGATGCAATTGCTTCACTATTAAAGAATGATCTTTTAACGTTCCAAGCACTGGTTAAAGAAATGTCACTGTATTTGACCACCACTGATCACATTATTCGCGGAAGAGGTAATAACAAACATGATTATTTTAATATTATAGTTTTCTCATTTTATTATTATGGGTTTTTAGGTATTCTTCTATTAGGAGAAGTGCTTACATCTCTTGCAACAAAGCCTCTAGACAATACAACTGTACATACATTGGTTTTGTTCTTCACTGATAAGCTGGTAAGTCAGCCAATCAAACATGATCACCATATTATTACCTGTCTCTCTCTCTCTCAATAAGTTATGTGATGTCCATATTTACATTAGGCAGATTGGCAAGCGCTACTACATGGTGGCCTTATTGGATGTTTAGCACTATTAAGGAGGAAAAGTAATGTTGGTAAGGTCACTGGCAGTGATGCAAGATCCCTAGTTCGTTCTTATATGGACAACATACAAGTGCAATCCTTAGGAAAGCATGATCGCAAGGTATGCTGTTCTATTTACATGTTTATGCATATCCAGCTCTACAATGAATTTGCTGCTATATACTGGCCAATATATATTATATTTTTGCTTCAGAAGTTTGACATTTCATTTTGTGATGTTACTGTAGCTATGCTTCGAAATCCTCGATTGCCTGTTGAACCACCATCAAGATGTAGCTGCAACGCTGGTAATATTTTCACAATCACTTTCTTCTTCTCATGTGTGTAGTGCTGTTTACCATTCAAATGTTTTTAATAAATCCAGGTTAATTGCTTCTTCCATTCTTGATAATGTATAAAACTGTGCAGTAATCGCCTTGAAATGAGTTTTAAAGCTAAAATCAAATATCTTGAGGTTTGAAATACAGTATGTCTGTGAACTTAATTCTAAGTTCCCATCCAAAAAAGAGTATGCTATGAGTTTAAAAACTATTTCAATAACTTTGAATCACTTATGTGTGAAATTTATTATTATTATCTTTTTCTGAACAATTCTTTAATCAATATACTGTCCACTACGCGTTAGTGGCTTCATTCAGGAATTTAAATCTTTGTTCGTTCACAATAACTAATCCCGTATAACATGCATAAAAGCTGCTTTCTGATTACATGAATCATATAGCTTTACATTATTATATTTTTTGCTCTTTCTGTCTAAGCATATCTTTAAGACACTAGCTTCTTAGAGAATATAGATGGTGAACCATGCTGTTACCTAACTTGCCTCGATATTATGTATAGATAGGATCAACACACAATAAGTTTAGTGCATCCATGAAGTGCTTATGTTGCCCTTTGCATGTATGGTTAGATGATATACCTTATTTTTGCATATTTGTTTTTTTCAATGATAGTGATCATTTACTGCTAAGAAAAGCACTAGGTGATTATATACTCCCTTTTAAATTCAATTCCTCAGTTTCAGTTTCCAAAGTCTCGTGTACGGGCTACAACACAACTTGAGCCCAAAAGGACCTCAGAATTAATCATGACTCTGGTTCATTCACTTAATTCATTAATGTTATTGAACGTTCGGTCTTTTCTTCTGATGGAGTACACGATGGTTGTTCGAATATGCTTCGACAACCATAATGCATGAGGGATGATATTCTTCAGAGTCCAACTAGATTTGATAGATGTGAATAATGTAAATGCAAACTAGATTCCTAATTAAACTAGCACATGTGAAGCAGAAAATGAGAAGGAAGCGAAAAAATGATTGTAGCAGAGCTGCTTTGAGGAATATTTATTTTTGTCACTTCTGAACTTTTAGGTGCATAACTTTGAGAAGCCGGCACTTGGTCAAATACTGGCCAGCATATTCATTTTGTGCACGTCATGCTGAGGGCACGGCACAATATGAGTGTGCTCCACCAAAGCCTCAAACAATCACTTAAGTATCACAATGGAGTGTTGTGGGCATGGAAAATCACCAGTGTCCATTTTGGGATATCATGCATGTGCTTATGGTTGCATGTTTTGTGTAAAGAATGGATTTTCCTTGGTGGATGTTACTTAAATCTTTTTGTTTGTGTGCGTGGATGTGTATTGGAGTCCCATTGTAAATTGCATCTGTCTTGCCTCTTGATATATGCATGTAATTTCCTTATACTTTGTTTTCTGTACTAATTGTAGGGTGATGACTTTATTTCTGGAATATGTGAAGCAATTGATGGAGAAAAGGATCCTCAATGTTTAATGCTTACATTTCATCTTGTGGCTGATATTGCCAGAATCTTTCCAGATCCGTTTGGCCCCTTAGCAGGTTTTGCGGAGGATATATTTGACGTATTGGGTCGCTATTTCCCTGTCCATTTCACACATGTAAGCATAAAAAGTGAAATTATATCATTGTTTATGGAGAAGAAAAGTACGGAGAGAAAAGAGATAAAAAGAGAGAGTACGGCCTTAGTTACTGTCGGTCTTGTGTCTCTCCAATATATACAAGAGAATAACAAGGTTATATATAATAGAAACTTCCTAAATTTTTTGGGAGATGTCCCTGTAGCCCTATAGCCCCTCGGGAGATGTCTATAGCCTCTTGGGATATGTCCCTTAGAACTCTAACAGAAAGTAAATTGCGGTCTTGTAAGACAATTATCTTGCTTGTCACTGTGGATGTTATTGTCTAGTTAAGCTAATTTTCTGCATGAGAAGTGGTAAAAAAGGTGGATTTATTCTTGAAGTCTCCATTCAAATGAATGACCATTTTGATCTTTTGACCTTTTTTAAGAATATCTAGTAGATAGTATATATGGTATAGAAATATGTCAACTAGGAAAAAGAAGAGTCTGGTAATCTTAACCTTCTCTTTGGTAGGAGAAGTGGAGAACCCTAAAATTTGGCCGAAGAATAGAACCACTCGATTGGTACAATCTAGGTATCTATCCCAAGAGCCTTGATGACAGGGCTGACAATATTACATCCATAAAAACTTGATAAGAAGCATCCCAATACAACAATAGTACAATACTTCATCCATAAAAGCCTTATAAGGTTGACAATACTACACAATCATACCAATAGGTCAAAAGCAGACAAAAATATAAGTAGCAGAATAAACGTTGAAAGAGTAATCCAGAATTGCAGATAAGTGGAGATACAGTAGCTACGACGCCAATTTCTACTTGAGGTTAATGCGCGTAACATATAAGTATATAGCAGATGAGGAGAAAAGAACCACCTTTACCCTCTATTTCTTATTGTTGCTTGAAATAACACAATGTCAGTGGCAAAAATTTGGGAAGTATTTAACAAATTAAAGTAACACAGTGAGTTCATAGGTGCTTCACTTAATGCAGTATAAGAAAGTCATTTGGTTTCATAAGTCTTATGGTACGCTACGTTTACATAAATTAGTATGTGTCTTGTCTTTTATCTTCAGTATATGCAATACATCACTACAGATCAATTACTACTATATAAGAAGGGAAAAGGACAAATCTTTATGTAAGAAAACATGTCTTTTTCTCACTGACTAAATAAAAGTGAAAAGTATGAATAAGTAGGGAGTAGGGACATATAATATAAAAAAAATAGCAATATCAGTGTATCAAAGTAAAAACATCTAACAATACTTTTTCTATTTGTGGAATACTAGACTGACTGGAAATAAGAAACTTAGTTGTAATACTACTATGAAATGGACCATCATATATGCTGCATAATCTCTTATGCATCTCTCTGATGGTGAACATGGTGCCAGAATAAGTTATTCTCCTCATTTATTTTGGCCTTTCTCCATCAAAACAATTTGTTCATCCTCAGTGATGTTAAATTTACTGGATCTACAGCTTATATTTATTTGCTTAGGTATGAATGTACAATGTCCTTGCTTCCTTCTTTCCTGTACTGTTTTATTGGTTTGATGTGTGACATTTCTCTCAATCTCGTGCAGCCAAATGATGATTTTGATGTTAAAAGGGATGATCTTTCAAAGGTTTTAATGGTATGTCATCTGTGAGTTATTTGCGTGTGTTTTTTTTTTTTTGATTCTCCTGAAAACTATCTGACACTTTAAGGGATATACATATTGTTTGATTGACTTTGTTAGCACTTCTCTTTTGCTTGCCACTTGAAATTTTTATCGTGTGCTTGTTATGTTTTGAAGCTTCTGATCCCATTTTGTTACTCTATTTGACCAAAAACCTAAGTCATAGATCATCAATATAGTAATATAGCAAGAGACAAAATGCCAATAAAATTTAAATTTTAGTCTCGCAGATTTGTTTCTTATCTTACTTTGAAACCGATTCTGCACATTCTGAGGTCGTTACTGAAATTTCAAATTTCATTTGACCTATCCTCCCCCAAAACAACAACAACAACCAAAAAACAACAACTAATACTGCATTATATATCATTGCAGATACAGGCATTTTTTTGTAAGTTTGGATGCTTCGGTTTTGTAGAATTGGTTGAGTCTTGGCTGATTGGCTTTCCTTAGTGCCTTGAATGGGACCCATTTCTTTGTTGAGGTGCTATGGAAAATGAATAGGCAAGGGTGGGTACCAACCGTGTTGGGTTAAGTTTTCTTGCAGATGACTGGTTTCCCTTCATTTCATGTGTTGTTACACACACACACATTCCTTTTCTCATTGAGATCAGATTAATCATGAAACTTATAAAGCCAAAACGATTTTCTGGCTTTCCGTTAGCTCTTCATATTGTCCAGTGGTTGTTCCCAGCATTTGTTGAATGTTGACTATTTTCTTTAAGGTTATAGCTTAACTGCTCGTTGAGATAGTGCACTTCTGCACGTCTTCATCATGCATCTTTTATATTCTACAATGTGTTTGTGTCATTACTTTGTTGGTCCTAATTGGAAACTTACTTTGCAGCTCGTGTTTGCTTCAACTCCTTTGTTTGAGCCATTTGTCATCCCGATGCTTCTTGATAAACTTTCTTCTTCTCTGCCATTAGCAAAGGTTAGTAACAGAAGATTATAGTTCTACTTATGATTTTTGAAATAAATTGCTAATGTAAAAAAATGAAAAATACATGGTCATGTTTTGGCCTTCTAGCAGTATTTCGTATAGTGTTATTTTTTCTTTCTTTCATTCTGTAAAGTCAATAGGTATCCTTTCTTGATTAAAATATTCTCTTTAGTATAGCTCATGTTATTCAATATCAAACATTTCTAGTTAAGTAATATTTAGTTTCTCAGACTTCTTAGAGGTTCTGTTTTAGACACTGACTCTGTATCTATTGATAAAAAAAAGATACCGACTCTATATATTCACCATTTTTACATGGTTACTGTTGCATTTTTCTCTTTTAGAGTGTTGAATACATGTTAAGTAATGACTCCCTGAAGGTGTGCAGGTTGATTCCTTAAAATATCTGGGCAATTGCTCACTGAAGTACGGGGCAGATGTAATGGCGAAACATGCTAAATCTATTTGGTCTTCCTTAAAAGAGGCTATCTTTGCTTCAGAACAGGAGTCTTTATTGTCAAGGATTTCAGAATCACCAGATGCGATGACTTTGCCAGATAATGAAATTGCTAAAGAAGCTCTGCTGTGCTTGCAAAAGTTCATACTGCAAGAGGATGGCCTCTTTTTAGGCTTGATTCTTGAAGATCAAGACATAGAACTGATTTTAATATCTGCTGCAAGCTTTAAAAATTTCAAAACTATTTCTGTAGAAAATAGACAAAAGCTATATGCTCTTGGACATATGCTGTCGGCTTCAGCAAAAGTATCCGTTGCTTGCAGCAATAAGATGTTCCAACATTTTTTTCCTCGCTTGATGGGCACCTTAGGGCTTTCCAAAAAATGTTCAACTCTGGGATGCGATGACAGTTCTATTACATCTGAAAATTTGAATTTTGGCGCCCTTTACCTCTGCATTGAACTCCTTGCTGCATGCAGAGGTTTGGCTCTAAGCTCTGAGGAACTCCATTCTATTTCAGTAGAAGAATCTTGGTGTTGCTTGGTCAAAAAAATTTCTGGTTCATTATCAGAAGTTTTCCAATATATTCTGGTCACAAGCACAACTCAAGAAGTTTGTGAAGCAGATATCCATTGTGGAGGTAAGATTGTAATTTCCCTTCCCCAATCACTTATTTTGAATTTCTTGAATTTTACTGCTTATTGGCCTTTCTTTGATGTTTACTGCCCTTTTGTTTCATGAGATTCTCTGTTTTTTTTAGGTCGGTAAAGTTGAATCTCAATAAAAGTGAAAATGAAAGTAGGCTGAGGAAGGGAAAAAACTTCTTGAGTAGGCTGAGTAGGCTGAAAGTAGTTGAAGCCTACTATTACAATGAAACAAGGTGAAAAAAAAACATAGCCACAAGAGGCTAAACCCGAGAACCACAAATCATCCTACATCTAAGTACAAAAATCTATCCCACCTCACCACAAAATACTCAAAATGAATACTCCTAAACTCCTTAAAATTTTTAGACCACTGAAATAATAAAGCCTTGATTGATATGATAAGCTCCTACTTAGATGTGGAAATGCCTTCAAAGTGACAACGATTTTGCTTAATCCAAATACCCCACAGAATAGCAAGTGGTAACAAGCTCCAAAGACGATTACCTGATGAGGTGAAAGGACCAAGACCCCAACCCTTCAGCAAATCCACCACTCGACCAGGACTCACCCAAGAAACATTAGACTCTAAATGGAATGTAACCAAATGTTCCAACAAAAAAGGACACCCCAACAAAACATGATTTACAGATCCAACATCTTTCCTACACAACTGACAATAGTTAATAATAACATTTTTACACTTCTTAAGATTATCAATGGTAGGAATACGCTCCAAGGAAGCAGTCCAAGCGAAAAAAGAAATCTTGGTGGGGACTTTATTTCTCCATATGACTAGACTAGGAAAAGAAGAGATAGGAGCACAACGATTATGAGAATTTGACCAAATAGGAACGTTGAAATAAAAAGACTTGACTGAGGGATTCTCTTAGTTTGCACTCATAGAGGTAACCTAGTTTTTTTTTTTTTTTTGGCAAGCGAGGTTGTTAACGGGGTCCCCTACCCCTAAAAAATGTGTGGGCAAGCCCTGTTTTTAAAGAGATCAGTAACTCAATAGTGTGTAGAGGTTCCTAGTTTCTTATGCAATTGGGTGAAGTTCATTCTTCAATACAAATAATGGTGTTAGTTGACTGTTGTAATTATCTGATGTTACTAAAACTCTCAATTTTAGTTCGCATCATGTGGATGGATATATTCGGAAACAAATCCCTCTATTTTGTTATGAATCTCTCAATGCAAGAGTATACATGATGCACTCTGAATCTTATTGTTCTGATCAATACTTTAACTTAAGATTTAAATAAAAACAGTTGGCACTTGCCACTCTGTGATTGAGTGAAAACAGTACATGTTCATCTGTTCACTTTACACAAATTACAAAAGGCATATGGATCCATGAAATTTATGTAGAGTACTGATGCATTTCTGTCTTTGTTTTATATATCAAATATTTTAATATCATCAAGATGTGTTTTAGAGCAGATGCAAAGCATGAATTTTGAAATCCTGATACATGGAGAAGAGGATATATGATACATTTTTTTTTGTCCTCCCGATAAAAAGGATATTTGATACGTATAAAACTATAAAATTTATCCCGAAAGTTCTATCAAAATTTATGTATATTTGGGTCAAATAGCGCTGTAAAAATAGATTTAGACTTTAAAGATAATGATGAAAATTAGGATCTAATTTCTTTTTATGTTTCATTTAATTAGGATTTCAAGTCGTTTTTGAATAAGCTAAGGAAGTTTATTAGGTTTAGAAAATTAGGTTTTTCCAGGTTTATTGTTAGCCTATAATAGACCTTTGTTTTAAACAATATAGTATTTTTTTGGTATTGGGAGTAGAGAAGTCCGTGTTTTGTATTTTCGCGTTTGTGGAATAACAAATCGAGAAATGCATATGGATCCATGCGTTAATGGAGAGTACTGATGCAATTTATTTCATGCATCTTTTGATTGTTGCGTGGATTTAAAGTTAAAATTTCCTTTCCGTCACACAAACAGAGTCCACACACTTATACAACTAGCAGAGACACTCATAATATATATTATCAGCTCAATGCTTAACAGTGATATTACCTTTTTTGACTTCTCTCTAGTGAAGGGATTGCAAATACTGGCTACATATCCACGGCGTGTTTCTCCCATATCAGAATCTATATTTGAAAACGTTTTGACCATCTTTGTATCAATTCTGGCTGCTGGTTGTGGAGAGACACTATTATGGAAACTCACTTTAAAGGCCTTAATGGATATTGGTGCATTCCTTGAAAACTTCCATGTTTCTGAGAAAGCATTAAGCTATATGACTATTGTGGTCGAGAAAGTTGTTTCATTTATTTCGCGTGACAACTCCGCTATGCCTCTTCCGTTACAACTGGAGGCAGTTTCTGGCATTGGCACAGCTGGGCTAAATTTTATGCTGCGAGCAACTCAAGGATTAGAAGCTGCTATATCTGCCAATTTCTTCGAGGCTTCTGTATGTGGATTACATTAGCTCAATGTATTTTTCCTGTTTTCTTTTATTGCTTTGATGCTTAAAATGTGTTTCAAGTCAGTATTCTCGTTAAGCTCTGCCGCCATAGTTGTGAGAGATCCACCCTTGAAATCCATACTCACGGCATTCACCTAGAACAACATGACTATGAAAATAAACTCATGGATAGGGGAAGAGATGCTCTTCTTCACGCTGAATTACTACTGACTTCTCTTTCTTCTTTCACCAATTTCATTCTTTCGACATTAAATTGGTCACGGGTCTACCAGCCCACAAATAAGGCTATAGTTCTACTCACCTATTTCTTTCCTGATATCGTCTGTTCATTGCATGTAAGTTCTGTTAGATTTGTTAATTTCATATTCACATTTAATTCTCTTTTTGATCTGCTCCAACTCAGCCACATTACGCTTAGACCAAATATCTCATGCATCCAGATCTAAGATGGCATCAATCATGCAATTGAGCACTTTGCCGTTCTGAAGTCTTCGATTTTTCAGAAAAATCATTTGTCAAACGTCTTATCTCTGCTTTGAGCCGCCAAAACATTTATTTTTGTTCTAAACCTGCCATTTTTTTGAGATAATTAAGAAATAATTTCTTATTTCCTGTATAGCACAAAAATTGCATGATTAGTTCAAATTTAAGGTTTAGTTATATATAACGGAGAAATGTAATTTATTGTGCGTATCACAACTGTATGGTATTGGATCATGGATCAGGTGGAAAGGAGGGGTAGGTGTTTTGATAAAGTGTTTCCTAGTGGAGCCAATTAATGGATAGGAAGAGTAGGGGGTGCCGACCTTGTTGGGACGTAACTGATTTAACTTTGCTGTCTCTTATGGCATTTTGATTGCTGCTACTCTTTTCTTCAGCTAAAGGAAGGTCTGTATTATCCTTTTGATATACTGATTGCTTGGGAGTCGATTTGTCTTGGTTTCTAGGTGAATGGAAATTTCAAGTCAGGCGAGACCTTAATTCATCTTTTGGAATGCTTCTCCAATAAGGTGCTCCCTTGGTATGTAGTTGGATCATTTCTCTGTAAACACACTTTGTTGTACCTTCTAATGTCTGTTTTCTATATTTGATAAAATGAACACAAGGGTCATCTACTTCATCAATAAAATCTAAGATTTGATGCATATCACTTTTTTCTTTTCTCTATGTATGTATAAATTCGCTGACAAATCCGTGACGTTTAAGTCCCCTGCTCTTCGACCTTCAGCTTTTAAAGATCAAAAGAGTATATGCTCTTTAGAATATAAAATGCATCGCATGTACCTATGATAATCAAGTGGTTGGCCTAGTGAATTCCTGTTAACTTTTTACTTTCCCTCCCACGCTTGAGTCAATGGTCCGACCAGTTTATTCTGATACGCTGAGATGTTTTTCTTCTGTGATGGATAAAATTGAATTCTCATTTATAAAGAACAAACAGATCGAAGTATATAGGGTACCATAAACGAGTCCTTCGAGCAAGGTGCTAAGGTGTGTAAACCCAAAACAACGTAAGTAAAATATATAACATCATGTAAGACTACAAGCTCAAACTTTGTCCCCCCCCCCCAAGGTCATAACCACTAAGTATTAGCCCTTAGTTCAACTTATAAAAGGGTGTTGTTTAAACTGTTGTATTAAAAGTGTTGTATATGGATCCCTCCCCTATATATATAGAGTAATTATATATAATGATTATTGCCTTTTCCACTGACCATTTTGTTTTGTGGTGTGTTTGGACTGTTCAGGTTTGCTAAAAGTGGAGGTTTCGAGGATGTTGCAATGCGTTTTTCTGCTAATATTTGGGATCAAATTGAGTCCAACAACTCTTTCAACATCAGTGACCAAGGAAAAGTAAGATATGCTAACTAGTAGTGGTCTTGATTGTTAGATGATGTGCTGAAAGCTTCTCTAAACATTAAATTAATTCTAAGATGGGCATTCTTCTGGTTTTGCTTTAGTGAGCATTAAGTTTGTTTTGAATACTCTACTTTTGTACATATCAGGAACTTCTTGATAAGATGATGGAAAGTATGAAGCAGGCTGTTGCGGGTTGTTCAAATGGTAATCAGGGCTTGATTGTCGAAAAGGCTTATAATATTCTATTATCAAGCACACAGTTTCCTCGGAAAGATTCATTGCTCTTTTCAGATTCTATGAAGCTAGAAGAGTTACAAGTTGATCAGTCCTTAAACACTTTGTCATGTAAAGACAAATGGATTATATATTTGTTTGCATCGGTAATTATTGCACTTCGTCGAGAAATTCATGTTCCAAATGTGCGAATAATCTTGAACCTATTCATGAATTTACTTCTTAGTGGACATGCTCCAGTGGCGCAGGCTTTGGGTTCAATGATTAACAAATTGCCTTCAACTAAAAGCAACGTGGATACCTCATGTGCATGTAATTTGGAAGAAGCCATGGATGTAGTTTTGAAGATGGGTTTATCCAGTACCTCTCCTTTGAGGAGACATAGGGTTGTGGATGGTGACCATGAAGCTGTTGATAAACCACAGAGTGTTGGTGTCTGTGAATTCGTTCAATCCAAGGCTATGGTTGGACTTGCATGGATAGGGAAAGGTCTGGTTATGCGTGGGAGTGAAAAAATGAAGGATGTCGTAATGATCTTTCTGAGATGCTTATTGTCAAGTAGTAAATTGAAAACTCTGCCGTCGCAGCAGGACACGTTGCAAGAATGCAAGGAACAAGAGATTCATCCTCTTGTCATGAGATCTGCAGCAGATGCGTTCAATGTGCTTCTTAGTGATTCTGATGTTTGTTTAAACAAAAGATTCCACGCAACGATGAAACCACTTTATAAGCAACGCTTTTTCTCCAGTATGATGCCTATTCTACTCACTTCAATTAAGGAGTCTGATTCATCGATGACAAGGTGCGTCCACACTCTTAATCATAATCACTGATGACCCTTCTGCAATTTTTCATATTTGTTTTAGGAGACAGCATCTGTCCATGCAGACTTTTATACATTTACTTGTGGTAAGTTGGATGCGGTATCTGTTAATTTGTTGATCTAATATAACTGATATTGATAATTGAACTCTTTTCTGGCTGTAAATGCTGATCATATGCTTATCCACAACTATAATTCATGCATTTTCTTACCAAATATGAATGCCTTATGATTTCAGATCTATGCTATATCGGGCTTTCGGAAATGTTGTTTCCAATACTCCACTCCCTGCAGTTGTCACTGAGGCCAAGACTGTTAGTTCCAAAGTCTCAAAACTTGTTAATTGGACTGTTTTTCAATATTTAATCATGGTTTCCTTGTCGCTGAAACAAAATCCTTTATTGCAGCTCATTTTTGTACTTTTGGATGGTTTATCTATTCTGAGTATGGATGTTCGGGACAGAGATCTGACTTATAGCCTCTTGCTGGTCTTATCGGGGATGATAATGGACGAAAACGGTGAGGCTAATTATGAATAATGTAGGCAAACGGGTTCGCAATTTCAAACTGAATGTCGGAATTCCCACGAATATTCATTTTTTTTAAAGAAGGGAAACAGAATCTAAATATTAATAATGGGTCGGAATTTTATTGATTCTGAAATTGGTTTCAAAATGTTCAGAACTTTTTGGAATTCCTAAAGTTCAATGTTTCCGAATTTCAGTCGGAAATATTCGGAATTTTTGGAGCTGTTGAAAATCCCAAAATTCTGAATTTGCGAAATGCACAAATGATTTTGCTTAGTCTGCTAGGCTTTTATAGTTAAAATCTAACTTTTGCACAGCATCATCTCTATGTTTTTCTCATTTTTATTTTGCATAATGAAACAGTGTTTGGAGCTAAGTAACTAACAAATGGGTCAACTTGCGAGACATTGTCTTTTAATTTCTTCCGCTTAAGATGCAGAGATTCTTACGATTTACTGAATATGAACTTTTTGTCGATCTTTATATATTTTTGGACATTTTAACCTTTTGGGTAAGTATATGATATGATATTAGTTCTATAATGTCTGACTTCTATAATGCCTGACCATTCTCTTGAGTGGTGCATGGAGAAAACATTGAGGGTGTGAACTGTAGTTTTTAACCTGAATTAGGGTGCAACATTGTGATTGTTTTACATAGCAGAGTTTTATTATTCCAAGGAAGGAATAGTAACTGTAGTTACAGTAACTTTTATTTGAAATAGTAATCTTTTGTTGCTGCTACTACTTGCAGGGCGAGAAGCTGTTACAGAAAATGCACACATCATCATAAACCGCCTTATTGGACTTGTCTACTACCCACATATGATGGTAATTATCGCCTGTCATTATGAATCAAATATTTGGGCATTTTGGCCCCTTCTGAATCTCTCTCTCTCTCTCTGCTTCTCTGAAATTCTCTTCTTAGTAAGTGTTGTTATAGTGCTTCTTCCAGTTTAGAGCTTGTGGGTGAAGCAATTTCGAGTCAGTACATGCAATCCCATTTAAGGGGATGCACCTGTTTGCGATTTAAAGCAAAATTCATTAAGTAACAATCTCAACAAACACATGCACTATTGTGAAACTACATGAAATACATCTTCAATTAGTATACAAGATGAAACACCAAAACTAAAGAGAAACAATCAAGATAATGTAATATGGAATGAGATTGCCACAAAATGAGGTTTGTAGAAAGTTTGTATGCTTACCCTATGAATGTTTAGTGATAGCCGGGGAACTTTGAAGTCCGAATTCCCAGTAAACGCTCGTATAATGCTGTGCTGGAAATTACTACTAACTGATAAAGAAGAAAAAAGCTTTACTGCACTTGTTACACTCCCCGAAGTAAAGCAAATCAGATAATTTTCAACGTGATCTGTACATTTCTTTTAGCTGATCCATTTGTAAACTTATGTTTTGTATTTAGGATTCTGAAACAGTATTGTCAACTGAGACCTTTAGTCTGATTTTTGGGTTTAAACCTCAAGTTGTGTTTGATAGCATTGGAGTATTTTTTTTTTCTTTTCTTGGGAGACTTGATGTTGGGTGGGGAAAATAATTATGGCCATGAATAATTTTTTCTTTCCTGCATCTCAAAAACAAATCAAACACAAGCTTTTTACTTCCCCAAGAAAATCGTATTTTCCCTTGATGTCTTGCTATAATAAATAGATAGGCTTACTTCTCAAAGAAAGTTAGTGTCCTTTTGAACTTGCAAGTATCTTGGAGAAATCGGTGGAGGTTTTTTGGATTTAGAGCATTTTTTTTTCCAGATGTTTGGGATAAGGGGGGCAAAAGATAAGATGGTTGCCTGTCATCAAATTCCATGACTGTTGCAAATTTCTTCTCTGCCCCAACCTTTCTCCTTCCTCTTTTATCATCTCCAATATTCTCTTTCGTCGGAAACATCTCTAATCTTAAATCCAAAGATCTGATCACCAACCAATCACTTATCCGTTCTTCTTCTATATTGCTAATCCGGTCTTCTTTTTCTTATTCTGCTTGATCGAACTAACGTCAGTCTGCACCGCTAGCGGTTTTCTAGAAAACTGCAGGATCGGATTGGTTTACAGCGTGTAAGTTATGTGTTAATATTCTGTTTGGAGAGAAAGTAAATATAAATAACTATCCTTCTCTTTTACTGTTTGGAAATCATTGCAATTGCTAGTCTTAAATCAAAACATTGTAAAGATATCTTTGTTGAATTAAACCTGAAACTATCGAATAGAAAAAAAAAAACCCTGAACTTATGATGTCCTTCATGTTTCAGCTTGTACGTGAGACGGCAATTCAATGTCTTGTTGCGATGTCGGGGCTGCCTCACACTAGGATTTTCCCCATGAGAACAAAGGTTGGTTATATTTTATCAGATGGCATCTTTACCCTGCAACCTAGTATAATCTTATCTTCCTCAGGTGCTACAAGCTATATCAAAGTCTCTTGATGATCCAAAGAGGACTGTTCGCCACGAAGCTGTTAGATGCCTCCAAGCATGGTTAGAACTTTAGAAATATGCTGTTTATCAGTAAACTTTAGTTTGTGACTCAGTAGATCTTGAATTTTGTTCACTTCTGCTACATCAGGGCATCAATTTCGTCAAGAAGTGTCAATTTCTGAAGAGATGTCATCTAGTATTTTCTGAGGGCCAATTGTCCATGATTAGCCAGGTTGTTCTCTTAGACTTCTTACACTTGGAATTGTTGTTTGAGAATTTGACTTTTAGTCTTTTTTTATTTTTTAATAAACTGATTCCTTAATGACCATTGGAAATAAACTGGTTTTCCTATCTTTAATGTGGTCTGTACTCTCCTAGCATCACCATTTACAGCCCCCAACAAGAACCCTTAATTGGCCCGTATATATTAGTTCACAGATTACAATTTTACTTTCTAGAGAGACTGAAAACTGAAGAAAGAATCAGCATTCCATCTCTCCTCCAGATTCCCTTATTCTGATATGGCCTTATTATTACCTTTGCAATAAAAAGATTATAGAGAATCTTCTCACTTGGATGTCCGATCAAAATGGTTGTTGCATCAATCTCAGATAGATCTTTGGGCTCCTTAAGATTTGATAAAACTTAACCATTTTGATCAAACACCTTTTCGGCATGGTTCATACTATGCATGGTATGAGAATTTGCTTATAAGAGGCCGAGGCTTTCAAGTCTCTCCAACCCTCCAGGTATGTGCAGTTGCATACTTGCAGTGTTGCCCAAACTGTGCCCTCCTGTGTGGACTGCAGAGGTGGAATGTTGAGATTATTAACCCCACTTCTATGTTCTTTCCCTGGGGCTCCTCTTGATATTCATGGACGGCTGCCCTTTCTATATGTTAGAGCATTTAGAATAGATGATGGTAATTATTTATAATGTCACAGACTTTACCACTATAACTTAGACCTTTAGCTGTTTTCCTTGCGCTATTAGCGTATATGGTTTATATTGACTACTGGAAACAATATTTACTTACGAAGTCCAGATGGCTTTTGAGCTAAAACCTGCTACTAATAAGCATCTTCATTTAGACCTTGCGATTGTACAACTCTATCTCAATGTTTAATGTGGTTGGTAACTCTATGCAGAAGCAACTTTTGAACTCAATACCCATATCATTGGACAATACTGGTGTTACGACTAAGCGTTGGCTATTTCCAAGCAAGGTCTCTATCTCTTATTGGATTGTCGGTGGAAGTTATTAATCAGGAAATCACAATTAGGACCTGTACGTTTCAACAAGCAGGTCCCTTGGTTAGTGGGTAGTAATCGATTTTGAAAAAAAGGCTTTAATTATTATGTATGATTACAGCAAAGTTGGAGTCTTTTAGGAGTTCAAGCCAAATTTCACTTGTAAATTTGCTTAAGATACGGTATTCCTAGTAAATTTTGTACACAACTGATTCAGTACGTTTTGTATATCTGTTTGTGCTCGTCATGTCAGGATCCTTATTAAGGGTAAATGCTTTGATATGAGGGTGCGTTGGAAATAGCCAAATGTGTTGTGAGTGATGTCTGTGATATTATTAGTGATAAATCATAAACATGGCTCGAGATGGACATAAAATAGGTTATGTTTGTTTCCATATGTTATTAGGATTTAGGAGGAAGGTAGTCGTACATTTTGGTGTTAGCCCCAATTACTAAATCGATCCAACCACAATCCCTCTTTTTTAATCATGCATTGCTATTGAATCCGAGGTGAGCATTGTTAATGTCACTTTTCTTTTTTCATCAGAGAAGGACACACAGTGGTAGTCTATGGGCACTATTCTCAATTCTAAGGGTTAAGATCGTTAACTGTGAGTACTGATTGTAAGAATCCTATAAATATCCTTTGCATTCCTCCTTGAAGTTGAAAATTTTGCCAAATAAAATGGGTCTTGTACTTGAAATTTGTTGGTTTCAATGTCGAATGTTTATCAGAATCTAGAATTCTAAAGATGCCAAATCCTTGAAAATTCCGGGCTTTAAATGGTGTATAATAGTTCAGTGCCATTTTTGTCCTATTTAATATCAACTGTTGAAGCCTTAAGACCCATTCTGTAGAAACGTGAATTAACTTCAACCAGACAGTGGCCGTTTGTTTTGTAAGAATCTGCGAGCTAACCAGCATGATAACACAATTGAGAGAAGAAGATGGCCATGGAAGACAAAATATCAGTATCTCTATATTTCTATAGTTACCATCTTTTAAAACCGTCTCTATTTCTATCACATTTATAGAGAGTCCGATGGTCCAGCGAAGTTGGTCAAAGTTGCTTATGTATTGGGAAATATCACTTTTGAAATCCCACCCAAACAAATTGTAATTTCACAAGAACAGAAAATTAGTATAAAATTTAAAATTAATTTTAAAGATGAGCATTGTAGTCCGATGATGTCGATTGTAGGAAAATAGAATTTCAAAAAAACTAAAGTATGAATTGGGTTTCTTTCTTTCTTTCTTTCAAGTAACTGCAAAAAATAGTTTTTCAAGGGCTTATTCGGAATGAAGGTAATTATTACATTCTCATTTGTTGTTTTTGTTCATCAGTTTTAGGGCATTCAAATTGACCATCGGTACAATCGTCATTATGGTCCTTGTAGAATTAATTAGTTGGTAATGGATGCTTATCGATGGAATAAATTTGATCTCTTTTTCATCCTTTTTGGGAAAGGTCTTATAGGTTTCCTTTAGATGACTGGTAAAGTTGTTTCTAAAAGCTTCTTTTTCGTTGCAGTACTAGTCTTTCAACATATGAGAACATCAATATGGTCTTTCGCTGTGTCACTTGGTAGACAAAGATGAACGTTGCTGCGCTTTTAACTTCTGCAGGCATTAATATAGGCCTGTGTATCATACTCTTGTCATTGTATTCTATATTGAGAAAACAACCGGGAAATGTCAGTGTTTACTTTGGGCGGAGGTTCTTTCAAGAACGAAAAGGGAGCAATGATCCTTTTTGCTTTGAAAGATTAATTCCTTCAGCGAGTTGGTTAGTAAAAGCTTGGACGACATCTGAAGAAGAAATCTTGGCAATTGGTGGCTTGGATGCTGTGGTATTTCTCAGATTAGTTGTATTTAGGTGAGAATATTACTTTTGAAGCTGTCACATTGTGGTTGAGATTACTCCACTAGGTGCCCTTAGTTTCAGTGATGTTTTTATTCTTCTATAAATCGATAGGCTTTTGTTCTTCTTTATGGTCTTTTATTTTTTTTAATGTTTTTTTTCTCTGAAATGCTTGTTAACCTTTGAGGCTTTTTACTGTTTTAGCCTTTTAGGATGTTCCATGGCTTTGTTTGTGCCTTTTCTTTTTAAAATATTTCTATTTTGCTTCTGTGTATTAGGCTGTACTTCCCTAGTTAAGTGCATTTAACATGTATTTAGAAAATTCTTGATCATAGCATATGCAGTGTGTCTTTCAGTAAGGTCTGCTTACCTGAAATTGTACGCATTTGAGAATAATCTTCCTTCTGATATTGGTATATATTAATTCTTAGTACTGTATGTTTTTGTTTTTACAGCATCCGGATTTTTACAATTGCTGCCGTCTTCTGCATGTTGCTAGTGCTTCCACTGAATTATTATGGGAAAGAAATGATTCACAAGAAAATTCATTCAGAGTCACTGGAGGTTTTTACCATTGCTAATGTTATGGAAGGATCAAAGTGGTATGGCTTGAATTTTTTTTGTTCAATTGTTATTTTACTAGTAGTGTAACATTTAATGATTTAAATGATAATATGCTGCATTAAGTAGGTGAGATATTGATATTTTGAATTTTTACCAAAATTTCAAGAATAGGAGTTACAAATTTCATGCATAGGAGTGCTGATTTGGTATTTTGAATGAATATTTTTTGTTTTTGAGAGATTAGCTTTAAACACCACTGTTATGATAGGTGGAAACTTTGCTTGATATTACAAGATGTATTATCTTTCATTTTTTTTGGAAAATAGTGGCCAAAAGTCTTTATATTAGTTTAATTATCCCTTCCATTCTTTCTTAAGAATTTGGTATTATCTTCCCTGATTTTCTTGTGAATAGATGCTTATCATTCCAAATTCATTTCTTATCGTTCCAAGCAGAAATTCCTTTAGCCCCCCTTCCCACACACACACAAAAAGAAAAACTAATACAAAGTCACCACAAACACTCAACAGGAAAAAAAAATGTTAAAGCTTTGCACGATGTGTCATGTGTACCATTTATTTGGTGAATCTGGTATACTAGAACGTTTAGAAGTTTCAGAGAGAATGAAATCTTGTGAAATTGTCTTACATGATTACTTAATTATAATTCCGAATTCAGGTTTTTTTTTAATGTCTATGAAAATTATCAAGATAACACCGTTTTGCTTGATGCATTTTTATCTGAAAGTATGACCTATTTTAGAACTGATTGAATCTACCATGTATCTGTATGTTCCCACTTTAATTGCCTGGGGTTTCTTTTGCAGGCTTTGGGCTCATTGTCTAGCACTGTACGTCATATCTTTGTCAGCTTGCATCCTTCTGTACTGTGTAAGAGAAGGCCTCTCATGTGACATCTCTTTTGGTTAACTTCACTTTCAATGTCAAAGTCATTTATGGCTGTTTTATGTGACATTAGGAATACAAGAGTATCGCTAAGATGAGGTTGGCACATATTACTAGGTCAGGTTCGAGTCCAAACCATTTTGCAATACTTGTTCGTTCCATCCCATGGTCACCGGAAGAAACATACAGTGATTCTGTAAAGAAGTTCTTTACGAACTATCATGCATCAAGCTACTTATCACACCAAATGGTTTATCGGTCTGGAACAGTTCAGAAACTTATGGTAAATAATTTTTTTACTATTATGTTCTGTATTTTTTTTTTTTTTTTTTTTAACTGTTAACAGATTTCTTTGAATAAAACCTTCCACATCAATTCCCAACACCAGATAACTCTTGAGATGTCCATTCCTTAAAAACATTAACAATAGTCAAGGAGAAGTCAATTTGTGCTCTAAATGGATCTAATACCAGCTGTTAAACCCTCCAAACGGATTCTTGGTTTTCCAAGTTATAGTGTTCATTTTAAGGATTGGAATTTTTCATCTCTAAATATTGGTTTGTTTAGCAACCAAGAAAATACTTGTCAAAGTTAGTGCATTAAGGATGAGGATGGTCAGATGGATTTGTAATCTTTTTAGTATAAATTGGGAGAGAGAAAATGTCTCTTGCGGTAAGTATTAGTCCACAACAGCAAAAAAATTCCTTGTATAACAACTTAAAAAAGTATTAAAGAAAAATTATTTACAAACTTTAAGCATAATTACGTTACTATAAGATCAATTCTTTTCAAAGTTGAATTTCTTAAACCAAATTGCTAAAACGATGTATAAGGACGTGCCTTAAAGGTTTGTTAGATTATCAAATATAAAAGGATAAGTTATATTGTTCTAGTGGTTTCAATTTAAAGAACTTGATGAAGATATCCAGGTCATGTTCAAGTCATCTTTTTGTGTGTGTGTTGATTATATTGGAGACCAGCTTGTCCTACTTAATTTTGTTATTATATGTTGAGGGATGCTAGAACTTTACCCCTCTTTGAAGGTAGAACCATCCTACCGTCTATGTGACAAAAAAAGTGATCTGAAGACAGTGTCATCAGGTTCCTCATTATGATAAAACATATGAGCTTAGAAGACCTTGTAATGTTTAAAGAATCTTGCTTTGCTAAAGGTGTAAAGTGTGCATAATCAAAATGGAAATGAAGTGTAGTAGTTCAGATAAGCATATCACATATTTGAAATTAAGAAATTGGTTTAGAATTTTGAGGGTTAGGCACCAATGTACTAAACTTTTTACTTGATGATTAGTAGAAATTGTCTCACTGGTTTGCATTTCAAGTTTTCACCAATTAAATACCTGTTTATGGATTATTAATTTCTATTTGAAGTTGTTTTCAAAAAGAAAGTTTTCCATATGAGACTTGTACCATTGTCCCAAGTCTCTGCTCATATTATAACTTTATACTTTTCGTAGAGTAGAAGAAATTGGTAGTTATCTTAAGTCTCTGATCTTTGGTGTGTCTTTGTTTTGCAGACTGATGCAGAGAAGATGTATAAGAAGCTTGCAGATTACAAACCCACTTCTGTGCACCGACTCTGTGAACCATGTTTGATTAGATGTAATTTCTGTGGAGGAACAACAAGCTCTTTCAAGATACTAACAAATGATCCTGAGCATGTTGAGAAGCCAAACCTAGACCGCTTGGATTCAGACAAGAGAGAAAAGGTTTGTGTCCACACTGGTTGGGTGAATCCATATTCTTCTTTAATTTCTTTGCATGTGTAGATGTAGTTTGTAATTTGGTTGGTTCAGTTAATATTTTGATCTCGTATGATCTGGATTATATCCAATTCCCTTCTTGAGTCTTTGCCTATATTCTTTCTAGGTTCTCTTTGAGTCTTTTTCAAGCACTGATGCTTGATCAGATTACATTACTTTCCGGAGTTGGCATTCATGATGTTCTTCTCTAGATGATTCATATAGGTAAACAAAATCATATGTTATAGAGTGTTGGATGACCGAACAGACGATTAGACAATCTTGATTTTTTTTCCCTTATGCTCAGTACCAACCTTTGATTTGTTAAATGTTGTTTGCCTAATATCACCTGTATAAAATTGGGCATTATTTAATGGGTGAGTAATGGACAGATACATTTTTCTTTTAGTGTATAATGCCAGATGATATGTGCTTCCATTCTTCCAGTGGTTTGTCTTTCCAAAAGATTCTTTATAGTTCTCTCGACTAAGCCTGAGATAACCTGTAACTAGTAGAACTACAGGAAGGGCGTGTAAGCATATCATTTCTGATCCAACCTACCCAACGCAACTAAAAATTACGAACCTCACAGACCCTACTTTCTTGAGGGTTATAACCTTAACCTTGGTATTACTGAAGGCAATCTTAAGGAAGTATTTCCTCTATGATTTTCTCCCGAGTTGAGGGTTTCTTCTATAAAAATCCTGAATAAGTTTCCAATCTATTGATGTTAAAGAATGCTGCAACACAATAAGAAGATGGGAAGAAAAAGAAGGAAAAGAAGAAAAAAGTGGTGGAAGTCTTGAAACTTCCCACCTAAAGGGGCGAAGTGCTTAAATAGATTCTTTGGGGGTCCTTCACTTTATATAGAAGTGGAGGCCTACCAACAACAAAATTGACTAAAACCTGGTCCCTGAGAAGCTCTATGTTTGGCCGTAGTATCCACTGCAAAGTTAACCTCCCTCCATGTGGAAGATATTGCCACATTGTTATGCCTCCTTATGTTTCTTAGTGTCCACCTGCCTCTAGTGGCTATGGTTTAGCACTATTTCCAAAAGTTTGCAGTGGAGTCAGCCTCAATTCAAATATTAGGCCATACTTGCCCCCCGCCCCCTGCTTTCTCAGTGCCCAAAAGTATTACCCAGTTTCAGCTATATATCTTGTTGTGTTTGGCATATACTAGTGAGAGCTCTTATCACCTGTCTCAAATTGGTTTTGTACACCATCCTTTCACCAGATGGTCCTGGATTCTGTAACAATGCTTCTTCAAAGTTCATTTGGACAAAGGTAAGTGTTGGTTGTACCTGTTTACACTGCAACATTACTGGTGCTTTGGGAAGCTTAGCCTCTACTCCAGAAGAGCTAAGTACTCTGAAATCCCGAGTATTCCTTGTTCCTTTGGTTAGTGCGCCAGCATGCTTGATCCACCTCTTGATGTTCAGCTTGCATTCAGTTTCTGAACTCTGTTCAATGTAAAAATTTCTAGTGTACATATGTTATTTAGTTATCTTCTGTTTTGCTATTATTAATGCATAATGTGTTGAAAGTGAATTGAAAACAAAATACACTTGAGATTTGTGCTGGGGTGATAACTGGGGTGATATTCAACTTTAACTGCACAATGTGTAGTTAAACATCACTATGTACAGGTTCTTGCACAATAACTGATCCTAAAGTAAATTAATTTTACATGCAGGAATGTGCTGCTGCCTTTGTTTTCTTTAAGACACGGTATGCTGCTTTTGTTGCTGCTCAGGTTCTCCAAACATCGAATCCCATGTTATGGGTCACTGATTTGGCTCCAGAGCCACGTGATGTTTATTGGTCAAACCTTTGGATCCCATATAAGCAGCTCTGGATCCGAAAGATTGCAACTCTTCTGGCTGCAACTGTTTTCATGCTTTTTTTTCTTGCTCCAGTCACATTTGTGCAAGGTCTGTCTCAGTTGGATAAACTGCAAAAGTACTTTCCAATTCTTAAAGGTATTTTGAAAAAGTAAGTATAGCTTTTGTGAATAAAATAATTGTTTTATTATGTCGTTATTTTTTAATCTTTAGAGTACTCATGTCAAAATTTCATACAAAATCTCTAATCATATGCAGACAAATAAATTGTTTCGTACAAAAGTGCGGGTTTTGTGAGAAAGTTTGGTTATTTATTCGATTATTGTTTGTTAAGACCCCCAATCTTGAGAAATTAGGTTGTTGGCTATATCAAGGTAATGAAACTGTTGAGATTTATAATCCCATATCGGGTATCTTCAGCCACACATAACAATATATAAGTCTTTGGGCCTCTCCACTTATCACCAATTGGTTTGAAGTTGGATGGTAATTAGAGTGGTTGTTTCTCTGGCGGGCCCATTCAGTTCACTTCACCCATTAAAAACAATTGTCCACCGCCACACGTGAGGGGGCTTGTTGAGATTTATAATCTCATATCGGGTATCTTAAGCCCATCATAAAATATATAAGTCTTGGAGTCTCTCCACTTATCATCAATTGATTGTAAGATGCCCAAATTCTACATAAACCATATTTTGACATGTAGACAAGGGTATCTTAAGCCCATCATAAAATATATAAGTCTTGGAGTCTCTCCACTTATCATCAATTGATTGTAAAATGCCCAAATTCTACATAAACCATATTTTGACATGTAGACAAATTTTTTTTTTTTTTTTTTTTTGAGAAAGAAAAATACAGCATGCATGTTAAATAAATAAATAATATTATAATGATTTCTACCAACACCATCTTCACTTTCATTATTTTTGTTATTTTAAAGTCATGATGATGGTTTTGCTGTTTTAAAAAAGGGGTAATTCCGTGAATTACAAATTAGTTGGGATGAAATATGGTGCTTTTATTGTGTTTCTTTAACTTTTAAGTATATTGATGCAGTTTGTTGTCACTCTTGATTTTGTTTTTTGTCATGAAAATTAAAGTGATAAGTTGCAGCAGTAAAGTTTGAAGTAAAATCTCATTATACGTTTTTATGACATTCAGTTAGATATCATCATGAGGCTATCCCCCAAAACAGAAAAATAAGAAAAAAGAAAGAAAAAAAAACCTTCTTTAGATGCGCCCAATAAACGTTTGTCATTTAACGTCAATTTTGTGGTGTTATATGTGTTTTTGTATTGCAAAGATGTACTTTTAGTTATTGCATCCTACATTTTTGATTAGTTATCATTTTTGATAGTAACCTAAATATTTTATTTGCAGGAAATATATATCTCACTTGGTGACAGGTTATTTACCAAGTGTAGTCCTAATGTTGTTTCTATATGCCGTTCCTCCAACTATGATGCTGTTTTCAGCTGTAGAAGGGACTGTATCCCGTAGTGGAAGGAAAAAGAGTGCTTGCTGCAAAGTTCTGTATTTCACTATTTGGAATGTGTTCTTTGTTAGCGTTTTATCCGGATCTGCTATCAGCAAGCTAAATGCCATTTCTAGTCCAAAAGATATGCCTACCTTACTTGCAACAGCTGTACCAGCACAGGTAATTGTATACTTTCATTTTCTGGTAAATATGATGGTCTTTTGAGTTTACAGTGTCCGTCCTTCACTATTGGGGACGATCAATCTGATGCAGGAGCATTAGAAGGTCCTGCTGATCTCAGCATCAGAGTAGCCGATGTCATTGCAACGCCATGATGACCTTATATGGCCTTCTTTAGTATTTTAAATATTTAGTATATTATCTTCTATTCTATTAGTTACTTTTTTTTGAAGAAATATGATATTAATAGGGTCCTCTTTTCCATTTAATTTTGTAAATTAGTCAGGAGCAGGGCCCAACTCTCAAGTGTTTCCTATTTGGGTTTCAACTAGGATTAGTAACAATTTGCTATTGGAAGGCTTGCAAGTGTATATTATTAGTTAGTTGTTTATATAATTTGAAGTTAGAGATAATTACATTATTCTAGTTGAAGATTGAAACCCTATGTTCAGGTAGTCATTGATTAGTTTTCATTGGTGTTCTTAATTGAAGTTGCTTCCACCTTCAATGTTACGTGACAATCTCTTTTCCATCCGATCTTAGCAAAAAGAAGAACACAGGTTCTTCTCTTCTCTGTGGGATGGGCTTCAGCCTTCAGGATACATTGATATGGGAGGTGTGAAACATGAGTATGTTCAGATCAGACAATGTATTCTTGGCTTGGTGATACTTTTTCTTTTTGGTCGCCGAACTTTTCTTAGTGCCTTGCTAAGGATGTAATAATTTTTTATAGGAATGACTGAGAAGCAGTTATAGTTTCAGTTCTTGACTTCAGGGTATGTTAAGCATTGATTTAAGTTGAAACTGATCCATTGACACGGTATTATTGTTAAGGAAGAAAAGAGAGAAAAGAGGACATGGACTTAGTTAGTTTCGCCCTTGTATCACTTCAGTATATATAGATGTCCCTTAGAACTATAACAGACACAATGACATATAAAGCTCTGCCATTCTGCTGCTCCATTTTTCTTCCCTCTGGAAATTATTTTTGGCTTGCTTTAAGGGTTTCTTAACACCTTGTGCGTGCTAAGTTATCCGTGTATTTGCAGGCGACTTTCTACATCACTTATGTCTTGACATCAGGTTGGGCAAGCTTGTCCTTTGAAGTCATACAACTTTTTGCACTTCTCTGCAACTTATTTTCCAGATTTGTACTGTGGAACAAAGAGGGTCCATCAAACTTCGCCCTTTCTTTTCCATACCACACAGAAGTGACGAAGCTCCTATTGTTCGGACTCCTAGGCTTAACTTGTTCAATCTTGGCCCCTTTAATATTGCCCTTCTTGCTGCTGTACTTTCTTCTGGGTTATATTGTGTACCGTAATCAGGTAAGTGCCTTGATTTCGATGTGATTATGCAAATGTCTTCCTCTATTTATATGATTGTTATCTTTGCTGCTTAATCGCTAAGCTTTGGGAAATTGTTTAATAACCCAAAAGGAAATTCAAATAATAGTGTTGTGTGAAATTATATACGAAAAACGGTTGAGATTAAATGTCAATTAATTAGTTTATGTATAAATGCTAAATGCATTACTTTGTTGGCAATCTTAATGACATCTGAAAGTATCTGTATCATGAAATTTTGGTGCATCTCCAAAGAAAGCTGTGTATTAGATGCTTATCATTCTTCATACTGTTATTTTGCTGGTCTATAGGAGCTAATGTAGTGGTTATGTTAATGGATAAATTAAAGAACCAGAAAAGGAGAATGGCAAAGATAATGGTCTTTTAGGATTAAATCGTACCATTTGATTTTGTCTATCATGTAAGGTATTGAACAAACTTTGTGAATGAAGGGTATCATGGAATGTGTTCTGACATTTGGTTTCATCTTATATTCTGCAGTTTCTCAATGTTTATATTACAAAATATGAAAGCGGTGGACAGTTCTGGCCTATAGTACACAACACAACGATTTTCTCATTGGTTCTAGCGCAAATAATAGCGCTCGGTGTTTTTGGGGTAAAACATTCACCAGTTGCATCGGGCTTCACTATCCCATTGGTGCTATTGACACTCTTATTCAATGAGTACTGCAGGCAGCGCTTTTATCCTATATTTAAGTGTATCTCTGCACAGGTACAAGAAACATGTTTGACTGCTTTCCCTCACAAACAACTAGTGCTTTTTCCTAAGTTTTGACAGTTTGGTTTCTACAGGATCTTATTGAGATGGATAGGAGAGATGAACGCAGTGGCCGGATGGAAGATATCTATGAACAACTGCAGTCAGCTTATTGTCAGTTCTCATTAATCTCTTCTGAAATGTGTAAAGGTGAGGTATCAAATCCTTGTCAAGTTATAAATGACACCCAAGCTCCAAGTGAAGTGAACCCACATTTGGCACACCCAACCCTTGATAAAGTCCCCTCATCTGGAATCGGACAAGAAGACCCTTGGTTATCCATGGCTATCACTTCACAGGAGAAGATTCAGTCCAAATAAGTTGCAAGTAGATTTTTCATTGCAGCTTGGAAATTGGAGAAGCCACTAATCATTAGTATTATATTGCTCTTTTGTATATAACTCAATTTTTTAAGTAGTTTAGATCCTTACAAGTACCCTTTTATCAGAAACTGTTTCTGCACATTACTGTTGTTTCCACCTTGATACAAAAGATTTAAGCATGGGCATATTTTTATTTTGCGTTTTTGTTACACACCTTGTATTGCGTCCAAATTTACCGTCTCATAGGACTTTCAGATCCTTTTAGATTCATCAATAAATAAATTTTAAGGGACGTGTCGCAAAACAGTCTGGTCCCAAACTAACGTCAGGAAAACATCACCACCACAAAGTTCGCTGTTCGCTGTTTTGCTACCAGTGGCGTGGTGAATTGTATTATTTCAGACGGCAGAGGCGTGGAGAGGAGACAACCATTGGACAAAAAATATCGAGGATAAGAAGTCAAAAAAACCATTGAACTCGGCCTTATAGCATCTTGAATCTTCAACCCAAAAACTCCCATTGACAAGCCTACTTAGGTGGAGTCTGAGCCTGGCGATTTTGGGCCGTGTGCTTCCAAGCTGAATATTTGGTCATCTGTTTGCAACTTGCTTATACCATATTACCATCATCAGGGACTGCAGTCTGCCAATCTGGTAGAAACTCTAGTCCCCCTCGAACAACCATCTACCAACCAGTAGAAAATAATAATAAGATACCATTTCTATCACTGACCACAATCATTGGCACATTTATGAAACTGATCCATATATGGCACAATTGATTCTCCTATAGTAGTTGCTCATCAGTACACATAATTAATCAACAGTACTACATGTGTCAAAGAATTTCGATGCACAACCACATGATGTTATATTGTAGTGTAGTTTATTCAGATCCGAAATCACATTGGATACAACCACTTTAACTAAGTTGATCCATACATTT
The DNA here is from genome assembly GCF_015680905.1 of Coptis chinensis. Taxonomy (NCBI): domain Eukaryota; kingdom Viridiplantae; phylum Streptophyta; class Magnoliopsida; order Ranunculales; family Ranunculaceae; genus Coptis; species Coptis chinensis. The sequence continues at coordinate 92,559,925 of NC_141458.1, read as the reverse complement.
GTATTTATTGACACTAATGACATTTTCTTCTTCTTCACGCCTCACAATAATGATTTATATGTTCTCTTTCTTCATAATTCTCATTGTGTATAAAAGAAATTACAATTGTCTCTTCAATGCCCACTTTTCACTAAAAGAAAGTGTGCAAGCAGCTCATCTTCTTCTAGGGTCTCCGACCTTAGGTAGGCCTTATCCATTTTGTAAGGTATTAACTCAAAAGGCCTCCATAGTATTTAGGGAGCATTAACTCAAACTCAAAAGGCCCACTGTATATTTGGAGCATTATTTCAAGCAATCCACCTGAAGTTTGGCCACACGCTCGAGATAAGGGAGAGCCGTGGTAACAAAACTAGAAGGTACATTAGCTGAATGCGCTGAATTACCAACTTTGAGTGTAAACTCTTAAAACTTTTAGGCCGAGTCCAATGTTGCGGTAAAATGCATGTTGGAAATTGTGATCCAATAGTGTGTCAAAATGCTAACCCGCCAACGCTATCGGTATATACCTATATATACCACTAATTTTAACAATATAGTATATGTTCTGCATGCCATTATGAGTGGCGGCCATAATTTTAGTTCTATGTTTCAACATATCACTCCCACCACTCTCAGTAACGGCTAGACCCTACCAAAGTTAATTAAGTTATTTTAAAAAATTAGTTTGTGCTAATTACATTTTTATCCCACCCTTTTATATTTTGTATATTTCTATCCTACCATTTCATTTTATATATTTAGTAAGACTATTGCATGCATTTTAGGTTATTACACCATGTATCAAAGGAAATAAGTTTCCAATATAATTGAGTCATAATTGAGACACGACCTTTTTTTTTTCGGTACCAATCTAACATTTGACACATGAGTCATGAGTCATGACTGATTGATGGCTCAATTCAAAGTCAGACCTAAGTTTGTCCCCCTCCCTCCATACAAATACACACGCACCAACAAGAAAATAGAAAAGGTTATATGAGCACAGTTTTGTGTGTAATCAATCAACACTATCAATTGGTCATTGTTTTACTGTGGATGATTTGAATAAACAGTTAAAGTTGATTGTGGATGATTTAGCAAAAGGCACCGTTACAAAACTAATCACTAAACAATTTCATAAAGTGTAACTCAATGAGTTGACTAGAGTCAACTGATAGGCTCTCAATCAAATTGACTTTTAAAATTATTTAACATTTTGTTCAAGAATTATGGAACTTATTATGGAAAAGTTAAATTTTCTCCCTAAACTTCTTTTTGAAAGATAGGTTCAATGAAACACCCAACATAAAAGAACCTTGAGAGGGTAGTTGAGTTGAGCTGTACTTTAGGAATGACACTGTTAAAAGAGATTTGTCAAAGAATGTAGGTCCATGGTTGAAAAACCACATACATATATGGATTATAGAGCATAGACAACGTTTCATGGTGGGGAGATTAGAAGACTATTTATGTTATTTACGTGTTGAAAACGTACTAAACTATATTTTATTTTGTAGAACCTTTTTGTTTACCTTTAATAAGTATCAAAAGTTGTGTGAAATTGTGCTGTATGGAAAACCCAAAGTCCTCTTTAGATATAACTTAAATAAGTATATATTGGCTGTGACCCTTTACCATTTCCTCTCAAGAGTCGAGAGAAATATCTTGTGGACTGCCGTATATACTTAAAGCAATATAGATTTTACAGCAAATTCTCACTAAACTAGTTTAAATAATATTAGGCCATGAGAGACAATTTAAGTCTACTAAACTACTAGCTAGTCCTGGTTTCAATCTCATACCAAAAGTAGGCATGAAGATCAAGCTTTGATCAAACTATTTTCTTTTGGTAGTCTCAGCTGTTTTCTATTAGATTTATTTGCACATATATAATCATGAATGTGGCAGTAAAAACAATTTCAAAATATATATTCATTTTCATATTGCCAACAATGCAAAATTCGTGTTCTCAGATTTGAAACAAGCAAATCTACAATGTCCTGTCCTTTGTAAATCTATATCAAGTGTTCTGCACTTCTGCTAACACCACCTACAGGCCTTAAGAGGAGCTCATTTGCACACCTTCAAAACTCGAACACATGTTATATCGTTTAGTATTGATATTTTATATACCAAATGCAGACTACCTCACGCGGGAATGGACCTGAACGTTACAATCGCACGAAATATGTTGAATATTTTTTGGTTTACTAATGTTCCAAATTTCCAATGATGTATTAAACCAATCTTCAGGCCGCAAAAGTCTTCATGAATGAAATATTAAAGTGCCAGTATATTTTGTATTCTTATGGGGAATGGAGGGTACCAACCCAAATTATTTTGTTTTGTCAATTTCGATTTTTTGATCATGCTTTAAACGCTTAGAAAGCTGCTTTTGCCTGCCCAAAAATACAAATCCATTATAATCTAGAAAACGAAAGGAAAGATTTGAAAGAAGACGACACAAGCAACTAGGTCAAATTAGTGACGCCATGATGGTGATAGTAAGGTGGTTTCTTCAATATAATCTCATCTTCTTAGTACATAATACTACATCGTACCATACCATGTATTCCATGCCTCCAAAACACACCTCTCATGCTTTGACTAGGTGTCCTTCCCTACCATGTATTTTTCTATCTCTCATGCCATTACAAAAAAATATTTAACACAGACCAAATTAATCTAAAAAGGGTTGCAAACTGATTACCAAATCAAATGGACCATTTTTATTTATTTACTTTTTCCTTTGAAGAAAACGAGTACAGAGTTTCTCAGAGGAAATTAATTGGTACCGAGTTTTATAATATATAAACTTGTAAATTGAAGATCAATTGCCATGGTATTTTCTTGTGATCACATCACGACGCATATATTTTTCTAATCTACAATTACTTGATGGGAGTTTGTAAGGACAGACGCACTCTTGCGCCTTTGGAAAGCTTGCGCAGAAATTTCGACATATTATCCAATATGACAACGCCAGATGTGGAAGCATAATAACATCATGGGTCTATAGTAAGCAAAGCTATTAGAGTTGCTTATGGGGAATTAGAGGAACATATGGACAACATAATTATAGATATGAATACTCTGAAGAACCTAGGCTTGAATACTAAAGCTAGAATGGCGCCCAAAATGCTAGAATGCTACTGGTAATTGCCTCCTAGAGGTATTATGAACATGAATGCAAATGGGTCTGCCAGAGGCAATCCGGGCATAGCAGGATGGGGAGTGGTGTTCAGGGATCATGAAGGTATATGTTGGAGTTATTCCTCACATGAGGAGAGAAAGAAGTTCTGTTTGCGTGAAGAAGTCTGAGCACACGCGCGCTCAGATTGGTCTTGCTCAAGGCGCGCCCGCACCCATGCTGTGAACAACTTATAGTACATTGAGGGCGCGCGCGCTCAACATTGGCTTTGCCCAAGGCGCGCCCGCGCCCATGTCTATTTTCGTAGTTTCTAGTTGCTACAGTAACCGCATATATAAACAGAAACAAGTTTTTGGAAAACCTAAGCAACATGAACTAAGGCAACACAAGAGAGAGAAAACCCAATCTTGAAAGCAATCAAGATTGAGAGATAACCTTTACAGAGAGACAAACCTGTAAAGAGAGAGGAGTGATCTAGTAAGGTGAGAGACTGAAAGGAGTGATTGTAATCTTCCTTCTCACTTTATAAAAGGATTAGCTCTTGTGGAAGTAGACACCATTGGCCGAATCATGGTATATCTTTGTGTTGTGGTATGCTTTTACTTCTTTATATTATTATCTGTTGTTAATAGTTGTTTAGAGAGTTGGCCATGTTAGGTTGGTTGTAGGGAATATTTAGAATTGTCTAGAGTAGTAGTTGAGTTCATATTACAAGTTATTTGTGTAGTGGGGATCGATTGATATCGGGGGATCGATTGATATCGGTATTAACCCCAACAAGTGGTATAAGAGCCAGGTTAGATTAACCTAGGATGTTATCCAAAAGGTGTTTGACGAAATTTCTGAGAGAAGATTTGAGTTTTAATAATTTGTAGAGTTGGACCATTCTATGAACACTCGCATGATTAGTCTGAATAAAGCTAACTACATCATTTGGAAAACCAAGATGGAAGACTTGCTATACTGCAAGGACTTGGCACAACCCATTGAGAATGGGGGAGAAAAATCGAAAGCGATTCCTTTGGCAGAGTGGAGCAAGCTTGACAGAAAAGCAATAGGGTACATTAGACAGTAGATTGACGACAATGTCTTTCACCATATATCCCAAGAGACTACGGCTTTTGGCTTGTGGAAGAAACTCAAAGACCTCTATGAGAGGAAGTCGGCCGGAAACAAAGTGCTGCTCATTAAGAAGTTTGTCAACACGAAGTACAAAGAAAGTTCTTCAATGTCTGAGCATCTTAATGAATTACAGAATACCATCAATCAGTTGCATTTGATGAAGATTAATATGGGTGACGAAGTTGAACCTTTGTTCCTATTAATCTCTCTACCCAAAAGTTGGGAGACGTTAACAATTTCTCTTAACGGAGCCGCTAAGAATGGAGTTATTTTCATGGAGATGGCTACCGGGGCATTGTTGAATGAGGAAACAAGAAGAGGTTCAAGAAGTAGCTCCTCTCACTCAGAGATACTTGTCACAGAGAAGCGGGAGAGAGGTAAAAGCAGAAAACCATCTCATTCTAGAGGTGTGACATAAGCAAATCTAAGGGTGAAGCTAGAACTCCTAAGGCAGAGAGACAATATTACTATTATGCCACCAAGGGTCACTTCAGGTATGAGTGCAGAACACTGAAGAGAGATGAAAAGAATAACTGTATACATGAAGACATGGTACAGAGGAACGAAAATACAAGCAGAGATACTACCGCACTAGTCGACGATCTAGTGGGAATTGTGTCAGATTGTGGTGTGTGCTACACCTTGACACTCAAGGATGTAAGACATGTCCCTGACATTCGGCTAAGCCTAATTCCCGTTGGAAAGTTAGATGATGATGGCTTTCTAAACTCCTTTGGTAACTGGGTATGGAAACTGAGCAGAGATTCCATTGTAGCAGCCAAAGGGAAGAAAACTTGCTCTCTTTACAAGATCTGAGCTAGTTTGTGTAAAAGCGAATGAATCTTGTGCGTAAGAAGAAGCTTCCTCCGAACTATGGCACAAGAGACTGTGTCATATGGGAGAAAAAGGCATGGAAGTTCTTGCCAAGCAAAAGGCCTTGCCAAACATAAAAGGTACACATTTAAATTGATGTACTCACTATTTGGTAGGAAAGCAACATAGGGTGTATTTCCAAAGATTCCTGTCTCACAGAAAGGACAATGTCTTTGAGCTAGTTCACACTAACTTATGTGGTCCTATGAATGTAAAGTCCCACAGGGAGAGCTTTGTACTTCTTGACTCTCATTAATGATGCATCAAGAAAGATGTGGGCATATAGTCTAAAGACCAAGGATGAAGTACTTGGCGTGTTCAAGACTTTCCATAGCATGGTGGAAAGAGAGACAGGGAAACCTCTGAAGTGTATTCGCTCAGATAATGGGGGTGAGTACATTGGGCCGTTTGAAGAGTATTGCAAGAGTCATGGGATTCGTCATGAGCAGACCGTTCCTAAGACACCGCAACAGAATGGAATAGCTGAGAGGATGAATCATACCATTGTAGAGAAAATGAGATGCATGCTGTCTCACTCTAAGCTACCTAGAAGCTACTGGGTAGAAGCAATGCGTACAGCCGTGCATGTGATCAACCTATCGCCGTCAAAGCCTCTAAATAGTGATTATCCAGAGAGAGTATAGTCAGGTAGAGAGGTTGATTATGGATACTTGAGGGTATTTGGGTGCAGGGCATTTGTTCATATTCCCAAAGATGAGATATCCAAGCTTGATGACAAAGTCAAGCAGTGCATTTTTCTGGGTTATGGGGATGAAAAGTTTGGATACAAACTCTATGATCCGATTAACAAGAAGGTAATCTGAAGTTGAGATGTTGTGTTCTTGGAAGACCAAACCATAGCAGACTTTGAGGATGGTGAGAAGTTACAAGCTTTCACTAATGATCTTGTTGATTCAGAGCCAGAAGTTCCTACTGTGGAACGTGCAGAAGGCATTGAGAATGCAGAGAACCATGGGTCTGAAACTCATGATGATGATCCTATTGCTCATGATGGGATAGAACCTATTGATATAAAAGATGCAGATGAAGTGCATGAAACACCACCTGAGCAAGCAGAAGTGCATCCTCCTGAGCCATAAGTAGATGGGGTAAGGAGGTCAGACAGAGAGAGACAAGCTTCAACTAGGTATCCACCACAAACGTATATTTTACTATTTGATGGTAGAGAACATATGTACTATCAAGAGGCTCTTGAAGGTACAAACAAAGAGAAGTGGTTGAAGGTCATACATGATGAGATGGATTTTTTGCATAAGAATCACACTTATGAGTTAGTTGAGAAACCGAAAGGAAGAAAAATTCTCAAGAATAAGTGGATCTACAAAGTCATGCATGAGGAGAATAATCCACACCCAAGGCACAAAACTCGCCTTGTTGTGAAGGGATTCAGTCAAAGGAAAGGGATTGACTTTGATGAAATTTTCTCTCATGTAGTAAAGATGATTTCTATCTGGGTGGTATTGGGTATGACCGCAAGTATGAACCTAGAGATTGAGCAGCTAGATGTTAAGATAGCTTTTCTTCATGGAGACCTTGAAGAAGATGTCTACATGAACCAGCCATAGGGGTTTGAGGTCAAAGGCAAGAAGCACCTAGTATGCAAGCTGATAAAAAGTTTGTATGGGTTGAAGCAAACACCGAGACAATGGTACATAAAGTTTTATTCCTTTATGGCGAAGCAAGGATACAAAAAGTCTACTTTCGATCATTGTGTGTATGTTCAGAGATTTCCAGATGGGGATTTTATAGTTCTCTTGTTGCATGTGGATGGTATGTTGATAGTTGGCCCAAACATCAACAAGATATCCAAGCTGAAGAAAGACTTGAGTAAGTTCTTTTAGATGAAGGATTTAGGTCAAACAAAGCAGATATTTGGGAGGCGGATCACTCGTGACAGAAAGAGTGGGAAGTTGTGGCTTTCTCAAGAAAGCTACATTGAGAAAGTGTTGAAGAGATTCAACATGGATCAAGCGAAGCCAGTCAGTTGTCCGCTTGGTGGCCAGTTCCGCATGACTAAAGAGATGTGTCCAAAGGGTGAAGAGATTCAACATGGATCAAACGAAGCCAGTCAGTTGTCCGCTTGGTGGCCAGTTCCACATGACTAAAGAGATGTGTCCAGAGGGTGAGCATGAGCAGAGTCAGATGGAAAAGATTCCTTATGCATCCGTAGTGGGCAGCTTGATGTATGCAATGATGTGTACAAGACCGGATATTACTTTCACCGTTGGTATTGTAAGTCGATTTCTGTCAAATTTGGGTAAGGAGCATTAGGAAGGTGTTAAATGGATATTGAGATATCTCAAGGGCACTTCCAAATCGTGTTTGTGCTTTGGTAGAAGTAAACCCTTACTTGAAGGCTACACTGATGCAGACATGGCAGGTGATGTTGACTCGATGAAGTCCACCTCCAGTTATCTGGTTACTTTTGCAGGGGGAGCAGTTTCTTGGCAATCTAAGTTGCAAAAGTGTGTTGCCCTCTTCACTACAGAAGCCGAGTATATTGCAGCCACTGAGTGTTGCAAAGAGATGTTATGGATGAAGAGGTTCTTCGACGAACTAAGGCTAAAGCAGAAACAGTTTGTAATTCTATGTGACAGTCAGAGTACCATCGATTTGAGCAAGAATCCGAGTTTTCATTCTAGATCCAAGCACATACATGTGCATTATCATTGGATTAGAGAAGTACTCGAAGACCAAGCATTTATGTATTGAGAAGATCCATACCGACAAGAATGGGTCAGATATGATGGCCAAAGTCTTACCGAAAGGTAAGTTTGATGTTTGTTTTGCTACCGCCGGAATGGTAGCACACTCATCCTGTTGATTTGGAAATTTCATGGAGGTATCCCCCTTCACTGTTCGGGAGGGGGAGATTGTTGGAGTTATCTATCACATGAGGAGAGAAAGAAGTTTTGTTTGCGTAAAGAAGTCTGAGCGCGCGTGCGCTCAAATTAGTCCTGCTCAAGACGCGCCCGCGCCCATGCCGTGAACAACTTATAGTACATTGAGGGCACGCACGCTCGACATTGGCCTTGCCCAAGGCGTGCCCGCGCCCATGCCGTGAACAACTTATAGTACATTGAGGGCACGCGCGCTTGACATTGGCCTTGCCCAAGGCGTGCCCACGCCCATATCTATTTTCATAGTTTCTGGTTGCTACAGTAATCCGCAAGATTGCGGGTTACTATATAAACAGAAACAAGGTTTTGGAAAACCTAAGCAACACAAACTAAGGCAACACAAGAGAGAGAAAACCCAATCTTGAAAGCAATCAAGATTGAAAAATAACTTTTACAGAAATACAAGCCTGTAAAGAGAGAGGAGTGATATAGTAAGGTGAGAGACTGAAAGGAGTGATTGTAATCTTCCTTCTCACTTTATAAAAGGATTAGCTCTTGTGGAAGTAGGCACCATTGGCCGAACCACGATATATCTTTGTGTTGTGGTATGCTTTTACTTCTTTACATTATTATCTTTTGTTAATAGTTGTTTAGAGAGTTGGGCATGTTAGGTTGGTTGTAGGGAATATTTAGAATTGTCTGGAGTAGTAGTTGAATTCATATTACAAGTTATCAGTGTAGTGGGGTTCGATTGGTATCCAACAGTACAGTCAAAGGCACTTACATAAGAGGAATAGGAGTGACAACGAATTATGAGGCAAAATGCACAGCTGTCATAGAGGGCTTAAACATGGCAATTCAACAAGGGTGGCAACACATATGGGTAGACACTGATTTAGTCGCAGCTGCAAAAGCATTTCAAGCCGACAAGGTTCTATGGAAATTGAGAGCACAATGGGACAAGATCAAACACTCCAGCATTTGGCTTCACTTCACCAGCAGATACAAGTGCCAACAAGGGAGTGCAGCTGAACAAATGGTCAAAAACAATAGTGGAATCATAAACCACCATTCCTAAAAAAGATAGAAAATCCGGACTTAACTTACTATAGGTTCATCCCCTAGTGTAATGGAGTCTATAATTCTTTTGTTCCCTTGTAACACTATTTTTAATTAATACAAAATCACCTTTAGAAAAAAAAAAAAAAAAAAAAAAAAAAAAAAAAAATCATTCAAAAGTCCCTGTTGTTTTTAATTGTAAGCTTGTCACTTGTTGCCAGGGTTGCCCGACCTTTTTTCCCCTTCTAGTGCTATTAATTAATTCTTGTATTTTCAACTAGTACTGATAAATTGGTAAAGCAGTTTCTATTGATAAACTGGTCTATCTCTTTCTTTATTTAGTTCCATGCGACTAATATTCATCATCAAATATGGCTCAGGCAATGTGATACGAGAGTCGACAGATTAGTCAAAGCTTTGTTGTGGTACTGATCGTCAAGGTTTTCGCAGTGGAAACAAGTCCATTTTGAGTCACTTATCTCTTGGGGGGGCTAAATGGGCTTAGGATGGGTATGGTAATTAGAGGGGAGGTCTTTCTGGTCTGTGGTATGTCCATTTCTAGTACTTCTTATCATTCTCCAATAATAAAAGTGCTATTTATTAAAAAAAAAAAAACGGGTTTTTTAGACTTCCCCCACCTTAGTCACCAGACCGTAGAGCGAGAGCAAGAGCGGAAGCGGGAGCAAGAGCGTCGAAGCGCTTAAATCAAGAAGCTCCCATTTTTAGAGCGCATACGGAGCGCCTATACAAGTATATTAAAATAGATACATATATGCAAATAAATGTAAAGATAGCATCCCATTAGTGCCAAATTACCTGTTCAATGATCATGAGAAGTATTACAATATACTAATTTCACCATAATTTAATACTTGGCGTCTTGGCTACAACATGACATTACAAATATATCACAAAAAGATGTACGTAATTGATTCCAAAAGATTGAGAATAATATAAGTTTACAAAATGAAAACAAAAAGATATAAGTTCCCATCAATCTTGTTAGTAAGACTTGAACAAAGGGATTACACATTTACACCATGTCATGTGTCTGAAACTCTGAATGTCTAATTAGTTCTATGACTTTTATCCCTAAAATATTAGACAAAAGAAAAGCAATTTCTAAATGCTTTTAATCTAAACCAAAAATGAGACCAGACCAACTATTTCAATCACCCTTCGCGTGGTCTCTTTCCACGTGCAATTTCTTCACGCTGACCTTGTTGCTGACCTTGTTCTTGAGCATTGCTTGAGGACCCTTCAGCTTGAGAAGACAAATTAATGTTTCCAAGTGAGGCAACACAAGCATCATACAACAAGTTGTGCTCCCTTTCTTCAACACCCTCAATGTCATTCTCCAAATGAACTTCATTAGCATAGACATCCCAGTTCTTGTAAGTTTCATAGTCAGCCCTATAACGTGACAATAGTCGTTGATTATAGTGAACAAAGACCAAAGATTCAGCACGATCAGCATTCATATGGTTCCTCTTCACACTATGAATGTAACTATAAGTGCTCCAAGCTCTTTCTGCACAAGAAGTATTAACGCTTTGGGATAACACTTTAAGTGCCAAGTTGTGAAGTTCATGTGTTGTTACCCCATACATATCCCACCAAGCTAATGCCAACATTGTCACTCTATCTGCAATTGCTTGAGGTCGAGCAAATGTTCCCTTGTTGCTAAGATAGTCACTTAGTTGTTGTCTTATCACTACCCTTTCCAATGGTTCACTAACCATTCTTTCAACCACATTCAAATAAATTTGATCAACGTATGGATCAGCATGAGGCTTTCTTCTTTGAGCCACCTAATTAAGAATATCATTCACACCAATATATACAAGTAATCAAATACTATTTCACCATATTATATAACTAACAAAATTGGAAAACATTTACTGAAAATAAGTAAGTACCTCTCAACCAAGCTTGGGAGTAATAGTGTGGGGTGAGCACATATGCCAAACAATGCAACGGACGATTCATCTTCTCCCACCTAAAATTAATAAGGTCTTCCATTATATCACTTAGCTCCCAATGATCAAGTAGAGCCTCTTTAATTTCACTTAACATATCACTCATCCTTTGATATACTTCACCAATCACAGCCTTGCCGGAATCGCAAAAGTGAATCATTAACCAAATTGGCTTTGTAAATGACACTATAAGCTTTGCTTTTTCCCAAATTAAAATTCATCGTCCAATATTGTTTTCTTCACTTTTTCATGCTCGATATTCTTTGAACGACCTTTCTTGATCTTTTCCCACTCATCACTTAAAACCAAACTAATTAAATGTTTTGTCACTCGAACAACTCGTTCCAACATAATGTAGTGAGAGCCAAATCTCGTCTTCTTCACTTGAATCACCTCTAGGGCTAAAATGGTGCGAAAGATGAACAAAGCCATATTGTGATGCTTTATGTATAAACAAATTGATTTCGCACGCTCATAAGTATCATTAATAAAGGATAACGGTGTTGAATCCTTTGTCTTAGTTATATCCTTCATCAATAAGCTCAATGTGTGCCATGCAACCGGACCAAAAATATGAGGGTGCCTTGCGGTAATAATTTCTCCAACACTCTTACAGTTTGAAGCATTATCGGTTAAAACTTGGACAACATTATATGTACCAACACGCCAATGGCTGTCAACAAAAGTTCAACAATAAAGTCACTGTCTTTTCCTCGCCGAACAATCAACAACACCAGAAGAAACATTGCTCTACCTCCGAAAACAGCCATCACATTGATCAATGTCTGATTTTTAATGTTGGTCCACCCATCGGCTATTGATAGTCCATGTGTTGCCCATTGCTCTTTCAAAGGCATTAAAGCCTTTTCAACCTTGTACTTTTCCTTGTCCAGTAGTGTAGTTCTTATCTTCTCTGAACTTGGAGGCTTGTACCCTTTAGGAGCCTCATTTATTGCTCTCACCATATCAAACCAAAAAGGAGACCTTGCTACATTGAAGGGAATGCCATTGGCATAGAAGAAACTACCTATCATTGCAGTGACATCGTTCCTTGCATTCACCTTAAACAAACCCAAAATACTCGAACTTGTGTTGCCAACCGAGGAACTATTGGAGTTACTAGAATAGGATGCTTTTTGCTACCTCCATGAACTTTATTAGCTTCTTCTTCTTCTCTCTTCATTTTATCTCTTTCTTCTTTACTTACTTTTGAGCAAAGTACTACACCTTGTGCTTTCTGACCTGGTAACAAGCCAATCAAATGAGCTCTAATACATGAATATGCACCAGTGTAAGGATCCTTTTTACATTTGAAATTGCATATCCACTTGCAGGCACCACCCTTTCGGACTTCAAGAAACTTCACATACTTTTTCAAAGGAGTGGATGAAAATTCATCTTTATCGCCATCACCCTCATTGTTCAGATTGTCGACAAAAATTGGATCAATTTCCTCGTACTCGTCCATTTCAGTCTACACCATTTTTACAGAACTATATGTTAGTGTAAAGTGTTATAAATTTGGTAGAACAAAGTGTGTGAAGTGTAAATAAATTTTCATTTTACAAAATTCACAAGTCAGCACAATAATGGTAATACATGAAGTGTTAAATGCTATTCTATTGAATGGCACCAAAGCCAAATGTATTTTTTAGTGTGTGATCTTTATTTCTTTGCATAAGGAAGAAGACAAAGCCAAACAAAAGCTGTGAAGTGTGAAGTGGGGTTGTAAAGTGACAAACTTCACTACTAAAATCGAAATAGAAAGAAGAAGAATAAGTGCACTAGTGCCGTGAGAACTGAAAAACATGCAATAAATAGAAGAAGAAACTTACCTTCTTGATCAAGATGCTGAGCTCTTTATCAAGACAAAAAAAGCTTATTCAATAATCAATTTCAACAGTTCAAAGCTTTCCCCTTTCTCCAGAAGTATGATATTTGCTAAAATAGATAGATGAGGAGATCATATTTTAGTTTTAATCGAAAAGTTGTTGTAGTAATTTGTGAAATCGTCCCCAAGATCGCGGTCTCGACCATTTGAAATCGCGTTTTTTTATTAACAGAGCTGGGTTTTTCATTTTCTTAAACGTGGGTTTTAGTTTTTGAAAGTGCCGGATTTGATTTTATAAAAGCGTGGTCTCAAAATATTTAGAACGCGGTTTATAAATTTTGAGATCGCGGTTTTATAGCGTTTTTAGAAATAAACCGTGAGAACGCGGATTTTGAGCGGGAGCGAAGGGGGGGTTTGTGTGACTAAGTACCCCAAACTCAGACTCCATCTAAGTCAATTCAGTTTGACTGTCATCTCCTTGTGAAATGTCCTAACTACCTTTTCACGTGTAAAATTACCTAAATAGCCCCTTGAGTTTTATTTTGAAACCCCTTAACTAAAATGATGATGCTGGTGATAAAAGGCAACAATAAACAAATAAAAACATCAAAACAATGAGAAGATGTGGATCTCTTTGTACACTGAATTTATTTTTCCAGGCCCAAATAGGTAACCTTACTTTATAACTATTATATTATAGTTTAAACTTTTATTCCCCAAACCTCGGCGAAGGTGGGAATGAACCGAAATCCTTGAGACCAACCTTTTTTTCGATTTTTAAAAATTTAACCTTAACTTTCATTCCGTCCGAGGTTTAAACTATTCTCTCTCAATATAAGCGGGAATAGATTCTCGAGTCCTCAAACAGCTAATCCCACTGTCGCCAAATGTGGCCATTCAGTCTTAACGAGATATAATTAGCTAAAAACGCATAGTGATCCACAAGATGGGGTTAGTCAGAGTCTGACTACCCTCTCCGGCCTCACCACAAGACGTAGAGCGAACCCTCCCTATGCCACACGCCCACACTACACCAAAACCTGTTCGAATAGTTGACCCTTATGGATATAAGGGCCTCACAAAAACATATTTATATTTAAACAATGACTTGATGTGGATCCCCTTGTACACTGAATTTATTTTCCAGGCCCAAATAGGTAACCTTACATTTCACAATTAGATGATAGTTTAAACTTTTATTCCCTTAGACGGCGAAGTTTGGAATGAACCTAATTTTGAGAGACCAATTTGGGGAAATTAAAGAACAAGTCTTAACTTAAAATTTCCCTTAAATTTGAAATGGGGGAATAGAAGTCTAAAAACCAAAAAAATCAATCTAAACTCTGTCGCCAAATGTGGTCATTTGGCAGTCTACCAAAAGAGATATAATTTCCCCTTAATTTCATAGTGATCCACAAGATGGGGTTATTGGCAACCATCTAATTTGCTACATTAGGATTCTTAATTAAGTCACTAGCTTATATATGAACATGATATAATTAATTATGTCCCTAAAGTACAGACCTACTCCACGCTTCCCACCGTGTCATATGGATCTTCAGGATAGTATCACTCTTTACTGCGATCATGGTGTATGGGAAGCCTCAAAAATATACCTTCAGATAAAGTGATGTAGGGTGCAAATGGATAGGTTCGGATTCGAATATTCGAATATGTATGTATCCGAAATTTTATAATGATATCCGAATCTGACGGATATTAAAAATTCTATTCGAATCCGATTTTGGATATCTGAATCATATAATATCCAATCCGATTCAAATATGGAATGATGCAAGATAACAAAAGGGAAGGGGATAAAGCAAGATGCACTAAAGCTTGTATGGAATGGAATGATCTATTGGGTTTGGCCAAAAAGGATTTTTAAAACAAGCAAATACTCTACAAGCTAAAGCTAACCTGGATCGAGAACCAAATTGATTTCCATTCTACCAAAATGGAACCAGAGTTACAAGCAATGAACGATGTCTGAGAGTGAATATAGAAGAAAGAGTGTCGATTTCCACCACGTAATGTAGATGGGAACCATCTAATTTGGATGACACTTTACAAGGGGACTTTGGAGGATGGGCTTGATGATCTTAATTAAGTTTGGCGGCACTAAAGGTAAAGGCTATATGGAGAGAACATAGATATAATTATAGATTATGTCCCTAAAGCAAGAAGACTCAAACAACCTGGTGTCCTATTTGAAGGGTAAGGGCAAGATCTTGCCCCAAAGCTTGTTAGAAATATTGAATCTTCAGTAGATAGTATCAAAATTTAAACTTCTTCATGTGTGTATGGGAAGCAAACAAACCGTGGCAAGATGCTTTAGCTAAAAATGTACCCAATGTAAGGAAGATTGATATAATTCCTAGGTTCTTTTCGGAGGATATTAGGAAAATTGTATATGAGGATTTATAATGATATCCAATATGTGGCATGGATTGTAAAAAAGCTACCTTTAATTTTATTTTAATGGAATGGGGTATCACCTCGTAAAAACCCCGCTATCCAAAAAAAAAAAATCCGATTCAAATATTAATATTAATTAAAATTTTATTTTCTTTGAATAATTTATTTTACCATTATAAAAACTAGTATATATATATTTGTCATTTATTATTATTATTTTGTTATTATAGTTTTATATTATTAGTTTATAATTTTATATAATACTTTATACAATACACAATTAATAAATTAATTATATACAATAATTATTAGTTTTTAAAATTGGATCGGATATTATCGGATACGGATATGGTAGTATCCAAAACCAGTTCGGACATAAAAAATTATTCGAATCCGACATCTGAAATTTTTAGATAATATCCAATTTTTCAAATACAAATTCGAATCAGATGTGAATATATCAATATCCGCCTTACGGCTTACCCCCTAATAGCGATGTATGTTTTGTGTGGTACTGTGGATGTCGCAACTTTTTACTGTGATCATTATGGTACTATAGTATGAATTATATACCTTCAGATTGCTGTATGTTTTATAGTGGTACTGCTTGATGTGATTTACACATACCCCTTCATTGACATGTTTCATATGTAAAATTCAAGATCAAAATTGTTCATCTAAGCATGCAATGGTTCAGTGTCCATCACATTTTATGAGAATATACTAATGACCATATATGATTCACATGATGTTGGTAAGTTTTGAAGATAGGCGACTGCATTGGATTGGAAATTTGGAACAAAAGCTTTAATAGTACAATACTGAGTAGGTGCTTAGGAGAAACTTCGCTCCAAAAGGCTATGGAGACAGGCAGAGTGAGAAACATTGCTCCAAAAGGCTGAGACAGGCAGAGTTATATTTGATCATGTCAACAGATACACTAGAGATTCTGGACAAAGAGAAAAACCCTGTTCTACTGTACTGGCATTTCTAATTCTTCTACTTTTTTCTAGTTCTTATACTTACTTTTTAATACATGGGACTGGAGGCTCATCTTTAGCCCACACCGCTTTCAAAGCCTTGACTCATCTGTCTCTGTCTCTGTCTCTCACTTCCCCTCTCCCTCTCTCATATTCATATAACGCTATCATTCATTCAACAAAAACTAACCGGCCAAGTGATCTACCTGACCAAACAACTAGGACCACAAAGAAAATATGGGGAGAGCTCCTTGTTGTGACAAAGCCAATGTTAAGAAAGGTCCATGGTCACCTGAAGAAGATGCAAAGCTCAAGGACTACATTGAACAGCATGGTACCGGCGGCAATTGGATCGCCTTGCCACAAAAGATCGGTATATATGCAGCTCGATCAACCATTGATATCCTTCATTTATTTGTTTCTCTTGTATATATGCTTCCTTTTCAATATATTGCATATATGATTTTATGTTTGATTTTGGTAACTATAGGCCTTAAGAGATGTGGGAAGAGCTGCCGTCTTAGGTGGTTGAACTATCTTCGGCCTAATCTAAAGCATGGAGGTTTCTCTGAAGAAGAAGATCACATAATTTGCAACCTCTACTTGAATATTGGAAGCAGGTAAGCTTCATTTACTAGTACAATACATACTCAGGTTTTCGATCATCTTGATCAATACCATAAATAAGCAACTATTAATTTATTCAAAGCGAAACCTATGCTTGCATGTACTCTTTTTTGAATTACACTTTTGTTTGTTCTTATCAACAGGTGGTCTATCATTGCAGCACAATTACCTGGTCGTACTGATAATGATATTAAGAACTATTGGAACACAAAGTTGAAGAAGAAGCTGTTGGGAAAGCAAAGGAAGGAACACCAGGCTCGTAGAGCGAGTTACCTAAAGCAAGACATGAAGAATGGCGGTGATATCCCAATATATGCTGACCTTGGAATGCAAACTCCATACTGGCCAGAGCCGCCGATGCCCATTTCTACACCATATCCTAACCAAGACAACCGCTTTAATGATCATGCATCTCTCAAGAAGCTATTGATTAAGCTCGGGGGAAGGTTTTCTGATGATCATCAACAGCAAAACGACAATGCAAAGACTGATAATCTTCAATTCCCACTCGATATTTCCTCTAGGGACCAACAATTCAATGAGAAGTCCATTAATTTATTGCCTTCTTCATCTTCAATGAGCTCCTTGAACAGTACCTACTCTAAATTGTTGAACAGTGGTTACGAGGGAGCGAGCGTGCACATGTTGCAAGGATTACACGGTTTTCCAGTTGAGCACGATGAGATGATATGTAGCAACGCACAGAGATCAGACGGATTAGAGTCATATTATGGAGTTGGTATGGACAATGTGAGCAATGGTCCAATATCTGCAGAAAGCACAAGCTGGGACGACATGGGGGCTTTTGTATATCCTCCTCACATCTCCAATTACGAAGCTTTACAACAAGGGGTGATACAAGAATATGCATTCGAGGAGTCGAGGTACCTTGGAGTGCAGTAACTGCATGTACATGAGTGGTGTAAATTTTATGTTATACTTATTTTCAAATTGAGTTTATTCCTTGGAACTAAATAAGCATTTTGAATTTGATTTTATTTGAGTATCAAGGGAAGGGACTTAAAGCTTATATATGACACTGCTTGAGTACACAGTTTGTTACATTCTTTCCATTAAAGTGAGATTCCATCTGGGTTTGTATTCTTCTACTTCTGATGCACATCAGTGATGGTTATAGAGATTTTTTAATTCTATCTGGTTGCACTAGAAGAGGCATGTGTACTGTTTTCTTTAACATATGGGTCTAGTTTACATGTGTCAGTCACATTGTCACTTGTAACACCCAATAAGGCGGCCATATATATATATATATATAAAAAAAGTGCCTTAACATTTTGGCAACACCTTGATCAACTCTAGCAGTTAGGGTATCTGAATTGTCTGCATTTTCCTATACTTATTCCCATTCTTCAGTATCAACAAGAAGAGCTGAACACCCAGAATTCATCATTCTTACCTCATGTAGCCCTGTGATATTAATTTTTTTATGTTCTCCATTCCACTTTACTGCATCTGATGAAGCACACATGCACATTTTGTACTAAGTTTTGATTTTCCCTTTGGTGTTGATCAACTGTTTGTTTGTCTTCTCTTTCATCAAGGCATTTTATTCTCCCAGATTTGATACCACTCTTGCAGTCCTAGTAAACAGTGTTGTCCATCTCATATATTTGGCATATACCGGCCTTAATTAATTCGATCGGATCATAATTATGAATCTTTTCGATCCAACAACCGCATTTCCATACATACATTTTTTTTTCTTTATAGCAGACTTACTATCAGATCGTTAAGGTGTACTGGTTCCAGTTAACAGAGACCACGATAATGTAGAACAAGGTATAGGTTTTGAAGAAAGAGATAAGGAAATCTCGATTTGTAGAGAAATGAAAAAGAAAGATAAGAAATTAATATTGACGAATTAGACCAATAAGTAAAAGAAGATGAGTAAAAAGATAGTTTTAGAATAAAAAGATAGATAATATCAAAGATAACTCAATTGAGACATTCTTGAATAATAATCAAATCATAATAATCATAATGAGTTTGTTTACAAAATACTCGATAAGCCATATTTATAGATATGGTTTCTTAGACTCTAAGCAATACAAAATAGAAACTAATACTAATTCTAATTCGCCACAAAGTAAGAAATAACTTAACTCCTAATAATAGTATTCTAGAATCATCTAGAACATAGGTATTCTATCCTATATCACACGAGGCCACGGCATTATCTATTTTTCATTAAAACTTCAAGCAATACTGCTAAAGTAGTTGAATGCAGCATTTAGGCAATCTTGGTATGGAAATGTTGAATGAGCTGCTTTGGGCTAAATTTTGTGAAAGTAACAAAATGAAAATTAAAACAACGTTTTTTATGATTGTTTAATCACTTCCTTAATTCCTAATTAGCCATTATTAGGTACTTCTGAATTTTTTAGTTTATGTTTGTCCCAATAAGGCATTGTTTCACGTACGTGTAAATAGAAAATATAAGGGCATCTCCAATGGGAGGTGTAAACTGTATAGAGTGGAAATTTTACACCCCAAATATAAAAAAAAAAAAAAAAAAATTCTCCAATGGGAGTGTTATACCGTAGGTAATAGTGTATTAGCTAATAGAAAGGGTGGGAAATTCCCCCTCTCGCTATTAGTTAATAAAAAGTCCGGGCGACACTCGAACTGACGTCTGAGTGAAATAATTTTCGGACGTCACTTGGAGTAACGTCCCTTTCTAATTCTAAAGTAATTTTTTAACTAGGACGTCACTTAAAGTGACGTCCCAGTTTAAATTAAAGAGAGACGTCAGAGTTTAAAATCTATTTTTTTTTTACACTTCTCCATTGGAAAGTATAGAGTGTAGATATTTATAAGCTATACAATAGTATACAATTAGAGGTGTAAAATCCTAATGGCACCTACGTAGAGCCTAGGTGGAGGTGTAATTTTACACCCCCTATTAGAGATGCCCTAACACATGATGTTCTTGAACACTAATAGTTTACCGTATGCATGATTTCAGAGCACAAAAAATTGAAGTATATACAAGCTACTATACGTAGGGAGGAAATAATTATTCAGAGGGATGTAGTATATAGCATGGATATCGAGAATTTTCGAGTTAATTAGAACATATAAAGCAAGCTAAACAGTATCCACAAGAGGCAACTTCTTCGATGGAACACATAGATGTAGGATATGATTCTCTAAAGGGGATGAAAGATATATATATATGGCTCATGGAATTCTATGTTCTATATTTGAATGCAGAAATTGACTTAATGACAAATATCTTTGTTGTATTGTGATCACGACATTGATTCTCTCTTAGAATATGCTGCAAATTCTGTATTGGGTTTAGATCCTGTATCCATGAAGTATAAATACGGCCACCCTGTTTTGTTTGTTGTCATGTTATATCCTTGTAGCTACACTTTTATGAGCTCGAAGTCTTAAGACTAGGGTATAGCCAACAAAGGATAATGTGTAGTTAGCAGTTATAACTCCAATTTTGGTTTCAAAAAATCTATTTAGACTCCCTTAATAACTCAATAGGGTCAAAAAAATCTATTTAGACTCCCTTAATAACTCAATAGGGTCAAAAAAATCTATTTAGACTCCCTTAATAACTCAATAGGGACTCCATATCTTACTGGCATCCAAATAGAAGCAATTTTAGGCAATCGGGGCCTAAGCAAAGTTCCAATAAAATTGTTACTTATATATTTGTTTACGTTATTTCATATGAATGCAAATCCTTAGTTTATTGAACAAAAAATTTAGAAAATAACAATTATTGTAAAAATTGATCATAACATTTTATTTTTTCTTTCTTGAATAGTCTCCTCACAATTATTATTATTATTATTATTATTATTATTTTATAATTGAATTTTATTGATAAAAATTAAGAACAAAAATACAAAGTGAAGTAGAAACATAGGAGTGTTGTGAGGGAGATCCTCACAGACATAGAGATTCAACACAAGACACCGTAAATACATGAAGAAGACTGAAATAATAAAAATTGTCCTACACCTAGAACACTGTAGCAGATCATGGCCAAATGAAAACTTGAAATTTCAATAGATTTATTTAACAAATACTTACACAAGAGAGAGAGAGAAGAAGAAGAAGAAGAAAAATTCTACACCAAATCAAACAATATAGAAAAACCAAAGAAGACAAAAGAATGATAGAGATAAGATTGAAGTGCTCGCTTCAATGCCTTAGATAATTTGTCATAGGGTGATGAAAAGTTTAATTAGTTATGGAGGCGTGCCTTGGAGAATGCGAAAACACGAGGGAAACGAAGAGGTTTAAATGCGATTTTCTAATTTCAAATTTTCCAATGTAAAAACATTTATATAACGAATTAAAATAAATGAAAAACAATAATGGATTTTTTTTTTTGCAATAAAACAATAATGGACTGTACATGGGCTAGAACATATTGGGGGTCCTAAGCGGTTGCTTGTTTTGCTATAGGGTAGAGCGCATCCAAATTATATTTCTCTTTCCAATAATAAAAATAGAAACAAAAAAATAACTAATAACACCCACTATTAAATAACTAACACCCGAAATAGTAACAAATAAATAACAAAAATCTTATCTATATTTCTACAAACAAATTAAACAAAAATAGATAAAATATAAAGAAAAGTAAAAAAGTAAAAAATAAAACTCAACGCCCTAAAAATTCACCTTCGTCATTCTCAATCCCCTCACTATTTTTCTTGTCACAAATTTTATTTTTTATCACTTTAGTTTACATTAATTTTGAATGGAAAAAAAAAATCTATATGATTATCTATCTATTGACTTAAACAAATGTTTGGATGATTATGTCAAAAAATCTTTTGAGAGTTAAGAGCATCTCTAGGTGGACGCATTCGTGGTCGCATTCTTCAAATTTAAAGAAATGCGTCGGAATTTCCCGGAATTCCAACTCTAGGTGGACGCATTCGTGGTCGTATCACCTGCTTGTTCGCATTCTTGTTCGCAAATTTGGCAATTTGGATGTGGATGCGGCGCGACATTGGTAATGTCGCGCGCCATTGCAAATGTCGCCCCACAACTTTTTTGACTTTGACCAACACTACACGCGCCAGTTGCACTGTCGCGCACCACTCCTAATGTCGCGTAGGGGTTTTTTTTTCACTTGCACGCCACTCCTAATGTCGCGTGGGTTGTTTTCAAATTATACATACATTACATTACAAACTGCCGCTACGACAGCTAATGTCGCGGGGTTGTTTTTGGTAATCGAATTTGCAACCACCTAGAGTTGGTCGAAATTTGCGACCAACTTCTTCATTCGCATTCTTCAAATATGAAGAGTATGCTACCACCACCTAGAGATGCTCTAAGGTTTATTTTTCTTTATTTTCTTTTTTTCTTTGGTTGAATTGTTTGTGGAAATATATGCAAGTTTTTTTTTTTTTAATTTATTTGTTATTTTGGCATTAGTCATTTAAGGGTTTTCATAAAGACACCACTTATTTCCCACCACAAAACAAAACCAAACAGATCCTAAGACCACCCAAATGGGCACTATTTGAAAATTGATTAATTTAATTTTGATTAGTTTGGTTTTATTTTACATTCCATTGAATCAATGTGTCTTTTATTTTCAATGTTAACAAAATTCAAAATTTTAATCATCTTCCATAAAATTGAACGAATGGGGGAATATTCAAATGCATGATTGAATAATTTCATTAAGTTTTTTGTTTTGATTTCAATTGTAATAATGTAGAGAAAAAATGATGGATTTGATTCGCAAATTATTATGAGACTGCTTATTTGTTTTTGTGTTGGGGTTCCTTCATACTTTGATAAATTTTATAATTCAATCATTTTTTTAAAATAAAATAAATCAATGAGTATCTTCAATTAATGATAAATTTTATAAATCATTATTATTTGATTTTGAATATTAGAAAATTTCGTAAAAAAAAGTATGTTTTGATTATTAATAAACTATTTTAAAATATTATTCATTTTCGTTCTAATTCTAGGATCCGTTTGTTTTGTAGTTAGTGTGTGGTGCCCTTGGTAAAATCAGTGGTGTCTATATGAAAACCCTCATTTAATTAGATATGTTATTTGGTATTAATTTGTTTCTATGTTTGATTTTTGAATTTTGAAAAGAGATTAGGATTTTGAAAAGAGATTAGGATTTTTGAATTTTGAAAAGAGATTAGGATTTTGAATTTGTTTCTATGTAATAACAATGGTTTATGAGGAATGAGCCACACACCTATTGGAGAGTGGGCCTGAAAGAGCAAGTATTCCATTACCATATGGTACACAGGGAAGATTGGACTCGGATCAACCCAGCTTCCTGAAATAGAAAAACAGCATTCTCCAAGACTCAAAAGAGATATAGAGGATGAAACAGATTGACCAAGTCTTTGGAGTCTCTTTTTGAAGTACAGACTACAAAGTATCCCAAGTGTGCTGAACAACTGCTGATCATGTTTTATTCTCTGTGATACAGACTGATAACTACTAGCTAGTTCAGCTTACGGCTTTTGTGTGATCTAGTAAAAGTTACAATGGATGTCATCATTTTAATTGAATGGGGATGATGTGAAGCGATCCGTAGATCTGTTTACTAGGACTCTAGGAGTCTGAGTCTGATACTCCCAAACTCATTACAATGGCCCCTCCAGACTGTGATTTAGTTTCAGTTCAAATCATTTATCAAAAACCCAAAATCGATGCATATATATATATATATTTATATATTTCGGTTTAATTATTCTTTTATTTTTAACTGGAAGCATGTATGCACCCACCATCCTCTAGGATATGCGTAAACACCTTATATAAACAAGAGTATAAATTAGCTAGCTAATATAATACTGGATGCAGTCTCTTATTAATGGGTTCTCGAGAACAAATACAACACTTCAGAAAATTGTATTAAATCTGAATAATTCCGAAAGCAATATTAAATATGTAAATTTTGTTCAATTAAGACGGATTTGAAAAATGACTGGCACCTTGGACATTTTCTTAGTCTAAACTTCTTTTGAATTAGACACGCATATCAGCATATGGTTATTATCTGTTAACAGAGCATAAATGAAATTTGAGGAGATTCGTGCCAAACAGGCAAACACTACCTAATGAAATACCAAAAATGAGATATGGATTGGCTCTGATACAGAAAACAAGAGTTACATTTAAAAATATTGTTATATATGTTTCTGACTTTTCTTATTACAAATTATTTTGGTTTACTCAGATATGGGATTTGTTAGAATTGGTTGACATATTTTGAAACTTGTTTGTCAACTATTCGACCAGTGAGTGAAACAAGCTTTCATATCAATTTGATTGATTTGGCACATTTTCAGCAATAATGCTTCATATAATATTTTTCAAACGATTTAGCTTCACATATAAATATGTATGGAAATTGTGTGCTCAAGCTTAGGACAAAGTAAGGTACAACAGTACTTCAATATTACTACTGTTTATGATAGTGATTCCATAATTAATAAATAATAATTTGTTGAGCGCGCCTTACTTAAAGAATGAACGTGTTAACTTCTTCCCTAGAGAACTGCTCGCCAGAAAGTCCTTCTCGGAGATGCCAAACAGAAGTCATGATCTCCTTGGAAAGTGAAGGCTTTGATTTCAAAACCAAATAATACCGGCCTTAACTTCAGTTGAAATGATTATCTCAGCAGTGACATCAAAGTGAAAGAAGCAAATGACTAGTTCCAACTTCCAACACAAAAAGAAGCAAAATAGGAAACGTTTATGTTTTATCTTAGAATAGATTTCTAAGACAGCCCTGTTTCCCATTGTACTAGTCGTCAGCTCTTTCAAGTTCCTCCTTGCAATATGGTTTGAATTGCTTCCTTTTCCATACATCAATGAAATGTGTTTTTACTATATATATATATAAACTATTTTAACATGTTTTATGATTAAAACACAAAGTTAAAGCCATGGTAAAGCCCAGGCTTAAACGGCATTTGTATGTTTGTGTGTCTAATGTGCGCGCAATCGTGTCTGGAAAGCAATTAATGAAAGAGTTACAGCTAATTAATTCCTATAACATTATGCTTGAGGAACAATACTCATAAGGACAACGCAGAAAAAGTCCTAAGCTAAAAACCAAAAAATTCAATATTGACTTGCTTAAGGTGCATTATGTCAAGTTGATGACGATAATAAACACTGAATGAATCCTTGATTAAGGGTGTAAGTGGTTGGTGCCCCTAACCAGGACAACAGCCAGGCGACGACTCGTCGACACCACTTTTCATTTTATAACGTAAAAAATGCTAATCTAAGTACATAATATTTTTAAATTTAATGACATTGACAGTCACTAACATAGAAAAATATACTCGATAGAACTTCTGTCCTGTATTTCAACTTTGCAAACATGTCTGAATAGAAAAAAAAAAGACCAATGTATTAAAAACAAGTAGTATTATTTGTTAAGATAGGGTCGAAATCTATTAGTTTATTTGCTGATTATTCTGTTTCCAAGAAGAAGAAGTTTGTCTTTCTATGGCCTTCACATTGTCAAAAAAGGGAAAGGAATGAAGATAATTCATGGAATATCTTTGTTTCATTAATTTAATAAGTTTGATACATTCTTGCATATATGTCCTGACAACAATGCTACGTAATAAAAGTACAAAAGACATTCTTTAAGTATAAAACACTAGGTGAATTGTTCTATTTCTTTCTGTCTCTTTCTTTTTGGAACTTCTGAATTTCTGATGAATAGGCTAATGTCGTAAATGGACCAAAAAACATTGTATGCCATTTGTGACTGGTGAAATTCATGCACCAATCTTAAGGCTGCTCTTGCTTTACCAGCAAATTTAGGGACATTTTGCGGGTCAAAATAGAAGTAAAATGTAGGTGCTCTAAGGACACTAATTGTATTTAGGCGGTTCACGTACTCCCAAATCTCTGTCATGCTTATTATGAAAAGAGTGTTGCTGCAGTCTAATTTTGTTTGTGTCCAACGAAAGCTTATATGAAACAAACGGCACAAGGTCTGATTTTTTGCGAGGGCGTGTTGTTTATCCTGTTGGATTTGGACGCTTTTCTTCAAACTGTGTTGCTGCTTGCTATAAACATTCAGAAATGCATGAATGACTGAATGTTTTCTTTTTTCTCTTGGTAAACAACTGAACGTTTTATGACACATTATGGAAGCCGTATTTTGGTAAGGTTATGGATTCCATATCCAGCTAACATTTTGCAAAGAATGCAAACTATACCCTCTCATTAATTCTCAGCTGTCTTTTCGGTAAAATGGTTGAGGGTAGACTAATTTATTTATTGTTTAAACATCTAATAAGTGACCGGTTTTGGATCATCCTACGTGTTTCACTTAATGTCGCTAAAATCACTAGTCAAGTTTTTTCACAGGTGCTCAATCCAATAATAAGAGACATTGTCGGCAAAGATAGCAATTTCATTACGGAATCTAGTCGAAATGAATAGGCCTGTATACAAATTTCTATTTGAAAATTTCATTGATTCAAAATACTCTTATACAGGTTAACTGATCTTATTTTTGTACATTTTGCACCCGGGGGAAGACAGGAGGGAACCTAATCTATCTCAATAGTCCAACCCATCTTGTCCTCAAGAACACCTGTTTGAATGCCTGTAAGAGTACTACACAATTTTTGAGACACAGTCCCTGCCCCAGACTTATACTCAAACCTGCACAAACAGCTCACAGAACGTTAGGTCATATTTCATTGCCATAACATAAAACAGTTTTCTTGCAATTATAGATTGGAAATTATGGCATCCTAGAAATTAGTAATGGACAAAAGAAAATTGTAATCATTTGGGTTATTAAAGTGACACTATAACTAGCAAATTATCTCTGGTGCTGAAATTACGATAAGTATATTTTACTTGCTGTGGATAGAATTAAACAATTACGCTATTTAGTAATAATAATTCTCAGATGCACAATACTAATCAAAGTGAGTTCAAGCAAGATATGAGATATCTGTCTCATTGCTTGTCTTTCCCTAAGAACGAACTTCATTGGTGATACGCTGTTTAATAGTTTAGATATTTCAGTATGATCCATACAAATAAGAACTTGAAACAATAAGTAAAGCAGAATGAATTTAGCAACTCACCTTTTACCCTGATATGTTATGCTGCCCACAGGAGCAACAACCACAGCGGTTCCTGTGCAGAAGACTTCGTCCGCTTCAATCAATTCTTCTACTGGAATCTCACGTTCTTCAACCTGATCAAGGTTGGATATGTTGTTTAAGATTTTTCTATAACAGATCAGCAAGTAAACATTATGGTTCATGCTACATACTCATAAATAAGATTATTGCATTTTGTAAGGAGAGCATGTCACACAATTGGAATATAACAAATTTGGTTTCAGGTTCTTCCAATTTGTGTAGGTACCAATCAAAATTGCACACTAAACAGGGATCTAAAACCCTCTCTGTTCAGAGGAATGGTTCAATGGCTATACCCTTTAAGAGAGGTTTATTAAGAGACCAATATTGGACCATCACCTGATAACCAAAACTACGAGCGATGTCAATGATGCTTTTCCGTGTTATCCCCGCCAGGATAGTTCCATCTGTAGCAGGCGTGGAAATAAAGTTACCCTGCAAAGATGATACATCATACAATACATGAGATGTTTTTTCGGAAAATTACCTATGGGTAGAACTTTCAAATTTCTATGACCAAAAACCAGGTGGTCTAACTTTTAGAACCAGTCAAATGGTAATCTACAATTTTTGGTCTAACTTTTAGGATCAGTCAAAAAACCAAAGTATTCAAGTACAGTAGAATCAGGAAATCGAGTAAACTAAACAAGGATACAGGGGAAGAGGGTACTCAGGATAGGTCTTTATTAAATTTATTGATATTCATTAGGTTTACACCAAAGGATTTTCCTTCTCTCAAATTATGATAAATGTTTTTGAACTTTTGAAACCCCGGCCAGTTTGCAGTTTTATTGATTTTAACCATACATATCCTAGTCTCTTAACTTTGTGATAACTCCCTAATCGAATACACAAATTTTATCTCTTATTATTTTTAAAATCTTCACGCTTTCTCATCATGTAAGGAAATGATGACAAGCTAGGATCCTAGGTTAAGTAATTAGCTTTCCAATCCTTCATACGTCGGGATTTTGACAAGTATTGCCTGGTTAGTTAACGTTTGGTAACAAAGCCAAAATCTCAAGCCCTCAACGTTCCGACCTTGGAGGGGTGACTTCCATGCTAGATTGAAATACCTTGGCATTATGTATTGGCGTTGTGCTAATGAATACTAATAGATGGGTAGAGAAGAGGCATCAGACTAGTGTCAAAATATTGAGCCGATGAGGCCGTTGACTTTGTCTATGTCTATTACTGAACTAGTATCATTCCAGAATATTGGTTCTAATAGTAAGTAAATTAAGCATAACATCCATGTAGTGATACCTTCACTAAGAAAATGTTACAAGAAGATACTTCCTCGAGATTCTTCTTCTTCAACGAATCAAGGTATAAAACATCAGAGAAACCTTGGCTCTTTGCTCGTTTTTGAGGTTTCAATACCTATGCAAGATAATAAGATCACAATTAATAACCAAAACACCAAATGCTTGGTTGACGTTAACTTGTAATTGTAATTAATAAACGAGTTTTTTTATATTAATAGTACATGTAAGACTCTACCAAAAAAAATACTGATAGGAGAATTCTCTCCTGTTCTGGTGCCACATCCTTCCGCTACTCTTAAGTCTCATGTCTATGAAGAATGTATTTCCCTGCATTCCATAACCTTTACATAGAATGATCTTGTGATTCTGTCTCGACAAAAATGAACAGGTCACTATTTTCAAGATAATGGCAGCTTATGTTGGTGTAAGTATGCGAGGAGGTAAGGCTATAAACCTAGGATTGTCAAACTAACTTGAAGAATCTTGGATATTTCCAACAATTCAGCCAGGATAATATTTTATTGATAACTAAAATACAAACAATTTCGTAAGAAATTTATACATAACAAAAGAGAGTATTAATATATATGTAAGTCGTTATAGAATGAGGTAGTCAGCAAAGGAAAAAAAAAGTACTTACTGGTGCATAGTTGGATATTGTTTTGACATTACCAGTGCCACCAGGTGTGGAACGATGGAACTCGTCGTCAATAACCAAGTTCAAGGGGGAAAGTCCTTCCTGTATAAAGAACCATGATAAATAGCCATATTTGTTTTGTCTTTATTAAATTTGCTTCGATAAAACTACAAAATGCATACCTTAAAATAGTTTGCAACAGGTGAAGCATATATAAGAAATGTGTAATCTGGTGCTGGTGCTAAACCTAGAACTGGTCCGCTTCCAATGAGCAATGGCCGTACATACAGCGATCCTTTTCCTGGTGGAGGAACCTACTTTGATCCAAAACATACAAAATAAAATTTAGGAGTAAATACTTTAACTGAAAAACAAAAGGTCCATTAGTGGGAAAGAAATTACCCAACACTTGTTAGCCAGGACTGTTTCCTTTACTGCAACAACAAACTGCTCAATAGACGGTGATGGCATGCACATCCTGTCAGCACCCATTTGCATACGCCGAGCGTTCTCTTCTGGACGGAATAACAAAAAACCTCCACCTACTTTTCTATAGGCCTTGAGACCTTCAAACAGTCCCTGTTTCAATGATATATAACAGGGGTCCTGGTTTAGGCAACTAAAAAGTAAAAACTAAAACTAAACAAAATAGAAAATGAATAAAAAGAATAGTGAAGCATTTCAAATTTCACTGCTTTTCCATAAAAAATAAAAATAAACACAAGTGCTAAAAGGTGTTCCTCAGGAGCTCCTTCCATTCTTGGGAAACTATATCAACCGAACTAATGTAAAATCTACAAACAGAATGAATTCCTTATATTAGAAAGCTGCTCCTTCATCTCTTTTATTTGGATAGACAAAATGACGAAATCATCATCATCAATAACTATACGTCCATACCGTACCAAATATGCACTGGTATATCTTACTATGAATTCTACGAAACAATAGTGAGTAGTAGCTCTGAAAAGAAGATTACCTATACATGCAGGATAAGTGTAAAGGTGTGATATGGTTTTCCCTTACAAACAGTCTCTGGGGGACTGGAATAGACTATTGGATGAGACCGAGTTCGACTTGAGAGCGAACTGCCTACGTATCTTACTCTGGGTTGTATGGGGGAGAGTAGAATCAGGTCTGGCGTAGTTCATAGGGGAGATATTTATAGAGGTTGAGAGTGTATCCTTGCTCACCACGTGTCAAGGATGTCCCAAATGAAGGGTGGAGATTAGGATCACATGTGAGAACTGCCCTCCTAGGTCTGCTGTAATGATGTGGAGTGGCAACAGACAAGTAGCTTGGCGGCGTGATCGCTGGTCGACGGTCAAGATATGTGTAAGTACACCTTTGGTCATGATTGCTTATGGATAGGGAATCCGTGTCACTTCCTCGTGTAGTTCGCGTGATACTGCAATCTGTCTGTAGCGTTCTACTAGCTCATGGATGCGACCTGGATACACAGGTCGATGTGTCATTCCCACCATGTTAAGCGCGTGTTGGATATAGAATATCACTCCCCTACAATAAGTATTATGTCTTTCGCTAAAAAGTGCCTAAGTACATGGAGAGGTTGAGAAGATCCTACATGTGGCTAACTTTAAAAAAAAAAAAAAAAAAAAAAAAAAAAAAAACTGCAGGGAATTTCTTAATTCTTTAAGACCGAATGATTTATTTAATATTCGTTTTGCAATTATAGGGCTGCACTTCGAATGAAATATAATCAATATATAGGCTACTGCAAAAAAAAAAAAGGCAGTTAAAATGGAAGTAAAGTTAAGGTGTTTTGAGGATTTGTTTGCCTTGGTAGGTGGTCTTACTAGTCCACTACCAGCATCTCAAACCAGGGTGATGCAAATTCATTCAAAACTGTGCTGCAGCTTCAAACTGAGAAAAAGTAAATGTTTTACTCGATTTGACATCCACGACACGAATTTGGAGTAATGTTATAACAAGGCAATGATCACACTCTTAACTCCTACAAGCCATAGTTTGTCAACAACCTCTTCTACTTCTTTACAATCCTTTGCTAAGTACTGTGGAGCCCCTAAGTAACCATTTAAGGGATGGCTTGGATGTTTAAGTTCCCCGATGGTTAACAAGGGATATTGGGACTAAAAGGAAAGGACATAAAATGAAGTATATATAAATTGCAAGGAAATGTTTGACAGATACCTGCCCATAATTTAGGACTCCAGATGATGGGCTCAACTCAATGTTTCCATATCGGTTCAGTTCACCATGTGAAAATCTCTCGTCCTTGGAACATTTCATGGTGTACATGTAATCAGTTGGCATAAGGCTGAATCCGAGTTCGTCCCAGTTCACATCAGCATAGTCGTCATCGAAACTGATAGATTTTTTATTTACCAAAAGTATTAGTCCTAGGGGTTGCAGCATTCAACAATAAACCAGTGAGTGAATTGAACAGATAGCAAGAAAAATCATCGGGATGAGTATTTTACACAATGCCTACAATCAATAAAATGAATTACTTAGGTGGTAACAACATTTCTTATTTCATGGCTTAACACCTAGTTGCGGGTCGGACCTCTAATACATGTTTTGTATAGTTAAATAAATTGACAAGACAACAAAGCTTGTGTAATAATGAAATTTGAAGGAAGTGGTATGCTCAAATAGGTCTTTTATATTTAGATATTCGATGCAAACTGCTGATGCCGAATGGTCGTAAGTCGGTGTTATGTTCATGGTTTCACCAACCCACCCGAACACAACACACACTAACAGAAACACATGCATATCAACTCACAGAACCTTCACTATATCATCCATACTAAAATAAACCTAAGACTAAGATCAAGCAATGAAGCATATAGTTGGCCAGTGTTGACTAATAACCTGGGAGAAGTGGGTCCAGACATGTCTTGCAAAGAAGATACAGCCTGTGTTGTGAAAAATGCCTTAAGCCCAACCTGCAAAGAGATCAATTGGTTGACATCAGTCAAAAGAATATTTTGATTCATTTACTACAAAACTATTCTTTAGATAAGGTAGAATGTAAACAGTCTATCATCTCTCGAAAAACATATTTCTCTTGAACATGTCATCATACTGCAGAGTTGACACTCTTGCAAGCCAAATGAATTTCTCAAGTGCAAGTTGCGTGATCTCTCTGTTTCCTCTGTTTGAGGGGTGATCTTCCTATTTTCCTATTTATCATTTATGTATTATACCAAATATTACATTCAACAAATTTGATCATCTAACTGTTTTTTCCCCTGCTTCTTTCTTAAATAGAATGACTTTTAAGGTTTTGTTTTACTTTTGTTAAACATAATCAATGTCAAGTAACTAGTTTTCTTGGATGTCTAATAAATAATAATTACAAAATTACAAAGTCATATATATTCATGACAAGCATGATAAGTTTCAGTAACAGAACTACATGAATGAATATTGACAGACAAAACTCACAGTATATAAAGCAGAGCGGAACAAGGAATGAAGGCTGGAGTTTCTTTGAAGAATCATGGCTACACCCTTTCCCCTATGAAAGCAAACTAGGTAGAGTGCTAATATAGCAAGAGGAAGAGATACTGTTGAAATGTATACTCTGATGAAGTGAAGATAAGATGAGCATTGAAGGTTTAAAAGAAAGAAAGGAAACAAAAAAAACTGAGAAGGGAGAGACAAGGTGGCAATATCACCAGACTAGACACTTGCACGTTGCACCCATACTAAGAGAGGGAAATAAAACTAACATTGAGGATGAACACAAATGTGTCAATCCATATCTTGAATTTGTTTTAAGTAATTATTATTATCTGCCAATACTCTTCAAAAACATGTGCTGTCAAGTAGCCCCAAAATTAGTTACTTAACCATAATCCTAACTACATGGCCAAAATCTTGCAAAATTTCTAGTACTAAAAACTATGGTTGAAAAATAAACGGGTCAAATAGTGATATACTCTTTGTTGATCACTCTGGCGGACATGCGACGAAGTCACAAGATTCAGATTTATCTAATTTTTGTTATAATGATCTGCGTGTTCTGTCATTTGCGTCAAACCATGCTGGACCTTAAAACAACACCAAAATAAAGTATAACAAAAATAAGTTATAGGGGATAGGGACTACACTTTGGAGTTTGAACGAACGCATAAGTAACACGACTTTAAATACACGTCAGAAAGTGATAGGCATTCGTTGAACTTTCACACCTGTAAAAGGCTGTGAATCCTTTGTGGGCCTGTTGGACATTGAACGTTCATATGTTCCAACCATTCAGGGTGAAATTCACAGTGGCAATTCGCAAATAAATCAAATTTGTTGATTTGAAGATTCTTGATGTTTATTGGACTATCAGAATCTAAAGTATAGTGTATTTATGGGCCATTCGATCGATTAGAGGGTGGGGTTAGTACGGGGACCATATGTTAAACGGGCCTTATTCACCTACCTAATATTGGGTCGCGGGATTGACACCCATTTTATGAAATTGGCACCTTTTGACCAATTCAAAGTTATTGGCACCCTTCTATTAATCACATAAAAAATACTGACGGTAAAAAACTACCGCGAGATCGCACAATCCACAGCATTGGGTTGCCGCGAGATCCCATATATTAGTCGATGTCATCTCCATAGTTAGAACCGGGAGATTCGGCAAGACCACACTTGCGAAACTAATTCTCAAGGAAGACAAAGTGACAACAACCTTTGATAAGAAGATGTGGGTGTGTGTTTCTGAGTCGTTTGATCGTTTAAGGGTTGCAAAGGAGATTATTGAACAAGTTGGAGAAAAAGTCCGAGATGTGATTGTGTGGGAAGTTCTTCACAATTTGTTGTACGAATCACTGATAAGAGCCAAAACCGTAGTTTTAACCCTGTAACAGTCATATTATTAGACCAATTATCTGCGTAATAATTAAGAGTTAACACCGACACGATTCACGTGTTTTTTAAAAGCTGCATTTCGAAGATTCAAAGTCCATTATAAGTCCATTATGTGCGAAATATGCCACTTTAGCGAGATAAAGGAGCAAAAGTCGGTTACTAAGGAGTTCCGTGATTAAAAGCTAAGATTCAAGAAGATAAGCATTTCTAAAAAGAAAAGTCGACCGAGGCTAAAACAACACACAAGTCGGTGAACTTCCGGCGTCGTATCTTTTTGACTCGGACCTGAATGGGGCCTATCTTATGTCAAAATGACCGGATCGGAAAGAGCTTTCCAATGGTCCAAGCCTTGACCCAATCAGAGGAGCAGAAGTGGACGAAAAGTCTGTTGAAGCCAACTGCAGCTGAAAAGGCCTTTTTGGACTGAAAGAATTGGGTTTTGGGCCTGATTCTCTGGCCCAAAACATGGCTCCAAGCCCATGCACGATTTTTGGATCTGAATGTATAAAAACCAAAGCTTCACTCTTTGTTAATGGTAGATAGTTAGACCTAGATTAGAATTAGATTAGTTAGCCTCCATTAATGAGTTTTAGAACTTAGTTTTAGAATTTCATTTCTTGTTTTAGATTAATTTCTTGAATCATTGAATATCATTCATTAGATAAATAAAATAGTTATTATTCTTGTCATTTCGATTTTTGTTATTTCAATCTATTAGATCTAGTTTTAATTATTGTTGGTTACCATTCTTAGTTGTTAATTAGATTTTAATTATTGTTTAATTTAGATTAGTAAATTTCGAATCTTGATATTATGTTTAGTTTAGATTCATATGGAAATGATTGCGGAATGATTCTCGGCTAAACATCTATTAGAGGTGGTTGAGAAGCCTTGATGAAAGCTTGATTCCGATTATCGTAGAGTCGTCGTAATTTCTATTCCACTCTAGAAACGATTAATTCGCCATGAGAATGGGTTTAATTGTTCACATGCTAGTTATGAATTGGTAGAAATGTCATGTGTAATTAGGGATTAGGAAGAACCAATTGTTCTGCGTGGCGATTCAATCTGGATTACTGACGATTAAATTAAGCTAGTGAGTTAAGTTGAGTTAAGGTGGAATCAATCCCCCCTAATTCCTTATTATAGAATCAACGTAGTATTTCCGTAGTTGAATCAATTATAGTTTGTATCTTGTGGGTAGTTGCATCGTAGTATAATTCTCCCTCGTAAAGCTCTCATTAGACTTAAGACCGACTAATTATATTAGAAAACATTTCATGCTAGAGCACTAGGAGTGGAACGAATTTGTTACTCCACTCTATTTCGATAGAATTGAGAGTAGAAACTTTGATAAACCATAGGCACATAAGATAGTTTTAGTTTACTTACGTTTTGAGTTTCATCGTTCATTTCGTAGGTAAATTATTCATTTTTATCTTTTATCAAATGGCGCCGCTGCCATCTTAGTTGCACTTTAGCATTGTTTTCATAGTAGAATTAGTCATTTTTAAGTCCCATTAAACCCACCCACCCTTGTTTGATTCATACTTGTGGTTATCCGTTTCACTTTGAAAAATTCGTGACAAAATTACACTGAAGGCCGACCATCCTATAAGGAGCGCACTGCTACTCTATACTGGTATACCGCGAGCGACCGCCCATACCGCGGCGACCCGCCCTAAGTTACTGGAACACGAGCGCGACCGGCTCCCATGGAGAGCGACCATCATAAAACACCGGAATTTCAAGTTACACAGAGCGATCGACCGCGCTTGTATGTGATGCCCCCGCTAAAGCAAAATTTTCCGGATTTCTAGAGGTTTGTTTGAACTTCGATTTTTAAGTTTTTCAGTGTTCTAACTTGTTATTTACACTGAACACGCGTAAACAAGACGCTATTCATAAGCGAAGCAAGGACGCTATCAGGTATTCCTTTCTTCCATACCTCACATCTCCAGTTAGAGGTTCATACTACTAATATATCAAGATTGTTTAGATTGTTGTCGTGTTTAGACTTAGACTTGCATGAGATTAAGGTCTGGTCGGAGAAAAACACCGAACGTAATTAACCGTCAACGTCAACAAACAAATCTATCGAGTATACCAATCACTACACCTCTAACTACTATCCCACCAACCACACCTGACACAATGGCTGAAGAAAGAGAGACCTCTCTCCGCTTTTACAAAGCCTTGAAATAGCCTTAAATCTTGCATCGTTCTAGCGGGACCGATTGGGGATTTTCGAATTCCCCAAACATATTTAATTTGTTACCCGTTTTCCATGGTTTAGACCATGAAAAACCTTATCAACACATCGTAGGGATTGAACAAGTCCTTACAACATTCCATCATCCTACGGTTGGTGCGGAACAAATTAAACCGGTGGTATTTCCCTTCACCTTAGCCGATAAAGCGCGTCTTGATTAACGCCCAAAGCGCTAACTTTGTGGACTCGTGGGCTAAACTTGTTCAGCTGTTTATGGAACATTTTTACCCACCTCTAAAGACGGATGAAATGCTTTCCAAGATTCACTTCTTTCGACAGAATCCTCATGAATCATTTTCAGAGGCTTGGAATCGTTTCACCGATCTCCTTATAGAGTGTCCACACCATCACCTAGCAAAAGACACGTTAGTTCGTGCCTTTTTCAAAGGACTTCTACACCACCATAAAGAAGTCCTAGACATAATGAATGGGGGTAGTTTCCTAAGTAAAGGAGCCTCAGAGGCATATAAATTTTTGGAAGATCAGACTAAGCGTAATAATAATTGGGGGGTAGTGACGATTACTTCCGCTCCGCTAGTTCTTCTTCAACAGTTAAGGCTACCAGTATGTTTGAGGTTAAATCAGATCCTGAGCTTAAAACTCTAATTGAATCCCTCACAAAAAAGGTAGAGGCCATTTCTGTACAACAAAAGCCTATCCCCGTCATGAATGTAAATTCAAATCCATATAGTTTCATTGGAGTCCCGAGCATCCCGACTCCCATCGTCCCTATAGCCTATGAACATTCTTGTTCCATTAATAGTGAACCTAACGCCCGCGGAGACAAAATCCCAACTTCGGTTGGAGAAATAACCAACAAGTCACACCTACAGGTACAATAATCAATATGTTAGGCCAACGACGGTTATAACCAAGCTCCACCACAACAAGGATAGGATCGGGTAATTATAATAATTATAACAACCAAAGCAACCTCGACAAGGTCAAGCACAAGATCAATGTAGTTATAATAATTATAATCCTAATAGAGGTATCGTTCCGTAAATAATAACTATCACAATCCATATAAATAATCAACGGGATAGTTCCAATCCACACCACCCGTGACTACTCGCACCCACACAACCGGATCGTCTTGACACCTTCATACAAGTGAGCCAACAACCTTTCCAAACCATGGCTCAATCTAACCAACACATTCTACAATCCGTTAATAATTTAAACCAACACAGTTAGCCCAAGAGAAAGCCCAACTAAAAGGCGTGTTTCCGTGCCAAGCGATACCCAACCCTAGAACGGCAAACCACGGCCTTTGAGGTAAACGGTAATACTAGTACGGAAACTACATCCGTAGGTCGGCTAAAATGCCATCACCACTCTCCGCTTACGGAAGAGTGGTTGATAACAAAGTAACTATGCCTATAGTTACCCCATCAAGATTTCTACACCGGATATCGAACTAGATACCCGAAATAGAAACTAAAGAACCTACCACCGTAGAGGTACCCGGTTAAACCACAACCTAAGAAACAGAAAGCCAAGGTTACACATCAAGTCGAGCCATACGCTAAATATAGAGCGAAACCACCGTTCCCTCGAGAAATTAGCCATGCTAACCCGGGGATACTAATTTTGAGGAGATTAGGAACGTTTTCAAAATCTAACGATAAACCTTCCTTTTCTCGAGCTATAAAAAGCTACCTAACCACGCTAAGTTTCTTAAGGAGTTGTGCACTACTAGGCGTAAGACCAACATACCTAAAGACGCTTTTCTAACCGAACAGGTTCCCAACTTTATCCGAAAATAATGGAATTGTTAAGTACAAGGACCCCGATCGCCCCTATCAGAAATGCACCTTAGGAAATTCTCACACGACGACGACGCTTACTAGACACGGGGGCTAGTGTTAACTTACTCCCATTTTATTTGTATAAACAAATAGGTCTAGAGGAGATGCAACCTACTAAAATGACATTGCAATTAGGCGATCGGTCTATTAAGTATCCTGGGTGTGGTTGAAAACGTCTTTGGTTAAAGTCCAAAAATTTTTACTACCCATCCGACTTCGTTATCCTCGACGAGAAGTCACTAACGACTCTGTACTTATCATTTTAGGGCGTCCCTTCTTGGCTCTGCCAACGCTCATAAAGCTGCCGAATGGTTCGATGTCCTTGTCCTTTGGCCATCTTTCTGTTGAGGTAAATGTTTTCAAAACGAGGACACAATATCCCGATTCATCTACAAATGGCGAGGTTATCATGATCGAGAGTTTAGCTCAAGATTACTTCAAAAACATGTTTCCGGAGAAACAGATTAACAAATTCCTTTCCTTCGGAAATTCCGACTTTAACAATGACTCCCTGGTAGTAGACGAAATCGAAGAAGAATTCTTGCAACTCTTTTGCACTGCTTCTTTACCACTTCGTGAGTCCCCCCTTGCCAACAACCATTCATCCCTAAACCATTCATCCTAAACCCTAAACCCTAAACCCTAAACCCACCCCAAAACCCTCTCGAAAAAACCCTCCACTCAAAGACTCCACCGCCTCTCAAAATTCCATCCACCCTCTGCCGCGACCTTCTGCGCAGACTTTCTTCTCCTTCTCTGCGCACCATCGGTGCTGCACCACCACCCACCTCTCAAAATCCCGACCCTCCACCAAAGACCTTCTCTCTCTCCTCGCACCTCCACTAGCAGAAAAAATTCCATCCACCGCGATGCAGATCGCCTCCTGCACTCACTGGCACCACCACCACCGCCCACCCCCATACGCCACCACCATCTTCAAATGCATTTCTCCACGTCCCCACACCCCCCACTTCCCCACTACCACCGTAATCCAACACCACCTCATCCACCACACAAAGCCCACCACCACTACACTACCACCATCCTTTTATCTTTTCCCCAATCCCACCACCGCCATTTTTTCACCACATTGTTACGCGCACTTTGGCACACCACCATCTCTAATCCCCTAATCTATTCTCACATCCCACCACCACCATCTCTTTACGCGTCTTCGCTATATAAAACCAAGCACCCGCACTCTCCTCCGCCATAAGGCCCAACCACTACCTCCCCGGTTGTTTTGGGTTAGTTTGGGAGTAGGAAATGACTTGTATTAGGTTCGTTAGGTTTGGGTTGGTTTGGTGAACTCATTTGTTTGGTTTTTTGGTTGTCGGAGATAAACTTTTTTAGTTGGTACCTTGTTACTGGCTGGAAGGGTTTTGGTTTAGGTTTTGTTTGTTGGTTAAATGAGGTTTGGGGTTTGTAGTCTTGCCAACGGGATTTGGGATTTGCTTATTTTGGGTTTTGTGTGATTGGATTTGGGTTTTCTTTACTTATCGGCGACAGTTTGGGATATGAGAAAGAAGAATGTTGTTTCTTCTAGTTCTATTGCCCCTCGCCTCTTAAAGAAACGTGTTCATTGCCCTTTCCGAGATCGTCATGGATGCACTAATGGGGTAAGCGGTAATGGTTTTACTATTCCCTACTTTCTCCGCGCATTTTGATAAACAACACGTGGGTTGTCGGTTGAGTATTGATAGGGTGCGGGATGAACTTAAGGATGATTGTGATTTGTATTTGTTATTGGAGAATTCTTTAAAGTCTATTGACAAATGGATGTGTGGTCGTTGTCTTGGTATCCACGCGCTTGGTATACCGTGGTCGTCATCCGGATGTTATCATATCACCACCGTTTTAATGGAGAACGGGGAATCCCCATGTTTCATTGTGGGCATACCACAGCCCTCTAAGCCTCTAAGCACTATAGATCTTGCATCCACGACCGCGTAGGGGTGGTGGTGATATACCCGACCCGCTTGTTGTTCCTTCTTCTCTTAATGAGAAATTATTGGATGATGCATTTCGTATACCTTTCCGAACCGTGAAAAGTATACCACGTGCTTGTCGATTGGCTTTTTCTGGTGCACTGAAATCGGCTCTCTGGGATATTACAACTGATCCTAGTTCAGTTATGCCTTGGGTTCGTCTCCTCCTTTTGCCACGTTGCACCCTGCAAGTTTTTCGACCACAGAATCGTCAGGAACGTCGTTCTGGCACTAGGAAAAACTTTCAGCAAAAACAGATTCTCCATGCTTTGACGACATGGAATGAGCCTAGCGGGATGTTTCGTCTTTTAGAGTCTGTCATAGAGCCTCCTTCATTCCAACCAACTCGGAAATCTGCCTCCACTCAGAATGTGCGTCGATGCCTACAGAAAGTTGCTGATGGACATTTTGCTGCAGCGGTTAAAGTGTTATCATCATCAGGAGTTGCATCTAATACTGCGGAGACTATATGTGCATTAGAGGAGAAGCACCCAATGCGACAACCACCTGTAAGACCGACTATTCCCTTTTTGCCCCCCTTTAGTGGTGGTAGAGAGAGGCTATTGTCATGTATTAGGTCATTTCCGAAAGGTACTTCTTGTGGTCGGGATGGTCTTCGAGCTCAGCATTTGTTGGATGCCATGAGTGGGGCTGCAGCAGCTATATCGTCTGATTTGCTAGATGCATTGACCCCTGTGGTGAATCTTTGGTTACAGGGTCGATGTCCACAGCCGTTAGCAGAATTCATTGCGAGTGCTCCGCTTACTCCGCTTCTCCAATGCGGATAATAGTATTAGATCTATAGCCGTGGGGATGGTTTGGCATCGTTTGGTCTCCAAGATTGCGATGAGAGGAGTTTCCAAAGATGTGGTAGGATACTTACAAGATTTTCAATATGGGGTTGGTGTTTCTGGTGGAGCAGAAGCGATTTTGCACGCTGTCAACCGCATAGTGTATGCTAACAGTGATAGTACCTCTCTTCGATCTTTGCTTGTAGATTTTCGTAATGCTTTTAACATAGTTGATCGGACTACCATGTTGAGAGGTTCAGTATCCGTTGCCCGCCTATTGCCCCTTGGGTTGAGTACTTGTATTGTCAACCCGCGAGGTTATATATATGGGGATGGCTACATATGGTCGGCTTTGGGGGTCGGCAAAGGCGACCCTTTGGGTCCCCTTCTCTTTGCGGTGTGTTGCATCCCCGATTCTGCGGATCCATCCGGTTGTCGGTTGATGCTACTGAGGCTTGGTATCTAGATGATGGGACTCGATCGGAGAAACGAGCAGTGGCGACAGCTTTGGGTATGATACAGGAAGAAGGACCTTCTTACGGGCTGGTTCTTAATGTGGCTAAAACTGAGATATTTTGGCCATCACTGGATCCACGACGCTCCACTCCTGGTCTCTTTCCTTCAGATTTATCTCGTCCTCGCCCAGGAGTCGATTGCTTGGAGGTGCGGTCGGTATCGATTCATCCTTTTGTCATGGGCCTTGCTTTCGCAAAGCGTGTTGAAAAGGTTGTGACTTTGATGGACCGTTTAGCTAGTTTGGAAGATCCACAGTGTGAGTTAGCTCTCTTACGTGCTTGTGCTGGGATCTCTAAGTTGGTCTTTATGATTCGCACTTGTCCACCATCCCTTTTTAGAGGCGACCAAGACTTTTGATCGGCATCTCCGCGGTGTTCTGCGCAGGTATTGTGGTTTCGATGGTCCTTGCCCGGTGATTTGCGGTGGCGTTTATCGACACTCCCAAATCGCCTTGGTAGGCTAGGTATTTATTGTTGCACCGATGTCTCTACTTTTGCTTTTGTGGCCTCGTTGTCGGACTTCGAGCTTGAACCACATTCTTGAGTTGTGGGCGGTGCCTTTGGATGAGATTCTTGATGTTGCTAGCGATGCATTGAGTATGTATCCGCCCGATTTTGACCTCGTTCTATGGTTGTGAATGCTACCGTCCCCTCAAAACCACAAAAAGTTTTGGCGGAAGCATTCTATGGTAAGATTGTTCTTTGGTCTTGAGAGGGAGTTTGTGTTATCTGCTAGTCGAAAAGCGCCATCATTGGATGCTTGCATCCGAACACGCATAAAGGATTTTCTACTTGCTATTCCGATGGAGGGACTTGGGCAAACATATGTCGGTGGAGTATCGTTCTATTCTCGGTACACCGCTTCATGATTCCTTTGTACTCGATGGTGGTCTATGCCCCGTTTGCAAAAAGAGTAGACTAGATGCTTTTCGGGGACCATGCGGCACATTCTGCGGACATTTTCCGGGTTTCAAATACCGACATGATCATGTCGGAGATATTTTATGTGATGCATTCGGAGGGGGTACAAGTGAAAAAGGAGGCTCCCGTTAATTTTCTCACCGATCCGAATGAGGGAAGATCTACACCGACCTGCGGATGTATTGATCTACAGGTGGTCCGAGGGGAGACATCGTGTGTTGATGTAAGCGGAGCCTCTCCGTTGGTAGGGCTTAGGAATGGAGTCTTTGAGGTGGGAGAAGCGGCTAAAGAAGCGATGGCGGGGAAGATAGAGAAGCATGAGGAAGCTTGTATAGCTAACCAACATTGTTTCATTCCATTTAGTTTTGACACTTTCGGTTTCTTGGAACAACGATTGGTTGAGCTTCTCAAGAGACTTTGAAAGGTTATGGACGATAACGTTATGACAATTTGGTTCCAACGAGTTTGTGTTTAGAAGGATAGGATTTGCTATTCGAAAGGACTTGCGGTAGCGACTTGTTTTGCACGCTTGTCCTAATTATTTGTAATCCTCGTTATCATTATCAATAAAATTTCCACTTAAAAAAAAATAAAAATAAAAAAAAAAAAAAACCCCGCGACACTCCGCGCCGACTTCCGACCGAAAATTTCCAGTTTTCTGCGGGTTGTTCCCGGTCATTTGCAGCTGTTCGGGCGTAGTTTGAGATGACATCTCCTACAATAATACCGGAAACAGTCTTTTCGAAGATTTGTTCCCAAGCACTACTTATGGTGCTTGGACTCGCGAGGTGATCACACACGTAAGCTGGGAACCGCTTATGGTTCTTGCTAGCATTTGTTCTTGGACTTGCCATGCCCGCTGAAATACAAGACCCATGGTGCTATTGGGTAGATAATATGCATGTCCGGGAGATAAGGTAAGTTTTTAATTCCATTTAGTGTATGCTTATGTCCCAAGCAATTTAAGTCTGTTAACCCCATAATGGGTGGAACTCTTATAGAGTTGTGTCGGTTTTATATTAGTATGTTTTAACCTTGTTTTGCGATGTTCCGAATTTTACGCGTTTCCATGGTACTTTTCTACCCTCTTTATTTAAATGCTTTGAGGACAAAGCATGCTTCTTGTTTGGGGGTGGGCATATAAACACGCGTGTAATTAAGGCATCTGTTAGGATATAGATATGTATAATATGCACTTGTTTTCTAGTTAAAATTTCATAAATTCAAAAATATAAATAAATAAGTTATGCTATACACTTAGGAATATTGGTATTGTTTTCTTTCTCTATGCTTTTAACAATCTAGAAGTCTCAATGTAGCTTTTGCATTAGAATAATTTTTAGAAACTTAGGTTAATATGTAGGTAATAATCTTTGCATCTATCTATAAATATATTACATGAGTATCTATGATTGTTAGCGATAAGTTTTCAAAATCTAGGCTAGAGTACTTATTCTACAAATCCTGTGAGAATATAGCCTAAAGCCTTATAAAGAGTGAAACATTTGAGAAATGACACAAAGGGAGAAGTAAAATCCGGATAGAGAAATCACACGTCCACTTGTTTGATCACTAAACCATATCCTAAGCGAGAATTTAGGCCCTCTTTGGATCGATATAGCCAGAAATTCAAACCTATGAATTATTTTCCGCTAATTAAGCCCTCTAAGCCTTTCTTTAGCCTTTCATAAACCACAAATCCCTACAAAAAAAAAAAAAAAAAAAAAATCAACCTACCCAATTTAGAATAAGTCTGAGAATAGAATGAGGAAGAAAGAAGAAGAGAAAAACCTATGTAAACAAATATTAGTTAGTTGTTTCAGAAATAAAGAAAAGAAGTTTTCATCCAAAGAAAGGAAAAAT
This sequence comes from Coptis chinensis, assembly GCF_015680905.1. NCBI lineage: Eukaryota > Viridiplantae > Streptophyta > Magnoliopsida > Ranunculales > Ranunculaceae > Coptis > Coptis chinensis. Next base: position 92,515,944 of record NC_141458.1, on the reverse strand, counting down.
AAAAATAAAAATAAAATAAAAACTCCAAAAAAATAGAATAAAAGGAGTCAAAAGCCAAAGAAAAAAAAATATGGCTAAGGATGGAAACAAAGTGTAGAAGCAAAAGTAAATAACAAGGTTTTCTCTAGTTACATAATATGAAGACTCTTTTATCTCAGACTTGTCCGTTTTGAATATCCATTTCCTTTCTTCTTAAACCATCTCCTAATCCCCGAAACACCTAATAAAGACCTCTACCTCAATTAGGAATAGGTTAGTGTGATAGTAAGTGGCAGATGTGTTTGATCGACTCCGGCTTCCTTGTGTGTCATTGAGATTGTAAGGTAAAGTGTGCCCACCACTTGTACTTAGAGTAAATAAACTTGAGTGGAAAAATCGAGTGTTGTATCTTGACTATTATTGTGAGAACCTACTTAAGGACGCTATTCCGAAGTTTTGAAACGGACCTGCTATTGCATAATATTACTCATTGTATATATGTTTATTGTAGATGATTGATTATTATGCATATATTAGCTTAGGTTTTGACTTGGTTATTCTTGTTCATAGCTAGTGAGATGTATAGATAATTTGGAGCATGAATAAGGAAACAATAGTTTTCTTTCTTAGTCGTTGTAGTATAGATGAAGTTTGTGAGTACCTTCATCGGAAAACTCTCACGAGGCTATAACTTCGTCCACTAGGGAATTCCTAGTGGTTTAAAAGCCTTGCTTTGTATATGGTCAATGCAATGTCGACTCAAATGAAATGAGAGTAGATAGAACTCCATTTTTGTCACTTATGCTAATTTCTCATATTTGCTTGAGGACAAGCAAAATGCTGTTTGGGGGTGGTTTGATAAGAGCCCAAAACTGTAGTTTTAACCTATAACAGATCATACTATTAGACCCGATTATGTGAGTAATAATTAAGAGTTAACACCGATTACGTGTTTTTATGCATTTCAGGCTTCAAAGTCCATTATATGCAGAAATGTGCCACTTTAGCGAGATAAAGGAGCAAAGGTCGGTTACTAAGGAGTTCCGTGATTAAAGGCCAAGATTCAAGAAGATAAGCCTTTCTAAAGCCCTACCAAAAGCTGAAAAGTCGACGCGTGAAACAAAGACACAAGTCGACAAAACTTCGAAGGCCGTATCTTTTGACTCAGACCTCGGAATGGGGCCTACTTTATGTCAAAACGACCGGCTCAGAAAGAGCTTTCCAATGGTCCAAGCCTTGACCCAATCAGAGGAGCACAAATGGACAAAAAGTCTGTTGAAGCCAACTGCAACTGAATAGGCCTTTTGAAACTGAAAGAATTGGGTTTTGGGCCTGATTCTCTGGCCCAAAACATGGCTCCAAGCCCATGCACGATTTTTGGATCTGAATGTATAAAAACCAAAGCTTCACTCTTTGTTAATGGTAGATAGTTAGACCTAGATTAGAATTAGATTAGTTAGCCTCCATTAATGAGTTTTAGAACTTAGTTTTAGAATTTTATTTCTTGTTTTAGATTAATTTCTTGAATCATTGAATATCATTCATTAGATAAATAAAATAGTTATTATTCTTGTCATTTCGATTTTTATTATTTCAATCTATTAGATCTAGTTTTAATTATTGTTGGTTACCATTCTTAGTTGTTAATTAGATTTTAATTATTGTTTAATTTAGATTAGTAAATTTCGAATCTTGATATTATGTTTAGTTTAGATTCATATGGAAATGATTGCGGAATGATTCTCGGCTAAACATCCATTAGAGGGGGTTGAGAAGCCTTGATGAAAGCTTGATTCCGATTATCGTAGAGTTGTCGTAATTTCTATTCCACTCTAGAAACGATTAATTCGCCATGAGAATGGGTTTAATTGTTCACATGCTAGTTATGAATTGGTAGAAATGTCATGTGTAATTAGGGATTAGGAAGAACCAATTGTTCTGCGTAGCGATTCAATTTGGATTCTGACGATTAAATCAAGCTAGTGAGTTAAGTTGAGTTAAGGTGGAATCAATCCCCCCTAATTCCTTATTATAGAATCAACGTAGTATTTCCGTAGTTGAATCAATTATAGTTTGTATCTTGTGGGTAGTTGCATCGTAGTATAATTCCCCCTCGTAAAGCTCTCATTAGACTTAAGACCGACTAATTAGATTAGAAAACATTCCATGCTAGAGCACTAGGAGTGGAACGAATTTGTTACTCCACTCTATTTCGATAGAATTGAGAGTAGAAACTTTGATAAATCATAGGCACATAAGATAGTTTTAGTTTACTTACGTTTTGAGTTTCATCGTTCATTTCGTAGGTAAATTATTCATTTTTATCTTTTATCAATCACTCAGAGGAAAGAAGTTTCTTTTAGTCCTAGACGATGTTTGGACAGAAGATGCTAATGATTGGAACCCTTTGAAGCTTGCTCTAGATGGTGGTGCTTCTGGTAGTAGAGTCTTTATCACAACACATAATGAGAAAGTTGCACTTATGATGGGCTCTACCCAAAACCATAAGTTGGGGGAATTGTCTAAAGAAGATAGTTGGTTGCTGTTTAGACTCATCGCATTTCAGGGAAGAGAAGAAGATCTTAAGAAAATGGAAGATGTTGGCAGACGAATTGCTGAGAAATGCAATGGGGTCCCTCTCTCTGTCAAGAGTTTAGCAAGCCTTATGCGCTTTAAGAAAACCAAAAAAGATTGGAACGATGTTTTAACAAGTGAAATCTGGAGTATGAAAATTGTTGAAAAAGATATTTTACCTTCTCTCTTCTTGAGCTATTACCCTCTGCCCTCAAATTTGAAGTAATGTTTTGTATATTGTCTCATCTTTCCTAAATATACAAAATTAGATAAGGATCGGTTGGTGAAGTTATGGATGGCACAAGGTTTTCTTGGCTTAGAAGAAAGCAAAGATCTTGAGATAATTGGAGAAGAATATTATGATAATCTTGCAATGCGCTCATTCTTTCAAGATTTTAAAAGAGATTCGGATGGCAACATCACAAGTTGCAAGATGTATGATCTTGTTCATGATTTTGCACAATTTCTGTCAAAGAGTGAATGTTGCATTCTGGAGACAAACAATACAAAATTTGATGAAAGCAAAGTCCGTCATTTAACAGCAATACAAGGTTTGGAGAATTCCTCAGTTTACTCGGCAAAGAAGTTGAGAACGTTTTTGACGCATGCTAGACTAGCTCGTCGTACAGCTTCGATTAAGTTATATCGTCAATTGACATGTCTTAGGACATTGGATTTAAGTGGCTGTATGGGCCTTAAAGAATTTTCAAATGAAGTCGGAAGATTATTGCATCTAAGATACCTTAATTTGTCGTCTATAGAGTTATCAATAAAACCATCATCTGTTTTAAAGATGTTGGTTTTCGCCATGATATTGGAATGAAGATAAAAGAAGTGAGAGAGCGACTGAATGTGATTGTCGAAGAGAAGAATCAACACAACCATAGATGAATATAAGGGGGTGCGTGTGGGGGCGGTCGTACCCCCTGAGATTAGAAAAGCTCCACTACTACATAACTGATTGCCTAGAAAAATCTTCAAACTATAAGGACTTGCACCCCCCAATTTTTTTTAACAAACTCCCACTACCGTACCCTCAAAATTTTCACAACTATAGTGAGAATATAATGAACAAAAAAAATAGTATAAAAAAAAATAATAAACCAACATTCTAATAAACCAACATTTTTTTTACTTTTCTTTGTCCTTACAAAATTATTATTTATCATTTATTTTGAGTCCAAAACCATTAAAAATGGACAAATGTGTCTTTGAATGTTTGGTGGGTTAATGAGACTAAAACAAATAGCCAAAGGACAAAAGCCCAATCAGTCAGTTTGTATAATTCTAATCACCCCTCCTTTATTTCACTCTTAATTCTTAAACAAGCGTCAGAACTCAACCCAAAAAAACAAAAAACAAATTCAGAAAGGAGTTTTCGCGAGATCGCACAATCCATGACATCGGGTTGCCGCGAGATCCCATTTCCCACTGAAGGTGGTTACTGTGGGTCCTTTTTTTTTTTATTTTTTTTTTAATAGCCACCATAAAAAAAGTTAGTTGTTGCGAGATAGTTGTGTTTACTAAAATAGAGTCTTTGCTTGTGTTAATTATCAAAATTCTTCTTCATTAAAATTTGATCACAAGTTTTTCTTATAGCATTTGAAAATATTTACCGCGATATAACAAAATTACGCTTCGATTGTACATTTTCTTTGTCATGGTTTTAGTGTTGTTCTTAGAGTGTATAAAGAAGCTTTAAAAAAGAAAATGAGGTATCCATATGTTGTATGTATCAATACGCAAAATTTGAAGTGAAAAAAAAACACAAAAAAAATATTCCGCGGCAATTGCTTGCCGTGGGATATGGGATCTCGCGACAACTGCCTGCCGTGGGATATGGGATCTCGCGGCAACTCCATGTCGAAGAACTATCAAGCATGTGGAATGTAAAAGAACATATAAAGAATAACCATTATTGTTTTACTTTTTGTCAAAAGGATGCCAATCGTATCAAGTAGGGTGCCAATACCGCGCCTCCTAATATTTGGTTGAAAGTGTTAAGTTTCCTTCTAAGTAGCGCAGCCACATTGGACTGACCTGGGCCACGTGCCACAGATGAAATGTGGACTTGGTCTCTTCTCTTCTATTCTAATACAAACGCAGATTCTAGTCCAACGCTCAAAATTATCTCTCATTCGTGGACAATCTTTCACTCTCCACAAAATTCCACATGAGATTATTAGAAAATAAAAACAAAATCCATGAAAAAGACTTGCGTATATCACATCTCTTTGATCCTGAAGCCTGAGCCTATTATTTTGGGAAATTCAAATTTATCAAATCATAGTCTTCGATGAAGTTCACCGAAAATAAGGCTGTGTTTGATAGCCCCATTTGCCATGGCAACTGCAAATAAATGGAATTATTTACTTGTTTGCTACTGTTTGATGTGTTTTTTTTGAGTCATACCAAATTTTTTTTGGATTTGCCACAAGTTGTTATTTGCCATGATTTTGGTGCCAAAATTTAGGTGAGTAAATTTTTCCATGACAATTTTGTACCCAAATTTGCCGTGATTTGCCACCAATCAAAAAAAAAAAAAGAAGCTCGATAACATTTCTCTCTCCCCCCCTTTCTGTTCGCAGTCTCTCTCTCTCCTTCCTCTCCCTTTAATCGATAATCTCTCATCCTCCCCCAACAAGAATAGTGTTGGGAAACATATTCGTTATTTGATTCATGATTTGAATGATTTCTAATTACGATTCACTCATTCACAACTTTTTTCAGGTATAACTTTCATTATTTCTAGGAAAAAATGGCCGTTTTGTACCATGAATTTTGCTAGTTTTATCAATTTGGGCCATGAACTTTTTTTTTGAGCAAATTGGGCCATGACCTTTATTTTTTGTATCAGTTTGGGCCATCGTTACCATTCCGTTACTTCACATGCTTATGTGGCGTGCCGGATGTATATGTGTCCGACCAAATGCTTATGTGTCACCGTGGAAGTGCACACCTAATCACCGGTGACGTGGCATCGAAATTTCAAAGTGTTTCGAATCCGAAATTTCAAAGCCCACATATTGATTTTGGCCCAAGCCCAACAAAACCAAAAAAACTTCATTGTTCATCTTCCTCACCAACGCTTCCACAACCACCACCAGATCAGCTCTCGTCCGGCCACCACTTCTCCCTTTCTCATCACGTCTATCTTTGTTTCTTTTGTTCACCTCATTTTGAATCTCGTAATCAAACATATTGTCAAATAGGCCGTCTGAACCAACAACTATTATATCTCCATTTTCAATTGGATCAACCTTTATTACCTGTTATAATGAACATTACAAAAGATTAATGGAAGTGTTGATTGTAGAAACATAATGAGGCATTTATGTTATAATGTTTGTTTGCTCAGGTTTATCATGGTTAAAATATCACCCATTTGTTGGGATGGATCATGCATGGGTTAGTAACTGATACACACAAACATTTATACGTCTAGTTTTTTCTTTTTCAATTTAAGCTCACTGGTGTTATCTTAATGCCGAAATAATCTGATTAGTCTAGCAATATAAATGATCAAAATTCCATATCTAGAGTTTGTCGTATAAACGTTCAAAATGGAGAGTGATTTGGACCCCTGGCACTACCAAAACAACCCGTTTATGGTGTTGTCCATTAAAGAGGACGTGCACACGGCATGTTGCACTTATACTATTGGAATATAGTAGAGCTAGTCTTGCTACGTACCTTGGTCTCAGCAGCAACATTATTAGTGAGAACGGACATGCACACAAAACAACCATTACTATTTCCACTAGCCTTACTATGGTGAAGTTGACTCAAGTTCAGCAACTTCTTCCCCATAAGTTCTCCATTAGAAAACTTCCCAAGCCTTCCATTTCTTCCAGCCAACCCAGTAGTGGTAGATAACGATATGCCACCGTCCATCGGTAATGCCATTTTAGCATTGTAAGAGTATAACATGGCCACCTGATTTCTTTCAAGGAGCTGTTTCGTCCTAGTATCGCTACTTATTAACTAAGAATGTAGAAATTAGAGTTATGTTTGATCTGTGCGTGCTCATATGAAGAAGATGAGATGATGCATGGTGACATCATCACTATTTAGTTTGGGCATGATGCATGATTTTTATGTAGCGGATTTGGGCTCATTGGGTCCATGGGTAAGTCCAGCACACATAACAGACGTTTGTACACATAGGCAGCCGTTTGTACACATAAGCAAATTTTCTAACGGAAATACACCGGTGGCCCAAACTGATACAAAAAAGAAAGGTCATGGCCCAATTTGCTAAAAAAAAAAGTTCATGGCCCAAATTGATAAAACCAGCAAAGTTCATGGTATAAAACGGCAATTTTATGTATTTCTAGTAAAAGCCCTACTATTTTTTTTTATCTTTTTTCTTACTAAGTAGTTTAGTTTTAGAAATCTAAACTGTATTTAAGTTTACGTTATTGTTTGTAGAAAGATTACATTTTTTTATTAGCTAGTTAGTTGATGTGATTGATGTCATCTTTACAAGTGAATGTTGCTGTTTTTGAGATAACGGGCTACCACTTATAAGTAGTTGAGGGAAATGTTTTAGATTATTGCTTTACGCTGTACTTTATTTTTTCATTTAATGTAGGTTACAAAATAAAAGAAATCACAGTTTATAGGTAAACTGATCTGTTAGGTTTGGTGTAACTTGGTTTCAATCGTGGATTATGGCTATAGATAACTACATGTGTCATTAGGAAAAAAGGAGGAGGGCATTGGTATGGTCTTGATATTTTGGAACTTTAATTGCACGAATTGTTGTTTAGACAAATGAGATATCAAGAGTTTATATTATGGTAACTGTATACACATTCTTTTAAATTCCAAGCTCTGATTTAGCTATTTCCTTATTCTCAGATTGCCGATTATGGAAGAAAATGAAGCATATTGCTGCTCCAGACCTTCTTGGATCATTTGTGGTGCTATTGTTTCTTTGGGTGGAGTGTCTTTGGGTGCTCTCAAGGGCTCGCTGCTTGTTTGTTGTTATTGCCTTCTTTATTCTTTGTTTAGGTGGAGTGTGTCTTTGGAGTCTTTGCTTCTTTATTCTTTGTCGAGAGTGTTGTCTTATTTCTTTGGTGGAGTGTGTGCTGGGTGTTGCAGCAGTTGCAACTAGTAGATAAGCAAACTAGTAGATTACCACATAACGGATCTTTAGCTCAAATGGTAGAGCACTTGGGAGATTGCATCTTCATGTATCCCAAGGTGGTGGTGGTTCAAATCCACCAAGATCCTTCATTCATTGGTCTTTTATTATGTAACATTGGTGTTAATGGATAAAACTATATGGTTGAATATGTTTTTAGTACTATTCTGCACAATAGTACATAAAAATTATTTAGTATTGTGTATGTTATCGTTGGTAGATTGTTGAGAAGTTCGCCGAGACTGATCTTGTTTATAATTTTTTTTTTGCTTTTTCTTATATTTCATTGAGTTTGAAAACAAAAAAAAAAAAAACTAAAAGTTGAAATACTACTTGCCGTGGGAAAAAACTACACAAATAAAACCATATACAAATAAAATAAATTTACAAATAAGAGTAGCTATCATTTTTAAATCTTAAATATTTTAAAAACACGAAAAAAAAATGAAATATTTGCCGTAGCAAATTTGGACAATCAAACAGCAGCAAATGGTTACAAATCAGGGCAAATGATATTTACCACAGTATCATCAAACAGTGGTAATTTAAATTTGCCATAAATTATTTGCAATTGTCACATTACAAATTTGCCAGTGGCAAATGGTGACAAAATTTGCCTTTGCCACACCTCCAATCAAACATAGCCAAATTTCCATTAGCACATAAACACAATTCTCAAATGCACGAAACCTACGTAAACTCCAAGTCTCCAAGTACTAGCTAGTAGATATAGTCATATAGTCACCTCAAAGCATTCTCAACCTTATGCGAGTTAGTATATTTCGTATTTTTTTTTGTTACAAAGTTTTTAAGGTTCTACTAACATGACATGAAAATTAGGAAAATTAAAATTTGAACAACCAATCATTATTTGAAAAATGCAAACTCAAAATTGAAGTCTACTGTTCCGTATGTGCCAAAAAGTTTTGATATGCTTCAAATCCCAATTGCTCAAGCCTCAATTTTCTGCACTTCACATACGGCCATTCCGTAGAAAACAACACTATGGAGAAATTTCTGAAAGAAAAACTTTAAGAAGCCATTTTAAATGGAATCTTTTTGGAGAGTCGTCGAGCAACCTCCATAGGAGAGTTGAAAGCAACAGACTGAAGAGGAGCTGTTCTTTAAGGTTTTAGAGATTTTGGTTTAATAGCCAGAAACCTGGTTCATTCTCTAGAGGAAACCCGCGATGGTCTGGGTTTCCAACTGGTAGAGTACAATTCATATTGTTGTGTGCATTTGGTTTGGTAATTTTTAGAAGCTTAAAATTTCAAAATAGTCCTTGCAAGTAGTATTTTAATTCAAGGGTATTATCGGAAGCAAAAACTTATTAGAGATGAAATAACTAAGTTAGGGTCGTTTTCCATTTCAAACGAGTAATAAGGTAGTCTGATTTAAACTTTGATTCAACTCATTCAAGTGAATTTTCTAGAAGGACAAAAGGCGGATGAATTGAAGAGTCCAGCCGTCCAGGTTAGACTTTAGATCATCATGTATGTGGGATCTACATCCACTACACATGTCAATTCGCGGATGATACAAATTTTTTCACAAGTGTCACTATGGGAAATGCTAATGCACTCAAAATTTTTGGTTTGTTTGGATTGGCATCTGGCCTTAGAATTAACTTGTTAAATCAAAGATCAAGAAAGTGGGAATAGTGGAAAGGTTAATTGGGTGACATTGCTAGAGTATTGGGTTGTGACTTGTGAGGTGAAAATAGGGCTGGGAATGGTACATGTTTCAATCCGAATCCGACTAAATCCAAATCTATTTTACCGAATTTGGATATAAAAAATAGATCCAATTTACAAATTGGGTTGAATATGGTTTTTATGTCTGTGACTAGAATCCGACCTGGTTATGTTTTACTAATAATTTTCATTGTTTACTTAAAAGTAACTTTTATATAGACGTTGGTTTTAACTTTTATAATCTAATTAATCTAATTGTAGCATTTATTTAACAATATTCATATTTTGAACTCCACAAATAAATTTATATCTCACATTTATATATGAAAATTACTAAAATATTGTATTGTTTTAGTGTGCCTTCCTGGCGGTGGCGGAGCCAGAAGGGCCAGGGTACGCCCTGGCTCACCCGCAACTTTCGGCAAACAAAATTTTTTTTTTTTTTTACTGTTTGAGTGTTTGGCAGAAACTAAAAAGCAGTAACCAAAAAGGGACTCAACAGTATAAAAGACTAAAGAGTAAAGTCTATCATACTTCTCACTTTCTCATGAGTCAGGACAAATTTAAGAATACCACCCTCAACATTATTTGCCTCAACTAAAAACCCAAACCCATAACCCACAAAAGACAAAAAAACAAGCAAAGCCCACACACACCGAAACAAAAAACCCCAATACCCCAAGACAAACAACGAAACAAAAACCCTGGGACCGTACTCGACTTTGACTCTTTGCCTCTTTATTCTAAAGTTTTCTAGGTAAGCCTAATATTATTAAATTTCTTGTCTTATTTTTTATCTTTTCATGTTGATTCCTAAACCATATTTTTTAATTTTTTTGTATTCTTTTTGTGAATTCATTAAACCACATATTTTTATTTAATTTAATTTTGTAAATATCATAATAACATTGGTGGTTTATTTTAATTAGTGCAATTTCAATTCAGTTGATTAATGGCTTATTTTAATTATTTAAACAGATATGTTAAAGAATTTGATCAAAGGAAAGTCGTTGCCCGCTTAACCTACTCAGCCACCTAATAACACAAATAATGTTGCTAGTGTTGAAGTAGGATCCTCCTAAAAGCGAAGTCACCAAGAAACTGAGGATGGTGGTGTTGAACAACCCACGTCAAAGAGGGTTCAACGTGAAGAACTTGACTTGTCTAGTCTTCAGGGAGACCCTGCACCGAGGAAAAATATTTCCGATTATCATCCTAATAATCAAGACTCGGTGAGAAGAGCATATTTGCTTAGGGGTCCTTGCCAGCCTAATCATACTTTTCCTCCAAGAACAAGAGGCAAGAGAATCCGACACTTTCAGAAAGAGTGGTATGAGGAGTTTAGTTGGTTGGAATATAGTATTCACGAGGATGCCGCGTTTTGTCTATATTGTTATCTCTTTAAACCTAATAAGGGGGCACAAGGAGGTGGGGATGTTTTTTCTCACAGGGGGTTTACTAATTGGGAAAGGAAAACCAAATTAAAAGAACACATTGGAGGACCAAATAGTGCTCATAATATTGCTTATAGGGCAGCACAGGCTTTGTTAAATCAAGAGCAACATATCGAGACATTTCTTCACAGACAATCTGACCAAGTTCGAAGGGATTATCAAATACACCTAACTGCAATAACTGATTGCATTAGGTTTCTTTTGAGACAAGGTTTAGCTTTCCATGGCCATGATGAATCAGATGAGTCGATCAATAAAGGTAATTTTCTTGAACTTATACGGTTTCTGAAAGATCATAACAAAGTCATTAAGAAAGTTCTTAATAATGCTTCTAAAAATCGGAAATTGACCTCACTTGATATCTAAAAAGATATTGTGAATTCGGCTACTGTGGAAACTACAAATGCTATTCTAAAATATTATGGAAATTCATTGTTTGCTATTTTAGTTGATGAAGCACGTGATATATCAATTAAGGGGCAAATGACAGTTGTTTTGCGTTATGTCGACAAGAAAGGTTGCGTGATTGAGAGATTTTTTGGAGTTGTGCATGTTAAGGAAACTAGTGCAGTAACACTTAAAAAGGCAATCGATGAGTTGTTCTCCAAGTATAGGTTGAGCATATCTAGACTGCGTGGACAAGGGTATGATGGGGCCAGCAATATGCAAGGTGATTTGAATGACCTAAAAACACTTGTAATGAAGGAGAATGAGTCTGCATTTTATGTTCATTATTTTTCTCATCAGCTTCAGTTAGCCCTTGTATCAGTTGCAATTCAAAGAACCATGAGTCAATTGCTAACCTTTTTAGTATTCTCTCTAATGTGGTAAATACTGTTGGAGCATCATGTGAGCGACGAGATATGTTGCGCGATGCAATGAAGGCTAGAGTTCTTGCAGCGTTACAAAGCGGAGAAATTTCAAGTGGCAAAGGGTTGAATCAAGAGACTAGTCTTAAACGATATGGTGACACTCGATGGGGCTCACACTATTATACACTTCTTGGCATGATAACCACTTATGGTTCAGTAGTTGATGTACTTGATAATGTAGCGGAAAATGGTTTAAGCTCGGAACAAAGAGGTGAGGCTTACAGATTATTAGATTTAGTACAGTCTTTTGAATTTATCTTCAATTTGCATTTGATGAAAGCGATACTAGGAATTAGCAATGATTTGTCAAAGGCTTTGCAACGTGAAGACCAAGACATTATCAATGTCATGGCTCTTGTTAAAATAACAAAGGTATGCTTACAGGCGATGAGAGATAATGGATGGGATAGTCTCCTGACTGAAGTTTCTTCACTATGTGCCAAACATGATGCGGTTGTTCCAAATATGGAAAAGAGGTATATGGCTCGAGGGAGGTCTTGACGAAAAGCAGAAGGAAACACCAATTTACATTACTATCGTGTTGGATTATTCTATCACTGTATTGATTTGCAACTTCAAGAGTTAAACGACCGGTTTAATGAAGCAAATACAGAATTACTTCTTTGTATGGCATGTCTTGATCCTAGTGAATCGTTTGTTTCTTTCGATAAGCAATAGTTGATCCATTTTGCTCGACTTTATTCCGATGATTTTTCAGAGATAGATCAGATGGAATTAGCGGATCAACTTGAGAATTATACCATTGATGTGCGTTTCGATACTAAGTTTGGTGCAGTAAATGGAATTAGCGGCCTAACCAAAAAAATGGTTGAGACGAAGAAAGACATTGTGTACCCACTTGTTTATTTGTTGATTGAGTTGGTGCTGATTTTACCTGTTGCTACTGCCACTGTGGAGAGGGCATTTTCTGCTATGAATTGAATATCATAAAGAATTGTCTGTGCAATCGGATGACAGATGAATGGTTGAATAATTATTTAATAACATACATTGAAAAATAAGTTTTTGATAGCATTGATACCGAGTTGATCTTACAACGCTTCCAGAAGATGAAGAAAGATGACGAAAAAGAGGGCTCCCTAGGACAACTATGAACAAGTACTTGTTTAGATTTAATTTTTTTTCTAATACATTAATATATATATATATATATATATATATATATATATATATATATATATATGGGATAGAAGCACGATCCAACTTTGAACCACATTCTAGGCACAGTGACTCCCATCCACCGATTTGTTTCAATCCTACGGATATGGGTAGTTCAATCAGCCAAATACGAAATGCGAAATTATTTCGAGAAAACAAAGTTTTCGAAACAAAAAACACAGAAAATCTCCAAAACAAAAAAAACAAAAGATCGATCTATTTCTCTTTTCTCTCTTAAACCTTCTTCTTCAAAATTAGATCAATCTCCAAAATTAAACCTCATCGAAAGCACATGCTTCCACAAATGGGTGTTACCAAATATTTGAAGCTCACTGTCACCGGCTTTCCGATCTGAGAAGGTAAGCTTTTTGTTTGTTTTTTTTTAGCTGCTATTTATTTCCATTTAGTGGTTGAGCTAGATTTAGTGTATGCCACAAAAATCTGTTTTACTCGGATAAACGGAGACAGAGAAATCTTGAAGGGGGATTTGGGGAAGAAGGATTTAAGTTTTGAAACAATCTGGAGGTTTTGGTGTAGCATTGAAGTTTGGGACTGTTTTGAACTTGTCTTTGGAGTTGGTACTTGTGGGGCTGTTGTTTTTGACATTGTAAATTTGGGCTGGAAATATCTTGAGAAGATTGAAATCTTGGGGTTGATGGATTGCTACCACCGAAAGAAAAACTAAACTTGAGTCTACTACTACTTCTAGGAGTACTAGGTGTACTTGGATTTGGGCTTTGTTTATCCGAAAATGAAGTTTGATGATCCGAATATGAATCTCTTGGAATAGATGTCGTAAAAGCTCTTCTCCACCCAGTTCCACCCATATCACTCTGATAGAAGATGATAGACACAAGAATTAAAACGAAAGAAAAGGGAGTTTGTTATTTGATGTATTCCTAGCTAGCTAAACAAGACAAAATGATCAAAAGACCGAACAAGTAGTGAAGGTTCCCGAAGTCTCTTCCATTGAAGGCGATGGCATCTGTAGACCAGTATCTAAAGTTGCGAATTATCTTCCTCTCCAGTTCAGTCTAGTCCCACTATGTCGTCAAAGGGGGCTCCATTTGACATGAACCAAATTCCTCAGCCTTCACATCAGGCTTTGCGGCAAGCGGTGAGTAGAATTGTACGCTCTCCTCACATACACCCTGGAGAACAGGCAAAAATGAGGTCAGTCGGTGATTCAACTTCTTTCTCAGTCATTAGATGCATTGTCAAAAGACTCGCATACACCCCTCAAAGGAGGACATGATAACCTCAACCAAGTCAATTGTTGCGGGGTAGCGGAATATCATGTTTAAAAGGAGCAGCCAATGGAGATGAAACTAAAGATTTGAAGCTAGAACTCACTTTGACATCCATTGAGATTTTTCCGGACAATGGGACCATTGCTACTGATCTCGAGGCTCCACCCCAGTTCTTGCGGGGATAGAACAGAGAACAGATGGGACATTGAATGGCCAACCTGTTGACCTCAACGGCAGCCATGTAGATGCTGAATACATTTTGTGGCAGCTGAAATTAAGGACAAAGGTGTTGAAGATAAGCAGAGCTCTGTTGCCACTGGATCCCAACACGTGACCACTCAACTGATTGCTGAACTTAGCAAGATGTGGGAAGAAAATCATGTCCGGTCAGACTCGGAGATTCCAAGGAAAGATGAGACTTCTCCTTCAAATGAAGGATACATCCACAAGACCACAAGTGAACTTCTTCCTTAGTTTGATCTATTAGTGTCAGGTAGGAATCAACATCAAAGTTTGTGTACTAAAGTCCGTGTAAAATTTACATGGTCGGATCTATTTAGAAAACTCTTTGAGGGTTGGACATACTTGATGAATATTGTGTATGTGCAACCAATTGTAGTTTCATGATTTACTTTTTATTTTTATTTTTTTATTCACATTTGATGCTTCTCTCTATCTCTCTCTGACCTGCACAAGCCACACATCACAACATGCATAAACATTTGCTTGTCACTGCATGCATAATAATCGCAAATTGTTTTTGTGTTGATAATTTATACACTTACGGTGCTTATTTCCTCAGCAATATTGATTGGCGTATTTCGTGGTTCGTGTGGGAAAACTTGTGTAGGCAAAAAGAAATATTTAAAATGTGTGCCTGTCACCACTATGCCGTGAAATTTTGCATTTCTAATTGATTAGTATTCCAGTTGGTGCTATCTTGTCTGGAGCATAATGCTAATGTCATCGACAGGCTTTCCCTTTGTTTTAGACTATCAATACTTTTGAAGTTCTGATCCCGTTGTTGGTTATATCGGTCCATTAGTCAGTTAGATCTCTGTCCTTACAAACTTTAATATCGAAACCTCCCACCTGTTTTCTACGTGAATTCTTCTCTCCTCTCTTTTACAGAGTCCGAGCTTCATTTTTTATGTATTTCTTCACATTCAATAAGTTTGGTACAAATTGGTACGTAACATAAAAAAAATGGTATGTAGCTGATATGTTCAGTATAGCGATTGGCCACGGCTTAAAACACTTAAAAGATATCTAGTTAGAGGGTCTTCTAAACAACATGGAAGTAACGTTTGGCGAGGTTGATCTTGAGACCATAAAAACTAACATACCAATAGAAACTGAAAACTTTAGAAATGAACAGGTTTTTCTGGTAAGGTTAACAAATAACAATTCTGAATAGAAGTAATCTTTTGTATGATGATTTCCATTATGTTTAAAACTCAAGATCGCCCTCACAAACAATCATGATCGAAATCCAAAATAAGCACTACGTCAACAGACCAATAAAGACTGGTGTCTGTCACTCCAAACCATGACACCACATGCAATCCAAATGAAACATCCAATTTTCCTGACAACAATGAGATCAACAACTATAGAGTGGACGCAGATAAATAACGGTGTTAAATCTGATAGCTCAAAGTGCCAAGAACACAATAATTGTATCGTAAAAGTGAAACTTGATAATTGCTCAATGAACGAGATGCATATAATGCTCGATTAAATGTGGGCCATCGATTCACAATAACCAACATACAACAAGCGGTATTTTTAGAATCTATTGCAAATATTTATTCTCGCGTATATGATGACAAAACTTCATTTTTCGCCGTGAGAAAACTTAAAAAGAACGAACTCACTGTATAAATACCGACACAAACTCTTCACATGACTAGTCGTATAGAACGAAAAGGAAGTAACCCCGGTTGTTCCAACTCTCGTTTTCCTTTTTTCTTTTGTCTTTTTCCTTCTTCCAAAGTACAACATAAACTTGAATGTTGACTTATGAGGACAGATTAGCCGCCTTCAACTTTTTGGTGGTGGGAAACATAATATTGCAAAGACGCCATTCATTGGAAAGTGAGTTCATATATATGAGCAGATGTTTTAACTTCGAGCAATTTTGGTGAACAAAAACATTACAAAAGAATATAGGCGCACCTTATTACAAAGATAAAACCCTCGATGGAAAGACTTTCTTTTGTCCGCAACCACGATCGATATCGGGCAACATTCAAAGCAAAGAAAATCGCTTATTGTCGAGTAAAAAATAATTTATAACAGTGATCACTTACCAAAGAGTAATTTTGAAGATGTTTCGGAAAAATGCTTGCAGAGTAATCGCAAAGTCAAGAAAAAGAGATGAGTTCTATTGCTGTATATAGAATAACATCATCCCATCTTATCATTTTGTCTTGTTTAGCTAGCTAGGAATACAACAAATAACAAACTCCCTTTTCTTTCGTTTTAATTCTTGTGTCTATCATCTTTTATACAGAGTGATATGGGTGGAACTGGGTGGAGAAGAGCTTTCTGCACATCTATTCCAAGAGATTCATCTTCAGATCATCAAACTTCATTTTCAGATAAACAAATCCCAAATCCAAGTACACCTAGTACTCCTAAGAAGTAGTAGTAGACTCAAGTTTAGGTTTCTTTCTGGTGGTAACAATCCATCAACCCCAAGATTTCAATCTTCTCAAGATATTTCCAGCCCAAATTTACAATGTCGAACAACAGCCCCACAAGTACCAACTCCAGCACAAGTTCAAAACAGTCCCAAACTTCAATGCTACACCAAAACCTCCAGATTGTTTCAAAACTTAAATCCTTCTTCCCCCAAATCCCCTTCAAGATTCTCTCTGTCTCCGTTTATCCAGAGTAAAAGCAGATTTTTGTGGCATACACTAAATCTAGCTCAACCACTAAATGGAAATAAATAGCAGCTAAAAAAACAAACAAAAAGCTTACCTTATGTATCAGAAAGCCAGCGACAGCAGGCTTCAATTATTTGGTAACACCCTTTGTGGAAGCATGTGCTCAGCTGAGGTTTAATTTTGGAGATTGATCTAATTTTGAAGAAGAAGGTTTAAGAGAGAAAAGAGAAATAGATCGATCTTTTGTTTTTTTGTTTTGGAGATTTTTGTTTTTTGTTTCAAAAATTTTGTTTTCCCGAAATAATTTCACATTTCGTATTTGGCTGATTGAACTACCCATATCCGTAGGATTGAAACAGATCGGTGGATGGGAGTCACTGTGCCTAGAATGTGGCTACAATGACTGTGCCTCTATCCCACCCCATATATATATATATATATATATATATATATATATATATATATATATATATATATATATATATATATATTATTATTATTATTATTATTTTGTATGCTTGGTTTTTGTCTGGCTGGCTCACCCTCACTTACTTTCCTGGCTCTGCCACTGCTTCCTGGCAACCCACTCCGACAACTCTTTAGCCAAATTGCTATTTAGAGGCAAGTTTGATTCCGTTACTTTGCAGTGACAAATCTGTTGCTGCATGCTTGTTGCTCAAGTTTAATGTTGTGGCTGCCAACCTTAGGGTGGAGACAGGACTTCCAAATGTGATTGTGCCATCCAACTTTTGGATTCCTACTCCTTGTCTCCTCGTACACAAATTTCGCTGAGAACTGTCCTCTCAGATCAAGTCTCCAAACTCCATTGAGAAGTGTTGCTCAGTCTGTACTGGAATGCTAGATAGAGAATAAGTAAAATCGACTAGCTTTCCCGGCCGGCCTATTGATTAAGACAGACTTGCTTGCTGTTATTAAGATA
The DNA here is from genome assembly GCF_015680905.1 of Coptis chinensis. Lineage (NCBI taxonomy): Eukaryota > Viridiplantae > Streptophyta > Magnoliopsida > Ranunculales > Ranunculaceae > Coptis > Coptis chinensis. The sequence continues at coordinate 92,497,959 of NC_141458.1, read as the reverse complement.
GATGGTGTATTCTCAATTAGCAACCCCCCACTTGCCGGGGCAAAGACACAATTACATAAAAAAGAAAATAAAATGAGAAATGAGGATGTCCCATTTTTAGATTAGTAATCCACAATGAAACTTGAATTTTACCAAGAAAAAAGAAGAAAAAGGGGCTGAATGAGCGCATGTCGGTGGCAGATAGATGATAAAGTTTGTGGGAGTTGTTACCACAAACCTGGATTCAAAATGTAGTAGTACTACTATCATACCTATTGAAAGCACACACATAGGCACCCTGCAACCTTGTTAGCAATTCGCCGAATTATTCGCGAATCGAATTTTTGAAGGGCAATACGTATAATACTTCCGAATGTTTCAAAGATTCGGAATAATTTGTGATTTTTTGCTTTTAAACGAATAATTCGGTTTTTGGCGAATTTTTCAAAAATTCGGCTAAAAAAAATAATGAAAATTCAGTTGTGCTTTTGTTATTTTTTATGTATTTTATATCCTCACTCTTACTTTAAGTGCCCCACTCTTACATTCTTAGTAATAAATTAATCCAAAAGCTTTCATTTTATACTTTTTGGGCAATATTTAAATTGTCATGTCATGGTATGTGTATTTTGAAGTTTGAACTGTAATTTCAATCCAAGAACAAATAAATGAAGGTACTTATGTAGACCGTTCAATTGGTTTCAATGTTTTCGTAGCTAAATTGCTTGGATATGTTTGTTATGTTGTAAAGAATGACAACTATTATTAATACTAGCAAGATACACGTGATGTCAAACAAAACTTACCGAAGAGTGTAAAATTCCAATGTTTTAAATAGATTTAAGAGGCAACCTAAACCCTAATGTTTTATGTTATAGAATTCTCAAGAATTCAAAGTATGTTTGCTCAATGAATGAATGATTACTACCTACAAAACAATTTGGCGCAAAAAAATAGATGAGAAACAACTTTAAATTCAAGAAATATGCAATTATGCACTACACCACCATCTAATATGGCAGTGGAATAAATGTCTTCATACTAGCAAGATGCACATGCTATGCACGTGATGTCAAACAAAACTTACCGAAGAGTGTAAAATTCCAATGTTTTAAATAGATTTAAGAGGCAACCTAAACCCTAATGTTTTATGTTATAGAATTCTCAAGAATTCAAAGTATGTTTGCTCAATGAATGAATGATTACTACCTACAAAACAATTTGGCGCAAAAAAATAGATGAGAAACAACTTTAAATTCAAGAAATATGCAATTATACACTACACCACCATCTAATATGGCAGTGGAATAAATGTCTTCATACTGGGAAGTTGTTTGGTTGCAATATTTTGAAAATGTGCATAACACATTCAGATTTCTAAGCTCTTAAATAGTATGCATGCCTTCAAGTGTTATATTGCTACACACACAGACAAAATATACAGCTTGATTGAAGCAAATATCATATTCTACTCACTCAATTGATTGTGCATCATCAGGTCATGTGCATAAAGTAAATGACTAAATTTATGGGTTATCTCAATAGCTTCAACCAAAGTATGTAAGGCTTCATCATCGGTTTCCAAGGAGAGATGAGCTGTAAGACGGGTTGATGTTAGCAGAATTGGCCATGTTATTATGTACTATGTGACTATTTACCCAAAGCATGAATCATCTTGGTACGGTAAACAAAGAAAATGCCAAACTCCGACAACATTAACATTAAGTGCAAATTATTAATATTCCATTGCAATTTTTTGGGTGCGCCCATTAAATTGATATACCCAATTGTCATACTACAACACCAATGCAAATGGCCAACAGACCAAGTACTCAATTACTATGAAACTTAAGGTTCTCTCAATGGGCTTCCCACATTATTCTTGCCATGCCACCAAGGATTGATTAACACAATTTAAAGTTGTGAAGTAACAGTGAGACACTAAACCATTGTACTAAGCATTCAATTAAGCCCAAAAAATAAATAAATAAAGCTTACTCTCTGATAAATGAATCGTTATTCTCGCACAAATCCACTCGCTCCAGGTTTGCATTATGATATAACCAATTGCAACGCTGCTACAAATATCAAAAACCCATCTTAATAAAACCATATATCCAATATAATAATAACACAAAAAAAAAAGGGGAAGTAAATCAAGAATGGTAACTACATGCCTTCAAGTGTTATATTGCTACTTGCAGGTCATTTTTTCATGATTGAGGAGTACGTTGTACGCCAACTTATGCAACGGCACAACGCCATAGCACAAGCCCTTATAGAGTTATAGGTATTTCATGGCTAGTGATACTATCATTTCCCCCTAGTCCATTCTTGTAAAATGCATAGTATGAATGTGTCAGGGCAGCAGAGGTAGCAATTATTCTTTGTTCTATATATTCGTCATTAACAATGCAACCTATGGTAATTCAATTGAGTCCCTCGTGCCATCGCAGATCTAGGGGCTGCTGGAACTCTGCGTACTGGAGATTCAAGAGGGGTTCATGGAGTACAATCTATTAGTTCACATGGTTATGAAACGCTCAATGCTCCATAACCTATTTAGACTCCCATTAAGAAATAGAGGTTAGGTTTTATAGTCTAACCTATGTAGATATCAAACCTATTTAGACTCCCATTTAGATTGTACGCAAGAGCAAGCATAAGATATTAAATGTATTTCAAAAATAGGTTGTAAAGGTTCTTATGAGAGCAGTTTCAATTACAGATTGCAAGCATAGATCAATATGGGATAGGATGCTATAAAGTTGAACATTGTATATAAAAGAAAAAGAAAACAATAGTGAAGCTTAGAAAAAGAGTACCTATAATAGCGCAAAATTTGTTGCCCCCAAATGGAAGGAAACCTGCAAGGCCGCAATAAAAGTACATTGAATCAAGTAAAGAATCAACATGATCACCACCAAAAGGGTAGTGTTTATTGCAAGCTCAAAAGAGAACTCTGTGAAATTTGAAGAAAAAATGAATGAAACGTTCCAACCATATTCCAACAATATTAGAAACTTAATAACATTTGTCGGTAAGTAAATATTGATTTTTTTAGTTACTGGTTTACAACACAAACAACAACAATCATATTCCATGGCCAAGAAAAATAATTCCTAATCAAGAAATGAGAAGCGAATGGCCATATCAGATAGAAAACATGAAAAAATATTTCATAATATAATTCAAAAACATAAAGTCTGGGAAAAAAAAACTGAAAGCCACTTTAGTTCCTACTTCTTAATTCAATCCCAAAACCCAATTTCAAAAACTACATGTTGTAAGCAATACCCAAAACTCAATTTTATAAACTAAACGTATAAATCAAATCCCAATTTCAAAAAGGATCTCATCAAATCCCCAAATCGACTTCTTTAAAATGGATACCAACACTAAGTTAACTGAAACATCTAAAATTCAAGTCAAAGGGATTACAATTACGCACTCTTACCTAATTCTTAAGTTGGTGGATTACCTGATTACAATCTATGACCAACCCTGTTTCACATTTCAAATAACTTTTGAGCAGTGAATTAATCCAAGCAAAGATGAATTCATATTAATTTTTTTTTTATCAATTCATCAAATAATTAGTACTTAAATGAAACAATCAACCAATCAAGATCTCAAAAAAATAAAAATTTGAAGAATTGATGAATAAAAGGAAATTTGCATGATTTAGAGAATTGAAAGTAACAATCAAACCTGATTTAGAGAAATAGACTGATGGTTTTCTTATCCAGGTCTTTTAATTTTTTTAATTATGAGAGAGAGAGAGAGAGAGAGAGAGAGAGAGAGATGTAAACTTAAACTTAAAAGAGAGATCGAAATAGGCTCATACCCATAGAACATATCTGCAATTCTCCGTCAGTTGCTTTGCACTTACATTTGTACAAATTCCAAATGATTTATTTTAAGTTCAGAATTTAAAAACATCAAATCAAGTGGGTGAAAGTGATAACAATTTGGAATAGCATAATGGTTACCCAAACACACAAAAATCACCCAATAGTCTGAAGATGTCTCTTGACTGTAAGTGTTCTTCTCTACATGGAGTCTTATTAACAGTAGACTGAAGTTATAAGCAAAACATAAACGGTTTGGCTAGGATGACATTCTTACCGTGACATACTTAGAGTGACATCCTACTGTTCACGTCCTTAAAGCCCGGCCCACGAACCAACAAAACACAAAACAGAATTTTGTTTACAAACCTTCGTCAAACAGTCCAAACTCCAAACTCCAAATTCAAACCGAAACCAAACTCCAAAAACTCCACACTCCAAACTCCAAATTGATCACCCCACTCCGGCATCCCACTCCGACATCTCCCGTCATCGCAAGCTTGAAGAGGACAGGTTAGTTACTTCCCTTGTTTTGGTACTTTTTGAGTTTTGATATAGTAATGGCTATTGTATCAATGTTCACAACATTTGATGCTGTAGAGTGTGGACTGTAGTTGAACAATACCGTATATCAGTGTATGGACTAAAGCTGCTAGAATTTTTCATGCAAAGGTGAAAATTTGCATGAGTTTGGAGTTTGGACAATACCGTATAGCAGTATATGAACAATACCGTATATTAGTGTAAGAGCCATAGATTTATCAATGTATGCTTAAAAATGTAATGTATCCTTACAACTAATATTGGCGTCTAAAAAATGCTTGATTCATGCTTGTTTATTTGTATGGGTAAATTGAGTTTCCTGATATTCTTTGTTTATTTGTATGGGTAAATTGAGTTTTGAGAGCTCATGCTTGATTCATGCTTGTTTTGAGAGCTCATGCTTGATTCATGCTTCTTTACCTTACCAATAAACTAATATTCTTCCTCTCTTTCATTCGTCTGTTTCATTGGTTTATTTATTGTTTTAGTCTCCCTTGTCATGCTAGTCTGATGTTGAATTTACCATGCAGGTATTATATAGTCTTGATATAATGGTCGGTGTTCATTCTTGACGCCGATATGAATCGATAGAAATCGAAGAAGATGTAGTTGGTTCTTTGTCTACTAAATCTCCCCGCTCAAAGCACGATATTAGTTGCTCCGTTATGTAGGTATGACTTTTAGAAGTATTGACGAGGCAAAGACTTACTACAGAGAGTATGGTCAACAAGAGGGATTTGAGACTTCGTGTTCGGATGACGGAGAAGAAGAGGAACCCGATGTGAATGTGGTTACTAATTGTTTATTTGTTTGCGCACGGAAGGTGCCCCTAACAAGAGAGATTCAGTGAGATTAAGAAATACATCGACTATCCGGTGCGGTTGCGAAGCTAAAATGCGTGTTAAGAAAATACTACATGAAGAGATATACGATGTCAACATTGCTCATAATGAACATAGCCACGGTTGCGTGACTCCAGCGAAGAGAATTTGTATGAAAATTAACAAAACTATGCCTGAAGCAGCAAAGAGCTTGATTGAGATTTTCAGTGATAACAATTTACCTGTTGGGAAAGTGGCATCTGTTTTTCATGGGGAGGAAGTTGGGTTTACAAAGAAGGATTGTTGGAACCATCATTATGGTTTGTCTAGAAAGATGCCTAAAGAAGGTGATGTAACAACCGTGCTAAACTATTTTATGCAGAGGAGTGTGGAGGATCCCCAATTCTACTCCGCCATTGATCTAGATCAAAATGGGACTGCACTAAACTTTTTCTGGGTTGATGGGAGGTCTCGAGTCCAGTATGAATACTTTGGGGATGTTGTCTCTTTTGATACCACATATCGTACCAATGCATACTCTATGCCTTTTGCCCCCTTTACTGGAGTCAACCATCATTTGCAGTCGGTTCAGTTTGGTTGCGCGCTATTGCTTGATGAGACAGGACATACATTCATATGGCTGTTTAAGGCGTGGCTTGCAACCATGAGTGGTCGTGCGCCAACTACAATTATCACTGACCAGGATAGAGTGATGACTGCAGCCATTGCTAAAGTGTTTCCTGATACTCGTCATCATTACTGTCTTTGGCATGTTATGCAGAAATTCCAAGAGAAGCTGTCCTTTACTAAAATTGAGACATTGGTAACTGACCTGAAGAACACTATTTCTTTCTCGTATATGATTGCTGATTTTGAAAGAGATGGTGTACAATCATAGAGAAGAACGAGTTGTCTGAAAATCGTTGGTTGACAGAAATATATAATATTCAGGAGAAATGGGTTCCGTGTTATCTCAGTGACACCTTTTTTGCTGGTATGCATACGACTGGGAGAAGTGAATCGATGAATTCTCATTATGACCAATTTGTCAATTCGAGAACTACACTGATGCAGTTTGTACATGGTAATGAGAAGTCTCTGGCCTCGATTGCTAGGAATGAAAGAGATTCTGATTACCGCACCGAGCATAGTTCATGAATTGTGGCTGAAGATGCTTTCCTCCTTATGCATGCTGCGAAGGTCTATACGATTAAAGTATTCAATAAATTTAAGGAGCAATACCAGAAGGCAAAGATGGAGTACAAAATTGATGGGGAACAGATTGATAGGTATGGAACTGGAAGCTACATGGTGAAATGGAGAGACCCGCTGAAGAAGTCTGTTTGGAGAGTGAGTTTCGATAGAGGAACTTTAGAGGGAGACTACGAATGCAAGTACTTTCAATTTATGGGGTTGCTTTGTGGTCATATGTTAAAGTTTTTTATGCGTTATGAGATTGAAGAGATTCCAAGGCATTTTCTTTTGAAGCGGTGGATGCAAAAGACAAACACGTATAGAGCGGAGTTTGATACTGGATTAGTGGTCGGCCATGAAAACCATGAACCTTTGAGAGTGGCTCATTATATCAAGGTTGCTTCTCAACTGGCTTACATTGCATCGCATACTGTTGAGGGTTATTCATATTTTATAGAAAAGATTGGAGAAATGGCTATTGGAGTTTCAAAGTTTAATGAAACTTCTTGCGAAGGAGATGCATATAATGAAGAGCCTCCGTTTGCAGAGCCTTCAATTCCTCCAGTTGCAGAGCCTTCAATTCCTTCGGTTAATACCTCATAGGTTATTTGATTTTAATGTTTAATGTTATTTGATTTTAATGTTTAATTTAATATAAATAGTTTTTTTTATTTTGATTTTCAAATCTTTATTTCAGATATTGATTTTGAATCCCAACATTTCTCAAACAAAAGGGAGGGGGAAGAAGAACGAGGAGAGATTTCAATCTCCTGGGAGATAGCTCTAAACAATCCAGAAGAATGTGTAAATCCCAGTAGAAAGATTGCTAAGCATGACTCGAGAAATTGTCCGAGAGAAAAATAACAAGTAATCTGTGAAATGTAAGTATTTTTGTGTTGTCAATACTTTCCACTATTGTATGACTTTCTTGATGTAATCTTAGAAGTATGGAAGTATTAGAGGCATGTTTTTTTTTCATTTTGTTGTATAAATATCCATAACGGGATGGCCTTCGGACATATGAGATCCTGAGGCTTATGCATTTTATATTTTCCTTGATGCATTTTATATTTTCCTTCGGACGTGGTTCTTAGAACAAATAGAAATAGCGTGAACTATGATGTTTTTAATATGCAATTTTGAATTTTGATACTTCGCTGTATTGATTTGTCTTTAATCAGGCGATCTGACAAAGGTTATGTACTTGCAGTGTAAGGTCTATAGTGGCTTTAAATGTGAATGCCATGTGTTGTATTTTCCATAGTGTGATTGAAGTTAGTCGAAGTTAGTTAGAGACAATGTTTTAGGTGTGGACTGTATGAAGTTGTTGTTTAATGTACTAAAGAGATGGTTCCTTTTTTTTTTTGGTTAATAGGAATTAGTCTTTATCAAGGCATATATGTCGGTGGAGATTGAAGACATGGTTATGTTGCTTAATGCATGTTGAGGGTCAAGAAGTAGGAAAACACTAAGCTGTCAGAAGGTCCTGACATAAGGTCTTGGCAGAAGGTCTTAAAGCTCTTGGCAGAAGGCCTACAGACTTTCAGCAGTTCTGTTAGAAATTTTGATGATATGTCAGAATTTTGTAAAGTTGATTTGTAATAATCTGTCTGGCAGTTTTGGGCCGACAGTTTTTCGTATTTGCAGAATTAAGTTTCATTCATCAAGTTTGCTTCTTTTTGTTTCATTCATCGTGTGATGCTTCTTTTTGTTTCATTCATCAAGTTTCATTTCATGTTAAAAGTTTCTTTTAGTTAAAAACTCTTTTGTTTAGAAAGTTTCTGTTAAAAGCTCTTTTTGTAATTTTCGAAACTTTTACATAAAGCTGGAAAATAATCTTCGAGACTTATACATTTAGAAACATCTTTGAAAGTAGAAAAAACAGATTTGTTATTTGGCTCTCAGAAGCTAGGGCACCCATGAACAAAAGGGTATTTTGGTTTTGCCAACCATTCCCAAAGACGTTACATGAGAGGGTTTGGTTTATTTTTTAATGACTTGGGATGAATTATTATTAGCCGCACGAAGGTCTTTTGCAAGGTATTGAAAGAGATAAACCATAGATGGAAAGAAGATACTAAGTGATCAAGTTATTGTTCAACATTTGTTTCTAGATTACAACGAATAGGTTCTGAGCTTGGTTTCAAGGTATCTGCAATCTTTCTTTCGATGTTCTAAAACGGAAGTAGAATTGAAGAAGCATATTGAATCTCCAACAAGAACTCTATCACTGTTTTCTTATTAAAAGGTTACGGAATGAAATCATCCAATATGTCTACTATGTTTTGCCCAAGGAAAAAAGGAAAATGAAATATAGCATTAAAAGCTAAAACACCACTATCCATTATCTATCTTATTTCATATACATTTCCAGCACTATATAATCTACATGTCTAATCATTCAAATGGAATATCTCCATTTCCTTAGATTTCCTTATTATTCGATTCCAATAACATCAATGAAGTTCAACTTCTAAATTAACAAAAAGCACAACAAAAATATAGACTTCTCAATAAGTTTCATATAATTAAACAACAAACTACACTATAACAGCTCAAAAAAAATAAAAATTCAGGAAGCATAGAATGTCTTACTTCAACAGTTCAACTCCAACTTCATTTAGTTTGCACAGTCACTCCTTCCTTTCCAGCAACAATAACATCAGTCGCCATATCGAGAAACAACCCATGTTCCACTACTCCTTCCAAGGACGAAATCTCCTTCCCAGCTGACCCCGCATCCTTAATCGGCGTCTTGAAATACAAATCAACAATGTAGTTTGAATTATCCGTAACATAAGGCTTCCCATCACCATCAACTCTAAGTTTAGCTTCACAACCTTCACCCTTAAAAATCTCTTGCAATCTAACCAAATTATATTTCCAACAAAACTGCACAACCTCAACTGGCATTGCAAGTCCACTACCACCCAAACCACTAACCAACTTAGTATCATCAACAACCACGACAAACTTCGCCGACGCGGCCTCAACCATTTTTGTTCATATACAATGGAAAGCAAGGCAGCAACAAGGCAACAAGTTTTGGGGTATACAATCAGCTCTGAACCATTTGCTTTCTAGCAGTAGGCGGCAGCAGCAGCACTTGCTTTCCAGCAGTAGCAGGCAGGCAACAAGGCAGCAGTACCAGTCACTACAACACTTGCTCCCAATCAGAATCAGTGTGCCCCCTAGAATGATCAAAACGAAATGGGTATTCTCCCATTGTCGTGAAAGGCATCAGGCCAAAAGCTCGAGCAGTCTTGATCTCCTTCGCAACCTTTCTCTAGGCTTTCGCAGGGATACGAGTCTGCACAACAGAGAATAAGCAACAGTTCAGGTGAAGATAACTCATGAAAGAAAAACTAGATGTCAATATTTGAAACAAAAAAATACTTGATATATGTACACCAAAAACATGACATTCACCTGGCTCCTTTTGATGATAATTCCAGCTTCAGTGATTGTACTACTCTCTTCAGCAACAAGATCAACAACACTTTTCAAGCCAACCTCGGACGAAAACGTTGACGACGATGATGCGAGATTCTCGAGCCTACTATAAACTTTCTCTCTAAGACACTTCAAATCCACGTCGAGTTTCATAACACACATTCAATACACACTCAACAGATTCATAACAGATAACCAAAAAATTCAACAGATTCAACAGATTCATAACAGATTCTTAACAGATAACTGAAAAAATTCAACAGATAACAGATTCAACAGATTCATAACATATTCTTAACAGATAACCGAAAAAATTCAATAGATAACAGATTCAACAGATTCTTAACAGATAACCGAAAAAATTCAACAGGTAACAGATTCATAACATATTCTTAACAGATAACCGAGCAGTTATACCATCCTCTTCAAAACCATCAAAAGCACCATATCACCTTAATTTGGTATTTGATAATACAGATAACCACTAAAAGCATACACACCAACAACAACCTCAAAATGAGCATGCCAATCCAGTGAATAAATGAATCAGTCTTTATCTTCCTTGCGCAAATGGAAACTTCACTTTCAGTTCGAGCTGCCGCAAAAGAATTTGTGGATGGAGTTAGTGCTGGGGCAAACGAACAACTTCCATAATTTATCTCATCCTCCCATATAAAATATCTACATCTATGTTCTATTGGTAAATGATATGTATTTCTTGTGCAAATGAAGAAACGCCGTTCAGGATTCAACTCGGTTCTTGAAGTTCTATGGAATACGGTGCTTCCACAGAATGGACACTTGCTCTTATTCATGGATGTAGAAATACTACAGAAAGTTTAAAAGACAATTACTGTAAAATTCAACATCAGACTAGCATGACAAGGGAGACTACACATATTGACTGAAAGTAATAAAATTTATTTCGATAAATTTGCCAATACAAATTTGCTTCTAGAATTAATATGCCTTAAAATTTCATAAATATATAGCATTTGGAGTTAAATAATTTGGTACATAAGCACGCAATATAATAATTTCACTTAAAGTTTTATTTCATGATTAGCGTGAAAATTGATCAAATATTATTCTAGCAAGCATTTAGAAAACTGCAAACTCCAAATTTTTACCCCATTGAAAGCTGCTTCATATACGATGACGTGGGATTGTACCCCATTGAAAACTCAATCATCAAATTTTTTACCCCATTGAAAGCATTCTAGCAGCTGATTTTCAATTTGGATACAAGTCTAAAAATTCACAAACTCATGCAAATTTTCACCTTTGCATGAAAAATTCTAGCATCTTTAGTCCATACACTGATATACGGTATTGTTCAACTACAGTCCACACTCTACAGCATCAAATGTCATGAACATTGATACAATAGCCATTACTATATCAAAACTCGAAAAGTACCAAAACAAGGGAAGTAACTATCCTGTCCTCTTCAAGCTTGCGATGACGGGAGATGTCGGAGTGGGATGCCGGAGTGGGGTGATCAATTTGGAGTTTGGAGTGTGGAGTTTTTGGAGTTTGGTTTCGGTTTGAATTTGGAGTTTGGAGTTTGGACTGTTTGACGAAGGTTTGTAAACAAAATTCTGTTTTGTGTTTTGTTGGTTCGTGGGCCGGGCTTTAAGGACGTGAACAGTAGGATGTCACTCTAAGTATGTCACGGTAAGAATGTCATCCTAGCCAAACCGAAACATAAATCTAATAAGTATTTAAAGAGACTTACCCCATTTGGCTTTGAGCAACCTACACCAGCCACCAGATGACAATTCCATAACCATGAGGTTATGACTCCCATCTTTGATGCACCTCCCACCTCAACTTCACGTTCAGGAGAACTTTCACTGTCTGCATAATCTATCATTTCGTTCTATAGAACAACAGAAAATAATATAAAAGGATTGTTGTACAGAAAGACTTGGGCAATTGCATGGTATCACTGAGATTTAATATCTGAATGTTGGATATAAATAGGTGGTGACTCTATTTAGTTGGATCATACCTTGAAGACAGATAAACTTTGAGGCTTACACATTTACACCTCAATTACCTTTGACACTCTCCCTAAGCTCTAAAAGGCTTGGCGCCTCCGGGTTCTTAAGCATGTATATATATATATATATATATATGTTACTGTAGCAGTGGTATTGAGAAGTGTTGTAGTAGTGATATATCGAGGAGGATGATCCTAACCTTAATGATTTTAGTAGCTCGTCAAACTCCAAGGGAGTAGTTAGAGGGGCTACAGAAAGCAACACACGACAACCATCAAGCATTTCACTAAGACAAATCAGAAGAAATTGTGAGCATGCATGGCAATTAATAAATAGTACAAAGACTGACAACTCAAATTGACCCCAACATAGAACTTTTCAGTTTTTCCATCTTCAATAGTGGCTGAAATCTAATGAGGTGGGTCAATTCATTGTATGATTCTAGATAACATTTGCAACAAATGTTCTTCTTGATGAATTTGCCCATCATCTACATTTATACATTTCAGTTAGAAACAGTAAGAACAAATCATTCCCTGGAAGGACAGCTCATAACTCGACACCAATAAATAAAAAATTATAACATAAGAATCTGTACAACTTAATAAGAAAGCACTTTTATATATAAACACATGGAACCAACAAAATTGAACTTCTGAAAAATAAACATACACACACGCGCACACACAAATAAGATTAAGATTATGTACCTGCACTAGTTCATTACGATACCAGTATCAGATAAAAAGATGTGCATGGACTGGCAGCCAATAAGTATGTACTTGTAATCCACATGGATTACCTTTCCTTATCCTTTTGTGGAGTCATTACAGAAGAAGCAAGTCTTGTTGTTCGCTCTGCAGAGAGCTGTAAAAGGAACAACCTTTTATCACCCATTTTCTTATTGCCATGGATAAATCTAGCAAATATACAACTACACATGATCAATATTTAAATGAAAATGAAAATTTGATTAAGACAAACCTGCGGAGAAGCAGAGGACTTTTATTCAATAGAAGGTTTAGATAAGCTGAAATTATTTAGAAATCCCCTGAAAGCTCATTTTACAATATCCTTATCTCCCATTTTCTCCACAATAAAAGATCTTCTTGTTGAGGCAGGAAGAGCGAAATCAGATTTTGTGGGTTCCAAACAAAGTGACATGCACATATGCAGTGAGTTAGGCGAGGGTGTCTTCTTTTTAACAGCCAGCATAGTGTTCTTCTTTATTACAGATGGACCAATTTCCTTCCTGGTTTAAAGCTTGGATGCTGATATACTGGGGGACGCTGGTGCAGGCTTTGATGCTCTTGGGAGAGAAGTATGTGTTATTTTCTTTGTAGGATTCGCTGGTTTCTTCTTTGTGTTTTCCGTACTCTTGTCCTTAGAACGTAGAATTTTCTGATGAGTTCATTTTCAAAGAAAATTTTAGTTAATTTCTCACTATGTATGTATTGACAGATTATGTCACAACCCGAATTTCTAAACAATTACAAAGTGAATATTTGAAATATAAATACCTCAAACATCGCTATGTTCAATTGTCTAAAAACCCATGCTATGACGGGGTGGATACAACACATGCCAAAATCTAAAACCCACATCATAAAAGAATCAACTTAAATTAAAATAATCCCAAGAATTTTCCACCATCACTTTATTAAGCTATCATCCGTCCAAAACAAAACATCAACCAAACTCTAAGAATAAAATTCCTCCCTACCATGTTCTCATGTCATGCTAAAAATAAACTACGTTATTACATCCTTCCAAAAGAATCAGACCTAATAAAAGAACTAACGGACTGCTCCAGGCAAGAATCCAAATCACACGCCATGTTCCATTTCGCTTCCACCTATGTTCCCAAGAACACACCCACATTACCAAAACAAAGAAACGGGATTGAAAAATGGAATTTCTTTGGTATGAAATAGACTAACAACATAAATCATTTTCCAGACTTTAATCATTCAACAAACACTTTATATGTACCCATCTCTTAATCATTCTCAGCTTGGAAAACAGATAGTTCCGTCATTTCAACCGGCATAGTTTCTTCCCAAGCAAGAGTTCCATTCTATTAACTCATTATAATAACTCGTTTTAATAACTAAGTAATTAAATTAAAACTTACCGATATCCACTGCTGTATAAGGGTAAGACCGCGTCCCTGCACAAATTATTATTAAGTCCTACCCTCCTGCAAAAAAGTTAGAAATTTTATATAACATATGTAGATATCCTATAATTATTCAAATGTAAGCCCAAACACACTCACATAATCAAATCAATTTCTCTTATCAATTAATCAATTATTTTTCTTATACACTCATCCTTTAGTACCTACTCCACACATTTGCCAAACACACATTCCTGTGTGCCTCTTTCCCACCGAATACCACAACATCATAGCCATCTCTGGGCTTTCATACACATATTTCACAGCCTCTTCGGGCACCATTCATGGCATATTCAATGAATACTTTAGGTCATTTTCACCACATTCAAGGAATACCTATCATATCACTAACGGGCCATTCATGGCACATTCAATGAATGCCCTGGGTCATTCCCGCCACATTCAAGGAATACCCAACCCTACATTCTCGTACACTCAAGGAATACAACTAACCCTCAAGGGGAATACCTTAGTTCCTCTCTAGGGCAGTCCAAACAATTTGGTCATTCATGGCACATTCAATGAATACCCGGGTCATTCATGACACAGTCAATGAATACCCATGTATAACGCTAACGGGCCATTTATGGCACATTCAATAAATGCCCACCTAGCATATGACATCATCACTCATAAAAACTCATTTCCAAAACTTGAGGCTTGGAGAGTTCTAAAATGGTGCGGTAAATTTGTTTACGCATTATTGAACTTTATTGCATATATTATTGTCACACCCCGAATTTCGACAGAATTCGGAAAAATAATATTTGTTCCCGACTTCTTCGATCTTCGAGGTTCGAACTCCCAAAACCCATTCGGGATGTTAAAAACCAATAAAAATTTTAATCGGAAAAATAATATTTGTTCCCCAACTCTTCCTTGAAAACCCCCAAAACCCATAAACGGTTTAAATATCACGGATAATTAAAACCAATAAAAATTTTAACTTAAAAAAAAAGTCATCTTCATTACAAAAATTTACTGAATGAAAATGCCAATAACCTTATCTCAACCGAAAATCTATATCACCTCAAAGGAAAACAAAGCCTATCTTGAAATGCGACGCTAACGCAAACCACAAGCAGCAACCAATCTTCTTCAACACTAAACCTGTCAAGACTTATCAACTATGTTCATTTAATAAACATACCCGATAAGCAAACATGCAAATTAGATTGACATTATAAAATGCTTGGTGTGAGTAGCTCTAAAATACAACATATAATTATACATATACATACACAATCCATAAGGCAGTTAATTCCTCCACCGAGGCGCCTTAACTTCTAACAACTAATACGACATCCTTATGTACAATAATTATGGCAGGTAGTTCCTCCACTGAGGTGCCTTAACTTCCCACTAACCACACCACAAACTATACGCATAATAAATAAGGCATGTAGTTCCTCCATCGAGGCGCCTTAGGTTCTAACTAAACAAATAACCAACCAAGCATATTATATCCGTACCGCATTTCATGCTCAATTACAGAATGGGTCGTCTCTGCCCAAGTAATTAGTTTGACCCACCTTTCTGCAAAGCCATATACAATTATATATTTAAAGATATATAGTTAACCAACATATTACCATAATTATATTATTTAAGGCTTTCTTTGCGTGTCCCTAAAATCACGTCGTATCTATGTCTTACCTAGTTTCCCTGGCTACCACAATCGCTTCCCAACGCCGAACATGTACATCAACATGCCTCCCTTTACATAATGAACCACTCCGTGCGTAACTACCCTGAGCGGGATGCCGCACACCAGGTAACCCTCACACAAAATCCATTATGTAAGTACTGCTATTATTCGACATAAAATATCGCGTGTCTCGTTCTAATTTTGCGAACGGAATAATCAACGCCATTCTATTCAATACACCCGGAAAAGGCCATTCAAATTCTTACGCCGAAGCGCCGGAAGGGCCAATCAATCATATCACATGAGTTGTGGTAGCTAGATTCTAGGATTTTCGTTCGTAATTTATTCAAGTGTCATACATTTATGACTCATAATAATTCCATCTATATCGCGGGGTCAAATACCTTATTGCACTAAGCCACAATATTTAGAAATATCTCAATTATATCTCGTAACCACTTTCATTCTTTCACGTGCTAATGTATTATTGCACTACGCCACACTCCCGTGGGAAATATCCACAAATACTCTACTAGCATCTCACTGATAAAATAATTGGAAGGTTTATACATTTATTTCTCCATAACTATTGCATTTAATATATATATCCCAACCTATTATATAATGTCACAATATCAACGTCAAATCTTAATTAGATAATAACAACCAAATTTATACAAGCTTCCACAGCATTTTAGCATTTGATTTGTCTATACAATTTATAACATAAAACGTAGCACAATTAAACAGTCCACAGTCCACAATCAAATCCCAAAAATCTAAAGTCCATGAATCTAAGTCCGTATGTAGTTTAATACTCATAAAAACATATATATCAAATTCTTATTATCAGAATTTCCCTCTAGTTATGTACCATTATTTATATGTTTTACACACTACTTACGTCAAATCTTAATTAGACAAACAAAGTTATACAATGTTCGACAATATTTTATTACTACATTTGTCTGTATTCTTAAACATGTGAAAAAAATTGGAAAAAGTCAACGGTCAAAGTCAAAGTCAACACGTCATGGTCAAAGTCAATGATCAATGGTCAAAGTCAAAGTCAAAGTCAAAGTCAAACTGTCATTTCCATGTTCAACAGGTTCAGAGTCATAGCCATGGTTCATGGCTAAGGGCAAAGGTGCATGGCTCAAGGGCTCATGACTAAGGAAATGGTTCGGACCCAACTGGCCAAGCCCAAACCTTAAAACCTGGCCCCAAAAGTTTAAACATTTAAAGACCCAATTAGATATATTTTAAGTTATATGACCAGCCCAAAAACCAAAATTAGAAACTAGCTCAAAACACCAATGGGTTCGGCCCAGAGAATTTAACTGAAACCGGCCCAACACTTAAACTAAAACTGGTCCACAACTTAAACTAAGCTGGTCCTAAACAAATGATTAATCCGGCCCAATAACTAACTAGTGTTTAGGCCCAAAAACTTCAACTGAACTGGCCCGAAACACAAATGGGTTTGGCCTAAAAATTGAACTGAAACCGGCCCAAAGAAAACTAACCAAGGCCCAAGGCCCAACCGAATTAGAGTTAGGATAGGTGCGATTGGGAGCACCGGATCTAAACCTCGGTCATCCCCTCCACCAAACCAGCCACCACCGGGTTCTCCTCCTCCTCCCACTTCATCACATCGGTTTGACTCCCCCTCCTAAACCAACCAACTTTAACAAAGGTAACAACCTCAAAATGCTTAAATCTTGATTTCACCAAAACTAGATGTGGAAAGAATTTCAGACCGCCATTAATGGCTTGCTTCAAGCTTTCAACAGCCCCCACCAAATCCAACCTTTAATCCGACATCACTACCCAACCTCAAACCAACAAAGAACAACAACACAACCACAAGGGTTCAAAATTAAAACGCGCTGGCGACGCCATTGATGCACCGTCAGAGCTTGAACAGCTCCTCACAACCGATTCTAAACTCACCTCATCAAATCAACCCATCTACAATCAAATACCATATGCCCAACACTTCATAACAATAGGAGTTTAAAAACCACAACCAAACAAAATGCTAAAACTATGCAACACGATTTCTGCGGGACTGACACCATTAACGACTTCCGCGAGGCTTCCAACAGCCACCCTATCCCACCGACTAACATCCCATATCAAACACTTAACCCCCCAACCTCAACCAACAAATAACTCAAATAACAGTTCCAAAACAATATAGCCACCACCACACAGTATCACAGTTCGACGGTTCAAACACAATTTTCGATATTTAACGAAGTTTAATAATACGACATGCACGACGTAGAATAAAACAAGATAATAAGCAATATCACTAGGCAGAAATCTTAGACAGTATATACCGATACACGAAAAACCATAAATTAGGTGAGATAGCAAAAATAGCTACTCACCTGTATTAACAGCTCGACGAATTCCTCCTACTCCGAATCGTCGCGCTCCAACGCTCAAGCAAACAAGTTTCTATCTCTGCCTCCATTTTTATTATTTTTTTATTCTCCAAGAACCCTATTCTCTAGAACAATGTGATTATATACTTGGGTTTGAAACCCAAGCCCAACACAGACTCGGGCCCAGAAACCAGGCCCACATATCCAAATCCAATCCAGCGAATTTTTAAATAAATAATTTAAATAATAAATTAATAACTAAATACGTATTTTAAATACGGGCGTTACAATTATTTTAGAGAACGAAGGAGTATCTTGTTTCATGTATTTTTTGTTTATGCGTTATTAATTATATGAATATCTAAGTGTCATAACGTTGTATATCATAAAAGACTGAAATTTCACATAGTAGTTAATACACGTACACACGTATATATAGAAAGGTCTTAGCCTAAAGCCAAGCATGCTAATAGCCCTAGACCTATCCTAATAGACCAAATCATCATCCGAGTCAAAGTCAACTCTGGTCAACAGTCAAAGGCAACCAGTCCTAAAGTCAATCTAACTAAAATCCCAAAGACTAAGGCCCGCCTTTCCCAAGCCCAATCTACTTAAGCCCATGGGTGAATATCCAAAAAAAAAACACTCAAGCCCACTTACCTGTTTCGGCCCAATCCCAAGCAAAACTCACTGTTCACCTTCTCCTTCCTCACAGCACCTCTTCTCCACCTCCAGCCACCACCGGCCATTTAACAAGACTAGTTGGTTCTACCCAAACCACAATAGGAATGGTTCGGCCAAATCTCAAACCCAACCAAGGGTCGTCTCCCTCACCAGTGCCATCAGCTCTCTCCCCCGATCAGCCACCATCAATTTCCAACCACCAACACTTCTAACCTAACCGAAAATAACCTAAACCAAAACCCCTACTACTTTAGTTAATACAAAAAACCCAAATCATTGATTCACCAATTCCTCCATCAAAACTGGATCGATATTTCGACCTCCATTAACGCCTGTTCCAAAGCTTCCCCTCACACTCTCCAACACCCAATCAATCCTCAATAATCAACATCAAACCCACAGTATCACATCACAACAAAATTCAACCAAAACAATTCATTCAAACAAAACAAAACAGTGCGATTTGGTTCTTTTGGCGAAAACGCGAAAGCGCGTAGCCAATACATAAGTCGACCACTTTGTTTACAGCCACCATAATAGATTTATTACCCTTATTTTATCACTGGATATGGACAAGTTTTCCGGAGACAGACGTTCTTCAAACGATAGTCATGTACATGCAATTAACACTAAATGACATACAATACTGAATAAAGCAGCATGTGAGCAGTATGAACAGTAAAAATCATATATTTCCTTTTCCTCGTATCATAAAGTCTACAGTAAATGAGAAATAAAAAAACATAAAATATCTACTCACCCGTAGTACGCTCCGACTATCAGCTAGCTATCAGAAAAATCTTCCTTTTCTTCTTTCAGTAAAACTCTTTTTTTTTTCTCTGTATAAAACTCTCTGTGTTTTTTTTTCCCCCCAAAAACTCTACGTGAGAATCTCCTTTTTATTTTTAAAAACCCCGCACCGAAAAACAAGGATGAAAGTTATCTCTTTACCTACGGGGACTTTATCCTTAACTAATAGTATCATATATCTTGTTTTACCTATTATTATTATTATTATTATTATTATTATTATTATACCAGGAAAAATAAAAGAAAAAGACGGGGTGTTATAGATAAGCTGGAAAACATATTGTGAAGAAGAGTTTTGGCATTTCACCTTTTGGGCTTCCCTCTGTGGCTTTGATTTAGAATCCTCTGACTTATTCTTTTGGACATTGCCTGTCTCATTATCCAGCTGGTGCGACTGTTGGATCTAGTGATCCAATCACATGCTTTTGTGCTTCAGTATGGCTTGTCTCATTGTACAGATGTGGATGTTCTAATGAATGTTGTGATCCAATCAGCTGCCTCTTCTTGAGCTATGTCCAACTGTTGTGACTGCTGTAATAGATCTAGTGATCCAATAACATGCTTCTGTTCAGTGTGGCTTGTCTCATTGCACAGCTGTGAATGTTCTAAAGGATCTTGTGCTCTGATCAGGTGCTTTTCTTCTTGAGTGCAGCTTGTCTCTATGTCTAACTGATGTGGCTATTGTAATGGATCTAAATATCTAATTAGATGGTTCTCTTGTACTAAAACATCCATATGTTCTGATTGTACTGGAAAACCTACATAACTCTGCAGTCTTCATTTGTTGAATTGAACTCTACTTCCAGTTGAGCCTGTGGTTCAACATACTGATTTTCATCTGAAACCAAGACTGCTCCCTCAAATTCACTTGACTTTGGACTATCTGGTAAGTCATCCCCTTCTTCTTCAACCCCCTCCACAAATGAGCCTTGACGATTGACACCACTCCTATCATGGTTTAGCTCCTCATTTAAAGTGCAATAGGTCGTTGCCAACGAGTTTTTATTTGGCTCCATTGAGCAAGTAATTCCATTGACGCCCAATGTACCGAATTCAACTTTCGTGCCATAATCATTGTTAATGGAATTTTCCTTACATGGAGTATCCAATCTGAATAAATCTTCTCCCATCTTCTGCTCTTCTTCCATGATCTCCACCTTTCGAGCAGCAATCTTCTTGTAATGGGCTTCTGTCACACCCCAAATTTCCAGACAATATTTAAAACAATGATATTCAATCATCTGGAAACCCAGGGTGAAACAAAACCCAATACCCTGTTATCAAACATGATAAAAAAAACTGAAATCAAAAGAAAATTTAAATGATCAACTCTTCATCACATTATTAAACTACAAAGAAACTAACCAACTCTATTACATCTGTCTCAAAACAAAACCGTACACTTCAAAAAAACTTAAACCAGAAGACTCCAAGAACAACTCCAAATCACGTGTCCTCATCCACTGCACTCCACCATCTATGTTTCCAAGAACACACCCACGTTGCAAAACAAAGCAAACATGGGTCAGCAAATTGAATTTGCTGGTATGAGTAAGACTAAATATAAAATAGCAATACGTTCATCTATTTCAAATAAAGCAATATACTATTCAATTATTTCAACTTGGAAGACAAGTTAGTTCCGTTTTCTCAACATGGCATGTAGTTTCTTCCCAAGTTATATTTCAACCCCCAATATACATTTCCAAAAAAACCTCATATAACAATATTCATTATTCTCACTTTCTAAAATAACTCACAATATAATTTCCACTTATTACATACACATATGATAACTTATTTAAATATGAGTTTGATATATTTTACCTTTAAGCCAGCACGTCGTCTTAGGGTAGGACAACGTCTCTGCATAAAAAGTTAATAAGTCCTACCCTCCTGCAAAACAAAGTTAGATTTCCCAAATGTAATCATTTATAGTATACATCTATTTCACTCTCACTACAACCATCATAGGTATATATAATTTGGCATAATATATCACCAATATTAATTAACATTCATATCACACCACCATATCTATCATATCACGCTAACCATATTCACATTCCTTCATAAGAAATTATATGCATTATATCATAATATATCACCAATCATATCCAACCACTCGTTCATACTTAAACCCAATATTTTTCTTAAAAACCACTCGTCTACTTATGAGAACGAGAAAATATATCACAACTAGGGAGTACATTCATCCCTCGTGAGTATCAACTCACACAAACCAAACATACATTTCCTTGTAAGAAAATCATGTACATCATAATGCATAAATATTCATATGCAATAACTCTGTCACACATAAAATCAATATTTTACTTTAATATCACTTGTTTACTTATGAGAACGAGGAAAAAATCACAACCAGGGAGTACATTCATCCATCGTGAGTATCAACTCACACAAACCACATAAACATTTATCATAAGAAATCATATACATCATATGCAATAATTCCATCACACGAAAAATCAATATTTTACTTTGCTTATTAATTATCTCGTTGACTCATTTATTAACCCAACCTTTAGTCCTTACTCCACGATTTGTACTAAACACATTTGCCAAATCACACATATCCGTGTGCCTCACCCACACCGAGTACCACTACAAGACATATGTCCCAAGCGGGAATATCGCCTCCAGGAAACATATTTTCATCTTGTAAACTCGTAACTTGTGAGTCATAGCCATCTCTGGGCTTTCCATATACATACACAAAGCCTCTTTTAGGCATAACAAAATATCAGGTCATTCATGACACATTCAATGAATACCTTGGGTCATTCCCACCACATTCAAGGAATACCCATCATAACACTAACAGGTCATTCATGGCACATTCAATGAATACATTAGGTCATTCCCGCCATATTCAAGGAATACCCACCAACATTCCCGTACATTCAAGAAATACAGCCAACCCGCAAGGCGAATGCCTTAGTTCCTCTTTAAGGCGGCTTTTCACATGACATCATTAGTTATAAATTTTTTTCATCAAAGAGGCGTGGAGAGATCTAAAGATATGGGTGACACATTAAATTTTCACCGGACACTTTTACACCAGATTTTAACACTCAAGAGTTCTCATTTATTATAATATTTTCATTACAAAACAAACATAATCTCAAACAATAATTCATTATTAAAGATTCCAAACACAATAACTAATCAACTAACCTCATTATCAATTATATAAATCTTATTAGATATCAAAAAATTTAATCAAGAATAACGCATTAGTTAAATATCTCGTGAATACATTTTAAACAACCACAATCACGTACACAATTAAGTACTAACATTGTACACATATAGTTATCACAAAAACTAATATAATATATATATATATATATATATATATATATATATATATATATATATATATATATATATATTGGCTGCACTTTTGCTCAAAACTGCCTACGTATCCAAATCTTTCAAGATTAGAATCAAGTCTTCGTAGTTCTTATCAGCCACAATGTCAAAGTCAAAGAACAATAAGAATTCATGCTTTAAGGTTGCACACTTCATTTCCCTTTCACTCCTCAATTGTATATATATTAAACACAAACTTTAATGTAATATGTCACGTGAGATAACATAAATCTATATTAACATTTAGTGTATATGCAATAATTGTACTTGGAATATAATACAAATGTGAAATTAAGCAATCAAGATTCAAGACACTCGTATGTCTAAGTAAAATCATTTATCTCATTACAATAAGAACAATTAACTAGAGTTCCCCTAAAAAGAAAACATGGTAGGTTATCTAAGTAACTTGCCAAAACAATAACATTTTCTATAGCCATCCAAATGATACCCCACTTGATTATTTGAAAACTAGGATAGGTATACTTACTTTTTCATGTCGAACTCAAAGTCCCAATGTCATTCTATCTCGGAGTAAAAATAGTTCAAAGTTGGTAAAAATCCTAATTTTTAGCAAACTAGGTTTTTGACGGACTATCTTCTGAATGACACAACATTTTCCACAGGTGTCTAAATGCATCGAGTCTTTTTGCGTTGAAAAGCTAACATACAGAACTTACTTTCTTATGTTTTACAAAAAACACTCAATCTCATTCTAAATGTTCAAAAACTAAGCTCGAACATAGTGCACAGAAACTGATTTCTAATGCACTGTTTTCTGCCAGTCAAAATTCCAAACACCATAATTAACTCCACAGGCCTTGGAATACGATGAGGCTAATTGGAATAGAAAGCAGACTTCCAGATCTTACTTTTCATGTTTTCATAAAAATCTAGTTCAAACTCTAACTAAATTAAAACTGGACTTGAACACAATGCACAAAAACTGATTTCTGACGCACTGTTTTCTGTCAACCAAACTTCTATACATTATATCTATCTCTACAGACCTTGGAATGCTACGAGGCCAATTGGATTGGAAATAAGACTCAGAAAACTCACTTTTTCATGTTTTGGTGAGATTTTGAAACTGAACCTAACTATGTGAAAACTCAATTCCAAACCAGACACAGACCGGATTTCTGCAGTCAGAAAATTCTGACATGCTAACTTCCGAACACCGTAACCATATCCACAAACCTCAGAATGCAACGAGGTCAATTGGGTTGGAAAGCAGACTTTCAGACCTTACTTTTACGTGTTTAGAGGAAAATCTAACTTAAACTCAAGGTATAAAAAAAAAACAGCTCCAAAACAGGACATAAGTATAAGTGTTCCAGTTTTTAGTTTCATGAAATCAATATATGTATGAACTCAAACAATTAAACCAACTAAGCAATATTCATTGATTCAAATACCATCTCCACCTCAGTCCACGTTTCAGTATGACAGTAACCATATATAGGTAAAGGCAAATGATATATGTAAACCCAAAATTTCAAATTTCAAAATCCACAAGAAATTGGTAGAATTATTACTCACAACTTCACTAGCACCATTCTACCATATGGTGTGTCAAAACAAAAGAGACAACATTGAATAAATTCATGGAACGGGATAAAATGCATGTACATCAGTAAATCATTTATACTCATGATCACATATCATTAATTGAAATAGTATTCGGTAAGGTTTGCACCTGTAGCCATCTCATGCATAACATTCATATCAATCATTACCACTTATACAATTCATTAATAGTTCCAACAGTAGCTATAGTCGAAGCATGACAAAAGAAATCTAAACATCTCACATATATAATGAAATACTTCAAAGCAACCAATAGCCTACAGAACACCCATGGCTACAACAACATACCCACGAATATCTAGATATAGCAGACGTAAACCTTGAGTCAGTAACTCAGTACGCCATTTATCTCTTTTGATCAAATTAATAATTTTTCATCCCAAAATTCCAATTAATAAATTAAGTAAATAACTAAAAGAAGTTATATGATCATCAATCAAATAAAGTTGTAAAGAAAAGATTTAGACTACTCACTCGTGATATGCTCCGGCAGCTATCTATCAGTAGATTTCCAGCAAGAATCCTCCCTTCTCCTTTATGTGAAAAACTCATTTTTTATTTTATTTTCTGTGTGTAAATTAAACTCTACGTGTGAACTCCTGTGTAAAACCTTTTTTTTTTTAAAAAAAACCTTAAAAATAGGGAATGGGGTTTATCCTCTTTACCTTATCTCTTTCTAATGTTTATCCTTTTTTTTTTCATCTATTATTATTATTATTATTACTATTTAACTTTATATATATTTAATTAAAAAGGAGAGTAAAAATAGGGGTGTTATAGCTTCAAAGTAAGCTTTTTTCATAGCTACTGATCCAGGGGTTGAACACTTCTCAACTTCTTCCAAGTTCTTGTTCTGCGAAAACGACGACCATCTTTCCCAAGATAATAAATCGTTCTCAAATCTTCCTATGAAACCCGATTTGCTTGAATCTAGGATGAGATGCAATTGGTTTTTCTATCTGTTTATATCATTTTCAGTGCAAACCCCATCAACAATTTTCAAAAACAATGAACATCATCTAAAAATTCAATTGAGAATCACAATATAAGAATTCAACAATCATGAATCAAAATTCATGTAGGTAGTATGAAAAATAAAGAAAGTTCATAAAATAATACTGAGATCAAATTAAACAAAGGGTATTGCAAATATCATACAAAGGAGATATGGGTTTACCTCAAATTCATTTATGAGAGTCTCTACCATCATTTCACCCATAACTCTTCTAGATCAAGTTTCAAGAGCTATTACTCTGATGCAGAAAAGAGAGTGAAGACTTTGTGCTCAACATGGGCTACCAGTCCACTTGCTAGTCCAAGTGAAGAAGATTAGAATGCAGACAAAACAAAGAGATATAACCAATTAAGAAGCAGATGAATAAGGAAGGAGAGCATGTGCTTTGGTCTGAATTAATATAAATTCCATAAAACAGCAGAATTTTTTATAAAACAAAAAAATAAACGAAGTTGGCAGTAAATGTCACCTAAATCTGTGTTTATGTCTCTAGCAATTCGCAATGAGGATGTTAGTCATTGACGCTAAAGAAATGTAAAGAAAATGCATAAAAAGTATTTTCAACTGAAAGGAAAAATCTTTTTATTAAAATGTTCGAATTTAGCAGTTTTAGCAAACGACGTAGAAAAACTAAAAGCATCTATCTTAACGTGTCAAAACAAAAATAACAAAACCAAAAAATAGACGAAGAGTGCAGTAAATGTCACCTACATATGCGTTTATGTCTCTAGCAATTCGCAATGAGGATGTTAGTCGTTGGCGTTAAAGAAAATGCATAAATAGATATCTGCAGGCTGGTTCATATCTAACCAATCACTTATATCCAAGTCATCTACTGGTAATTTTCCTCCAACATTCCATGTCCCAACACAAATTCTTGAATAAAAATACACACCAACGATTAGAAATATAGGACCACCTTAGGTCCTAACTCCATGATCTTCTTATATAATTTCGATGATGTTGATTCAGGGGAAAACACATTAACAGCAAAGATTTCAATATAGTGTAAAAAGGCACAGTTTTACAACAAAGGATGAAGAAGCCTACCTAAGTTCTTTGCTATTGATATATTGAGCTCGAAGGGTCTCTGAATTTTGCCGTCTTAACTTGGGAATAGTCTCGAGAGAATATCCCCGCAGAGTAATGCCCAGAAGTTAATCAATAGAATAACACATCTAACTGGAACTTTTAGCAGCAACAATAAATAATATGAAAGATGAATAAAAAAAGATATTGATCACTTCAAACTACACAACTAAATTGGTGTTTTCAATTAAAAACCACCAAATGAAGCAAAAAAGAAACATAATAAAGGAGCAACACCAAGATAGCTGCTCAAACTGGTAATAGTTAACAACGGTGAAATAATGATAACTAATCATTTTACGTAAGCCATATGTGACTAACAGAATATTTCAAAATTCTCCATATAAGGTTTTGATAACTTCATTCATAACTCATAAGTAGTTCCATTTTACTAAAATTGTACCACAAGACTCTTGAATATAATAACTTCTTCAATCAAAAACTACAAGGAATACAAAAACGTGTCATTGCACATATATAATGACACTTCAAAAGGAAAATTAAAGAAGAAAGAAAATAAATTCCCAAGAGACATATAATGGAAAAGGCGAAAAATCCATGTGACTTCCAAAGCTGATATCCTTTTATCATTCTCAAATCTCAATCACTTTAATGAGGTGGAAGCTTTAATGGAAAAGGAAATCCATCAAAGTATCTACACTTTTTAAGAGTATAGCTGTAAAGGTGAACCTCCAGGAACATAAGGCCTCGTTTTTTTATGAATAAGTTTATTTTTCAAGATAGAATAACATTGCCAATAAATGAGACTAAAAATGAATCAACTTTGAGTTATAAAACAAATTACCATTAGATTCAAAGCCAACTTCACCTTCCTAGTTGTAATTCAAGCCTGACTTCCCAGTAATGAACTTCTCACTACACCCACCAATTTCTGCCAAAAGAAAAACACATAACTGGGACTAAAATTTCAGCTAAAGTTAAGAAATTGTTACTGATAACACTATGGGTATTGTTGAATGAGTTAAAGTAGTCCATTCTCACCTTCATCATCATAATTGGAGTCACTTTCACCTTCATCTGAGTAAGCCAAGAAATCAGAATCCTTAGTGCTAATATTAAGCAATTTCTTCAGAACAATTTTTGGCTAGAGGATCTGATAATTAAAAAACATAACACATCAACCAAGTGAGGATACCCATTAACATAGTAAAAAGAGTACACCAAGTACATACCTCAGCTTGTTTCCTTGAGTTTGATTTCATTGATGGGAAAAAGTACACTCAAGTAGAACACAACTTATTGCTACTATTGGCTCTGTTTTTTTTTTACTATTGAGTAGACGATCTATAGCTCAAAAAAGAAAACTGTAGTTCAAATTTGAGAGCATGTGATTTGCGTGTCACTAACCTTCATATTGTATAGTGTATATGATGCATGAGCAGGAGAAAATATGAATTTTTTTATTTGGTTATCTTTTATTGTTGGCAAAAGAAAGTGGGAGAGACGTAAAGTGGAGATTGAGAGCAAGACGGAAAGTGAAAGGGCTATGTGTATTTATAGTAATTAATGACATCGTAATTAATATTAAGTGGATATTTATTGTGTGCGTATAATTCAAAATGGCGTGGATTTGGTTTTTTAATTAACCACCTCATGAAATGACCGATTACAAACAGTGTTAAACAACACTTTAATTGAAGGACAATATCGGTACTAAGAATTGACATGGGTGTAAAAAGACCAAATAGTCATTCTTAATAGTATTTAGGTGTTTGATTTAATTATTCATTTGGGGGTATTATGCGTAAGAAAAATACCCGGATGAATTTAAGAGGTCAGGATCATTATAGGATATGCTACTAGTAGAGATTTATTAACATAATATCATGAATTTTTTACTTCCGAATTTTTGCAACAAAACGTTTAAAACACGTATTAATTAAACACTGTATAATTGCCGTATTGCGAATTTTTGACTGAATATTTGACCGTACCATTTTTTTGAGTCGCTGAATAATTCTTGAATTATTCCCATACCAAATTTTTGCCGTATCCCGAATTTTTGCAGTGCAGTGCTTTCAGACTGCATTTTTGTTTACCACTGATTGTTATGTCTGTCCACCCATACTTTATTATCTACATGTGCACCTCTGAAGTTTGCACACAATTCGATATGCTCGTTCTTTCGCTACAGAATTGGAATGGCTGGATATCAATTCTTTTATATAGGACATATGAATGCTTACTAGTAGACATACTCTCTCTCCCTGCCTATTAAAGCACACATACTTATATTTTCTGAGCTATGTTATGGATAGATTATGACCTAAGTATTGGAATTTTTAAACAAGTTTCAGGACTTCGCTGGATATGGAGTAGCCACGGCAGTGGGTAAAGAGTTTATGTTGGTTATTTTAAATTAGGCTTGGTCTTGGGCTTGAGCTCTTGATACATTCTTCTCGCATAACCAATTGGTTAAATGGAGAAGACGTTTTGCTTTGGTAGGAACGTTACCAATCTTCCGCTCATATCCCCTTTTTGTGTTTTCACTTACCTATAAAAACCAGGCTACACAGCAGTCCAAAACACACCAGTTTTTCACATCTTCTCTCTCTTTAAGAAAAACTTCTCTCACTTATAATGGCAGTAGACTATTAGTTCTTGCTCTCTTTTCTGGTTTTGGTTTTTGCTCTGCAGTGATCATCAAGACGTTTATAGAGGCTGTTGTATCCTAGAGGTTCCGTGTCTGTCTGCACCAAAAGGAACAAACCCGCAATACCTTAAAGAGAGCTGACCTAGTCCGTGCCTCAGCTTCCAATTTCCATTGTTAATCCTATTTGTTAAAGATTGTTTTCCAACAATTTTAAGGTATTTTGTCTATTTAACAATGGACCATGAGGAAGGAAATAAACCAGTTCAGAAACGACGACAACAATAATCGCCCTTTCAAGTTTGCTAGTCAAAACTTCAAACGGTGGAAAGCAAAGATGACATTTTATCTAACTTTGGTGAAGGTTGATAATGTTCTGACAGATAAACGACCTACGGCGGAAGATATGTTAGAACCTGCTCTTACTGTTGTTGTCAACAAATGGAATACTGCGGATTTCAAGTGCAAGAACTATATCCTGAATGCACTTACTAACGACCTGTATTGCTATCTTCTAACTGCTTCTAATGTGTGGGACGATGCCCTACAGAAGAAGTATGATACTAAGGAGGATGGCTCGAAAAAGTACGATGTAAGTCGTTACCTTAAATTCCAGATGGTAGATGATAAGTCGGTTGTGACTCAGTGTCACGACCTACAAATAATTGTTCATGAAATACTTTCTGAGGGAATGAAGATTGACAAGCAATTTCAAGTTGCATTCATCATTGATAAGCTTCCTCCCTCATGGAAGGATTTCATAAACATTCTTAGACATAAATCCAAGGAGTTTTCGATGGTAAGTCTCACTATGAGACTCTGGATTGAAGAAGAATCCCGAAAAAATGACCACAATGAGGAAGTGGCTATGTCATCTACCAAGGCTAAAGTTAATATCATAAATCAGCATGCTAATAAAACCAACTCTAATCTGAAACCTA
Source organism: Coptis chinensis (assembly GCF_015680905.1). Classification (NCBI taxonomy): domain Eukaryota; kingdom Viridiplantae; phylum Streptophyta; class Magnoliopsida; order Ranunculales; family Ranunculaceae; genus Coptis; species Coptis chinensis. Next base: position 92,467,756 of record NC_141458.1, on the reverse strand, counting down.
ATAAAAAGGCAATGAAGAACAAACCTAATAACAAAAAGAAAGCTCCACATAAGAACCAAAACCAGGTTAATATGAACCAAAGGCCACCAGTAGACATGACATAAGTTGTTTGTTATACATGCAAAAAGAAGGGACATTATTCTTGTAACTACAAGAACTGGAATGAGGCTAATGTGACCGAGGACACTTTTGTGGCAATGATAACTGAAGTCAATTCTGCCAATGTCTCTGAGGGATGGTAAGCTGATACTGGTGCTTCTAGGCATGTCTGTTTTGATAGAAACTGGTTCAAGAGTTATACCACAATTGTGAACCAGGAAGTTCTATTAGGCGACAACCATACTATCAAGGTTGTAGGTTCTGGTGGTGTGGAGTTGGTGTTTACTTCTGGGAAGAAACTGGTTTTGAAAGATGTTCTTCATACACCTGATATTAGGAAGAATTTAGTTTCTGGTTTTATTTTGAACAATGATGGTTTTCAGCAAGTGATAGGTAGTGATCAGTATGTGACCACTAAGTCTGGAATTTTTGTTAGCAAGGAATATGTATGTAATGGGATGTTTAAGTTGAATGTTGTTGATATAAATAAAACTTCTACTTCTACTTACATGATTGCTTATTCTGTTAATGTTTAGCATGGTAGATTATGTCATATTAATAGGATGTATGTTAAGAACATGAGCATACTAAGTTTAATTCCTATCTTGAAGAATGATGGTTTTGTGCACTGTGAATCATGCATGCACTACAACCAAAATCACTAAGAAACCTCACAAATCAGTTGAGAGAAGTACGTAGAAATCTGCTGGCATTAGTACATTCTTATATTTGTGAACTTGAAGGTGTTCTAACTAGAGGTGGTAAAAGATATTTTATTATCTTCATTGATGATTTCTCAAAATTTACCTATGTTTATTTGTTGAAGAATAAGAGTGATGTTTTAAGTGCTTTTAAAACTTATGTTATTGAGGTTCAAAATCAGCATGATAGAAACATTAAAGTAATTTGAAGTGATAGAAGTACTGAGTATGATTCTACTGATTTTAATCTTTTCTTACAATCACATGGTATAATTCACAAGATGACAGCTCCTTATTCACCTGAAATGAATGGAGTAGCTGAACGTAAAAACAGAATACTTAAGGAATTAACTGTTGCTATGTTGCTTAGTTCTGGAGCATCCTCAAGTTTATGGAGTGAAGCTATTTTAACTGTATACTATGTTTTGAATATGATTGCTAGTTCTAAGACTAAGGTTACACCTTATGAGCTATGGAAAAACAAAAAACCCAACCTGAGTTATTTCAGGACATGGGGTTGTCTGGCCTTTATAAGGAAGCGTGACCCCAAAATCTCTAAGCTTGAGAGTAAGGCCTATGAGTGTGTCTTTTTACGCTATGCTATGAATAGTAAGGCCTATAGATTTCTAGATATAAAGAGTAATGTTATTATTGAATCATCTGATGCTCAGTTTTTAGAAGATAGTTTTCCCTATTTATCTACAAATAGTGGGGGTGCATCTTCCTCTAAGACCTCTACCAAAGATGTTTCTGCTACTTATGTATCTAGATTGCATGATAGGGACACAGACACTGTAACTGAACTAAGAAGAAGTAAAAGAGCTAGGGTCACTAAAGATCTAGGATCTGATTTTGTGACGTTTTCTTTGGAAGGAGATCCCTCCTCCATAGAAGAAGCTCTTGCCTCTTCTGACTCTAAGTTTTGGAGATAAGCCATTCAGAGTGAGATAGATTCTCTCATGGAAAACAAGACTTGGGAGTTAGTGGATTTGCCTCCTGGTTGTAAGACTATAGGAAGCAAATGAGTTTTAAAAAGAAAGTTTAAAACCGATGGTTTAGTAGAAAAGTTCAAGGCCAGACTAGTTGTCAAAGGTTTTCGACAAAAAGGAGAACTTTAACTTTTTTTGATACATATTCACCAGTTACTAGGATAACTTCAATCAGAGTATTATTATCTATTGCTGCTGTTCATAATCTAGTTGTTCATCAGATGAATGTTAAGACAACCTTTTTAAATGAGGATTTAGGAGAGGAGATTTACATTGAACAACTAGCAGGTTATGTTGAACAAGGTAATAGTAAAAAGGTATGCAAGTTAGCGAAGTCACTTTATGGTTTAAAACAGGCACCGAAACAATGGCATGAAAATTTTGATAACTTTATGATTGCTAATGGTTTTTACATAAACGAAAGTGACAAATGCATATACTATAAGTACTCTAATGGAATATGTGTTATAATATGCTTATATCTTAATGATCTACTTATTTTTTGGTCTAATTTGCATGCGGTAAAAAGAGACCAAAGACTTGTTGTCTTCTAACTTTGATATGAAAGACTTAGGAGAAGCAGAAGTAATTTTAGGGATTAAAATTACAAGATCATCAGATAGCATATGGTTAGATCAGTAACACTACGTTGAGAAAGTGTTAAAGAAGTATAACTACTTCGATTGTAAGCCTATTTGCTCACCTTTTGATTCAAGTGTTAAATTGTTTATTAATAATGATGAACCTGTGAATCAGAAGGAATATGCTAGTATCATTGGTAGTTTAAGATATGTTATAGATTGTACAAGACCTGACATTGCCTATGCAGTAGGTGTTTTGTGCAGGTACACTAGTAACCCTAGTGTTGAACATTGGCAAGCAATAGGCAGGTTAATGAGATACCTAAAGAGAACAATCAATTTAGGTATTCATTATCAGAGATTTCCTGCTATTCTTGAAGGGTACACTGATGGTGATTGGAATACTCTTTTAGAATACTCTAAGGCTACTAGTGGATATGTGTTATGCATTGGTGGAGGTGTTGTATCTTGGAAGTCCAAGAAATAGACCATTATAGCACAATCTACTATAGAGTCTGAGCTGATTGCTTTGGCTAATGTAAGTGAGGAGGCTGGTTGGTTACGGGACCTACTCACTCACATACCGGTTTGGCATAGACCGGGTACCAGCTACCTTGATACATTGTGATAGCACTGCGACTACTGGGAGAGCCCACAACAAGTTTTATAATGGTAAATCATGACAGATACGTCGTAAACATAGTACTGTATGGGATTACATATCCAAGGGTGCAGTGACTATTGATTTTGTGAGATCCGGTGATAATCTTGTAGATCTATTTACTAAAGCTCTGGCTAGAGAAAAAGTGTGGACTACTGCCAGAAGTATGGAACTGAAGCCTATTGAAAGATAAATGTATATGATGGTAACCCAACCTAGGGACTGGAGATCCTAAGAACTAGGTTCAAAGGGAAAAACAAGTCATAGAATGTTTGAGTATAAGACATGCATGCAATGATACTTATCTATCCTGAATTTTAGATAAGTAAAGTAGTAAACTGTATGCATGTGATCTTGAAGCGATTAGAGGTTGTAGTTTTCTGGGAAAACTCTTAATGAAGTTCTATGGTCCTTATGGACGAAATGCCTAAGCTACAAGAGCACTCTTGATAGAACTCACCTAGTGAATGTGAAAGTATAGGCTGCTTTCTATAAGAATGAGGGTTGATTCTCTAGATCATTCACGAATCCAAGATGGAAGCACATGGCCTTTAATGTGTGAGTTTGGAAAGAGAACAATGAGTATGTTATGCGTGATGATAACTCATTGTATACACAAGACCTAAGTTCAAGACTTCGTCACTTATGGATCTTATACTCTGAGTAGTCTTCACTACATAAATGTTTTAGTCTTGGACATCTTTATTTATGCTTGATATATTGGAACTAATAGTGACTGCCATAATTTTTATTTTGATTTATGTTATTAAAATAAGTGGGGGGATTGTTTGTTATTTTAAATTAGGCTTGGGCTTGAGCTCTTGATACCTTCTCCTCACATAACCAATTGGTTAAAACAGAAAAGACGTTTTGCTTTGGCAGGAACGTTACCAATTTTCAGCTCATATCCCTTTTTTGTGTTTTCACTTACCTATAAAAACCAGGCTAAGCAACAGTTCAAAACGCATCAGTTTTTCGCATCTTCCCTCTCTTTAAGAAAAACTTCTCTCACTTATAATGGCAGTAGACTATTAGTTCTTGTTATCTTTTCTGGTTTTGGTTTTTGTTGTGCAGTGATCATCAAGGCGTTTACAGAGGCTATTGTATCCTGGAGGTTCCGTGTCTGTCTGCACCAAGAGGAACAGACCTGCAATATCTTAAAGAGAGCGACCTAGTCCGCGCCTCAGCTTCCAATTTCCATTGTTAATCCTGTTTGTTGCAGATTATTTTCCAACAGTTTACCTCGTCTGCCTTTGGTGACTGTACCTTCCCGAGTCCATGTGGAGACGATAAAGTGCCTTAAAATCTTGGTGCTTTATCATAGCCAATATTTGTAGTGACCAAGAAATTTCATAATTTTCGGGGCATTTGATTCTTAAGGAGTTGTCGTTCGAGAGTCAGATCTAGATATTGCAATGGGAATGAGTTTCCCCAACTTCCATACCATTACCATTTTCTGATGTTTTTTTAACAAGCCCCATTTGAGAAACTCCTCATTTGAACTCGATCCATTTAAACTTTCCGAGGGTTTTAGAAAACCATTTCCAGAAATACTGTCAAGATCAGAAAAATGAAACTACTACTGAGTTTTGTATGAAGAAGTGCTAAGTTGTTGGGCAAGTCGATAATTTCTGACTTTCTCAAGAATGGAACTGCTAGACTAGATTTTCATGGTTTATTTGAAGTTGCACGCATGTTTACATATCAGTACATCAATAGAACCTGTTGTTGAAGCCAATTATACCAAGCTACTTTAAGTATTCTCTTCATTCGGTAGTTAAACATTTCCACATAGCTCAGTTGGTTTATCAATTTCCTCTCTACTTAAAAGTAGTAAACAGTAGAGGAGGTAAGGAGCACTAATTAGCCAATTCAGATTTTCACAAAGAGGCCAGATCTTCTCCGCCCGGGTGGAAAAGTTAAGGTTTTACACCTTACAAAAATATATCAACACCTCTCCACTCATTTAACCCCAAAGTTAATGCAACAAACAGTGTTAGATAAAACAAAATAAAAAAATTGCTACAAATTAGGAAGATTCCGTGTCTGGGTTGATTGAAAAAAAAAAAAAAAAAAAAAAAAAAAAAAAGAAGAAAAGAAAGGAAACTTAAATGCATTACTCAGACTACTTAGGGAATAGTTTTCAATTTGTAGCGACTGTCAATGAATACCATCATAACCATGCTATCATGGAAGTGCTAGAGGCTCTTGTTCTTTGAATTGTCATTGTCTTGCTGTAAACTTATCGTTTTGATGGGCTCTACTTGTGTTTTCCATTTTTCTTTTATCTTAAAATTTGATCTAGTTTAACACTTCTAAGAAGCTATGATCTTTAAATCCTGGCCTCTCCCTCTTGTACTAAAAATTTGGAATTGCTTTTCTGCTAACCCCAAAACTCTTTTCACATTTCCTTCTATCTTATATCTTTCATCTACTTGCTGGAAACCTGTACTGTGAAACCTCAAATCCGTATCCAACCTAAGTCAGTAATAAGTTGGGAGAGTTGTAAATTGGCAAATTTGTATGTTGCTACATATTGCACTTCAAAATATTATAAAAATTCAGGTTATTCAGCACACACTCGCGTCAGTTCGTTCTAACTTCTGATAAGAATGTCAGGGTATAAAGTATGTGGTTTCTTTTTTACCTGTGCACTATATGCGCGGTTGCATGGATTGTTTTTTCCTTTGTCTCAGTCTTTCAGACACATGATACACATACACTTACAGTACCCATTGTTTCTCTACCAAGCTCCCTATCAGTACATTAATTAGTACTAGTACGTGGTTATATATCACAGGTAATTCCTACAAATCGATAGATACAAGTGACAACAGGATATTACATTATTATTATTCTCTGGATAGCTCTGTTGAAGAGTTTTCTATGTTTAGTTATTTATGCTGATCCTGGAATGAAGTACTAATGTTCTAAAGGGCAGTTAGAGCTGATCTTGAATTGGCAAGCTCTTGATTGTGGTCAGTGTAGACATCCTGCTTGTATCTACTATTCCACTAGTGCATCAGTTTGGTGCAGTTGGAACTTTCAAGGCCAGGGATTCCATTGAGATGGGTCTGAAGTTTCCTGTCGGGAGTATCTTATACTTACGGAATCTTCCTAATTTGTAGCGATTTTTTTTTTTTTTTTTGGTTTAACACCGTTTATTGCATTAACTTTGGGGTTAAATGAGTTGACAGGTGTCGATATATTTTGGTAAAGAGTAAAACCTTTACTTTTCCACCCGGGCGGAGAAGATCTGGCCTCTTTCACAAATATATATGAGTAAAATATATCTATTCTAATAAAAAAGGAAATTCTCCAAAATAACCGTTACGTTTTTTGTTCAACAAGCTAGGATAAAAAATTATTCTCGTTATATTTTGCCCAAACTTATTCCCCAAATATATTGTTGAAAAGGCATATCCCAAAGACAAACTACCTCTTCCTCAATTGACGCCGTTTTCAACCATACTTTCCCAAATTGACCCTAATAATAATAGTGCAATTTGACCGTAAATACAAAAAGTGCCCCCCTCCCCCTCAAAAAAAAAAAAAAAAAAAAATTGAGTTGAACGATCTGCACAGGTCGTTTAGGTCTATAGGAAAACATCAAATTCAAATAGGTCATTAAATTAAAATTTGTCTATGAACGATATTTGGATATCGTTTTGATGCTTTGTGCCACCATGCCAATACATAATTTAAGGGTAATTTTTTATTTGATTTTCCAAATTTTAAAATTAAATATTTCCATTCAAAATTTAATTTGATTTTGAATGAGGTATTCCCTTCATATCCAATTATCATATAAAATGTTTTTTACAAATTAAAATAATAAATGTTCAAACTCCAAAAAACCAAATTCAACAAATAATATATTAAAGTTCAAATTCAAATTCATATAATAAATACAATTTTAATAACAAATATAAACAATCATATTCAAATTTAAATTCAACATTGCAAATTAAAACCTCTTCAAACGCCCAATGTTTACAATGTTTCAAACGCCACTATTTAAAGTTTTTGTTTCTTCCTCCTTTAATTACACACCTAATTCAAAACAAAAAATAATTTTCAAAGTTTAAAACCATCAAGTAAATTCAAGTAAAACACTTCAAACCAAATTCAAAATAATCAAAATGAATAAGTTGGAAAAACTTCATATAAAATACAATTTTAGAATCAAATATGAAAAGAGGAATGAATTTGATGAACTTACCAAAATATTTAGGCTTGAGATGTTCACGTTGTTTGGCTAAATATATTCACTCTGAACACTCAGTACACAAAAAACTAAAGAAAAAAACAATTGAAGTAAAATTGAAATAAAGATGAAATAATTGAGACCGAAATGAAAGTTAAAAAAAAAACTTATAGAGTATGCCTTCACTTCAAAAACTTTTTGTTAAAAAAAATTTAACAAAATACGGATCCCCTACAACCAAGACTGCTGCATTCGTTTGCCACAATTGTACTGTTGATTACTTGAATGAAAGTTATTTGATGTCCTCTTATGAATAAACATCAAACGCTTTTGCCACTATGTACAATTGATCCGATTCATCAAGGCTCAAACACCACTAGCTCCCACTGCTCACTCAAATAACAAGCTTGCTTTGGACAAGTTTACGCCCCAAGTACCGCACGGCACGCACTACATCCATGTGTGTCTGTGACAGTTTGTTAAAAATAAAGATGAAATGAGAAGATGAGGTTTTTTAAGAAGGAGAATATGAGTACCTACGATAAAACTTTTTGGCTTTGTTTTGAGATGAAATGAAGGAAAAAAATTTGATAGGTCAGTGGTGTAAATGTGGTGGTGGGGTGATTGGAGGTGGTGGCAGTTTGGAGGTGGTAGTGGGCGATTGGAGGTGGTGGAAAGAGGGTTTAGATTAGATGGTGGCATGTGTTTTCTCTTTGGTTCTTAATTTGAAAAGAGGGAAAATGAGGAAAAAGGTGAAGCGCTGAAAATTAAAATTTGGGTTATATTGACATACCCCACCAGTAAAATTAGGATTACCCTCCCATAATAATTGAAATTAGATTTCCAACTTTGACTCAATAGGAGTCAACCAACAGTTTCCGTCAGTTGACTGGTCAAGGATCATGAATTGTCCTAAATACCCTTTTTTCTATGGAAATTACGAAATTAATAATTGACACTGTTTATTGGACTTGGCCCACGGGTCGTGGGTTTAAGCACAGCCCAATTATAATAAGCCCACTGAAGTTCTGAAACCAAATCGAGGGAGAAGGATCCGCTGTTTATCTTCTTCTCTAACGCCGGATAAGGTACATTATTGCAAAAATAACAACCAAGAACGAGGACCATACTGAGAGGCATGATGTTTCTACGGCTTACCCTTTTGTACAAATGTACATTTGTACTTGAACATTATTTTCGTTAAAATACTTGGTAGTTTGGAAAGTTGTTTTGCGCTACTACCAAAAGGGATTACTGTTTTAAAATGACGCCCACACAAAATGCAATGAGAGGTCGACAATGATTTTATCACTTCCAGTAGGTCCAGTGAATTAAATATATGTTTTGCTTATTGCTATATGTTCTCAGCATTGTAGTCTAGGTATGTGTACTTCTTTGTTTTGTATCTCAACTACTTTGTTATTGTTTGAGGTTCCATGCCATCCAGATCCAGGTTTGTGACTGGAATTACAGGACATGAACAAACTACCTCAATACCCAGTTACCCAATATCCGCCCTTCACAGAACAATTTCGTGATGTTTGGCCGATTGAAATATTTAGATTTTCATGGTCCTGTTCCTATGCAATTTATATTCTGCGAGGTCTAGGTGAAGTGTATTTAAAATGATACTTTAACAAGTCAATGGTCCCCTTATCATGAGGTCGGAGTAATATGAGTCCATGGAAGGAAGGCTTATAGAAAAGCATAGACCAAAGAAAGCATAGTCGTTGGAGGACAAAACCCCATTTAAAGTAAACTCCCTTTTGTTCACTTTATCTTTTCAAGTGATTCTTCATCAATTCAAACTCCAAAGTCAAAACAAGAGTGAAAAACATCAATCACTAAAAAAAATGTTTGTCCCCTTCGAGGCTGCTGCAACCATTCCATTGTTCCCTCTTGTCCATTCATTTTCTTTCGCACTTCTAGTTTTTCTTATTTCTCAGCAGACTCTCCACAAAATAGTGGAGTCTAAGAATATGAACATCAAAAGAAAATGTTTGGAAGTTGGTGGTCTACTTCGAACTTTCCCCTGCCCGCCCTGTTAAGAGGGAGTGATAGTTGTATGGGTAATCTGAAGCGGACTACTCACTTCAAAGCGATAAAAGGCAAGATAGAGTTTAGACAATTACGTCGATGACTAAACAGTGTCAATGGCTTTGACTCGTGGGTTTTAAACAGTATCAATGACTAATTTCGTAATTTCCACAGAAAAAGAGTATTTAGGACAATTCATGACGGTGACCAGTCAACTGACGGAAACTGTTGGTTGACTCTTATTGACTTCTTAATTTGGGGGGAAAGAATTTCAAAATGAGGGTAAAAAGGTAATTGCAACTACTGGTGGGGGTATGTCAATATAACCCTTAAAATTTTCGTTTTGAGTGGGTTTAGAATTGGGCCTACCTTGGAATAAAAGATAGCAGTTGGTCCAAAACGCAATCTATTATTCTGTTTGTCCAAACGCAATTGATGTTGGTCATGTTGAAAAAATACATAGCACTAAATCACAGTAGCCGAGTTGCCGTGTTGCTGATGTCAGAAATGTGGATACAAAAATCATGCTAAGTTTGTTAAAGGTGCTGACACTAGGGAATTTCTGCTCGGAAAAATCACACATTTAGCTAATTAACTAACTGCAGCATATCTCGAGAATGATGAAAATCCTTTGATGCAGGACACCAATTCTGCTACTCAATTCTACAGCTCCTCAAGCTGAGATTATATTTTATCCTGGATATTGATAGTGACACGGAACGCTTCAGCAGCAGCAGTGCGTATTGGGACTGATGGTGCTGTTATCGATTTATCGTAGCTGCCTATATAAGATTATATTTTGATCCCCCAGGAGGCAGAACTGATAGGTGCCGTGGTGACAATGGTGCCTGGCTACAAAACTTCAACTCCAATCAGTTCATATTTTAGGAGATAACAAGTCAGTCACTAATGGTGCAGAATTTACAGAAGGGCAGACACTTCAAATGTGTAATCATAATTATAAGCAGAATATTCAACTGAGTCTTGATCAAGTATATTCATGGAGCATGCGATCTCTTTCTTCTCTCGGAAAACAAATAATTGTTGCGTCCATGCATACTTCCTTTAGCTGAACCATCGAACTACAATGAATGAAACCATTTGGCACACAAGAACTTGAACACACTGCTTATGCCTGTGTAGCCAGATCCAGAATTCAACCCGGTCCGTCCTCAAAAAGGCCCACCAGTAGACTTCGAAAAGAAGAACAGAGTTGATTTGGTACACCACCAACTCCACTACCAACTCCACTATCAATAAATACACCTGCGGATATGAAAATGAAGCTAATTATTGCCTTGTAACAGCCATTCCAATGATTCACAAACCAATGATTAACATGGAAACTTGAAATATTTGTTAAATAACTAATAGCATTTCACTCCTTGCATTGTATGTGGAACTTTTCTAGGTCTCCAAATCAAGAACTCCTAGTCCTCCCTATGTTCTTGATCGGAAAATGGATTCCAAGCTACAGAGCACCTTTTCATCTCCACAGCTAAACCTGCTTCAGAATCTGCTGCAGACCTTATTAGTTTCTCTGACAACAGCCTAACGCATGATTACTAAACCCTGTTTAATAAATGCCTTAGCTGGTTAGAACTGAATCTATAAGCTGCACTCCTGCAGCATAAAAGAGATATCAAGATGCCCACGGGAGAGCTTAGAAGCAAGTTTGTCCCAGAGAGGCTGAAGATATGTAGCAATGAGTTCAGAGGCAATAAGGTAGCCCCAAATAGGTATTATCACTATTATGAGGTCAAATGAAACTGCCTACGCAGCTTTTCAATGGAGACATGCAAGACCAAGTGGAGCAAACCAATATGTCATAGCATCACACCAAGACACCATAACCTAATCAAGCATGATAGAATTGTCAAAAGCGGCTCTTTACCTCAAACAAATTGTGTACTATGCACTCATCACAAACGATTAGGCACCAATAATAGTATGTAGCCAGTAGCAGCAGCTTCTAATTCAACTGCTAGTCTTGGTCCTTGGGCAGTAGAATGATTTGTTAAACCCTAAAGGACCTTGCTTACTAAGACTTTCAACAACTCAATGTAAGGGGAATTTACCTACTCAACCAACAGGGAGACGCGCAAATAGCAATTCTAGGCCAAGTATAATAACAGATACGAGGCTTTTCCACATGGCTAATTCAACTAGGAAAATTAGAAATAAGGTTGACATTATGTGTAGTCTTTTAGCAAAGGACAAAACAGGATTCAGATGAGAATCTCCCATTCTGGTCAAATAGACTAGACTCAACACTCTCTGCTCAGTCTCACAGCAGGTGTAGGCGTATAGCATCCAACCTCCCCATGAGGATATGACAAATTGAATTGCCAAATCCCAAGCAATATGCACATTATCTAACGACAAGAAATTAAAAAAAAAAACATGGCAATTCTTAGTGGCGGAACTGAAATAGTCTAGAAAAGTAGAAAACAGTACGAACAAAGGTCCCTGCTCCAACCATTTCCCCTCCCAAAACCTTATCCTAGCCTTCGCACTCTGATTGGAATTCCCCAAACCTATTCTACCACTCTGCTACCTAACCTGGATGTTGGTTATCATTCAAGTTAAAAAATACTAGAAGAAGGGAGCAATTGCACAACAAATGAACCACAAGAAGCGGAGTGCACAAAGACATTATTTAGGCTACTTAGAGGAGCAGGCACTTGGTGGCTGCCACCCGAGACAATGTCACAACATTCCAGGCATTTGACATCATCAATCACATCAGGGGGCGCAAGCATGGCGACTACTTGGGTATCAAAAACTTGCTCTAGACTCTTGTATTCTGTTTTGTATCCTGTGCCAAGAAACTTGCCTTGACTTTGGTTAAAGAGAATCTATACCAGAAATAAATTCTTTTCATCTATAAAAAAACCTGCCTTATCCGACGGTTGCTTCTTGCAAAAAAGACTACCAAGTATCAACTGATACATGTGCAATTTACTTGCTTAAACCAGCATGTAGCTCCAGAATAAGAACTCATAAATAGTTACAAGCACTTCAATAATTCATTGTTATTATGTCTAGTTGTCAAGAAACTCTGCAAGATGGTCTCACCTGGAGTGATTTTTTGCTCCCAGCAATATTCCCTCCAAGGGCTCCAAACCCAATCAAGAAACAACACGTCTATAATATTTTGAAATGCAACTACCAATAACCGCTCTTTTTTTAGACTTACCAATTTGCCCTCACCAAAATTTAAAGAGAAATTTAAAATATTTGCTGAAAAAAATAGGAAATAATATTTCAAATGTGTTTTTTTCATCTTCTACGTCGACTTATGAATAGAGTGATTCTTCCCAAACCTCTTTTTTATTGGGGCTCAAATGATAATCATTGAATTTTTTGATTAAATAAAAGAACTAAAGAAGGAATTGTTGACCAATATTCTAAGGGCAAAATGGGAAGTGTAAATCTAAAGAAATATGTTGCCAGCTGGATCTGCAATATGGTTGACAAGTGTTGCTTCTTAATTGGGCTTGGAGCCCTTGGAAAGACTATCGCTGGGAGCAAAAAATCACTCTCACCTGTCCTTTTGCAGAGTTGGAATAGAACTGGAAGGAACAACATGCAGGTTAACCGAGCTAGGTCTTTTTTCGGAAATTGATAGTGTCTTCACTATTAAGATTTGGGGATATCATTGATTAGCTTAAGAAGCTGCAAAAATTCTACAAGGAGAGTAACAACTTTGGAATGAGTAGAAGATTATTAATGAATAGTTTCCTCAGCTGGAGTTGTTGCCTGAAGAAATCTTTTCTACAGTCTGCTGTTTATTCTATGCAACAGAATCTCCGATGAGAGAGAAGCCTACAAGCAGCTCTACCTAATACCAAAGTTTATTGTGGGTCCAAGTAAGGCATGGGATTTAAGGACATAATGTCATGTGAGAAAGTACCATGTTGGCAGAGAATGCACAATCAGAAAGTTGTCATTTGTAGAAGTAAGAAGGAAATATTAGCAGTTCTCTTTAAACTAAGTTATATTGACACGTATCTCACACAGATACGAAGTGTCTAACACGGTGAAATATCAATAATTGAGCTATATCACATACAAATATGTGTCTGCGTCGTGTCTGACACACACACGTGGATACGTATCTGATACAGAATAGTTTCAAAATATGGCAAGTCCATGTAACATAGCTTTTTCATAAACTTTCAGGGAGGCAGTATATCCACCGTCCACAACTGACCAAAAGCACTTTTCAGTGACTTGCAAACTTTTCTTTCTGTAAACACTGAAAAGCCATAACAATCATAAAAATTGCAAAATCATAAAGCATTTTTTATCAATAATCATAAGGAGGAACCAATTTTAGCAAAAAAACAAGAAGGAATTAAGCTTTTACCTAGTAGGTGTACAATCGCTATTGTTCCATTTTAAGAAATTTCATCAACATCAATATCTTCCTCCACTGGTATAAGGTGCTCCACAACCTGACGAGGAACAAATTAGTACACAACTTTTTTTATCAATAAAATATAATTTCATTCCAAAAACTTGTTACAAGGTAGCTAAACCTTAGCGAGTTGCTAATTGTAGCTAATTACAATTCCAAAATATAACCCAATTCCAAGAAGTGACTTACAAAACTATCCCATTTACACATGAAAACTTGAAATCTAAGTTCCCTGAAAAGGTTGACACTCCTTGACCAATCATATATAAGCGCCTTGATGTCCACCAAAAATCTTGTAATTTTCCTTGTTTGAAACGCTCTCCAGTTGCGCTCATTCCATATCCCCCCTCTGCAATCCATTTAACTTTGGAGCAAGGTCCTTAATGACGATGTCCACACCAGTACACCATCTTTACATTCCCCGAAAAAATCCAAAATTCATTCAACGAAAAGATAAAAACCATTCCCACAATCACTTTGCTACCAGACAAAGAACAAGATGATGATCCACTTCCTTGCAAAGAGAGCAAAATTAACCAACTCCATACCTCTCTCATTAATACTGTCTATTTGGATGCACCCAAGATATACCAGCCATGAGAAGAAAGCCAGTTGGTACAAGATTGAAGACACACATGATTGTGTAAGAAAATAAGCAATGAGCACATGCTCCTTTAGCTCCTATAGCACATGTTTGGTCTCCACACACTTTCTCCTCCATACTTTCCCACAGTGACCTTTCTATATAATTTTCTTTATCCTCCCCATACCCCCACACCCATTTGGACAATAAAGATTTGTTCATTAAAGAGATGTATTTGGAATCAACACCTCCTCCCCCCTCCCCCCCAACCCCCTCCTCCCCGCTTCTCAAGATAAACCTCACCCAAACGGATGTATTACTAAAAAGATGTAAAAAAAAAAAACACTGTCCCTATTCTGCTACGACTAGATCTGAGAAGATAGAAAAATAATCTTTGTAATAAAACCAACAAAGTTTACTCACAAGGGCCATTGACATATTGCGGATAGAACATCTTCTATGCAATAATGACATGAGGATTTAGATGAACGGAGCTTCGAAACAGTCTTCATTTGTGGCCAAATAAATTGTCAAGAAAAAATACCACTGCAATGTTCAGGTGCATTTATATGCACAATCTGATATGTTACGAAAGGTTTATGTTAATTGAGGTAAACGGTCGAACAGTTTTAACCGAAAAAATACTTGTCAAATTAAAACAGCCTACATAGAGCCTCGATACATCTCACAGAAGGTTTTAAACAGTTAAACCTGTATCACGGTCGAACAAGATTACCTGTAAATCAATGTAACACAAGTCCTTACTTGATACACCTAAATATTTGCAAGAACTGATATGTGTCTGGTGTCTACCCCTACATTGGTTATCAAAATTGGTTTTGAAATTAATAGTGGCATTTTCACAGAAAGCATACTACATAAAACTAAAATAAAAATAGACATAAATACTGGAAAAATAGACAGAAGCCATTTGCAAATTTGTCCTAATATAGTAAAATAGATTTTAAGAGGTCAAAATTAATCCCCAACTGTGAGTTCCGCCAAGCAGATTTGCTAGGAAGACAATTGACCAAACAAATTGCAATTACCCATTTGAATAGCCTTTACATTTAAAGATAATGCTAAACCCAAAACACATCATGGATAAGGATGGTTTTTTAAATCAAACAACAGAAAGAGCAGCCCGAATAGAAGGAGATGGCACAAAAAAAGTACCAAGGATCAAAAGAAGAAGGGAAGTTGAAGGAGTCCTTTTGCTTCCTAAAACCAGCAATGTCTACGGTTGATGACATTGAGCACATGCCAGGTTCCCGAGAGGATTCACAGACCAAATCTCACAATTAGTGTCAATGTATATGACAATTAGTTATTACAATTGGCTCAAGGTATAGATTTATAGTAATCCAAGCACGCATTTAACAACATAGAGTAAGATAAAAGGAATTTTACCTGCCCTCAATACATTCTGCCTGTGCATTCATCAGATCCACAATAACAGTCCTTCTTCTTGATGTTTCCATCAGAATCACGAACTTGATCCAACTCATAATTATAATGGTATGTTAGTTCCTGTAAAGGAGGGATGTTCTCTGCCGCAAAAAGCATTACGTGGGGCATTCTCTTATCATCGTGATCATAAAGAACATCTTGCGCATAAAGGTTAGGAGTACAACTATGGTTTATGAATCTCGCAATGCTCCCACACTCTGCTGCATCAATAGTGAAGGCCACATCCCCCACAGTAACACAGGATGAACTAGATTTCAAGTCCGGAGGTATCAAGTTTGAGGGTCCCATAGACACTGCATGATCTTCACGGCCTTGCCCAATATCAAACAAATACTCATCATTACCAGTTCTTTGTTCAGCTTCCCTCTCTTGGAGCAGCTCCCCAGTATACTCGCATATAAAACTTCCTGAGGGAATGGAACTCAAGGATCTAACACCCCAACCCCTTGATTCAGTCTTAAAAATCTCAAGTTGAAACTTAATGCCATGTTGACTGACTCTGTTATAGCATGACGGGGGACATTTGCAAGAAGGACCACACTCGTAAATGAGGGGTTTTGCTTCCACAATAGCCCCATCATGGTTGAATGGAATTTCTCCACCATTCCTAGCAACACATAAGCATTTCACTGAATCAGAGCAACCATCAGTGCATCCACATCCCATTGGAGGGGAAAGGTTATAGCGCAAAGGATATGTCATACTGGTTATATATTCAAAAGGATGGGGTTTTTCATTGTCCACTATGTTCACAGCACCAATGGGAATCTTCTCTTTCCCTTGAGAAATATCATCTATGCAGCGACCTTCACGTACTCTTGTATTCATTGACTTCTTCAATTCTTTTATGGCAAGCTCTGGTTGCCCAGGAATTCTTCTCAGTTGAAACTTAAAGACCATAGTCCCATGGTTCCCCTTTTCTTTCCAATACCTTTCAACCATGTATAATCCATCATAAGTGTATGTCGATACCCTTTTACCCCTTGTATGCAGCATATCACTTCCTTTCTTTTCTTTAAAATCACGGAGAACTTTAATACCTTTCGTCTCCTTAAATCCACGGATAACTCTGACAGGAGTTTTTTCGTCAATGCTATTCTTCAGATAGAGGTTTCCTTGCTCAAGCCTTTGATCTTCAGCTTTCTTAGTACCTACTGGATTTCCTCCTTGACCAGTATACACCAAAACATCGGGGTTGTCCACGTCATCTGCATAAACCTCAGAAGCCACAATACTTGTGGCCAAGATCTTACCATTTCTCCTTAAGTAATCAATACCACCTTGAAACTGCCGATGAAGACCAATAATAGAAAGCTCCGCCCTGTAATGAAACTCATCGCCAACCTCAACCCCGGGAACAGCCCCCAAGATTTTCTTGCCAGTGTTTACGCATTTGTTCCTCTCTTTCAAAATCTTTGCAGCTAATAGATCAAACCGTCTGTAATCAGCTTGAATCCCCACAGACTTTGACTCTTCATCCTGCAAGAGCTTCCTAACGATTGTTTGGAACAAACGCAAGGTTTCCCTAACTTTGCTACGAGTAACACCAGCTTCGTTGCCGTTTTCTACGTTGATTGAAGTGTTAAGACCAAATGGAATCAAGCTCAGATCCATTTTCTTTAATGTTTGAACTAAAGGAGTATCGTCTTCTTTATCATGTACAGAACAATCATCTTCATCTGTGAGATCATGCTGACAAGTACCTTGAGAAGGATATCCAGTACGAGACGTTTCTTTCTCAGTGCAATTTAATACTGATTTATCTACCACATCCGGTGTTTCCCCTGAAACAAATTTAGAGTTACCATGCACCGCAAATTCATGCTTCTTACCTCTTTTGGTTGTTGCATTGGCAAGACCACTTCGAGACCCAAAAGTCGATTTTCCCTGCCTCGGGTAGATATTGGAGCAGGTGATAAAGCTTGAACAACCACCTTCCCATTAGACGGTACCAACCCAACGTACTCTTGCGTTTCAGAGTGATTTATTCTATAATATTTGTCCACAGACTTCCCAGGAAATTCCGTTTCTAAACCAGTGTTTTTGCTGAGTTCAGCAGAATCCAGAGCCTGTTTTTCTTCCGAACTTTCACACCGCGTGTCAACCTTTTCACTAAGAACTAGGGACTTGCCATCTTTGTCAGTTTGTAAACCCCAAGGACAGTTTGGTGCAGCCATTAAAGCCTGAACAACCACCCTCTCCTTAAAGAGCTTCCGCGCAACAGACTGTTGCAATTGAGATTGACCTACATTAAGATTTTCATCCACAGACTTTCTACGCAAGTTTCTTCTCAGACTACCAGTTTTGCTATCTTTCGTAGAACCCATATCCAATTCCTTTTCAGGACTTCCACTCCCTCTGTCAACCTTTTCATTACATGACAAGGCCTTACTACCTGACTGAGATTGTAAGACTGGCGGGCATTTATTTAGAGTCCTTAAACCCAGAACAATCACCCTCTTGAAAGAAGGTTCCAACTCAACAGACTCTTGTCCCTGAGACTCATTAACAGTATGAAATTCATCAACATATTTCCTCTTCCGACTTATGACTTCACCAACTTTCTTCACTTCCAGAAACTCTACTTCACTTTCTTTCATTACATTCGCCTGCTCTTTGCTCTCAACAACAGTAGCATCATCTTCAAGAATTTTCTCCGTTTTCTGTTCTTCAGCATCTTCCCTGTTTTCCTTCAAAGAATCAACTGACTTTCGACATTCTTTACTTGGAGCAACTCGGACACAATTTGAAGAGTTACTACCTGACTGAGATTGTAACTCTGGCGGGAATTTACGTACAGCCCTTACACCCTTAACAACCACCCTTTTCAAAGAAGGTTTCACCTCAACATCCTCTTGCCTTTGACATTCATCAACAACTTTCCTCTTTAGACTTACGTCCGTACCCACATTCTCTCTAATCTTTTCCCTCCCTCTCACAGCCTCCGACCCTGATACATTCGCCTGTACTTGTTTCGCACCATGCCCGTTTTCTCTTATTAGGCAATCCGATACTCTTCCTCCTCGACTACGACTTCTCTTATTAGGCAATACTACACCGTGTTCATCAGGAACCAATACTTGGGGCTGATAAAAAACCGGTAATTCAATCTCACCATTAGGTTTCACCGGTTGATCAAAAAGCCAATCTTTAGGAAAATTAGGAGGTACAATTGGAGATTTACTAGTGGCGCATGTCTCAGGACAAAAAAAATTGAGTGGAACGACATTCAAGGGTAGTGGTGTGTCATTATTATCTGGCAAAAAAGAATTCAGTGGTCGGACATTGTAAGATTCTGCCATTCTTGACTTTGCATACCTAAAAAAAACAATAAGGATGTGTTAAAGAATGTAACTTTTCATGATTGAAACAAAATTGAAGAGCAGTTAAAAGTGATGGTCATTCCATTTTGAAAATATTGAAATGTTTTTGTCTCACCTTGTTTCAAGCAGTGTTTGTTGTTGAGGTTTTTTTTGGAGTTTTTAAGGTTTTTATATTTAATTACGGAAGAGGATAGTTCCCAAGTTTCCTATACTTTGCAAACTTTTTTTTTAAATTTCGTTGCATTTTCGGGTCGATAACTCTTACCAAAACAATTTTATTTTTCTTTTATTTTATTAGATTGTTGTGTTATTTTGAATAAAATTTAGGCTGTGACTTGGGCTTGGGCTCTTTGATCCCCTTATTTTCTTTTTGGTAAACATGTTTCCTTAATAGGTTTGGAAATTGGATATGGATTGGAAAACAGAAACGTTGTGGACTAGTGGTCAGACTCCAATCCTTATCGGGAAACTGAAACAGTTTCCTACAATTTCGGATCTACACGTTTTCCCTCTACTCCTCTACCAGCAGTCTATACAATATATGCAAAACTTTACTTTATAAACTACGTTTTTGGGCAATCATAAGATCAGTCTCGTTGTTCGTCATTTTCATTTTTGGTTTGTGTGTAGTAAACAGAGAAGAGTAATAACTGGATGTTGTATTCTAAAGGTTGACGTGGTCTGTCTACAAAGAGAAGAACATACGCAAAACAATCTTAAAGAGAGTGTACCAATCCGCGCCTCAGCCTTCTTATATTCACTGTTTGTTTTTGTTGCAGAAATTATATTCCAATAATTTTAAGGTTGTTTGACAATGAATACGAAGAAAGGTTAATGTTTGTTTATCATTTTCGTTTATGGATTAAGCGATTACGAGAGTTGGTTCTGTCAGCTCCTGAGAACAAAACCACGTCCCATTACAAGTCGTTCTATTTGCAGATAATTTACGCAAGAGTTTCAACCCATCACTCTTGAACGTCCTAAGGTACTTGTCCCATGTGAGGGACTAATATACACAACCAATGTATATTATTCACGTGTCCAGCATAGCGAAAATACCACACTTTCCCCGAAGCCATCCATCCAAAGCTTACCTACATCATCACCATACCCCAAGCAACGAGATCGCCTCCGTAATAGATCACTCAAGATCATCCTCACGAGCATTATTCGATCCGCGGACTCATCCTGCCTTCTAGAAGCAATCATTACTAAAGCTGCACTTACACCAATCACTACCGCAAGCTACTAACCATTGCTACTACTCCCCATCAGTGGGATTCTTACCAACACCGAAATTTTGCAGACGATATACGGATCTCAACCACACATCTCAGACTATCAAGACACGCGTGTTGTCGCGGATCTTCATGCTCAACAACTATAAATACCACATGTATGAACTACGTCAAACCTGATTCTTCTCTCCCCCCAGAATCAAGAGAAGATACGTAGGCAGTTCGCTCATCAACGAACTCAGTCTCATCCATATTCTAATCCATTCTCCCTTTCCCTCCTTGTATGTAAAGAAAAGACCAAAATGCACCTTTACATTGGCGCTGTCTGTGGTCTCGATTTCTTGAGAAACCACTTAACAACCCCAAAAACCAAAAAGCAAAATTCTCAAGTCCATGAAGCATGGCAAGCCTCGAAGCTCAAATCCACGTTTTGCAATGTACGATGGCAACACATGTCCCGGTCAACACGTAGTTTGATACATACAGAGCCTTGCACTTTACAATGCAGTTATTATACTCTATGCATTTCCAGAATTACTACCGCATCTATGGTGTTAGTTCACGTTTTTTTACAGGTCGATCAAGCTCCAAACTAGAAGCTGGGAGCTAGCCACAGCTATCTCCGGACTGGGGGCTCATTATTGCCGTATAAACATGTTCAATTATGTTATTATGCTCCATGCATCTCCAAAATTGCTACTGTTAGTTCGTACTAACTCTTTGGTGCTAGCTCGCATCTTTTACAGTTCAATCTAGCTCCAAAGCGGCTAACTATAGTCACGTCAATTCAAGGCTAGCTATCAACTGCATTCCCAGAGGTCGCCTTAGCTCCTGTTATCAAGACCCCAAAGGTCGCACCAGCTCCTATTATCAAGACCCCGAAGGTCACCCCAACTCCTATTATCAAGACCCACCCCAAAGGTCTCCCCAGCTCCTGTTGACAAGACCCCAGAGGTCGCCCCAGCTCCTGTTATCAAGACCCCAGAGGTCGCCCCCGCTCCCGTTATCAAGACCCCAGAGGTCGCCCTAGCTCCTGTTGACAAGACCCCAGAGGTTGCCCCAGCTCCTGTTGACAAGACCACAGAGGTCGCCTCCACTCCTGTTATCAAGACCCCAGAGGTCACCTCAGCTCCTGTTGTCTAGGCTAGCTATCAACTGCGATCTCCAAAGTAGCACACTCTTTTGAGCTTATAGGCTCCATAACCTCTCCAAGTCTTGCTAGTTGAGGACCTATACTTCTAGGATCAACTTAGTGAGAACGCTCTCAGTGAGCAGTACGCTTTCATAAGCTAACACGCTCTCAGGGAGCAGCACGCTCTCTTGAGCTTACAGGCTCCATAGCCTCTTCAAGTCTTGCTAGTTGAGGACCTATACTTCTAGGATCAACTCAGTGAGAACGCTCTTAGTGAGCAGTATGCTTTCATAAGCTAACACGCTCTCCGCGAGCAGCATGCTCTCTTGAGCTTACAGGCTCTATAGCCTCTCCAAGTCTCGCTAGTTGAGGACCTATACTTCTAGGATCAACTCAGTGAGAATGCTCTCAGTGAGCAATACGCTTTCATAAGCTAACATGCTCTCCGTGAGCAGCACGCTCTCTTGAGCTTACAGGCTCCATAGCCTCTCCGATTCCCACTAGTTGAGGACCTACAACGCTAGGCTCAACTCAGCGAGAATGGTCTCTACGAGCAGCATGCTTTCTTAAGCTAGCATGCTCACTCGAACTACCAGGCTCCATAGCCTCTACAGTTCTTACTAGTTGACGACCTACAACTCTAGGCTCAACTTAGCGAGAACGCTCTCTAAGAGCCGAACAATCACAAGTGCAAGCAGTACCTCCAGAACCTCATTGAGTCGGGACATATCAAGCATTATACCAACATTGATGATGGCGACCTGCGCCATAAATTCATGGCCCGTAGATAGCGTAGTAGATCTCCAGCTCGCCATAATCGCCATGATGTCCAAGCTCGCTCTCCTAGCAGAGGGCGTCTCAGTGATCGATCCCGTCATGACCGCCGTCAGCACTCATCAGACAGAAATAACAACAGAACGATCCACATGATCACCTTCTAGGATGATTATGTTACATCTAACAGAGAACAACGGAGACGCATAGGCGCTCTCCAGGAAGTCTACCAGTTCTCCTCTCAGGTAGCACCTGCCCCACGCAGTTCAAGTCGCAGTACAGGCGACATAACTTTCATGGAGGTTGACCTCAACAAGGTTTGCCTCCTTCATAATGATGCCCTAGTTATCCACGTCAAAATCAACGACTGGATAGTCAAACATGTCTTGATAGACCCTGGTAGTTCATGTGGCATCTTGTTCTATCATACCATCAAAAAGATGAACATTCCCAGATCGGTCTTTATAGATCCAATAGCCCCTCTCTATGGATTCAAGGGCTCTCGAGCCAACCCAATTTGTGACATCATACTCTCAGTCTCCGTTGGATCCAGAGAGGACAAAGTCAGCATCAACACACGTTTAAGCGTTCTAGATATTCACTCGTCCTACAATGCCATCCTAGGACACCGCTGGATCCATCAAATGCAAGCAATACCCTCAACACTCCACCAAGTACTCCGCTTTCCCGGCCCCAGAGGTATAATGGAGCTTCGTAGCAACTAGCTTGAGGCCTACAACTGCAATCAGATCCTTTCAGTTAAAAAGCCCGCTGGGGCTTCAGTCGAAACTAAGGGAGAGCTCGCCAGCACCAAGATGGCAAAAGACTTCATCACTGAGGTCAAAACCAAAATGCCAAAGGAGAACGCTTAGGGCTTTGGCAAAAACTTCACTCCACAAGTCAACTCCTGTTGCCAAGCTCTTCATTCCTCAAGTCAAGAAAATATCACCCGAGACCAACTCCGCTGAGGTCGCTTCATCTTCTAAAGTCGCAGTTCAGAATGAGGAAAAGGAGAAAGTGAACCTAGGAACGAAGGACACACGCACAGCTCGCTCTCTACATAGCAAAACACTCTCAGGAGTTTAAATGTTCCCAAGCACAAAACGCTCACTCGAGCTCAAGGGCTACATAGCCCACCACTTCTCACTAGTTGAGGACCTATGCTTCTAGGATCAACTTAGTGCAGAACGATCACTAAAGCATCCGGCTCACTCGAGCTCCAAGGCTCTCTCGAGCTACAACTTTCTTACTAATTAAGAACCAACACTTCTAGGATCAATTCAGTACTTGTCAAACTAGCACCTCTTGCATCTTCAGTTACTACTCCGCGTGCTTCCCACGTGTGGAATTACTCTCTCATCCCCCCCGAATTGTAACGACCTAATTAGAGGGGGTTGTGTGAGGGACTAATATACACAACCAATGTATATTATACACGTGTCCAGCATAACGAAAATACCACACTTCCCCGAGCTGCATTCAAAGTGACCTACATCATCAGCTCATACACCCAAGCTACGAGATCGCTCCAAAATAGATCAGCTCGCGTATCCTCACGCGGAGCGTTCTGATCCGTGACTCAGCCTGCCTTCTAGAAGCAATCATTACTAAAGCTACACTTACACCAATCACTGCCGTAAGCTACTAACCACTGCTATTACTCCCCATCATTGTGGGATTCCTACCAACACCAGCCTTGCACGCATACCAGATCTCAACCACACATCTGTACTCCTCAGTACACGTGTTGCGCAGATCTTCATGCTCAACATCTATAAATACCACATGCATGAACTACGTCAGACCTGATTCTTCTCTCCCCCCAGAATCAAGAGAAGATACATAAGCAGTTCGCTCATCAACGAACTCGGTCTCATCCATATTCTAATCCATTCTCCCTCTCCTTCCTTGTATGTAAAGGAAAGACCAAAACTCACCTTTACATCCCACTTGTTAATATTCCCTTGATTGATCACTCCTTATACTTGCTTCAATCTGCTGGTGTAAAAGAAGTTTACGTGTTATGTTGCTCTCACTCCGAACAAGTTATTGCCTACTTGGAGAATTCTGAGTGGTCTCACATCCCCAAGTTTAATATGAAGACTATTGTATCACGTGTTTGTAAGAGTGTTGGTGATGCGCTTCGCGTGGTATATGAGCGTACATGATATATCTCTTACACGAGCACGTGAAGAACATGTAGAGAGAAGGAAAAAGGATATCAATGCTATAATGACTGGTTATTAAAGGGTTGAATCGTGATATAATTAATATGGTAATTAAAGGGTTATTAAATGGTTATTAAAGGGTTTAAAGTGATGATGAGCTGTTCATGGCTATTAATCCTGATACATAGAGGTTGTTGTCGGATATGACTTACCACTTGAGAGAAGTTATCTCTATGGACATGCCATCGGTGTCTCAGGATCAGGACGTCTCCTTTCACGTGGATTGATGCATGATGATGTCATGAATTACAAAAACTTTACGCATAAAATCCACCCATGTCGTTATGTGGCTCGAGTAGATGATTTTGAAAGCCATGACAGAATCATTCGAGATTTGGAGATTATCGGGAAAAATAAATAGTTTGAAATTCGGAATGATAAGACAGTTCTGACGAAAATGGCTATAACATTTTGCTCGATGATCGGATTCACAATCCACTTTTTGCGTTAGAAAGCTAACACAGAGATATTTCCAACAGTGTATGACTTGAAGTCTAATTCGTCCAGAGCTAATTCATTTTTATAGTTCTTTATGGGCCAATTTCCCGTCGAATAGCGAAACGTACCTTAGATGAGGTCCAACTGAGGTTTGGACTAAGTGATGGCTAAGGTTGGGGACAATATCAATCTTGGGTGAGAGATCTGTGAGGGTACCATAAATGGTCCCTAGGCTTGGCCCTGGTCATGCTTGACTAGTGAGACAAAGCCAATGGTTTGGTTAGACCTATTTCGGTCCAAGGTGGAGATTGTTAGGTGTATGGACCGAATTGGATGTTATTGATCTTAATAATCTTATACGTCTACTTACATAATTTTTTGTTCTATTAATGGTTGGCATGGTAGATTATGTCATATTAGTAGGAAATATATTAAGAATATGAGCATATTTGGTTTAATTCCTAATTTTAATTATGATGATTTTGTACACGGTGAATATTGCACTAAGGCCAAAATCACAAAGAATCCTCACAAGTCCGTTGAAAGAAGTACAAATCTGCTAGACTTGGTATACACTGATATTTGTGAGCTTGAAGGTGTTTTGATTAGAGGTGGTAAAAGATAGTTTATTACCTTCTTTGATGATTGCTCGGAATTTACATATGTTTATTTGTTGGAGAATAAAAGTGGTGTTTTTTGTGCTTTTAAAGCTTATGTACTTGAGGTTCAAAATCAGTATGATAAAAATATTAAAGTAATTCAAAGTGATTGAGGTATTGAATATAGTTATATTGATTTTAATATTTTTCTTGCAATCACATGATATTATTCATGAGATGATAGCTCCTTATTCACCTAAAATGAATGGAGTAGATGAACGTAAGAACATAACACTTAAGGGGTTAATTGTTGCTATGTTGCTTAGTTCTAGAGCACCCTCAAATTTGTGGGTGAAATTGTTTTTGTTGTATGTTATATATGTGTTGGATAGAATTGATAATTCTAATACAAATGTTACACTTTATGAGCTATGGAAGAACAGGAAACCTAATTTGAGTTACTCCAGAACATGTACTACACCGAAAAAGGCGTTTACCAACAGCTATATCCATTACTTATATTTTTACTAACGGTTATATCCATTAGTTATGGGGTGTCACTATCACTTAGGCCAAATTTAGTAACGGATACAGCCGTTACCGAAATTATTTTTAGTAACAGTTATATCCGTTAGTATAATTCTTTGTATCGGATAGCCAACTGTTGATAGCCCATTTAAATTTGTAATTTCTAACGGATGTAAGTGTTAGTAATGTTTGGCGCGCTTCAGTTACTTGCTATCTCACAGATATATCCGTTAGTAATATATGTGTCACTTTATTAGTAACTGTTTTTGCAACGGAAATATCCGTTAGTAAAGTATAGCCAACTAAAAAAATGTTTTTTTTTCCTAGATCAAATTGTTTCATCCCTGCACATCTAGGTCTAGCACTAGCACATATGATTATTCACTTATAAAGATTACATTGCACAAACTTGATCAACAAATGAATAACAAGAAACAAAATCATCAATCAATTAAACATTATTATAAAAATATAGCCACCACTCTAAATCCCAATTTACAAATCAAACTTATATAGAATTGAATTCGCCTAACCTAATATTTGGACGGTGTCCTTAGTAAGAGACTAAATTATATTACAATTGGTAATATGACCAAGCTTGGAACAAATATCTAACCTGAACACATTCACAATATTTTTTAAGACACGTGGACTTCTTGCAAATGCATCCCCCTTTTCAAGACGCTAGAAAGAGAGTCCTTACTCAACTGTTTGCTGGGGTGTAGTCACACGATGTACAATTTCTGGGGCAAACGCATGTGGATTGCGTGTTTCAATTTGTTGTCAGGTTCCAATAACCATATATTCATATTTAGGTTTGTTAAAGCACCCTTGGCATGCACAAGGTTCAGCACAGTATATTCTAGCAGCAAAGCACAAATCACAATACTTCTAGCAAGAAAGCATGTACACAACCAAAGACTAGGTTACTCAACCATCACAACCATAAATAAATCGAAGTCCTATAAACAATATGAAAACAGTTAGGAATGCTAGATATGTAAAAGATTATAAACAGTGGGACTCGTAATATTGCAGTCCCATAGGGGGTAAATAATTAGAAATTATTCTGAATAACAACCTCTCACTTGGCGAGAAGGGTGCATAACTTTCTAATTTAACCAGCTGTATTTGGCAATAAACAGGTATCACAAAGTCCATCATCCTAATGTAGGCATAAGGCAATAAATCACAAAGTTCATCATCCTAAGGTAGGCATAAGGCAATAAACAGGTATCACAAAGCCTATCATCCTAATATAGGCATAAGGTGATAAGAGCCCAAAACTGTAGTTTTAACAATAATACTTTTAGACTAATTATGCGAGTAATAAATAAGAGTTAATGCTGATTACGTGTTTTTATGTATTTCAGACATTGGAGTCGAATATGTGCAGAAATGCGCCCCTTTTGTGAGATAAAGGAGTAAGGGTTGGTTGCTAAGAAGTTCTATGATAAAAGGCCAAGATTCAAGGAGAAAAAACTTTTTTAAATCCCGGTCAAAGCTGAAAAGTCAAAGTCAACGCAGGCAGAAACAGCGCACAAAAGTCAGCAGAACTTCCGAATGCCATATCTTTGGACTCAGACCTCGGAATTGGGCCTACCTTATGTCAGAACGACCGGCTCGAAAAATCTTTCCAATGGTCCAAGCCTTGACTCAATCAGAGGAGTAAAAGTGGGCGAAAAGTCCATAGAAGTCAAATCTAGCTGAAAAAGCCTCTGTGAACTGAAGAAATTGGGTTTTGGGCTCGATTTTCCGGCCCAAAACATGGCTCCTCAGCCCATGCACGAAAAAGTGGATCTGATTTCCTCCATTTGTATGGAAAAGACTTGACTCTGAAGACTACCTAGATCTAGATTAGAAAATTAGGTTAGACTCCATTAATTAGTTAGAATAGCTTGTTTTAGATCTAGTTTTTACCTTCAATTAATTAGTGTTAGAACAAAGTAGATTATTATTTAGAATCACAATTAGTTTTAGAATTCAACTAATTAGTTTTGTTACCTTGTTTTAATTTAGATTTAGCTTTGTAGCCTCCATTAGAACCATTTAATAAAAGCTTAATTATTATTCAATTCAATTGCTTCTCTTTCTATTATGTATTATTTTCATTATTTTGTTCATGATAGTCCCATGAATCAAAGCTAAAGTTCCATTAGAGGGAGTTGAATGAAGCTTTTAGAGGACTTGATTTGTTAGTATAGATTTGTTGTTTAGGATTTTAAGTTTATGTTTTTCTTGACTTAGAGACAAGAAGAGTTTAACCTAAACTAGAGAATAGTGAGTTTGCCATGAGAATGGGAACAAGCTTTCTCTCATGCTAAATATTTTATGACTAGAGATAGTATAAAGTAATTAGGGATCATTAAAAGTCTAGTCTTTATATTTTAATTTTGTGTGAGAATATCTAGACTAGGGTTTTCTATACAAATCTATGTTAGCATGTTAAGAACTTAAAAAGTAGATTTCAATCTCTCTCTAGCTTTCTCCATATTTGATCATCTATATTTTTATTAGTTTAGTTAATTTAGAGTTATTTGAATCCATAGTATAATCGTAGAATAAAAATTTCACATCACACATTACTCTCATCATTGTTCTTTATATTTGATTAGTTGAATTCGTTTAAGTCTAGAGAGTTAAGAGTGGAACGATTCCGTACTCTATATATTGCATGAATATATATGTGAGAGTAGGAAAAATATAATTGATACCGTAAAAATAAGGTTAGAGTAATCTAGTTGAGTTTTTATGGGTTATCATAATGCAATTTCTATTTACAAGCGCATAACTAAAAATCTCTTTTATTTAACACTACAAACTGTAGGAACCGTTATGGTTGCACCGAATGACTATGAACCACGAAACACCATGCGCAGCGGAATAAAGGTGTTCACGGTTTGATTTAGAAATTCATACCTTTAGATCGGCTGTGATATCTCTGAGAATTCAAGATCTATGAAATCAGCAACCTCTTGATCTTTTGTTGTATTCATATTCTTAGAATGGACGTTGTGTGGGCAACGATCTTCCAACCTCTTCTTTCTCTCTTGGCCTCTCTCACTCACAAAATTAGAACCGATTTTGGATCTATCTTTCCTTGAGCAAAACCTGAGTTTTTCTTGTATAAAAAACGGCCAGAGAAAGAGGTTTCTATTTATAAGTTTCTATTTATAGGCTACAACATGGACCATGAGAAGAAATTAGGGTTAGGCCTCCTGACGGCCTTGGGCTTCCCATATTCGCCCAGAACACACGGCCCAAGTCCGTCAACAAATGGCTTATTCCACTAAAGGTCATTGTTGCACTACCGCCCTAAT
This sequence comes from Coptis chinensis, assembly GCF_015680905.1. Classification (NCBI taxonomy): domain Eukaryota; kingdom Viridiplantae; phylum Streptophyta; class Magnoliopsida; order Ranunculales; family Ranunculaceae; genus Coptis; species Coptis chinensis. The sequence goes on along the minus strand of NC_141458.1, from coordinate 92,438,425 downwards.
CCTAAATTATGTGTTACGTTTATGGGCTCCATATTATATGCTTGTTGATCTCCCCGTGTTTAAGATATCGAATGCCCATTGATTAAGTCAAGTTACTGACAACTACATTAATCAACTTCTTATGTCCTTGAGTAGCACTACTCAACCTCATTGTCATGTCGGATTAAATCCACCTGCAGGGTTTATATGACAATCCTTATGAGTTCCTCAAGGAGACATCATTAACCCGACTTCCTGCGGGTCACGGATTCCTTCTATAATCAACAGCATACCTTACATACAATGTCATTACCCAATCCATCGAGTTTATTGATTCACAAATGAATCTCACTCATTGATGATTTAAAGCAATGTACAATACACGTAAGTGCCCGTTATTATATCTTGATTAAGAGGACAAACATCCATAATAACAGAGGTGTTTGTTCTCTTATATAGTCAATATAAAGAGAAACAATCTTACTTGGTCATGTTCAATACACACAAAGTGTACTAGTGTAATCTTGTAGTCAAGATAGACTAATACAGATAATACTATAACCGTCACTACACCAGAAAAGACATTTACTAACGGTTAAATCCATTACTTATATTTTTACTAACGGTTATATCCGTTAGTTCTGGAACGTCACTCTCACTTAGGCCAAATTTAGTAATGGATATATCCGTTACTAAAATTCTTTGTAACAAATAGCCAACTGTTGAGGGTCCGATTAAATTTGTCATTTCTAACAGATATATCAGTTAGTAATGGATGTGTTATTTACTAATTATTATTTGTAACGGATATATCCATTAGTAATGGATGTGTTATTTACTAACTATTGTTTGTAACGGAAATATCCGTTAGTAAACTATAGCTACTAAAAAAAAAATCTAGGTCAAATAATGTTCACCATGCACATCTAGTTCTAGCAAATATAATAGTAAAATCACATTTCACAAACTTAATCAACAAATGAATAACAAAAAACAAAACCACCAATCAATTAAACATTATTATAAAAATATAGCCATCAATCTAAATCCCAGTTTACAAATCAAACTTACATAGAACTGAATTCACCTAACCTAATCTTGAGATGTCATTCATAGAAGATCGCATTTATGACCCAGCTCATTTATGTGCATGCTCACATCAAAGTTGGTTAGATACCAGACAATGCTCCTTACAGTCAATCTTCAGTATCCATTTTCCTTCCAAGATACCACACAAAAACTTAAGGGTTCTCCTACATATATGCTCCATTCTCATATGTTAATGCAATAATATGAGTGACAAGTCTTCAGTAATGAAATTACAGCCATCTTCGTGAACTTGGTAACACTTTCCTGCAGTTGGATTTGTAAGTTTGTCACTATAAGAACATTTATATCAGTTCCAGCATCTAATCAATTACCAACAACAAAGCATTTCTGTTTACCTTCTCTCCTATAGTAAGACCTGAGCAACAAAGAACCCATTTGTTAGATAATCCTTTCCACAACGGATTTGTATTGACACCATGGTGAATCACTACTTCTGCTTGGTGAGCTTGTCGACTCTAAGTATGTTTTCTTACTCTTTTTCCTTTTATGTTTTATTTAGATTCATTTATGTGTTTTGCACTAACTCACACTGTCACACACTCACACATCAGTAAACAAAGATGCAAATGGTAATCTTTAACTTGAAATGAAAGGACTCCCCTGACAATCAAAACATTTGCAAAAAAAATAGTAATTTTTTGTTGAAATGCCATAGAAAACAAAAACAATACTAGTAGAGCATCAATGATTTCAATAAAGAGGTCCTTTTAAGAGATAACACTTACACGTACAATGTAACTTTCCAACTGTATACTGTTCGGTTTATATGCAGAATCCTCACTGTTGGGTAACCACAAGTTATCTGCAAACAGAAACAACTTGACCAAATTGAGTTTACATAATAAACGAAAAAAAAAAACACAAAAAACAGGGGTAAAGTTCCACTGCAATATATACCAGCAGAGACGCCTCCCGGTTTAAGTACCCTACACTCAACAAAAAAAAAAAAAAGTTTAGTGAAACAAATTGCAACCACGAAAAAGAAAGGAATAATCTAACATAAAAGAGATAATCAACATCCTATAATATGTCAGTATTACAATTAAGTCCCTGAGATGGTGAAGCCTAAACCTGCTCACTTCCCCTAGCATTTGCGCAGCACTAAGTGGAGCATTGGTACCGCACTAGAATTGAAAAAAACTAAAATGTTAGAACATGCCTAGTGATATGTAGGAGGAATCGTGACAAGATCTGAAGCATAAGTCATGCCAACAAAGAGTCCAGAGTGCCTGGATTCTAGATTATCATCAGCATAATAGAAAAACAAGACAAATCAATTTGGTACCAAATCTACAGAGTAATTCCTAAACTTTAATTTGAAGACAAGAGATTTAGGTCACAAAGTCTTACCTTTATCGATGACACTATCAAACATCTGGAAATAAGCTCATATCTCTAACATCCATTTACATGTCTATTGTGTTGATGAAGGAGGTTTATGCAAAAAAAAAAAAAAAAAATTACACACGAAATAATAAATGTATGCAAGAAAAACAATAAAGCTCCTTATGAGATTCGGATACATTTCAGGTGAGGGATATCCTCATACTTCTTCCTCATCATTGCAATGGCAACTGAAGAAATGTCAATGTTTGTAATGTCTTCGTACCCATCCTTTACCATGTCTTCTGACATAACTACACATAATAGCATAACTTAGCCCTCTATAAAGACTCAATCATTCATATTAATATGATAATAAAGAACAGGTATTTACATAGGAGAATAAAAAACAGGCATTTACATATAATAATCAATCCATTTAGCATAAGAAAGAAAGTTCACTCTCAATATAGTTCCATAATACAAAGTTTCAAACAACAGAGAGAGAGAGAGAGAGAGTTAAAAAGAAAGTTGGAATTACCAGCATTACCACAACCAACCATGAGAACTCTAGAAGAAAAAGGGACAAACTTGTGAACTAAAGGTTGGAGATTACAGTAACGTTGATACCAATCAAATGAACCCACTTCAAATACCAATCAAATGTGACTCTCTGACATCATTTAAAGAACCAGAGGAAAGAAAAAGAATAGAGAGCTAGACAATATCAGTTTTTATTCGTTATAGCTCATAATAAGTTGAAGAACAAATCAAAGCTTTAAAACCTTTTTGAAATAGATTGCTTGTCTTTTCCTTTGAGATTCAGGCAATTCTTTTGGCAATTTTGTGGATGGATGAAGAGGACATAGCATCACAAACGTTTCCTGCATTGTATGAAAAACAGTATAGAAGAAAAAGGGCAAAAACACTTGATTCAAATTCAGATTAAGAAATAAAAACCTAGGATGAATCACTTACATCAGTATCCCATCTACACTGGGGTACCAACTTTGCACAAGGAACATGAAAGCTTTTGCGGCAGTTTGTGTCATAACACCCAAGAGCTGAAAATAAGTCAGTCAGTCAGCCAGCGAACCAGCTATATATTCTTAGGCACAAAGTAAACTGCTTGCAAAAGAATCCATCTCTGTGATCTCATTACCTTGTTTGTGATTTATACTTTTTGTGTCGGCTTACTATTGAAGGCTTACTATTATTCAATAGTTACTATCACCCTGACTTACAGTTTCAAGCATTTTGACCTTATTCAATAGCAACGTTAGCAACCTTCATCCTCAATGGTGTATGTCCTCTTCCTGGATATTGCAAATCATTAATCAGACCCAAAAGGAAAAATAAAGTGTAAGATAATGAAATAAACAGAAAATGACTTGCCTCTTCATTGTGGGGCTTATTTAATTAAAATATTTGAATTCCATCAGTATCATCTGTAGAAAACAACTTTCTCACTACAAAGACTTATAAAAAATTGATATAAAAGTATCAAATTGTTCACTCATACCGTAAGGAACCGGAGAAGTGGGGGAGTTCTTATGGAAGACTTTCCACCATTTCAAACAGGTCTATCAATAGGAGTCTCTAGTCTTTCAGTTGAGCAGAAAGACAATTTTGAGGGCACTAGATGAGAAGAATTTTCAAGAACAGTCACAACATACACAACATTAAAAGAAAAAATTATAAATGCAATAGATTTTGATAGTTTAATCCAATTGTATGCCAAGTTCTGTCAAATTGAAAAACGACAAATGGAATTTCCAGGGTAGCAACCGAATGATAAATAGGAAGATGGTGAGTCAGGAGGGTCCACACCAAATATTGGGATTGGGGCATGGATATAGATATTGAGATCAGTAGATCACAATAGGCTAACAATGCAAACTACTGAAAATGAACTATGCAATCACCACGTGATATTGTACAAATCATTTACGTCACCAAGAAATAAAATACAGTAGGAAAGATTCAATCCCCAAGATGCAGAATCAGAGAACATCATGCATTAACCCAAAATGACTAAAAAAAAACTATCACAGTAAACATTAAAAATTTATAACACATATTTTCATCTGTCAAAGCAGAAATGGCAGAACTATGTAAATCTTAATCAATTTAAAAAGTAAATCAACAATTCTGTCAGAAAGACAATATTAAAAAAGGTCTCTTCGGAATAATGTCAACAGACTACCTATTGTACATAACCTCGTAACATATATACATATTATTATCTTGGTCATGATTATCAAGTTCTAATAGTTCTCTTCACTATTTTTCCCTAACCCGAATATCACAGAAAAGCCTCATTCATTTTGTTAAGGAAACAAAGTCATTAAAGTATAATATACACATATAATACATCAAAACAACACAAAAATAAAGATTTAACCTTTTACCTCAAAGTTAGACTTAGCCGCAACAGGGAAACTATGGCAAACCAGTAGACATACACCCTTCAATAAGTAAACACTACAAATATGAGATAAAGGAAAAAGGAAAGGAATTTATAATCGAAAACACATGATAGCTTACTGAAAGTCTTCTCTCAATAATTTAAAAATCACTTGGAGAAAAATCACTCTTTAAAAAACCTTGGAACAAAAAATAAGAAATTAAACCACTGTATTACCAAATATGAATAACACAGATAGAAAAGAGAACGAGAGTGAGCTTACCTAATCTACTGCTGCAATTGGGATTAGCCTTTAAGAATGCTTCTCCATGCCTAACAAGATGCGCCAACCTCCTGCTGGAACTAGTTGCTCGATCGAGATCCAGATTCTAATTACAGCGAAAACCGAGATGGATTTCCGTCAATTGAGAGAGAGAGAGAGAGAGAGTTTACCGAGGAGCGATGAAATTCATTATTCTAACTATTAGCTAGGGTTTGCAATGAGAAAGAGAGAGTTTACCAGGGAGTGATGAAATTCCTTTTCGTTTATTTTATTTTATTTTCGCTATTTCTTTAATTGGTTTATTACTTTACTCACAGATACAAACGTTATACAATACCACACTAACCGTGACCAAGTTATTCAAAATTATTAAAATTATTATTTACGATATTTTCTAACGATTGCTTCATCTACTAACGGATATTTCTGTGATAAAGCTGGTAACAGATATAACTGTTACTGATCTAAAATTAGCACTGTTAGAAAATTGCAGTTCTGGTATAGTGCGTACCAATGGTTTGTCCAAATCCATCTAGGTTGTGAACGTTTACTTATACTTTATAAAGTCGATGATATAATCTTCTGTGTGTCACCACACACCATATCATATACAACATAAAGTATTATACGCATGCATATAACTAATAACATATATAATATGCATAACATTTGCCCATATGATTCTCATTCAAAATATAAATAATTAAAATTAATACAAAAGTAATGCTTTTAGTATATAACCCTATCACAAACAAAATAATGGAGTTAAAGAGAACAATTGTAACGGAGCAGTATGCTTATTCTTACAGGGGGACAATAACCCACACTTTTACTCACAATAATGAATAACATTATTAACAATAAAAATAACTGCTATTGTGCTTTAAGTATATATGCATAATAACCTTGCAATCTGAATTTGTAGCAACAAATTGCCTCCCTTTGGCTCTTCGAATAGCATGAACTGTAACAAAACACATCCAAGAAGATCTGAATAAAAACTTGGCATTCTACTAAACTAATATAAGAACATATAATAAGAATGTCAAGGCCTGCAATCAAGTAATCCAATTACAGGTTGTGAAGCTCCAACTACTAGAACCTCTTTCTTTATGTTTGGGGATGAGTGGACCAAATTTCCAATCGCACCAGCCTGACATGAACAAAAGCCTTCTCATGATACAAATGATAAAGTATAAAAATTCAAATTTTCATTCCACAAGTTAGGAATTAAAAACCATTGTTTTGAAGTTTATAAATCCCAGCCTGACAAGCTTACCACCTCATAATGTATAGCAGTATCCTCAGATCGAAGCATTAAAATTAGTGTACGAAGAGCATTGCATTCCACAATTGATTATTATATATTTATATCAACACCCAAAAAAGGAAGTTCAACTAGAGGACATTCAAGCAAAGGATAGCCACCAACCTATTTTTTGTTTTCATCATTTTTAAAGGCCAAGGTTCTCAGGGACTAGTAGCAGCTGCTCTTTGAACCTTCGTATTAGCAAACTCAAGTAATTCAACAAGGAGCGGTATTCCCCCTTCAACTATCACTACACCATAACAGGCTATTTGTAATGGCAAAAAACTGTTACTAATCATTTTCACAACGCTTTTTAAGCATTGCAAATATGGCGTGGGTAAAGTGTTGGAAATTTTTGCAACGGTTAATAAGTGTTGCAAACTGAAATTTCCAACGCTTATTAACCGTTACAAACAGAAATTTCCAACACTTATTAACCGTTGCAAAAAAAACTTTCCAACGGTTTTTAAATGTTGCAAATATTATTTGTAATGCTTGTTTATGCCTGTTTCATACAAAACTTTAGCAACGTTTTTAAATTTGTAATGGTTATAAACCGTTGCTGATGGGTTGCAAATAAAAAAAAAATTAATTTCTCATATTTTGTAGCAACCAGCTAAACCTGCCCCATTTTATTAGGACACACTTAACCTGCAAAAATAACACTACTTGTTCTAATATTGAAACAAATATCTCAATTCCATGATAAAATATCCATTGCCTTTTCATACCATTTGACAAGTAAATAATAGCAAACACAAACAAAAGATTAAAAAAAAAAATAAGATATTTGTTAAACCATGTATGCAATATAACTTCAAAATATTTTCTAAGAGTTACAAATTCATATTTACAAATAAGGGTAACATATTCAATACGATTTTCCAAACAAATCTCGAATCATTGCAATACCAAGTATTGGTGATGGTTTCACTCACTATTAATCCTAGTCCACAAAGTCCATCTAATTCCTAAAAATTCACAAAACAAATAATGAACTTAGAACTACAATAATACTAATTAAACTCATACAATTAATTAAATATTTGAAAATCCACCTAAAGGAAGTAAGAAGTTGAACAAATGAGAAAATGGATGGTGGAATTTTAAGCTTTTACCTTGACGAGGAACTTAAGGTGAGCATGATCATTTGATTGGGGAGCAATTATTTTGGTCTGCTTATTGCTTTTCCCTCCATCGAATTTCATGAATAGCTTCTTCTCATCAAAAGTGACAAATCCAAAACCTCGAGAGCGACCGGAGAACCGATCAACAACGACCTGCAATCAGGACAAAACAAAAAGTCTTTCAGGAGATTTCCATAATTAAACTTAACAACCTAAGAGGCTAAAGATCAAAGTCATTACATTTTAACTGACAGTAAGTCAAAAACACGGTATCAACATACGACCACCACCCGACTAAAGCACAAAAGCACAACTTGTCAAGATATAGCAGTGAAACAACGAAAAGAAAGAAGTATACACCTTATAATGTTTTCTTTTTCACGGAACTGTAGGTATAGCTAATGCATTATACTGTTTAAGAACCTTAACAGAAATGACACCCAAAACACATGCTCAATTTACACAAGCAAAATAGATCAACAGGTGCAAATTTTAGCTAAAATGAATACCTTTGCCTCAACAAGATGGCCGAACTTTTCAAAAGCATGCTTCAGACCTCTATCAGAAGTAGACCATGAAAGTCCCCCAATAAAACAGCGGTACTCCACTAGTTCTGACATGTCTCAACTAATCAAAACAAACATAAAAGATAAGTATAAATATTCACTTCGTAAAGATCAACAATATTGAAGGAAACAAAAGTAAGATCCTCTAAACCAAACACCTCATGAGTCATGAACAAACAAAGTTTTCATCTTTTTTAATCAAGGCCATACACATAATGACAAGACAAATGAATCAGATCCCTACATGACCATATAATTTGGAGAGCTTCTATCAATAATGCCCAAAGAGCTTGTTACATTGTACTCCATTATAACAAATATATGTTTCTATGCCATTAAAATTACCTTCACACTCACTCCCATTCACTTTTTCTCCACAGGTTTTATTTCCAATTCTAAACTAATTGCTTAACCTACAATCCTAATATTGCATCAGGCTTCTATAGTCAATATATGTCAACAATCTTGAATGTCTTTGGTCACTTCCACAAGTCCTTAATCTCTATCTACTACCTACTACTCCTTAAAGAACATTAACAACCTCTAAAGATAAATTAAACGACTACAAATCAAGACTTACTCGATAAAACTCTCACCACTATAAAGAAAACATTTCGAGTTATTCTATACAAACTCATATCATCGATAAAAAATGTAAACAAACTAAGCACATGGGGAAAACAAATGAAACAGGTAATAAGCAAGATATACATATGCAGACAATAATCTAGAAATAAAGATGTGCAAATTTCTACAAACTAATTAGTAAGAGGCTAATGAAACACCAGTTACCTCTAAATAGATCATGTGCTAAGGCAAAACTAAGTGCAGTCAGATAATGAGATTGACATTGAACTTTATTCAAAAAGTTTTTATTCAATAAACAACAATATTAAAAAGTAAGGAAATTGTTTCTAATATTACTCCCCAAATTCTGTAAACAAAAGTAAAGCTTCTTTTCCCATTCCCAATATGAGTAACCCCATCAAGCATCATTTAAGAATAGAGTGTGATACCATTTCCAACATATGTACATGTCTAGTGATACCTTTTTAAGAACGGCAGCAATCTTCTCATCATAATCTATTCTGCATGCTAAGTGAAGATCCTTGGCAGCCTCTTCCCACTGGCCAAGCATCGATCGAGCTATGCCACGAGACTTGTATCCTTTTGCTGAATCAAGGTTAATCTAGAACAAAAGAACTGAAATATAAATCAAAGGTGAGCATTTAACCACTGGCCAAGCATAAATCAATGTTGCTAGAATTATTTGATCTTCTATTCAAGTGTACTGTGTACTCAGGGACGGTTTTTGAATATGAAGAGAGAATGCAGTTTTCTAACAACATTTAATTTGAAATATGCTAACAGGAATCCATTATAGATGCAACAATTAATGTCAACCACATAGAGGGTATGTATACCAGACATTTTGGACCATATGCAACAAATTCAGAGTCATTGGATGCATAATGAAGACCGCTAGCTAACGAAAATATTATAGCAGATCTTGTCTGTAATGATATTTGATGTCTTCAGTTTTATTGATGTATGATATAGTGATTTTGAAATAATTGCTATAACAAAACAATTTAACCAGTGTGCCACATGTGCAGCTCCTTAAAAGGGTTGCTTATTAAGATTATTATTCTAAAATAAATTTATGAAAAGCAATGGGAAACTAAGTGAGATAGAAAAGTGATCAGTCTTAAAATGTGTCACAAATAAATATATATTTCGAAATCAACGGGAAAGTTTGTCAAATCATCAACAAGAAAGTTGTTTAAATATCAAATATGGATTGAACGTCAAAAATATCATTGGATACTGGACTACAACATACACTTATAAAAAGGACCCTTTCTTTCCCTTCCTACAAGAACACTAGAAGGACAACTATTCCAAAAAAAAAACTAATCAAACAAAACTGAAAATAAATGGACAAAGAATAAACTCATGCCAGAAAACTAAGTCATAGAAATTAAGAGTCGAGCAAAATATAGAAATCCTAGATTGTATCTACAATTCAAACCCGGCCCAATTTCACCAAAAAAGAAAAGTCACAACCAAAGTCCATAAGTGGGTGTGAAAAAATAATCAAGATATTCTGGCAGAACAATACCTTAGTAGAGGAGAAGTAATGACTAAATCGAGCTTCTTTACAAGTCCAGATTGACCTGTAACAGTACCACAAATCTTGTTGAATCTCCATTCATGACAAAAGCAATATAAAGATAAACCTACAGAAGATAAATGTCGGGGATAGAGTCTCTTACTTAAACAATGGAGCAATTGTACTTGGCAAAAAGCTGGATCAACGCCGCTTGATTAGTCGGGTCAAGATACTCTTGGATGATTGCTGGATACCTCCCAGGAGATGTGCATGCAAGTCTTGCCAGTGATTTCACCAAGAACTCTTTTGGATCTTTAATTTCCTTAACAGGATCCTCATCTTTTTTTTCCAGCATTGTGAAGCAGGACAAAAGTGGCAGTATACCCCACAGCCTCCCCTATATCCGGCATTTCTGGCTCCTCAACAACTCTTTCTTGTTCTCGTCTGGAAAGAAGAGTGACAATACTATCCAGCATTCGGCCACAAATAGTTGCAGCTGAAGCATCCAAGAGAAGTGGGACTCACAAATAAGTTTGGTTGAAGCAACCGAAGTCAACTTCAACTCAGTGGATCCTGTGATCAGCCTAAGAGTAGGTATCCAGAAAGTCTCAAGAATGGTAACAAACAAATTACCATTTGGCTTAACTGAATTAATGGAATCCACAAGCCTAGTTGGCCCGTGCTTGATGAGAAAAAGTGACATAAATATCACAAAAGAGTTCTGAAACTTCACTGTGCGGTGATTTTGTAGTCGTGTAAAGAGTGCATGTAGTTCGGATGTAAAGAGTGCATGTAGTCGTGCAAATAGTGCATGTAGTTCGGATGAATGGGTGGTCTACTGAGCTCAACAAGCTGGGCTAGGAGCTGGAATGCATATGGCCAAAACTCGGTTACCTCTGCCAAGATATCCTGGATGAGGGGGAAAAGGCTTGCCTCAAAAGCCAATATCAGAGAGATGTCCTTCTCACATGCCCGCCTGACGAGGCCTGCCATTGCTTCAAACAGATAATGGTTGAAGACGGATCAAAGTAATGTCAAAATGTTTAGGTATCTGATTCCGGAACATTGTGAAGAATTTAAGAGCCCCAGCCTTGAGCATGGGGAAACCATTCACATCTTGACTTTGCAATATCTCTTTGTCAATCAAGCAAACCCAAAAGAGAACAACTAAAGATGTCATACTAAATGTTTCTTTCCCATGTATCTAAATAATAGTTACCTTCAGCAGAAGAGGTAAGAGGCTCAACTGTTGTTGCTATTGATTCCAATTCTTCAGCTTGATTGATACATGTGTCCATATCTTCCTTGAGTTTTGTGACCTGAAAATTTCCATAAATCCCAATATATAACTAAAAGTTATACGAACCTCAAAAATAATATGTATACATAATTGTTTCCATAGTTTGAAAAGGTAATGAACAATACTATGAGCTTTATATACTTCAGATTTCATCTCCACTAAAAAAAAAAAAAAAAAAAAAAAAAAAAAGAGAGAGAAAACGTTGATGTCCAAACATAACCAAGTTATCCTTTTGATTTCCTTAATGAGCATTTAGACTCTAAGAGCTCTGATGTAGGACACGAGAACGTAATGCATGCAACAATTGTTGCATCAATAAGACTTCAACACTACTATACCTGAGATGTACAAAACATGATAAACCATTGGTGATCTATCTCAAGCACTTGTTTTACCCAAATAATCTGAAAAATTCCTAAAATGTCCAACATTTCGATAAGAGACAATCTAATTTAATAAAAGAGCTTCTTAAATGCAGATTGATAACAATACATGCATTAAAAGAATCAAAGAACAGATTTTCAAATGTTGAAGCTTAAATCAAGCTCATACATGCATCAGAACTTGAAATTAGGAAACAATTTAAAAAATTGGAATTTAAAGACGGAATCGAAGCAGCATAACACTTGATAGAAACAGTAATATGCGACAAGCATTGATCGGCTCATACCTCTGAGAATAAGAAATGGAGATTATCGTGCTTCGATTGGGGTTTAAACCTTCCTCCAAAATTTTATCGGCTACAACACTCACGTTTAAGCTTATACTTACTTGAACATGGAAAACAAAAGTTGCAAGATAATTCAACTTGTATTAAGCTGGGGTTGATTCCTTCTAACCGCCCCCCTCATTTTTTTTTTTTCTATTCACATCCTAAAACAAACTCAACAACTAACCACGTGTGGGGTGTAAGCTGTTGTTCACTATTCCAAACTTACCAAAATATTTGAACAGGTCAACTGTATGGGGCACTTGAGAAATAAAGCTTTAGTCCAAGGACACCTAGCATCTTCATTATCTAATATGTACACGCATGGAAAACAAATCCTACCATCTTATATCATAAATAGGAACAATCTAAGTGATTCATCTTTCTCTTAATCCATGTCTAATCTTCAACTTCAAATGCACCGATTCACTTACCAATGATAAAAATATGCTAGCAGTAAATAACCTTCTCCAGTTTACAATATAAATGGTTTGACAAATCTTTATAAGTTAGCCTCTGTGCGAAACACAGTCAGTAAGTGGGGCTGGTGGCCTCATCTGACACTATATTTGGTAGTGCAACCATATGCTAATACTTAATAATAGCTCCCAAAATAATCAATAAACGTCTTTATAATTTAACCTCTGTAAGAAACACATTAAGTATCAGTTCGTTATGTTGAACTGACCCATAGAATCAAACTTCAAAGCAATCCATTTCGAAGGGTTGCCTTGTAAGTTGACATGTACGTCTTAATGAACTTATCACTTGGAAGCTTGCACGCAAGTCAAATATCATATCCAAAACCAGCATCCATTTCGTTAAAACAAGGACCATTCTAATATGAAATTATTTCGAATTTACAGACACTACTCATGAATTAGGCTACATGTTTGTCCATTACCTTACACAGTATTGATGCTACATGGAACATCGACTTAGCTAGGCTCATCTCTTAGAGAGAGCATGAGTTAAACTGTTAAACTTAGACATCTCTGTGGTGGCCTTAATGAATTATTTCAAGGTGTCAACACATGATTTCTAATATAGGTAGTCCGTAGTCCTTCCCATCTATGAGGCAGACATAATAGGTAAATATAATGCCTAGGGCGTGTCGTCAGACTTAGATATTATGCATAACATCACGTTAAGAAATTAATTTGTTTAGCTTGAAAAGAAAGGCTAACATTCCTTACAAGTTCTATATCAATATTAATCACTTCATACAATCACCTTATCATCATCAAATCAAATTTAGTATAACGTAAAGTTTCACCTAGAAGAAATCTACTCCATTATTTTTTATTATTTTTTGTTTGTGAGCAATTGTTTGTATGTTTAACACAAGCACAAATCTCTTGAGAGAATCAGAAAATATCTCAAAAGAGAGTACAAAATCTTCAATATTATTGAATGAATCTCAATTTATTTACACTACATATGGAAACAGAGATCCACCCAAATCCAGAAAAGTCACCTACCACACAACCGACAAGGTTACAACAACAGATAACAGAAAACTAGCTAACAACAGTTAACCAATACGTACCCAAAGTCGTCAAAATGCATCTAAAGAACAACTTAAGCAATAATGAACAAAACCCAGATCACAAATCAATCCAAAACAGTATATTTTGATAAAATGAGTATATTTTTTATCTTGTTTCATTGATTCACACAAGCCAAAGATCATGAAACAATAAAAAAAAGTTGATATTTGAAGTAAAAGTGAAGACCTTATCTGTTAGCACACTAATTCGAAGTTAATATAATCTTAAAATTATAATAAATAACCGAAATTAAGGCCGGTTAAACAAGCACAACAAACAACAATTGAATGAACAGAACACACACTTTTGTGCTTAGCCAAAAAATCGAAACCCGGATTATTTGTTACCTTGGTTAAAGCAAGTTTTTCTTCCATAGATCGAGCAGTAATTGATAAAGGTTTGTCCTTTCGGGTACAAAACCAACTAACTTCAAAACACCCAGCAGATCGACCAAAAAAGAAACAATTCTATTTCATAACTGATGAGAGGAAAAGAGAAAAGAAAAGAAAGAAGAAAGACCTCATCTGGCAGTGGCAGTGGCAGCGGCAACGGCAGCGAGAACCAGCGCCAACACTTCACCCTTTTTTCTCGTTTTAATTTGTTTACTCTTTCCTTACACAGAAGGGTAGTATACTCTTTTGTTTTGTGTTTTTCTTAATTGATCTCAATTTTTCAGTTTACTTTTTAATGTTGGTCACACCCATGCATCCGTTAGTTAATATCTCGATAAACATCACAAAATAATTCGGATAATTTACTAACGATTAAGTAACTTTGCAACGAAACTCTAACTGTTATTAATTTACTAACGGATGAGTATGTGTTACAAACGAGAAATTGCATTTGTTAGAAATTCCTTGTTATGGTGTAGTGTTACCTGCTGCCAACCCAAAGGAGTAAGGTGTGCATCAAAGAGTTCTTCAGACATGTAAACTTCATGGTTCTTCTCTCCTTCTACATTGTGGATCCCCTGTGCATGCCTCACCTATATATTTAATTTCGTCAGACAGGGAGAAATAATGTGGAAGCAATATAAGGTTAGGATCATATGGAAAGAAAGGGTAGTGTTAGAAACAAACCAAGTGCAAAGTTTTGGTTCGGTGCAATGGAAACAGTGTATTTCATTGCCTAATATTCCACTTGTCATAGCATTCCAGCACACCACATCTTCAACACAACACATATCAAAAACTCATTTAGCAGAAACGAGATCTTTCCCATTAGCATACATATGAATCAAAGAACTCTGTATATAATAATCACATTCCAAACCAAGTTTCATAACATGTGTATGAACCGAAACACAATGATGACTCATTACAAGCTTTAATAACAAAAGGGTACATAAAATTATTTGGTTTCAAACCTTTCCTCAAAATACCAACATACAATGTAATAGCTTCAAGTGGTTTGTTATATAAAACAAGACCTCTAATAAGTGTATTACATGTAAAAATATCTGGGTTTTGAACTTGGTTAAAAATAGTCTTAGCATAGTCTAAGTTTCCATGACCTGATATTGCTAAAAATGATATTAGTTTTGTTGTTGCTGAACGTGATTCATAAGGTGAGAAAAAACTTTCTTGGGTGATGATTTGTGCATGGATTTGTTTCAACTGTTTCATGTTCTTGCATGTGTCTAAAATATTTCAATTTAAATGAATATTTCAAAATATGTGTTTTATAAGTAAAATCCATATTCTCGGAGCAAGCTAATTTACAATGTAAAATGTTATAAAAGACAATGAGTACAATCAAAGAGTTAACTATGTTTACAGATATAACTTAGCTTCAGATCGCAATAGAACAGTCGCACAAATGGGAAACAAATTCTCAAAGTAATGCAATAATGTTAAAAAGAAAGCACAAGTCTAGAAGGTGCAAGATGTATACCCTGCCAATCACTTTTAGCATGAGACTGGCGCAAGTAAAACCGATGGCATAACACCATTGCAGTCGCTATTGTCAACTGAGGTCTGCAACATAAAGCATCGCTTAAACTCACTGAGAATTAAACTTGGTATATATATTTGAAGCGAAAAGGCTTACACTTGCAGCTTCTTTCCCAAGTCCTGGACAAAACAACAGTATAAACTCCGCACATGTGTTTCTTTGTTTAATTCAATATCATCCTTTCTTGATAGAGACTGAATCCGTGCCTACTATTTTGAAATACTCAAAATTCAAAATAGATATGCTGTGTATTTCTGAAAATTGTTTCATCTTGACAAGTTCTCCTAGTAATTGGTTAAAAGGGAAAATGGAAGGGGAGTGTTTCATCTGAATCAACTTATTAAACAGATCCAAAGCCTCATCAAGTCCAAGGGTTCCTGATTTACATCTGTCTCGTACAAAACACAAGAAAGAGGAAGTAGTAGCAGTGTTGGAATGGAAAAGAAAAGGAAAAATTGTTACCAGCTTATTATTTTGGCAACCCAACAATCCAACAACACATGCTGCTCTTCTCCACATCACCATTTCAGTTAGCAACAAACCCACTTACTCACTTGAGCAAAGGCTATTTTCACCACTTTGTTTTTGTTTTTGTTTTTCCATTTATTTGACGAGATCCGATCATTAACTAATCCAACAAATCATAGCAAATCGAGAAATCAGAGAACTAATTAACTTTTTCGATCAATTTAACAAATCTATTATAACAACAAACATGAAGGAAATGAAAGACGAAAGAGAGATTGGATAATAAACCTGCAGCATCACTACTCACCATTGTTTTGAGTAGTGCGAGTGTGTGTGGGTAGAGAGAGAGGGAGGAGACTGGAGAGTGCAGCGGCGGTGAGAGAGAGGAGAGAGAAAGTAAAGTTATGTTTTTATATTCCCAAGTTTTTAATTTGCAACACTTCTCACACGATTCTTAAGGGTTAGCAATTAATTCCTGAAATTCAATTTATAACATTACTAACGCTTATATAACGTTGGTAACTTGCTAACGCTAAATAACCGTTGCAAAGCAAAAAAGGTCCGTGTTACAAATATTCTATTATGGTGTAGTGTATGAGAAACCAGCCAAATTACAACAAGAAGAAATGATGCTAGATATGTAACTACTAAAGAGGTATGCAAACTAGCAAACCGGACACGGGTTTTAATACTGCTATTCTCATGTGCAAGGTTTGTGATTGAACCAATCATTACTTTTTACTTCACAAAAAGAGAGAATGAACATCATCAAACAAAAAAACAATAAGCCAATATCTTACCTCCAAGCACAACATAATAGCACAGCGTAATTGCTTTTCCCACCACATATAGTTGTTCCTTGAGTAGTCAAATACTCTTAAGTAACCTGCAATATGTAACACTTGATCTCAGTAAGGTAACAGAATCAATAAAATTTAAGGTATCAGATGGTGCAGTACCATCTCTTCCAACAGTCGCCAAATAGGTTCCATCTGTTGAGAAAGATATGCTATTAATTGAACCATGACAAATATGCCATCTGGCAATTGGGTTACTCTGCAAGTTAAGGGAGAAAAAACTCAACATCCAGGACAAGATTAGTCACTACTATGCTTAGAGGAGTTCAATGCAAAGATGATTCTAATGGGGTGCCAAATAAGTTAATAGCACTTAGTATTTAGGAAGGTGTAAGAGACATAACCTTAAGGCGAGGTATACCATATACAAGTTAAACCTGACATGCTTAGGTATAGGAAAGGCTTATGCCTAGAACAACTAGGCTAAAGCCTCAAGGCTCTATGATTATTTGGAGCCCCAAAATAAGATACACAAAAATAAGGACAATGATTATTTCAATAAGAACACATAAAACACCTTAACTAGTTGACCAAATTTTAATCAAACAATATAAATTTCCCCCATCACAACTACTGGTTTCCAATCAAACCCATAAACTACATTCAACAAGAAATGAATCTGAACGTATCAAACCTAATAGCAGAACTCATAAACAACTAAAACCAATTGATAAAACAAAACAAATGGAAACTGAAGTTTAGCACTGAAACTATTTAATTAATACCATTTTTTTTTAGCCAACCGAACCCCAAACCAACGAAATATCCCAATGTTACAGTTCCCAAACAAAACTTAATTCCCCCAAATGTATTAGCAAGAGAACGAAATAAACCTAACTTGAACAGTTCAAGGAGCACAATTAAAACAATAACTTGGAAATTGGTGGAAGGATAGAGAAAACAGATCAAGAGAGTGAGAGAGATGAGAACTTGTTTTATTTACTTCTATTCTTTTCCGTTAGTTCCACATATACCCTTTTGATCTTTGCGTTATATGTTTTTTCTCCTTTTTTTTATTTGTTTACTAACGGATCTAATTGTTACTGGAAAAATAAAATTAAATATATTAACGGATACGAAATAACCTAACAGTTATGTCCGTTAGACAGGTAGTAACAGATATATGTGTTACAAATGAAAATTTTGCTGCGTTACAAAATGACCGTTATGGTGTAGTGATGGGGATGTTTGGCTTTTGTAAAAAGCATGATCCTAAAATCTCAAAGCTCAAGAGTAGGGTTTTTGAGTTTGTCTTTTTAGGCAATGCCTACGTTTTTCTAGATATGAAGAGTAATATTTTTGTTGATCATCTTATGCTGAGTTTCTTGAAGATAGATTTTCATATTTATCTATAAATAGTAGGGGTTCTAGTGGGGGTATTATCCTCCAAGTCCCCTAATATTGATGTTTCTGACAATGACATATCTAGAATTGCATGATAGATACATGGACACAAAAGATGAACCTAGAGGATATAAAAGAGTTTAGGGTCACTAAGGTTTTGGGACCCGACTTTGTCACTGTACTTTGGAAGGGGATCCCTCCTCCATTGAAGAAGCTCTCACATCTTTTGATTTCAAGTTTTGGAGAGAAGTCATTCAAGTGAGATTGATTCTCTCATAAAAAACAAAACTTGGAAACTTGTTAATTTGCCTATTGGTTGTAAAACTATAGGAATCAAATAGGTTTTAAAAAGAAAGTTTAAAATCGATGGTTCAGTTAACAAGTTTAAAACAAGGCTTGTTATCAAGAGCTTTAGACAGATAGAGAACTTTGATTTTTTTGACACATATTCACTTGTTACACAGGTAACATCCATTAGAGTATTATTTTCTATTGCTGCTATTCATAATCGTGTTATTCATCATATGGATGTTAAGATAGCCTTTCTAAATGGGGACTTAGAAGAGGAGATTTACATGGATCAGCCAACAGATTTCGTGGAACTAGGTAGTGGTAAAAAGGTATGTATATTACTTAAGTCACTTTATGGGTTGAAATAGGCACCTAAACAGTGGCATGAGAAGTTTGATAACTTTATCATTACCAGTGAGTTCAAGATAAATGAAAGTGACAAGTTCATTTATTATAAGTATTCTGATGGAATATATGTGTTATCATATGTGTATATGTTGATGATCTGCTAATCTTTGGTTCTAATTTATATATTGTGAAAGAGACCAAAAACATATTGTCTTCTAACTTTGATATGAAGGACTTAGGTGAGGCTGATGTAATATTGGGAATCACAATTACAAGATCATTTGATGGCATATGGTTGGATCAGTCACACTACATTGAAAAAATGTTGAAGAAGTATAACTATTTCGATTGCGTGATTGTGAGTACTCTTTTTGATCCATGTGTTAAATTATTTGCGAATAGTGGTCAACCTGTGAATAAGAATGAACATGCAAGTATCATTGGTAGTTTGAGATATGCTACAAATTGTATAAGACCTGACATTGCCTATACAGTATGTGTTATTTGCAGGTACACTAACAGGCAATAGATTCGGATTGGAACATCCTTTCAGAAGACTCCGAGATTACTAGTGGCTATGTGTTTAGCATTGGTGGAGGTATTGTATCTTGGAAGTCCAAGAAACATACCATTATAGCATAGTGTGCTATGGATCGAGTATGAAATTATTGCTTTGGCTAGTACGAGTGAATAAGCTGGTTGAGTACAAGGCCATCTTACTCATATACTAGTCTAAGATAGACGGTATTAATTACAATGATACTTTGTTGATAGCATCACAGCTATTGATAAGTGCCTAAAATTGTATATTTTATATATAGTTTTATAGGCACTTTATAATATCATTTATGCTTAATGGCGTATTTTTAACATAAAACCATACATTTGCTTTATTCCATGACATTATGCACATTTTTTGGTCATAAAGGTCTATTTGCATATATGTGCATGTCTTTGGAAAAGTCTCATGCAAAATATGTTTTATTAATTTGATTTAATATTTTTTTTAGGAAATAAATATGTTGGTCAAAGCCCAAATCAAAGCCCGAGCCCATGAGCCAAAAAAGATCATTTAAATAATCAATAAGTGCGAGCTCATGGAATAAATTCTTCTATTAAGAATGGAAGAAAATGTTAGAGAATTGATAATTATGTAAGGAAATAAAGAAAGGATAATCACAACTACCACTATATATCCTTACCATTTTTACCATTAAATATCCCCATTTCCATTAATCATTTATTCCCTTGATTTTATCATATCAAATCATTCCTTAACACCTTATATTTTTGTCACCATATATATTCCCCCATATTCTTTATATTATTGCCAATCACTCCATTCCTAATTCAAAACCATATCATTCCATTTTATCATTTATTTGATTATCAATTCATATTTCCTTCCATCATCATGCCTTGAGAATATCTCTTCTATATTCCATTTCCAATTTTTTTTTTTTTTATCTTATATTCTTTTCCCATATCACAAAGATTGTTTCCATTCCATGTGAAGATATTATGTACCAAGATATTTTTTGTAGAAGCTATAAATAGATAAAAGAATTGGCATTGAAGACATTCAAACTTGAGAGAAAAATACAGCAAGCTAGTTCTTTAGTTAGTTCATTTTTGTTTTAAAGGAGAGAGTTTTGAGGGTGTATTAGTTTCTCTTGTTCTCGATCAACAATCAATACAATAATTCAAGTTTCAAGTGAAATAGTGGTATCTACTTATTATCTTTTTATGTGTTCTAAACTCATGATGGGGTAAAATCTTTATCCTAATGGTGGAAGATGAATCCCTTATCATGAAGATATAGGCTTATTTTTTTTGTATTTCCAATTTTTATTCTCCAGTATAATCTTTAACGTATCCAATGATTTCCTTCATATGATTTAATAATATTGAAACGAAATGTGTACGAGTTCTATCACCATAATAATTGGGGTATTTCTCATTGTTAGATTCTTTCACCATTATTATTTTTATTAAAGCTTGTTCAATAACGTTTTAGTTGCCTATCCTTGATGACTTATACTACTTTAATTTTTTTGAGTTGATTTGTCATGCTTAGATAACTTCCTATAATGCTTGAAGAATTTGAGGATTTATTCTTTTAAAAAAATGTGACTAACGTCCATAAAATACATTTATTGAAAATCATCCATTAAACTTGCAATTAGTGTTGGAGTTTATTTGATGAAATTTATAAAATAGAAAGGAGAATAAATGTTTGGAAATATATGAAATAGTCTATTATTTGAAAATAGGATGAAGTCATTCGTCATTAAGATTTCTCATTAATTGAATTCTTGAAAACCAGAAAATTTTAGTTTAATTAGTTGATAAAATAGAAGCAAATTTTCATTCTTATATTAAATTAGGTTGATAAAACCAAAATCCAAAAATTATTTTAAATCTCACGTACCTAGTTAGTTATTGGTTTATTAATTCTCTTCGCTCTAATTTCTCCATTTCAAGGTGTGGTTCGACTCTAACTTGTCACTATTCTTTTTAATTGTTGCAGGTTTGAAAAATTTATTTATTGATTTGTAGGTTCTAAACAACAGAATTTGTGTAAATCAGCTATTACTGGGAGAGTCCATATTATTTTGATTTTGAAAGATATGAAGATAACTTTGCAGATTCACAAACCAAAGCTCTGGCCAGAGATACAATGTGGATTGCTCTACTAGCATGGGACTGAAGCCAATTGAAAGATGAACATCTATGATGGTAACCCAACCTAAGGACTGGAGATCTTAAAAACTAAGTTCAAAGGGAAAAACAAGTCATAGAATATTGGTTGTGAGACATACATTGTTACTTATCTGTCCCGTAGTTGGATAGTAAAATGTATAAGATCCTGAAGCGGTAATAAAGGTTGAGGTTTTATGGGAAAAACTCTTAATGAAGTTCTATGGTCCTTATGGGCGGAGTGCATAGCTACAGGAGCACTCTTGATAGACTCACCTAGTGAATATGAAAGTACAGGCCGCTTTCTATAAGAATGAGGGCTGATTCTCTAGATCATTCACGGATCCAGGAAGAGAGCACAGGGCATTTAATGTGCAGGACATGAAAGGAGAACACTGAATGTGTTATGCGTGATTCTAACTTATTGTATACTCAAGACCTAAATTTAAGACTTAGTCACTTATGACTCTTATACTTTGAGTAATTTTCACTATGTAAAGGTTTAAGTCTTAGACACCTTCATTTATGCATAACATGTTGAAACTGATATTGATTGGCCTTAAATATGTTTTATATTTTGTTTTTATAAAAAATAAGTGGGGGATTGTTGTGTTATTTTGAATAAAACAAGAGGTGAACTTGGGTTTGGGCTTGGCCTCTTTGATCCCTTATCTTCTTTTTGGGGTAAACCTATTTCCTAATAGATTTGGAAACATAATTGGATATAGATTGGGAAACACAAACGTAGTGGACTAGTGGACTCCAAACCTTATTGGGAAACTGAAGCAGTTCCATACAATTTCGGATCTACTAGTGCTCCACGTTTTTCCCCTCTATATATACTCCTCTACCAGCAACTTATACAGTATCTGCAAAACTTTACTTTCTAAACTACGTTTTTGGGCAATCATAAGATCAGTCTCATTGTTCGTCATTTTCTTCTTTGGTTTGTGTGTAGTAAACTGAGAGAAGAGTAATAACTGGCTGTTGTATCCTAGAGGTTGACGTGGTCTGTCTGCATAGAGAAGAACCGACACAAAACAACCTTAAAGAGAGCGTACCGATCCGTGCCTCAGCCTTCTTATATTCACTGTTTGTTCTTGTTGCAAAAATTATATTCCAATAGAATTGCATATTTCACCTTAAAGATTTATAACTCTTAACCATACACTTCAATACCGTCAAATCTATATCGGTTACAAGCATTCCAAACCAAATTGTGAAGTTGTTTTTTACTTCTCTCTCTCTCTCAGTCAAGTAGACTTACCCACGTCAAAATCTTTTCCCATTTCACTTTCTATCCCTCAAAATCCAAAAATGGAGAATAGAGAAATTGAGTTTGGACCTACAAAAACCCTAGATCCTGAATATTCAAATCAGTAGTTTGGATTGATAATTAGGAATAACAATGATTTTTCAAGAAAATGCAACAGAGAAGCGGCGAATAAAAAACTACAAGATGACTTTAAATAATTAGTTTGTGATATGGAGCTAAGGAGATCGGGGGGTTGATGTTGTTAAATGTCCCTAAAATCCTAGGCGGTGAATCTTCCAATCAACAGTTTGGATATATTATAAGGAACAACGATGATTTTTCAAGAAATTGCAAGAGAGAAGCCACGAAAATAGAAACTACAAGATGAATTTATAGATTTGGTTAATGATATGGGGACCGAAATTGAGGGGGTAAGCTAGATAATTACGCAGATTATGATTATTGGCATATGTATAAACACCTAACTTATTTTTCTATTGGAGCTAAAGAAATTGGAAGGTTGATGCTGATGAATGTCCCCCAAAACCCTAGATATATATCTTCAATTGTTATTTTCTTAATGTTCATTTATAGTTGAGCAACTCTTTGATTTGTTACATGTTAGGAAGAATTTATTTCATTATGGTTTTTAGGTGTTTTTGCTATAGTTAGTTTTTCTATTTTTAGCATTCTTAAGTTTTAAAAAATTGATAAATGTTGTTGACGTACTTGGTTGTGCTTTCTTTTGATATGTCTAAACTACTATGTCGCTTCGACTAAAACTCTACACCACAGTGGATCGAAAGTGATAATTTGATGTTACAAAAACTCTACAAATTCAACTTTATCTAGAAAAAGTATGTTGTTCTGTTACAAATTGTTACAACTCTTGAATATTAATTTTGTTATAATTTGATGCATTCTCTTACAATAAATAATATGAAAGACGTTCATTATTTTTACTTGGCTACAATTTCAAAATAATTAAATAGAAATATATTTTGTATATTACTAGTATATAGCCCGTGCCCAAGGCTTACAAATTAAACCCAACCCTAACCAATCGAATGATAAAAGTCTAGCCCACAAAGTATTCATTGTTGACCAAATCAATAATGATCCAGTACTCTTTCAAATTAACATTGTAGACTGTACATACTCTATAAAACTTTGGATCTGCCATGTCATAACTTGTGAAATACAATAGTAGCTGCCGGATAGGGCCCTATGGCCCCCACACCAAGCCTTTTTATTAGATAGATCTGAGACTAATTTTATGAATTAGTATTTGGTGTTTAGTAATTAGTAGAAAGACATATTGTTGACGGGACTAAAAGTTTAGCAATCATCCGATATTGTGTGAAATATCAGAAACATTTCATAATCGAAATATCGTTCATCTTCTTTCTCCGTTCTGTAAAAAAGAAAAGCTTAGCAAAAATGGAGGAAGAGAGACTAAGAAGCATATACAAAGCTTCTAGAAGCATTAAAAAAAATGACAATTCATTATACAACGCACTACGTTCAATATACGAAGACTCAATATTCATTGGTGAAATATCACAAGTATGGCCTCAACTCCCTCTTCTTGCCAACTTAAGATGTGGTCTTTGGTACTCTCCTCATTTCGTATCCACTTGTTACTTCAAATCAACTGATGGTCATTGTAATAATTGGTCTTTTAATACTTCTCGTCTCAATCTCCACGTTGCCCATCTCGCTGGTAACTCTCATAATCCTTTTTTTTTTCTCTACTTTTATGAAGTTTAGTTATTTGGGGATGGTTCTAAGTTTTGTTGGGTTTTGATGGGGTAGGACAGAAAGGAGGATGTATGATTGTGGATTCGACGAGGAGGGGGAAGAGGTTTCCGGATAGTATGTCCAAGACTATACCTATGTGGACTTGTGTTTTGAATCGGGCGGTTGCGAGTTATAGAAGGAGAATGCAGGTTGATGGACTTGCAGTGGAGTGTGAGGTGAGTTTTGATTGTTATTCATGTTTAGTTTGATTGAGTAGTATAATGTGGTCATGAACTCATAGTGTTTATACTAGTAGAGTTTTGATATGAACTTTGATCCAGTGCCTTACTAATTGTTATGTAACTTGGGATTGGAAGTTTAATTTAAAAAATAAGGATATGTCCTTCGTTATCCTCGATCGTCAACATACCTTAGCAGTTGTTTACCTAGAGGAGGTATAAAGAAATTACAGGACTCATCACAAGTAGGCAGAGATGCTAAATGATCTGCACACCTATTCGACTACCTAAAAACATGCTTAAAACTTATACTGGTAAAGCTCATTGCCAAATGCCTGAAGTTAGCTACTACATTGACACAATACCAGGCAGGTTTTTCTGTGTCCTTGATTGCCATGATCGACTTCATAGAGTCAGACTCTACTTCGACATGCGTAGACTTCAAAATAATGCAACGTAACAAGCCTGTTTGTATCCCTTTGAGTTCCTGAACCATGAATGATCAGTCCCCGTATCCCCACTTACCTTCTTGTACAGAACCATCTGCATTAAGTTTAACACTTCCAATGACTGGTAGTTGCCAACTGCATTCAGTAGCTTTTGTGTGAACAAGTGTGTTCTCTATTCCTATCTGTCCAGCAGTATACTTGCATTATTTGAGTCCTTGATTATATTTAGATTCTTATGATTAAGAACCAACAAAGTCATTTCTAGAAGTTGACTTTATTTTGACCATCGTGCGTCATATATTCTCTAGTAATCTGAATGGGCCAACTCAGGAGAGCAGAAGTGTGTAAAGAGTCACTAAGGTTAATTAATTTCAAACTCTACTCCTTTGTCCTTGTGATATCATATCTATGTGGACACATTCTTACAGTATTCTAATTAAGTTTTTGCTAGACATTTTAAGCAATCTGTATTTTCAACAGGAGTCAATTATTGTGAATCATGATTCTGCAAACACTCTAAATGCGTCTCTTGATTGGGACTGCTCCTTGCACCTTCCTCTATGGGTGTCTAAAATCGAGATGCAATCTATAGAGGATCGCTTAGAAGAATGGACTAGACAACTTGTAGCCAGTGGTGCTGATATTGCTTCTGTTGCGTCCTCCTTGCAAAAGCCCCTACGCCCACTGTGGATCTCCCAAAAAAGTCTCATCTGGTTAAATGAGGTACCTGACTATGATTCTTGGGATTTCACCCCGATCATCCTTGTCACTGCATCCACTTCAGTAGGTGTTGTTCAACAGGGGACTAGCTCGGAGTTCAGCTGGCATTATATCTCGGGTGCAGGGGATGACGAAGAAAGCTGGGCTAGGGGGTTAACCCCTGATCTTTTTTGGAAACACTCCTATGATCTTATAAGTTCTGGCCCTTATCTATGTAATCAGAAAGTAGCTGATATTGTTGAGAAAGACAGAGTTTATCATGCTCAAAGGGGGCAGAGTGCTCCTCAAGGCAGCATCAAACCGTTAGGGTTATTGAGCAGCAATCACTTATCTACTGAAGACAAAGTGTTGGTTGTGAAGTCTATGGAGGGAAATAGTACGATTTCTTGGCTGGGTTCTACAAACCTTGCAGTGGGCTCAATTCAGAATGGTATGATTTTGTGGACTTCTGAAACTTTTAGCCGAGCCAATGAAGTTATGTTTTCTACTGAACTTTTTGATTCCTGTACCTACCTTTTCATAAGTGTTCATAGACAGGATTCAAATGTTTGGTCTAGCTAGTTAAATGTGACTAATGTATTGACAGGTTTCTGATAAGAGTCAAACTACGTGCTTCCTTTTATTATACTGTATTGGTGATCAATATCATATTTCTCCTCTAACAATTGAGAATATGTGGAAACGCCTACCTTCGATGTAAGTTTGGGAACCAAGGATCATGTAGACTGCCTAATTGTGGGAACCAAAGAAGAGGACTTATGAAGAGAACTTCTAATTTGATTAAACATTGGCCGCAGGGAAGAATCTGAGATAAATAATATTACAGAATGAATTTACATCTTCTCACGACTTTCATATGTAAATGCATGTTATGGCCCTCATTTGTTCAAACTTCGCACTATGACTTGATTATCTTTTATTTGCACATTAAGCTATCTCTCTCTCTCTCTAAATATATCAATTTTCTGATGCAGGTGGAAACTTCCATAATGAAATCGATTGTGTGTTGAATTGTGATAGTGAGGCGGTTTCTATGTGTCTTCCTGAAGCTGATGCCTATTTGCATCTACCCATTGTGGTGTGTATTTACTTCTTCTTTTTCTTTCCTTATTGATTTATTATTATTTTTTTGCGATTTGTTCTTATTCTCATTTGAACATATTGTTACTTATTTTAATTTTCATGGACAGACCTCAAAGTTTGATCGGTATTCCTTGCTGAACAATCTACAATCAGCATTCAATTTTGCAAAGTTGAACTTGAGAAAAGGGAAGAATTTATTAGTTTGTTGTCGTACTGGTGAGTTAGCAATTTGTGCATGTCCTGCGTTGCTGCGCCTAATAACAATTGACCGTCGTTTAGTTGTACTGTGCTGGTGTTTATGTAGTTTTAATATCTCACTAACATTTATCCTGCTTTGGTTTGTAGGGGAAGATATTAGTATATGCATTTGTCTTGCTATCTTAACATCCTTATTCGACGATAAAGGTATATATATAGAGAGCCAATATTTTTCTATTTTCAGAATCATTTGCAAGTTGTAACTTGTAACCTAAAGAAAAGAGAAAGAGGATACTAACTGGTTATAGACAGCTCTAAACTTGGCCATTGCTCATTATTGAATATACAGTTTTCACTTTGAGTTCTACAAGAAGACAATACTAGTATTCCCAAGTTTTTTTAAATGATTCTTTTTTCAGATTTCAGTCAAGTTAAGTTCCTTATTTGTGAAGGTAAATGAAACTTGCACGACGATTCCAGTAGAATTAAGTAATTAAATAATGTAATTTCAGTATTCAGAACATATGACAAATACATGTTGTGGCAAAAAACAAATGATTTTTTTTTCAAAAACACAGACACACGTGTCTATCTATCCTTTATGCATTTTCTAACCTTGAATCTGTCTAGGTACTTATGATGATGGGAAGTGTTTTGAGGAGACATGTATTAGTAAATTGGAGATGCGAAGAAGACTTGTATTTATCTGCAAATTCGCTACAAACGCGCGACCATCCAGAGGAAATCTGAAGCAGGTTTTTTGTTTTCTTAATCGAGACAGGATTGATTCGTTTTCATAGCAGTTGTTTAGTTGTTTATATATCTTTCTACACACAAGTAACACATTAATGCTGAGAAGATTTCACGAAAGGTATTGGCAGGAAATTTTGCACGATCTTATAGTATACATATTATCTTATTGTTTAGTTGTTTATATTGTATCCTATTTTTTGCAAGCTGAACGGTGGTTCAGCAAAAGTCTTTCCCGATTCAAGATTCCGTGTAGTGCATCCCTTTCTACAATATGTAGTTGTGTCAGACATTTGTAGAAAGTACTTTCATTATAGTTTCTCCACAATAAGCTTTGCTTAGCACTAAATGAGGTATTGGTTTGTCTAGACGTTGTTGGGTCCTTGGATTGGCTACATCACAATTTTGAATCACCGAGGTCCCACCGTGAAGGCATAGAATGATAGAATGACTGATACTTCGGTTTACATAGAGATAATACCTACCTAGGAACGGAGCACTCCTAGCTAGAATTCTGTGAGGATAGCTTGTAAACTGTACAAACATCACCGCGGTATCGACTCTGTAATCCAAATTTATCAGAATTGTGTTGTTGGTGTGATACGTGAGAATCAAGAAAAGACACGTAAGCTGCCTTTGATTCTTTAATTTGTCTTGCAGTTTTTTGTGTGGTACGTGTTTCGTACATAGTACACAGTACACAGTACACAGTACACACTCACCAGTTGTACCAAAACTCTGGTCTGGATTGATGAACTATACCAGATCTAGTTAAATTCATCTTTTAAACATTTCAGAGATAATATAATTTATCAGATTTCTACTGAAGTAAGCCAACCAAACCCCAGTGCCCATCTATTTCCATATATTTCTTTGGTAAAATCTCCATTTTTTAAAACAAGCGAAATGGGTTTTTCCAGTTGGTCTACTTGAACAAATCCAGGGTCTATTCCAGGTGAGTGATTAGTGGCACTGAAGCTCTTGAGGTTAATTACCGATCGACAAGTGATAAATTGATGATACAAAATAAGAATCCAACCAAAGCAGTGTATTTTTCAATCTATATGCACTGGACACTTTTTAAACTACTGATCGATCCGACTATGGACAAAGAAGTACATGGTACCGCCACAAAAGGTTCTGATTACCTACATGGCAGAGTATCTTTCCAAATCCAGAATCCGGTTATGACTTTGACTACTATCCGAGAACACACTCTATTTCTTGGCTTTTAAGTCTTCACGCGCTAAGACACCGAATTAGGAAAGTATTCGTGCACTTCTGTTTTAGAAACTACCAAAGCCTATATAATAAATTTTGGGCTGAACGATCACATCACATTATTCATTCCCTGCTCACAACAAAAACGTGAGTTGCGTACACACACACTATTCAGCAATGAGTACTCAGACACTAGCTATTCGTAGTATGACGGGGAGAGAGTATCGTCGGAGTTTGCAACAATTCACACCCAATGTTTCTGCACTATCGGTCTATGAACAACAACTGATGGTAAGAAAAGTACTTCAAGGTTTAACAAAGGTGCACATACTTAGTGGGGAAGCTTGTCCAATTTGTTTAGATAGGCTTGAAGACGGTAAGGAAGCAAGCAAGACAGGGTGCCGTCACGCTTTCCATAGCAGTTGTATCGAAATATGGGTGAAAGGACAAACTTTGAAGAATCGAAAAACTACTTGTCCTCTTTGTAGAAAGTTATTATGACGCTTTTAATTTTTTTTGTAATATTCGGTGTGCTTATTGTATATATATTTCTATTTGATATGGCTAATTCTCAGACTATTAGTCTTCCATCTTTTTAGTGGGATCCTGACTGAAGTAAACTAGATGTGGGTTTGGTGATGGCATTCACGAGTTCTTTGTATTAACTCTTTTTCCTGAATGGGGTTGTTCGTTACTAATTAATGGTCGTTAAAATTGTCCTTTCTGTGTTAACTTTTTTCATCAAAATTGCAAAATCTAATGTTGTTTCCAGGATTAGTTATCATATATGGGATAAAAAAAAAAAATTGATAAAACCATGGATTATCTAATTGATAATTCTGCTTTAATTATTGAATATGGATATGTATTTCCAGTTAATAGATATGGATATGGATTAGTTAATGGATCATGATATGTATTACTTATTGGATTTGATCTCAGTTTAATAGTTTATTTCACCCTTTTACTTTGTGGGGGCATTTCGTGATTCCAAATTTCCAATAATAGTGATTGATACCAACCATGAAGATCGAGATAGATAATTATTTAAGAAGTGTGCGTGAAAAAAGAGAGCAAAAGATAAACCCAATTTAACCTTCATTGGAAACAACATGTGTATTCTGATCAACTAACACTGGGCTTGTATTAAGTCCATGCAGCATAGGTTTGCAAATTGCACCGTAATTCCGTAAATAATCACAAAGTTGAGGTTGCGCGCACTTGACAATTGAAGCCACATCTTCTAGGAGTTATTATGAAGCATGAAGGTTAAATTGGGTTTATCTTTTTGCTCTCTTTTTTATTCTTAAACCCATTATCTATCTCCTATCTTTTTAGTGGTATTTAAGAAGTTTAAAAAATCCATATCCAATAAGATAAACCCAATTTAACCTTCATTAACTAATCCACATCATGTATCTATTAACTAACACATATCCATATCCATATCCATATCAATACATTTGCAAATTGCAACTAATTCATAAATAATCACAAAGTTGAGGTTATATCCCATTTGACAATTGAAGCCACATCTTCTAATTATTATGTAGCACTAATGCAAATTTTGAAATAATGTAATCTTTGTTTTGTTTTAAGATAACACCCAAGGACAATTTTAATTTATATTAAATTAGAAAGACTTGGAAAATTTAACATTTCCATATCCAATAAGTAATTATTTTTTCCATTAACTAATTTTATAACTCTATTAACTAATACATATCCATATCTATTAACTAATACATATCCATATCCATATCCATATCCAATTAACTAATCCATTGTTTTTAGATTAACTAATTTTATTTGTTTTTAGAATTTGTTTTTTTTTAAATAATGCGTAGCTTTGTTTTTGTTTTAAAGATAACACATGAAAGGACAATTTTAATTTATATTAAATTAGAGAGTAGGCCAAATTCAGGATTAGTTTGGTAAGAAGGCAAGTAATTATTTTTCAAATAGGGACTATTTTAAAAACTTTGCTGATGTGGCTCATCTTGAGAGAAACGGATATTAATATAGGTAGGATGGTATCTCCATGACGATTAAGCCGCATGAACATGGATCTTCATCCCAAAATTAACAAGCCACTCAAATTTAGCCCTCACCACTGCCATTATTTTCAAAATCCATCTCAGTATTCCCTAGTCCAATCAGCGTCTGAAACATTCATCCATGCACAAAAGCCCTTGCTGCATCATGCACTTACCCTTGCCCTGTGTGTATAAGAGCATGTTAGAAGGACGAATATTACTATATTTAACATTGATGGACGAATCAAAATTTTAATGAAATTGTCGTAGTATTTTTATTGATTTGTTGCATTTTATCTTAGTAATGAAACAAGTTTAACTTCCTGTCGTTAGTTATCTTTGTACCATATTTCCTTGAAAATCGGTTATGCTGTTACACTAAAAGCTAATTTTCCTTTTACTAGCAAAGTAGTAATTAATAGTGGTGTTGAGAAGAAGAGGACCAAATTCATTCTCAAATCTCACTCTAAACTTTCTTTTCTTGATAGACCTGAGTCAATCCCATAAGGATTTGCAATGCATCCTTCATGGAAGGCCTACTACTTGAAGGTAGTTTCCCTGTACACATGAGACTCAACTTGAAAACCATTCTTCATTTCATCCAATAAACAGTAGTCCTTCATATCCGCATCAAAGGATACTATGAATTGTGTTTCTTTCTTGAAACCGAAGTCACGCCGTTAAGTGAGGGATGTATGTTCTTCTCCTTCAGTTCTTTGGTTTTCCTTCCAGTCACTAGCCCAAGATCGAGTACTACTCGAAAGCAATCATCCATCTTCTCATTTGTTTTGGTTCAGAAATCCAAACGACCAAAATGAGCTTCCCCATGCTTTTCCAACTTCTTGGCAAGTGGCAAGGCCAAAATCTGGAATTTTTGCATTAAAATCAGAGTTCAACAACACATTGCTCGACTTTACATTGCAGTGAATGTTGGAACTAGAGCAACTATGGGGGGCACATAGCAGAGCCCTTGAGCACCTCCTAGTGCGATGTGTCTCCTTCATGTGGCCAGTCCAGCACAGAATAGTGAATTGAATTGGTTAATTAATACCCTTCTCTTCCCGTGGAGTCATGCATCGATCCAAGCTGTGGTTTAATTTTCCAATTCCCATGTGTATACATATACTAGAGTAGAAGCTTGAGTTTTCCAACTTCCAAGTCACATGTATATGGGTAGAGGGGAAAGAGGTGTCAAAAGTCAAGAGACGCAGGAATGAAATACATTTCCTTCCAGCTGAGCCAGGATATATTATCTATGCAATAAATCCTAAAGATCCACACAGGGATAAACCAACCGATCGCTTGGTATGCTAGAAGGCATTTAGGAGTTGGGAAAATTAATTCAGTTGTTCACTTCCTTTGGTTTCTGACTGCAGATTCGATTGCAATTGGCAGCCACCTTACTTATGTTTCTTTATAGGAGCCCAGTCTTAGGTTTCTTTATTTCTTAGTACGTTCACACTGGAGACTGTATATTGGACTGGCCAAACTTGTCATATGGTTTTACCGAAACTATCTGAATTTGAGTTATAGTCATAGTTCGTGATTCCGAAACTGCCTTTGATTCGTTATTCCGAATATAGAGTCGAAATATCAAATTTTTTGAAATCATTTGAAATTCCAAATGTAATAAGAGTTGAAATTTAATGAATTTCGGTTTTTGGATTTATCGGAATTCTGAGAATTTTGAAATTCCGAACTATGGTTATAGTAGGAAGTAAAAGTTACATGTAGAAATAGAAACCGAGTCAAGTACTTGTTTGCTTCTATTTTAGAAACCACTAGATTTTGGACCCGGGTATACGCCCGGGATCTATTAAATATTTTGTGTGCTGAAAAGGTTTTACAAAATGTCTCACACAAAATTTCAAATCAGAATATGTTTTTATTGAAAATAAACCGAAATACGTTAATGAGCAGCGATTATGGTACATAAGTACTTGAAAACTAAAGAATCAAATTGAGATAGCCTATTCACTTTGTGGTTTAGGATATTAAACCATAATTTTCAAATAAAATTATCTTAAACTCGATCTAGCTTGTATAATAGTTTTATTATATTTATGGTGATTTAGCGGCAATTTTTTGAATCAGAATATATTTTTATTGAAAATAAACTGAAATACGTTAATGAGCAACAATTATGGTGTATAAGTACTTGGAAACTAAGAGATATGATCAAATTGAGATAACATCTTCATTTTGTGGTTTAGGATATTAATCTGTAATTTTCAAGTAGAATTATCTTAAACTCGATCTAGCTTGTATAATAATTTTCTTATATTTATGGCGATTTAGCGACAAATTTTCGAATCAGAATATATTTTTATTGAAAATAAACCGAAATACGTTAATGAGCAGCGATTATGGTGCATAAGTATTTGGAAACTAAGGGATCAAATTGAGATAACCTCTTCACTTTGTTGTTTATGATATTAATCCGTAATTTTCAAATGGAATTATCTTAAACTCAATCTAGCTTGTATAATAGTTTTATTAGATTTATAGTGATTTAGTGGTAAATCATCACTGCTCGGCTTATGTACTAATATGTACAAATTACTAAAACAGATTGATTGTTTCCATATCCTTAAAGAATACACTACTCCCACTTGAAAAATTTTATCACATGAACGTGTCCTATGAACGAGTGCCATTATATTAAATTATTCTAAAAAATATTAGCAACTATGCATAGCTATGAGACATGAAAATTATATTAATTACTTATTTAAATTTCTTACACCACTCTTTATAAAAAGGAAGCATTAAACCTTGATAAAACTCATTGACTTTTTTTTATTGTTAGGTTTAACAATAGAAGTTTGATTGAAGCTTTGTGAGAATGCCCAATGTGAAGAAGATAATATTGAAGTTACTTGAATAGCAAGACATTCCTAATCGTAATAAAAGAATTATGATAAACACTACTTAAAATGCAAAACTATATGTGTCGAGACATTTATTCCCCCTACTTATAATACAAATATGTTTTAGGGTTATTAGTTCAACGCATTTGTATCAAGTTTTGATTTTTCATTAATTATTCTTTGAGGTTAGTTTAATGTAGTACGTTGCATCCAATTTCTAATTTATCATTAATTATTCTTTGAGGTTGTTCAATGCAGTTGCATCAAGTTTATGATTTCCCGTTAATTATTATTTGAGGTTAGTTCAGTGCAATTGCATCCACTTTATGATTTCTCGTTAATTATTCATTAAGGTTAGTTCAGTACAGTTGCATCCAGTTTTCGATGTTTTGTCAATTAGTATTTGAGATTAGTTCATTGTATTTTCATCCAGGTTCCAATCTCCCGTTAATTACTCTTTGAGGTTAGTTCAATACATCTGCATCCAGTTTCTGATTTCCCGTTAATTGTTTTTCTAGGTTAGTTCGATAGTTTACAATTGTTATACAGTTTGCATACATGTAAAAGTCTGTTTTTATAAACTCACTTTCGTTTTGGGTTCCTAATTACTCGTAATTACTCATACGAGAAGGTTAAAAAAGCGGACATTTATGCTTTGAGGTCAGTGTGATGCAGTTACATCCGACTTCCGATTTCCAGTTAACTATTTTTTGAGGTTATTTCAATGCATTTGCATCCAATTTCAGATTTCCCGTTAGTTAATATCTGATTTTAGTTTAATGCAGTTGCATCCAGTTTTTGGTTTTCTATTAATTATTCTTTAAAGTTAGTTCAATGCAGTTGCAACCAATTTCTGATTTTATGTTAATTGTTTTTTTATGTTAGTTCAATGTATTTGCAATCAAGTTTCTGATTTTCCGTTAATTATTTTTTGAGGTTAGTTCAATGCAGTTACATCAAATTTATAATTTCTCGTTAATTATTAATTTAGGTTAGTTCAGTGCAGTTT
This sequence comes from Coptis chinensis, assembly GCF_015680905.1. Classification (NCBI taxonomy): domain Eukaryota; kingdom Viridiplantae; phylum Streptophyta; class Magnoliopsida; order Ranunculales; family Ranunculaceae; genus Coptis; species Coptis chinensis. The sequence continues at coordinate 92,403,118 of NC_141458.1, read as the reverse complement.
CATCTATTTTTCAATGTTTCGTTAATCAACTTTGAGATTAGTTCATTGCATTGGGATCCAGTTTCCGAATTCCCGTTAATAACTCTTTAAGGTTAGTTCAATACATCTACATCTAGTTTCTGATTATTTATGCTTTGAGATTAGTTCGATGCAATTATATCCGGTTTCTGATTTTCAGTTAATTATTCTTTGAGATTATTTCAATGCATTTGCATTTAGTTTCGGTTTCCTACAAATTATTCTATGAGGTTAGTTCAATGCAGTTGCATTCGGTTTTTGATTTTATGTTAATTATTTTTTGAGTTTAGTTCAATGCATTTGCATCCAGTTTTCGGTTTCCCATTAATTATTATATGAGGTTTGTTTGATATATTTGCATACCATTTCCGATTTTTCGTTAAATATTTTTCAAGGATTTGCATCCAATTTCTAATTTTCCGTTAGTTATTATCTGACGTTAGTTTAATGTAATTGCATCCAGTTTTCGATTTCTAGTTAATTACTTTTTAAGTTTAGTTTATTGCATTTGCATAAAAGTTTGCGATTTTCCGTTAGTTAATTATTCAATGTGGTGTGTAATTACTCTTTGAACTCAGTTATGTATTTGAATCCAGTTTATGATTTTCTTTTAATTATCCAATGTGGTGTGTAATACCAACTTCTATTGATCCATCTGTAGTATCCTTGCAAACATGATATAAAAAATAAATTATGCTTGATTTACTATGTGGGATCATCGAAGATTATTTAGTTTTCGATTTTCCATTAATTATTCTTTAAATTATGCATGACTCACTATGTGGAATCTTCAAAGATTATCTACAAACGGATGTTGTTATATTAATTATTCTGAAAAATATTTGCAAATATACAGAACTATTATATATTAATATTATATTGATCACTCAACCAAATTTCTTATAATGTGAAAACCTCACTCTCCATTAATAAATAAAAAAACTCACCTTTGATAAAACCCTTCAACTTCATTTTGTTGTTTAATAATAGAAGTTTGATTAAAGTTTTGTGAGATTGCCTAATAAGGTAAAGTTCATATATATTGAAGTTACTTGAATAGCAAAGAGTTCTCAATCATACGGAAAGAGATAAGATAAACACCATTTTAAATGCAAAACTATACTTATCGAGATATTCCCACAACATATAATCCAACTATGTTTTGAGATTAGTTCAATACATTTGCATCCAGTTTTTTATTTTCCGTTATTTATATTTTGAGATTAGTTCAATGTAATGTAGTTGCATCCAATTTCTAATTCCCGTTATTTATTTTTTGAGATCAGTTCAATGCAGTTGCATCCAGTTTCTGATTTCTCGTTAATTATTCTTTTCAGTTAGTTCAATACATTTGCATCTAATTTCCAATTTTATGTTAATTGTTCTTTGAGGTCAGTTCAATGCATTTACATCCAGTTTCCGATTTCCGATTTCTCGTTTATTATTTGATAAAATTGCATTTGCATCTAGTTTTCGATTTCCCGTTAATTATTGTTTGAGGTTAGTTCAATGAATTTGCATCCAGTTTCTGATTTCCCGTTAATTATTTCTTGAGGTTAGTTCAATGCATTTGCATCCAGTTTATTTTTTGAGATTAGTTCAGTACAGTTGCATCCGGTTTCCGATTTCCCGTTAATTATTTTTTAAGATTAGTTCAACGCATTTGCATCATGTTTCCAATTTATAATTAATTTTTCTTTGAGGTTAGTTCAATGTAGTTGTATCCAGTTTCCGATTTCCCGTTAATTTAATCTTTGAAGGTTAGCTCAATGCATTTACATCCAGTTTCCGAATTTTCGACAATTATTATTTGATGTTAGTTTGATGTATTTGCATCCAAGTTTTGATTTTATGTTAATTATTCTTTGAGGTTAGTTTAATGCAGTTGTACTCATATTTCAAATGTATACTAATTATTTTTTAAGATTAGTTTAATACTTGCATTTGCATCAAGTTTCCGATTTCCCGTTAAATATTATTTGAGGTTAATTCGATGTATTTTCATCCAGTTTTTGGTTTCCCATTAATTGTTTTTTAACATTAGTTTCATTCAGTATTATATATTTTTTTAAAATATTTGTTATTATTGTTTTGCCGTTATTTTTTATTTTTTTTATTTTCTATTATATATTTTGTAATGTTATTTTTTGTATAATTGTTTTTCACTTTGTGATTTAGGATATTAATCTATAATTTTCAAATGGAATTATCTTAAACTCAATCTAGCTTGTATAATAGTTTTATTAGATTTATGGTGATTTAGAGGTAAATCATCATCACTCAGCTTACGTACTAATGTATACAAATAACTAAAACAGATTGATTATTTCTATATCCTTAAAGAATACATTACTCTCACTTCAAAAGATTTATCACATGAACGTGTCCTACGAACGGGTGTTGTTATATTAAATTATTCTAAAAAATATTAGCAACTATGCATAGCTATGAGATATGAAAATTATATTAATTACTCATTTAAATTTCTTGCACCACTCTCTATAAAAAGGAAACATCAAACCTTGATAAAACTCATTGACTTCTTTTTATTGTTAGGTTTAACAATAGAAGTTTGATTGAAGTTTTGTGAGAATGTCCAATGTGACGAAGATAATATTGAAGTTATTTGAATAGGAAGGCATTCCCAATCACAATAAAAGAGTTATGATAAACAATACTTAAAATGCAAAACTATATTTGTCGAGACAATTATTCCCCCTACATATAATACAAATATGTTTTAGGGTTATTAGTTCAATACATTTGCATTAAGTTTCTGATTTTCCATTAATTATTCTTTGAGGTTAGTTTAATGTAGTACGTTGTATCCAGTTTCCAAATTTTTATTAATTATTCTTTGGGGTTAGTTCAATGCAGTTGCATTAAGTTTTCGATTTTCAGTTAATTATTATTTGAGGTTAGTTTAGTGGAATTGCATCCACTTTATGATTTTCCGTTAATTATTTATTAAGGTTAATTCAGTACAGTTGCATCCAGTTTTCGATGTTTCATCAATTAGTATTTGAGATTAATTCATTGTATTTGTATCCAGGTTCCAATATCCCATTAATTACTCTTTGAGGTTAGTTCAATATATCTGCATCCAGTTTCTGATTTTCCGTTAATTGTTTTTCTAGGTTAGTTCGATAGTTTATAATTCCTATACAGTTTTCATAGATGTAAGAGTCTGTTTTTATAAACTCATTTTCGTTTTGGATTCCTAATTACTCGTAATTACTCATATGAGAAGGCTAAAAAAGCAAACATTTATGCTTTGAGGTCAATGCGATGCAGTTATATCCGACTTCCGATTTCTAGTTAACTATTTTTTGAGGTTATTTCAATGCATTTGCATCCAATTTCAGATTTCCCATTAGCTAATCTCTGATTTTAGTTTAATGCAGTTGCATCCAGTTTTTGGTTTTCCGTTAATTATTCTTTGAAGTTAGTTCAATACAATTGTAACCAATTTCCAATTTTATGTTAATTGTTCTTTGAGGTTAGTTCAATGTATTTGTATCAAGTTTTTGATTTTCCGTTAATTATTTTTTTAGATTAGTTCAATGCAGTTACATCAAATTTATAATTTCTCGTTAATTATTCATTTAGGGTAGATCAGTGCAGCTTTCATCCATTTTTCAATGTTTCGTTAATTAGCTTTGAGATTAGTTCATTACATTTTGATCCAGTTTCCGATTTTCCATTAATAACTCTTTAAGGTTAGTTCAATACATCTACATCTAGTTTCTAATTATTTATGCTTTGAGGTTAGTTCAATACAATTATATCCGGTTTCTGATTTTTCATTAATTATTCTTTGAGATTATTTCAATGCATTTGCATTTAGTTTCTGATTTCCCACCAATAATTTTATGAGATTAGTTCAATGCAGTTGCATTCGGTTTTTGATTTTCTGTTAATTATTTTTTGAGTTTAGTTCAATGCATTTGCATCAAGTTTTTGGTTTCCCATTAATTATTATATGAGGTTTGTTTGATGTATTTGCATACCGTTTCCGATTTCCCATTAAATATTTTTAAAGGATTTGCATCCAATTTCTAATTTTCCGTTAGTTATTATCTGACGTTAGTTTAATGCAATTGCACCCAGTTTTCGATTTCTAGTTAATTACTTTTTGAGTTTAGTTTATTGCATTTGCACAAAGTTTCCGATTTCTTGTTAATTACTCTTTGAGCTCAGTTATGTATTTGAATTCAGTTTCCGATTTCCTTTTAATTATTCAATGTGGTGTATAATACCAACTTCTATTGATCCATCTGTAGTGTCTTTGCAAACATGACATAAAAAGTAAATTATGCTTGATTTACTATGTGGGATCATTGAAAATTATCCAGTTCCTGATTTCCCATTAATTATTCTTTAAATTATGCATGACTCACTATGTAGAATCTTCAAAGATTATCTACGAATGGGTGTTGTTATATTAAATATTCTAAAAAATATTTACAAATATGCAGAACTATTATATATTAATATTATATTGATCACTTAACCAAATTTCTTATAATATGAAAATATCACTCTCCATTAATAATAAAAAAAACTCACCTTTGATAAAACCCTTCAACTTCATTTTGTTGTTTAATAATAGAAGTTTGATTGAAGTTTTGTGAGATTACCTAATAAGGTGAAGTTCATATATATTGAAGCTACTTGAATAGCAAGGAGTTCCCAATCATACAAAAAGAGATAAGATAAACATCATTTTAAATACAAAACTATACTTATCGAGACATTCCCACAACATATAATCCAACTATATTTTTAGGTCAGTTCAATGCATTTGCATCCAGTTTCTGATTTTCTGTTATTTATATTTTGAGGTTAGTTCAATGCAGTTGCATCTAATTTCTAATTCCCGTTATTTATTTTTTGAGATCAGTTCAATCCAGTTGCATCCAGTTTCTGATTTCTTATTAATTATTCTTTTCAATTAGTTCAATAATTTCCTGTTAATTGTTCTTTGAGGTCAGTTCAATGTATTTGCATCCAGTTTCTGATTTCTTGTTAATTATTTTGTGATATTAGTTTAATGCATTTGCATCCAGTTTTCGATTTCTCATTTATTATTTGTTAAAGTTGCATTTGCATCTAGTTTCCAATTTCCCGTTAATTATTGTTTGTGGTTAGTTCAATGAATTTGCATCCAGTTTCTGATTTTCCGTTAATTATTTCTTGAGGTTAGTTCAATGCATTTACATCTAGTTTATTTTTTGAGATTAGTTCAGTGTAGTTGCATCCGGTTTCCGATTTTCCATTAATTATTTTTTAAGATTAGTTCCACGCATTTGCAACATGTTTCCAATTTATAATTAATTTTTCTTTGAGGTTAATTCAATGCAGTTGCATCCAGTTTCCGATTTCCCGTTAATTTAATCTTTGAGGGTTAACTCAATGCATTTGTATCCAGTTTCCGATTTTTCGACAATTTTTTTTTTTTTTTTTATGTTAGTTTGATGTGTTAGTTCCGACAATTATTTGTGATGTTATTTTTTGTATAATTGTTTTTAACTATGTTTTGAGGTCGTGTTAAAGATATATTCGAAATAAGTCAGTGCTTTATCATAGACACTAAAATTGTATGATTTGTAATAGGGAATTAGTTTATACTTTATACAAATCACCTATTTTTTAGCCCTTTTTTTATTTAATAAAATATATAAGAATTGGAACACTAAAAGTGTTTGATTAGTAATAGGAAATTACCTTTTACAAATCACCTATTTTTTAGCAATTTTTTTTATTTGATCAAATATATAAGAATTGGAAATACGCTCAAACTCTCCAAATATAAGAATTAAAAATACACTCAAACTTTCCAAAGAGGTTCCATATACGTGGGCTTGTAGGCTATTAGAAAAACTATCTTTCATATTAGAGTGTCACATAGGAGAGAAAAAAACTAACTCTCATATTAGAGTGCCACATAGGGGAGAGAAAATCCTCCATTATAGGTCTCTGCTTTAGTATATAGACAAGGTTTTTGACCTGGCCATATGGCCGGACTCTTTTAGATATCACAAAAAAAATCCTTCGAAAGTACTATAATGTGAACCTTTTACCATGAACTATAGCAATAAGAAATAATTCTGCAAAATTAGGAAAGGACTATGGAATATTTGGAAGCAATAACGCATTATAATGAGCTAAATGTTAAGTACCCAAATCTTAAGAGCTTTGCAACTTAAAAACTACATCAGTGGTATTAGTTTTCAAAGTGCTAATAATTTCATAAGCATCTTTGTCCAAGGCCATGCCATATACAACGGTATCTTCGCCTACATTTGAGTGGCTCCCCTACATATCCATTGCTAGTGGCCACCATAAATCAATCTAGTGTTCATATATGTTCCATTTGATTGTTAGGGATCAAAAGATCAAAGGAATGTTGAATGGAGACACTCAAAAGATAATTGCTAGGTAAGCTATGCAATTTCTCAACTCTCTCCAAGTTTAAACTAAAACTCGTTAAGACTTATATGCTCGCAACTAAAATTATGTATGCAATATATATATATTAGATATTTTAAAGTAAAACTTTCCTTCGTATTGAAATTCTGATGTTAGAGAAGAAGCACATATGATGTTTTCAAGAGTGTATATTAACCAAGCAAGATGCTAAGATTATACACTGACATATATCATTTTCGGAACTACGTTGTTGCTTCAAATCCACTATAACCGGCCTAGTACATGGTTCAAGTGTCATTCTCATTGAGGAATGAAGTTGATACTTGAAGTGATATGCAAATAAAAATTGCCAAGTCCCTTCCAACCCCTCAATGTAAAGATCAGTAGCTTTTTGCCATTATTTGGCCAATATGTTTCCTTATCCTAGCCTTGCTAACCTAGTAAAATAAACAAACAATCTAAGTAGACTCTAAATATTTTCATGAGAAGCATTACTTAATAAGGTAGTGACATAGGAAAATATATTTCACTGATGCAATCTTTTCTATAACCTTTATCCTTGGTTCAAAGGCAATCGGATCGAACAACCATCAAGTAATTAAATGAAGTAATTTTACAATGCAAAAGCAACTATAGTCCCGGCCCTCTATCTACAATGCTTATTTGTTTCAATGTTTTATGGCCTCAATAACTTTTTTGAGTACTTAAAAATGGTTTGTTAGCTAGAGCTAGTGTTTATTTGTCATGACCAAACTACAATAAAATTAGCAATATGATTAGTTTTAAGAGGTTTTGTACCAATATATATTTACATATAAAGTACACTAAGTCTTCCAAAGGTTTTTTACCTCAAACTTTCAAACGATTCGCTCAACAACATCACATATATATTGATTTTTCAATTCACTTTCATTTGTACTAAAAGCAGCATGAAAGTACATATATATATCAAAGTGAATCACGTACATGCAAAGAACTCGTAGCAATTTGAAAATAATACCAATGAACTCATAGCAATTAATAGATATCTTTTCAACAAAACTTCTTTGCCTATGCCAACCATAACTACGTACATCAGACTATATGAAAACTACATGTTTTAGTTCCTTTAGAAAGAATTATTGATGAGAGTAAAACTCTCTTATCATATGAAAAACTCAATTTGAATTGAGTTTATTCGCCTAGCTTTTCGCCAACTTAGTGTGAAGATTTGTTTTTGTTTACAGATCCATTTATACACATGTTCCAACTCTTTTTGTTTGTAATTAGGATCCAACACTATTTTTTAATGTAATATTTCAGGCAACCGTACCATCTACAGCTCTATCACTTCGACCCTAATCTCTTTTTAACTTGTGAATTGAATATTTTACACAGCTAAAAAAAACTCATTCACAACACGGTGAAAGTAGAGAAATTGATATCACTACATCTATTTCCTAGGCTGAGATTATTCCTACCATGCATCAACAAAATTCAAGAAAATATCACTAAATATAATTAGGTATTCACATGACTTTATATAAAGGTACACAGTACACCTGTAGTTGGGATTGATGAATGAATTATATGGTTCAGGGTTACATTCTATATTCCTAGACTGCATAGCTATTACCTAGCATGATGATTGATGATTGGCACCTTAATACAACTGGTTTATCTTTATGTGTTAGTTAATTAGTTCTTCAATTTTTCTTTCCTTCTCCCAAGTCCTACGGAAAGATTTTTGTAAATATGTCGTGGATTTCTTAATAGGAAGATTTTCGATTGTAAACTGGATATATAAGAGTGTAAGATTTTGCTCAAATAAGATTTCTTATTAATGGACAATTGCTTAAGGAAGTTAATCTCACTACAAACTGGTTTCCTATTAGTTTAAGTTGTATTAGGAAACTTCTCACAATTTAAGTGATCCATGTGGCAGAACTAAGTACTGGAAAGTGCCACGTATTAGGAAAGAAACTGTCCAACTCATATGTACTCTGCTTTAATATAAAGAGAGGTGATAGTAGACTACTATATATATATATAATGAATTTTGGAGTGAGCGATCACGTTTTTTCTTTTGCTATTCACAACCCAACCACAAGAAAAAGAATTACTACGTGAGTTTGCATAACCTTCAACAAGCTAAGAAACCGGCATGTTCATCCATGAGTAACCAAACGCTACATAATCCTAGTCTACAAGGTAGTGCCAGTGAGCAGCATGAGTCGCTCGAGCAAATCATACACATTGTGCAGAGTAAAATACACGATATGAAGAAATTTTTGAGAGAAGAAGTTGTAATTGAAAGGTGCACATACTGGATAGAGGGGAAGTTTGTCCGATATGTTTAGCGGATCTTGAAAAGGCTGAAGCATGCATGACAGGGTGTCATCACACTTTCAATTCCACACTCATTGTGTTAAAGAATGGGTAAAGCGACAAACTGTTTGTCCTCTATGCAGATCTGATTTGTACTCTTATAGTGTAAAAGAAACACAACAGGGAAAGCGTGTGGACAGGTTCATGGAGTATCTTAAACCTTCTATATATTTGCCTGCCCTAGATGATATTATTCAAGAACTACTAAATTCCAGTAGTTAACTTCTTCTTTTTTTTTCAAGAAATTAAATTCCAACAGAATCCATTGTTGTCATTGTTTTCATAGGTAAAACACTTAGAAATCTACCTAATATATATATATATATATATATATATATATTTTACTCTGATTGATAAACATCCTTATCGTACGGCGGAGGTGCGTGTTTTAGAGTCACTAGATTTTGGACCCGCCCGGGATCTTTTAGGTATTTTTCGTACCAAAGTTCTATAATGTGAAAAACCTTCGTGCCATGGACTATGGGATTAATTCCATAATTTAACCTATAAAATTTAACGTTTAGATGTCCGCAAAATTAGAAAAAATAATAGGGAATATTTACAAGAAACAATGCAAGATAATGAGCTAATTGTTGAGTATCTAAGTTTTAAGAGCTTTAAAATAACATTAGTGGTCTTAGTTTTCAAAGTGCGTGTTAGTAATTTCATAAGCATCTTTGTCCAGGCTAGTATTTTCACCTACATTTGAGTGACTCCGCTGCATATGTTGCCACACTATTATGCATATGGTTTTTAGTGGATATCTTCTATTTCTAAATTTGAATAGGACATTGAAAGCATTGAGCTCTACTTTAGGCATTGATCGAGCTTGGATGTACAACACCTTCAGATTAAGACAATTTTGAATTGAGCTTTTTCCTGCCTAGACGTCGTCCTCAAACCAAACTCATCCCCTACCCATATCACACTAAATTCCATAGTGAGTAGTAATTACTTCCTCAGGCCATACATATAATCATATTTCTTGCTAATACACACACAATCATATTTTGACAATAACGTGCCTCATCTTTGTGCCTACATGCTACCGAGAGTCTACATGCTACCGAGAGCTGCATCACATAATAAGCAAACTATATATCCTCATTTTGTGCGGTCTTACTTCTTAGAGTGATGCCAAAGAGGTCGTTGCAATATAGTACACATTTGAATGAAGTTCAATTCCTTTAATAAAGTACCGTTCAATTGTTGATGTTTTGTTTAAGGTAGACTGTATACCATATCACGCGTGTACCCATTATACAAGTGAGAGTGCAATGACTGTGTGATCTAGAAAAAACCCCTTCTCGGGTTAAGGCAAAATATGTTAGTATACTTATGATATTATAAAAAAAACATTGCAAATTGTATGTAACTTTGTTTCACAGATTGTATTATTCGTACAACTAGGACAAAACATCCAGGCCAATCCTGAGCTATTGAATGATTCATCATTCATGCTAGGATGAAAAATTCAATCCTGAGCTATATGCAATTCTAATTTCTAAGTAGTGTAGTAAAACTCAGATAAGAAATATTGTAAGAGCACATCCTTTAAAACATAAGGAACTAAACTTGGGCATGTGCATTGTCTAGATATCTCCAACTAAATGTTCTCCAATCAAAAGCTTCACTGCTCCCGCTGAAGTATAAAGTTTTGTTTTAGGCAAATAGGTCCATTCATCTGACAAAAATACGTTCTCTGATAATATGCTTTCACTTGGGATTATCTTGTTCTATAAAAAAAAGGGGTCAAATTTAGAGAATTCTAAGGAGGTCTCCGCTAATAACTTGTCCATTACTGAGAAGTAAGAACGGAAGGAAAAATCTACAAAGTCACGCTCCAAAAAAATAGAGTTCAATACAAAATAGAAGGCATAACCAAAGTAAGTTTCCTAGAATAGCAAGGATTGCCAACGCATCACTATAATTCCTCAATTATAAGAAATCCACGTGGACGTGGAGGCTTAAACTCTCTTCTATTAGAGTGCCACCTAGGAGAGAGAAAAATCTATCCTATAGTAGAAGTAGATAGTAGATGACTCATATATATGTATGTGTCAACCCCATTTTGGGCCATGAAGATGACATATTTGCCGGCCCGAGGTAACATAAGAACCGGAGGAAGCGAAGCACCATATCGGGGCCGCGGTTCTGCAAAAGTGGAGGAGTCGTACGACAGCATGTGACAGAACAATGCTGTAACGCCCTTATTTAAAATACGTAATTATTAATTAATTAATTATTTATTTATTTTAAAAAAAATCGGTTGGATTGGATTTGGGATACGCGGGCCTGGTTTCTGGGCCCGAGTCTGTGTTGGGCTTGGGTTTCAGACCCAAGTATATAAACACATTGTTCTAGAGAATAGGGTTCTTGGAGAATAAAAAAATGATAAAAATGGAGGCAGAGCTAGAAACTCGTTTGCTAGAGCGTGGAGCGCGACGACTCGGACTCGAAGGAATTTCGTCGAGCTGTTCATTATTGTGAGTAGTTTAGTTTTCATTTTTCACGTCGGTACAAAGAGATAGCTTTAACTTTATTTTAGTACAATGTTTACATTCAGTTTATATGCTCATACCTCTTCAGTAATTGTTTGTCTCGTTATTCTCGTTATTGCTTAAAACTGTGATACTGTGCCTTTATACTGTACGAACTGTTGGAACTCGGGAGGCCGTTAAGGGCGGCTAAAGCCCCAAAGTAATGAATCCTCCTCTGTCCGGTAGGCGTTACTGTGGTACTGTGAGGTATGGATATTTTGTTGTGAACTGTTTTGGTTGGTTGTCGGGGTAGAATCGGTGGTGGCTATGGATGGTGGGTGGAAGGTGGCTGCCGTTTGGGTTGTGTGTTGTGGTTGGACGAAATACGGTGGTCGGGCTATCGGTTTGAGTGTTGTTGGGGCTGTGGGGAGCTTGGAGAAGTCGGTAATGGCTGCCGATTCACGGTGGAGGAAGGGTTAGATACAATTTATTTTGTGGTTGCCTTGGTTGGTTGAGAATTAATGGTAGGGGATGGGACTGAGTGTTATGAAGTGGGGGAGCGCTTGAGCCAGCCGTTAATGGTGGCGGGAATGACTTTTAGATCTAGTTTTGGTGAAGGGTGGATTTTAGGATTTGAGGTTTTTGCCTTAATTAAAGAGGTAAGGGTTTTTGCAGGGATTAAAACCGCTTGGTTGAATTGGGTGGTCGTGTGGAGGTTTGTGGTGGTCGATTTTGGGCTGGTGGTGGAGGAAGAGAAGCCTGGAGAAGATGAACAGTAGCCGATTTGGGCTTGGGCATTAGGTGATTGTTGGGCCATATTCATTTCTATTTTCTGTTTTGGGCCGATTTTAAATCTTTTGAGTTTGGGCCGATCCAAATCTTTTAAGTTGGGCCGGTTCTATTTTATTAGTGGATGGGCCAGTTTCTATTTTGTCTTGGGCCGAATTCTATTGGTGTTTTTGGGCCTGTTTCAGTTAAATTTTTGGGCCGAACCACTTAATTGTTTTGGGCCAGTTTCTATATTGCTTGGGGCCAGTCCATAGGACTTAATATAGATCCCAATTGGGTCAGGTAGAATAAATAAGTTGGTTTTAGACTTTCGAGTTCTAAGGTTTGGGCTTGGCCAGTTGGGTCCGAACCATTACCTTGGTCATAAGCCCGTGAGCCATGCACATTGCCCTTAGCCATGAACCATGGCTATGACCCTGAACCTGTCGACCATAGAAACGACAGTTTGACTTTGACAATGATGTGTTGACTTTGACCGTTGACTGTTGACTTTGACCTTTGACCGTTGACTATGAAATATTGACTTTTTCCAGTTTTTCACACTTTTGATTATATGGACAAATATAGTAATAAAATATTATTGAAAATTGTATAACTTGGTTGGTCACTATTTAACTAAGATTTGATGTGAGTAGTGTGTAGTGCAATATAATATTGGCACGTAACTAGAGGAGAATTCTGATAATAAGAATTTAATATATATGTTGTTACGAGTATTAAATTATATACGGACTTAGATTTATGGACTTGAGTATTGGGTTTTGATGGTGGGCTTTTGACTGTTTAATTGTGTTACGTTGTATGTTGTAAATTGTATGGACAAATCAAATGCTAAAATGCTGTGGAAGCTTGTATAACTTTGGTTGTCATTATCTAATTAAGATTTGACGTTGATATTGTGACATTATATAATATGTTGGGATATATATATTAAATGTAATAGTTTTGGAGAAATAAATGTATAAACACTCCATTATTTTATATGTGAGATGCTACTATGAGGTAGTATAGTATGTGTGGATATTTTCCCACGGGATTATGGCGTAGTGCAATAATATATTGGCACGTGAAAGAATGAAAGTGGTTATGAGATATAATTGAGATATTTCTAAATATTGTGGCGTAGTGCAATAAGGTAATTGACCTGCACGTGATATAGTGGAATGATTATGAGTCATAAAGGTATGACACCTGAATAAATTACGTAACAAAAATCCTAGAACCTGACTACCACAACTCATGTGATTTGCCCTGTGTGGGCGTATGTGATATGATTGGCCCTTGTGTAGGGTGTATATATATGAGATGTTGATTGACCCATGTGTTGGGCAATCGTAGCCGAATAGTGGCTTGATTATTCCGTTCGCAAATATTGGAAAGAGACGCGCGATATTTTATGCCGAATAGTGGCGATTTACATAATGGCTTCCGTGTGAGGGTTACCCGGTGTGCATCCCACTCGTGGTAGTTACGCACGGAGTGGTACATTATATGCGGGAGGCATGTGGATGTACATGTTCGGGCGCTGAGTAGCGATTGTGGTAGCGAGGGAAACTAGGTAAGACATAGATACGATGCGATTTTTAGGGACACACAAAGAAAGCCTTAATTAATATAATTATGGTAATATGTTGGTTTTTGTTTAGTTAGAACCTAAAGCCTCGATGGAGGAACTACATGCCTTATTTATTATGTGTATAGTTTGTTGTGTGGTTAGTGGGAAGTTAAGGCGCCGATGGAGGAACTACCGCCTTTAATTATTATACTTAAGGATGTTGATTAGTCGTTGAAAGTTAAGGCTTCGGGGAAGGAACTAACCCTTTTATGGATTGTGTATGTATATGTATAAGTATATGTTGTATTTTAGAGCTACTCACACCAGCATTTTTATAATGTTGACCCGATTTGCATGTTTGCTTATCGGGTGTGTTCATTAAATGAACACAGTTGATAAGTCTTAACAGGTTTAGTGATGAAGAAGATTGGTTGCTGCTTGTGGTTTGCGTTAGCGTCGCATTTCAAGATAGGCCTTGTTTTTCTTTGAGGTGATATAGATTTTCAGTTGAGATAAGGTTATTTGCATTTTCATTTGTAAATTTTTGTAATGGAGATGACTTTTGTTTAAGTTGAAATTTTTATTGGTTTTTAATTATCCGCATTATTTAAACTATTTATGGGTTTTTGGGAGTTGAGAGTGCGTCACACCTCGGAGATCGAAGAGTCGGGAACAAATAATGTTTTTCCGAATTCTATCGAAATTCGGGGTGTGACAAATGCGGTCAGAGTCAAAGGGGAGGCAGCTTAACAAGATAGGAACGGGGGGCATGAGAGCGGGGCCGCGAAAAACCTAAAAATACAGGTGTGCCAAGATGGGCCAAAGGATAAAGAGGGATCAACAGCTAGAAAGGAAGGTGATAAGAGCCCAAAACTGTAGTTTTAACCCCTTAACAATTGTACTTTTGGACCAATTATGTGAATAATAAGTAAGAGTTAATACTGATTACGTGTTTTTATGCATTTCAGGCTTCAAAGTCCATTATGTGTAGAAATGTGTCACTTTAGCGAGATAAAGGAGCAAAGGTCGGTTGCTAAGGAGTTCTGTGATTAAAGGCCAATTTTCAAGAAGACAAAGCCTCCAGAAAGCCCAAATAAAAAGATAAAAAGTCAAAGTCCACGCGCGTAAACAAAGGTGCAAAAGTTAGCAGAACTTCCGAAGACCATATCTTTGGACTCAGACCTGGAAATGGTCCTACCTTACATCAAAACGACCGGCTCGGAAAGAGCTTTTCAAAGGTTGAAGCCTTAACCCAATCAAAGGAGTAGAAGTGGACGAAACATTTGTTGAAGCCAATTGCAGCTGAAGAGCCCATTTTGGACTAAAGAAATTGGGTTTTGGGCCCGATTTTCCGGCCCAAAACATGGCTCCAAGCCCATGCACGATTTTTGGATCTAAAAGTATAAAAACAAAAACTTGACTCTTTGTTAATGGTAGATAGTTAGGTTAGAAAATAAATTAGGTTAGGATAAGAAAAGTAGCCATTAAACCTTAGTTCTAGATCTAGTTTTAGATTAATTAATTAGTTTTTATTCTTTCCTTAAATTCAGTATTAAATTATTGTTATTGCTATTCATTAGATAAATAAAGTTAATTAGTTCTCCATAATCTAGTTTCATTTTCATTTATTTATTAGCTTAAATCTTTAGATTTACTTATTTGTCATTATTAGTTTAATTCAATTATTGCATGAGTAGTTTCGAATTGAGTTTAAACAAATAAAGTTCAAATCTTTATATTATGTCTTATTTAGATTCCATGAGAAATTATAGTCTTATGATTCTCGGCTAAACCTCCATTAGAGGGGGTTGAAAAACTTTGATG
Source organism: Coptis chinensis (assembly GCF_015680905.1). NCBI lineage: Eukaryota > Viridiplantae > Streptophyta > Magnoliopsida > Ranunculales > Ranunculaceae > Coptis > Coptis chinensis. Next base: position 92,387,653 of record NC_141458.1, on the reverse strand, counting down.
AAGCTTGATTTCGATTAGCATAAAATAGTCGTAATTTCCCATTCAACTCTAGAAGTAATTAGTCCACCATGAGAATGGGGTTGAATACTTCACATGCTAGATGTTAGTTGGTAGAGATTACCATGAACACTAGGGATTAGGAAGAACCAATTGTTCTCAAGCGTAGCGATTCAATTGGATTACGATTTTATTATTGTTAGTAAATTAAGTCGAGTTAAGGTGGATTCAAATCCCCCCTAATTCCTTATCATTGAATCATTTTAGTTCATACCTTGTTATTTGAATTATCGCATCTTGTTAGTATAAATTGAATCTGTAGTATAATCGTAGAATAGAAATTTCACATAACACATTACTCTCACCATTGTTCTTTGTGTTTGTTCAATTGAATTTGTTTAAGTCTTAAGAGTTAAGAGTGGAACGATTTCGTACTCTATATATTGCATGAATATACATGTGAGAGTAGGAAATAAATTATTGATACCATAAGAATAAGGTTAGAGTAATCTAATTGAGTTTTTACGGGTTATCAGAATGGGAGGAGTATAAAGAGGAATGGTGAAGAAAAAAGAAGAAGAAAAAAAAAAAAAAAAAGAAAAAAAGAGAAGAGGAGAGGAAAGAGGGGGGAGAGTATTAGGACATAGAAGATTAGAGGTTGTAAAGGGTGTTCATACATTTGGCGCCGTCTGTGGGGAAGAGGTAGGTCCACGATTAGGGAAGTTACAAAGCATGACTCCAGCTAAGAGAGGAAGTTGAAGATTCAGTGGCTGAGGCAACCATGTTACTTCAAGAGGAGATAGGCAGGCTTAGGGAAGAAAATGATGAGCTGAGGAGAGAAAGGGAAGACACCCAGGGGGGAGTGGAAACAGCCGCTCCGACAGGAAGCGAAATGGAGGTGCAAAGTGAAGGGGTTCATACGGCGGTTGAGGCTAACCGGGGTGGAGGCATTACCATGGAAATGGTGAAAGAAATGATTGAAAGAGATCGAGAAACCAACTGTGCGGTGGAGCAGGAAAAACACGGCGCAGCCAAAAAGGTGGTGGATAGCCTGCTCCATTTCCTCCGGGCGGACTCGGGCCTGGAATGGAGGTACCCAAGAGATTCACGCGAGCCGCTGGGTTTGAAAGGTACGACGGAAAGGAGACCCGGCCGACCATTTGCATCATTTTCGCAGTAGATGCCGCCAGGGCAAGAGGCTGGCAAATGCGATGGCCTCCGGTGCATGATGTTCCCCTCGCCACCGAAGGAGGAGCATCCGACCGTATTATCGGTTAGCATCGCGGAGTATTAAGAGGTTCGAGGAGTTGGAACAAACCTTTGTGAATCACTTCATCCATCAGAAGAAGAGAGTGGTCGACATAGTGGACCTTTTTAACGTCAAACATAAGTTCACCGAGACACTCAGGGACTTCCTGTGCAGGTTCAAGGAAGAAACGCTGAGGGTGGAGAATTTGGATGAACGCACCGCGGTCATAGCGTTCCAGCACGGGTTAAAGCAGGGGACACGAGTACATGAATCAGTGTCCAAGATTGAAGTTACCACCCTGCATGCTTTATACTTGAAAGTGGAACGTTACATCAAGTATGAGGACATTCTGCGGAGGAACAGTAAGGAACACAAAAAGCCTGACAAGTCAATACATGCCGTGGCCGCGGAGGACAGAAGAAACAAGGATAGAGCTGCGGCCAGGGACAGAGGAAATTACGGGAGGGAGATACCGAGAGCAGAGAGGGGCAGAGACCAGGCTCGATGGGAGTACAGGGAAAGAAAACCGTATCGCGAGATAGATCTGACGCCACTGAACAAGTCGTTGGAGGAGATCTTGCCTCTGATCAAGGGACAACGGCACTACGAAGAGCCACGGAGCTCGCCAAAAGAGATCGAAGAAAGCCATTTTGTGCATACCATCAGGTCAGGGATCATGCTACCAACGAATGCTTTGCTTTATAGTGGTTGGTAGAAAGAATGATTGGGATAGGACAGTTGAAAGAACATGTCAAAGAAGCTCAGCCGATCGAGAGGGTCGCGGCCGCAGCAAGAATCCTGGGCACGATAAATGTAATATTCAGCGAAGAAACGCTGGGGAGGAATGCTCACCGAGATAAGGTGAGAAGGACCGCCCGCCACCTCCAAAGAGATAAACGGTTATGAAGTCCGCGCCAGTTCGAAAGTAGCAGAGGGAATGACCGGGTAGAGTTTACACAGAAGGATCTAGAGTCGGTGAGCTCGCCACACGAAGATGCCCTGTGGTTACCGTAGCAATGGGAAATTATATGGTGAAGAGGGTGTTGATAGACTGCGGAAGTTCAGTGGATTTGTTGTTTCAGGGTGCACTAGAAAAGATGGGAATAGAAAAGGAGCAGATGAAGCCTCCGCGGACTAATTTGTTCGGGTTCAACGGCAGCATGACTATGCCAGTGGGGGAGCTAGTACTGCCGGTGACCATTTTCACCAAGTTTATGGTGGTGGATACTAACTCACAATACAACGCGATCCTGAAGAAAAAGTGGATTCATGAGATGAGGGCAATTCCCTCTACGTATTACCAGGTGATCCGGTTCCCAACGAATGGAGAAATGTACGAGATAAGGGGCGATCAGGTCGCGGTGCAGAACCTAAACCAGGTGGCGGCGAAGGGTCTGGTGCTCGCACCTGGAAGGGGAGCGCCGGAGGTAGGGGACGGTCCGGCATAGCAATTACAGATCGCGGCCGAAGGGAAGAGACCGCCCATCGGGGGCAAGACGATGGACGAGGTTGAGGTTGTAAACATTGGAATAGCGGAGGAGGAGAAGTTCGTGAACATTGGAGCCAGTTTGGCGGAGGAGTGGAGAGAGAAACGGATTGCCTTGCTGGCTGCGAACAGTGATGTGTTTGCATAGTCAATCGAGGAGTTGGTAGGGTTAGATCAAGAGTTTGCATGCCACAGGTTGCACATGCGGGATGGCGCCCGATCCATCCAGAACCGAGAAAGTGTCAAACGCGGTATGCACAATGGAATCGAGAGGAGGTACGTAGTTGAAAAATGCGGTATCATCCGCGAATGCAAGTTTACCGAATGGTTGTCCAATGTGGTAGCCGCGGCCTAAAAAGAACGGAAAAGTAAGGATGTGCGTGGATTTTACGGATGTCAACAAGGAATGCCTAAAGGATTGTTATCCTATGCCGCGGATAGATCGAACCAGTGGACCGAACCACGGAGTATAAGTTCTTTTCATTTATGGACGCGTCAATGGGCTAGAATCGGTGGTGATGTATGGCCCCGAGCAAGAAAAGACAAATGCTTCATAGTGGAAGGGGGACGTCTTTACTACACCCGGATGCCTTTTGGTCCAAGAATCGCGGGGCCACATTTCGAGAGTGGGAGAGAAGATGTTCGAGGATAAAATCCGGAAGAAGATGGAAATTTATATAGATGACATGGTAGAGAGAAAAGTATGACCCGAAGAGAAACATTTGAGGGGCTTGAAAGAGACGTTAAGCCATTGCAAAGACACAAGCTGATGTTGAACCCAGAGAAATGCACGTTTGGGGTGACGTCCGGGAAGTTCCTGGGGTATATAGTCACATACCGCGCCATAAAAGCGAACCCGGACCAAATTAGGGCGTTGATAGAGATGCCATCACCGCAGAATGTGAAGGAAGTTCAGAGGCTAGATGGTAGAGTCGCGGCTCTCAATAGGTTCATATCCAAGTCTTCAGACAAGCGTCGGCCCTTGTATCTATTGTTAAGGAGGACGAGCGACTTCCAGTGGACCGAGACATGTGAAAGGGCGTTCTAGGAATTAAAAGGATATTTGGGCCAAGCTCCTATCTTGTCGCAGCCAGGACAGGAAGAAAAGTTGTACTTGTATTTGGGGGTTTCGGAGTGTGCGATTAGTTAAGTGCTGATAAGGATAGTGGGGAAGGCAGAGAGGCCGGTGTACTTCCAAAGCAAAACCATGATGGATGCCGAAACTAGGTACAGTAGGATCGAAAAGTAATCCCTGGCATTGGTTTTCTCAGCACTAAAGTTGAAACCATACTTCGACGCTCATTCAGTGGTGGTGGTGACTAATTTGCCACTCAAGCAGGCGTTGAAGGCCGAGAAATCAGAAAGAATGTTGAAATGGGCTGTGCTGCTCAGCTCTTATGAGATCGAGTACCAAGCCAGAACCGCATAAAAGGCTCAGGCAATGGCTGAATTCCCGGCCGAGGACCCTACCTGGGGGGAAGAGATGGTGATGGAACAAGAGATAGACCAAAATCACGGCCTTGGATCCGTGGGACATGCGAAATGGTTGGAGGGTATTTGCAGATGGATCGGCCATGGATACTGGGAATGGAATTGGGGTGGTGCTGGTCACGCCCGAGAACACTCGCCTGGAATTGTCAATGAAACTGGGATTCGCGCGTCGAACAACGAAGTCCGAGAATGGCGGCGAATAATAACGGGATGGATCCGCCGGGATTTGGGTGTCGAGGAGCTCACGGTATATTCAGATTCAAATTTGGTAGTATGTCAAGTCAACGGGGATTTATGGCATGGTGCCCTCGGATGGCCAAATATCTAGAGGTGGTGCGAGAGAAGGGCAAAAAAGTTTGAGAAAATTAGCTTTGCCCATCTAGGTAGGGAGAGAAACGGACATGCGCCGACGCTTTGGCTTATGTGGCCGCCAGTGATCTTCGACGGGACACGAGAGGGAGGTCTATCCAATCCGGTGCTAAGCATACCAAGCACTGCGGAGGACGAAAGACGCAGCCTAACCACCGAGCAAGAGCAGGGGTGGATGGAACCTATCAAGCGTTACTTGTCGGGGATAGATACCGGGGACAAGGATGAGAAAAAGAGAATGGAACAGAGGTCAAGAAGGTACATTCTGACAGAAGGGGAGTTGTATCGAAAGAACGTCAGCGGACCACTCTTGAAATGCCTGGGACCGCAACAGGCGCAAGAGGTGTTGGGAGAAGTTCACGAAAGAGGCTGTGAAAGCCACTCGGCAGGGAGGACAACGGCTAATCGGTTGCTATCTCAGGGGTACTTCTGGCCCCACATGAAGAGAGATGCGACTGAGTATGCCAAGAGATGCCGGAAGTGCCAAATCTTTGCGTCGCTGATACACTCACTTGCAGAGCCGTTGCACAAGGTCTTCAGCCCTTGGCCATTCGCTATGTGGGCGTTGGATATTGTCGAAACCCTGCCCATGGCCAGTGGCAAGCAGAGGTTTGTGCTAGCCACGACTGACTATTTTACAAAATGGGTTGAAGGCGTGGCTTTGCAGCAGGTAAAGGAGGAACAGGTGAGAAAGCTTTTGTGGTAAAATATAATATGCTGGTTTGGGCTGCCGCACACTATTATCACGGACAATGGGACTCAATTCGCAGGGGGAAAAGTGAAGGCCTTCCTCCAGGCCTATAGAGTGAAACAAGGTTTTTCAGCCCCATACAATCCTGAAGGGAATGGTCAGGCGGAGTCTTCCAACAAGGTGATCATGGACAATTTAAAGAAAAAGCTTGAAGAGCGCAAAGGTGTTAGGCGAGGAGTTGAATCATGTAATCGTGGGCGTGATCGCATGCGCCAACTGGACTTCTACAGGGGAATCTCCCTTCTCAATGGCCTACGGAGTGGAGGCGGTGATCCCAATAGAGATGGTGGCCCCGACAACCAGAACCAAGGCGGTAGAGGCAGGAGTTAACAAAAGACTTCTGGCCGAGGAACTGAATCTCACAGAGGAGAGGAGAGACACTGCACGCATCCATTTGGAAGAGTATCACCGCAGGTTGCAGAGACAGTATAACAAGCGGGTGAAGCTGCGGAAATTCCATGTGGGGGATCAGGTGCTTCGGAGAGTGACCCTAGCCACTAAGAAGGAGACAGACGGAAAGTTGGGACCCAACTGGGAGGGACCTTACACCGTGGTGGAGGCAGGGGACGCCCGAAAACCTACTGCCGCGCAGACACCCTGGGGGAGAGCATCAAGCGGCCGTGGAACATCCGGATGCTGAAAAAATTCCATAAGTGACTTGTACTATGAGTACTTTCAATTAAAGAAAATTGTATTTGCTTCATTCAAGCTTTGTAATGATGTTTTGAATTTGCTATTGTGGTAATGAAAGCGATAACCAATTTTTCCCATCTAATGAATGTGCATTCGTTCACGTGTGTTAGGCCAGGAGCAGCGGATAAGGGGTTTACATCAATGATGGAATGTGTAGTGGACTTGGGGGAACGCTGAGTGGCTCGAGCTTACTCGGCGGCTCTCAAACATCTCCTTAATCAACTTGGGGGCAAGCTGAGTGGCCCGGGCATGCTTATCTACCCCCAACATCTCCACGGCCAATTTGAGGGACCGCTGAGTGGCCCAGGCTTACTCGGCGGCACTCAACCTCTCCTTAATCAACTTGGGGGCAAGCTAAGTGGCCCGGGCATGCTCAGCTACCCCCAACATCTCCACGGCTAACTTGAGGGCCCGCTGAGTGGCCCGGGCTTACTCAGCAGCCCTCAACCTCTCCTTGATCAACTTGGGGGCAAGCTAAGTGGCCCGGGCATACTCAGCTACCCCCAACATCTCCACGGTCAACTTGAGGGCCCGCTGAGTGGCCCGGGCTTACTCGACGGCCCTCAACATCTCCTGAGTCAACTTGGGGGCAGGCTGAGTGGCCCGGGCGTGCTCAGCTACCCCCAACATCTCCACGACCAACTTGAGGGCCCGCTGAGTGGCCCGGGCTTACTCGGCGGCCCTCAACCTCTCCTTAATCAACTTGGGGGCAAGCTGAGTGGCCCGGGCATGCTCAACTACCCCCAACATCTCCACGGCCTGCATACTCAATGGCCTCCCACGGCACCCAAGCAAAGGGGGCGGAGATAAACGCCGCGGCAAAACAAGGCAGTAACGAAAAGAAAAGAAACAAAAAAGTTGAACACTTAAATTACTGAGAGTTTGCACAAAGCATAAGCAACACCGAAAAGGGACCCACTGCGGTCTGCTGGGAGTACCCAGAAATCCAAACCCAGGGGATGAAACCAAAAAGTTGAAGTATCAAAATATCAAATACAGATAATGCAAATGGCTTGGCCAACCAACAAAAATAAACTTAGGCGCACTTCATTGCGGCTCGCCCGAGGCCTCAGATGGCAGACCGCCCTTCTCCGTCCCGTAAGTGGATCCATCCACATCAATAGGGGAAGAAGACACCCCAGGAGGGGCGGCGGCCTCCATCTCAGGAGCAGGGGATACGGGAGTGGGATCAGTTGAAATCAAAGTAGGAGGTAGGTCAGGGAGAAGACGCCCGGCGGCAGCAAGAGCTTCCAGCTGCTGCTTTAGTTCCCGGGCTATCTTTTTGGCAGCAAGGACCTTGAAGTGTTCAGCGGCTCCTTTCAGCCGACTCTCCCAAGTCACTGGCAGCGCCCTGTCGGCCTTCCTCCTCGATTTTCCAAATTGTGACGCGGACGCCGCCACGTAATCCTTATAGGCCTCCTGAGGCCCGGCCGCCATCCTTCTCCTAGGCCTCCTGGGCGTTGGATCTCCTTGTGGTGTCTAAGGGCAGCGAGACGAGCCTCATCCCACTCCTTCTCAAGTTGAGCATATTTTGCTTTCCACCCATTAGGCCCGTGAATCTCGGCTTTCACAGAGTCAAATGCCTCCAGGGTATTGGTCAGGCCACGAATCACATAGCCCACGTCCAGGCTCAGCTGAAGACACAAGTCAAGTTAGAGAACAAGGAATAGGAAAGAAAGGAAAGAGATAGATGAGATGCGTACCCATTCCCAGCCTGTATAGATCGTTGCTCGGTGAGAAGCGAAGGAGCCAGAATCCCCATACGCCTGGTCCCTAAGGAGATGGGAGCCGAAAAAGAGGGACGCAGCCACTGCTGGGTTATCCAGAGCAGAGTCACGTGTAGTGACATCGCGGTCCCTGGCTTTGAAGTGAGGATGCCAGAGCTCCGCGGGCCCGTCGGGTAAAGGACCAATTTGGATCTCTTCTTTACCAGAGCGGCGGGAGGATAGCTGATAAGTGCTCAAAAAGTGCTATTTAACCCTCGATTATGCCTCTTGTTTAGCCATCTTAGTGGACTAATAGTGTTTATAAGTTGTGTTTTAAGATTCCACAGGTGAAAAATAGAGTTTTGTAGAATATTAGAGAAAATGGGGTAAAACGAAGCAATTCAGAGCATTAAGGATCACATGGGAGGCCCGTGGACAATCATGGAGAAGGCCAAGGAATTGGAGCTGTTAAAGATGCGACTTGGACCTATTTTAAAGTCTATTTGGAAGTCCAAGGCCAAAGGATTCGCTGCTTGGACCAAAGCCCGCAAAAAAGAGGATAGAAGGATAGAGCGTAAGAGAGAAAATCGGCTTATGCGTGCGGGGACGATGTATCGAAAGCATCCAGACGCATTGATTGCATCCGGGGCGATAGATCGAAAGCCCGTCCGATGCATTGATTAAGTCCGGATGCATGAATCGACATCAGAGCCAATTCCTTCTCGGTTTTGAAAACGGTCGGACTCGAAGAAGTCTATTTGTATTAGGAAACAAATGATGGTTTGGAATGCTTCTAGAGCTCATTGTAACCCTATATAAATAGAGGACCTAAGTGCCTCATGTAATTGGCCAATTCACTTATATTCTTGTCTCCAGAACTTGAGGCAGAGAGAGATTAATAATAAAAGATCGGTTTTAACTAGCTAAGTCTTAATAAATTAGTCTTTCTAGTCTTATGTTCTTCGACTCTTCTTCTTCTCGTTCTTCATGTTCTTCCTTCTTTATGGAAGGCTAATATTCTCCTTCAAGGGAGAAGATGAAGCCAGTGCTTAAGGTTTAATGATTCTTCTGATTCATGGTGTTCTTCAATCAGGTTAGTTCTTTATGTTTGTAGTTATTAGTTCCATTGCCCACACCAGGGGATGGAAGTATAGAATAGGGTTTATGTTTTGCAATATTAATATCATGCTAGTGTTCTTTACTTTTCTTCTAATAGTATAGTTTTTAGAGTTAGGGAAGTATTCTTTGTGTTGCCTTAGAAGCGGGTAGCTCAGGGGAGTGGCTGCCTAGGAGAAGTATTCTTTGTGGTTTGCCTTAAGTGGTGATTCATTGAATGGCCACCTATTAGGAAGTACTCCTTGATGTTGCTCTTGGTAATACATTGAATGGCTGCCCGAGCTTACATAAAAGGAAAAAAGATATTAATAGCATAAACATAGGAACAACCTTAAGTAGAGTTAATTGTTAACGATGTTTCGTCCAAGAGGGCATTGGCACTCGCTTGATTGCCTAATTGTAGTCTACTTGTAAGAACAACCATGAAGCAGAAGGTTATAGATCAAAAGTATTGGTGGATTCTAATCTCTTGAATTCCATCTCTTATAAATTCTCAATAGTTTAGTTAGTTTATCTTAGTTTAGTATTTAAAATCTCTACAATCATAGTTTTTAATCTCTCAAACCCCCTTTCCAGTCCTGTCCTTCACATAATATACACTTAAAAGTGGAACGATACCCTACTCATCCTTTACTTATTGAGGGATAATTAGGTTTTGATACGCTTCTATTTGTTCAACGACCATCATACATCTACATCATCCATACACATCTACACACACAAAAAAGAGGCAATGTCAATAGCCGCGGCGATGAAGGCCTAGAGGACGGTGCGGGGGCAGCAGGAGTTGTGGTCTTGGCCTTCTTAGTAGGAGGGCCCTCGACGGCTGCATTGGCGGGAGCATCGCCATCGGAATCGCTGTCCCACAGCTTGAGTTTGGTGACGTCCATGTTGTCAGAAGTGCCTGCAGGGGGAGCAAAATTGTCATCCCAGTCAGCTATGGAAGAGTAGGATTGGGGGGCAGTAGCAGAGGGAACCGTGGAAGAACCACTGGGGGGCTTACGAGTCTGAGAGGTTGCGGCCTTGCGGGCTAGTGCTTGACTGTGAGAGATCTTGGTGGTGTACCCAAAAGACCGATGAGCGGTGGGTTTCGCCTTCCGTTTCTTGGGGAGAGACGGTTTGGGTTTCCTCTATTTGGGCGGGGGCAAAAGGTACAAAGGGCCGCGGTATTTACCAATATCTCTCAGGGATGGATCTCGAAGGAGTGGACTCCCTTTGTCTGGGTCGATGCCGAGGACGTCGCACTGGCCGTCCCCTAGGCTGCGGAGTCTGGTGAAAATCTCCAAGGTGACACCAATGTAGATCTAGGAATGGGAATCCGGGTTCCAACCTGAAAAGAGAAGATAGAGATATGTCAAGGGGATGATAGTAAAGGAAACCAACAAAGCATTCGACTCGACTCACCGTGGCGGATGAAATGGGAGTGCCTCAAAGACAGTTTAGGGGGAAGAGCGGCGGAGAGGTAGTTCCCAGATACGTAGAGGGGATAATGATGCCAGACTTTGTCAGAGGAGGTGATGCGGATAACAAAAGACTTCTTCTGCAGACTCACGCAGAAGGATTGGTACCCCACACTCCCGAGCTTGGTGCTCTTCTTGATAAAATAGTGGGAAATGATGTCTTGAAGGGAAATACGAGGGGTGTTCGTGGTATTGTAGTAGTTGGCAGCGTACATGATTCGCCAGAAGTTTTCGATGCCTTGACACGGCGGAATGTTGAAATGGTTGCAGATTGCAACATCTAGCAAGGATAAGGGGAAGCGGAGACCAGCCGCTATTTGCCCCACAGTTGCTACCAGGAACCCTGGCCGCGGCGGCACTAGATGAGGGAAATGGGTAACCCTAGGCACGTGTTCCAGGACTACATCCTCGGGATGTTGTAGGCCGCCCTTACCACGGCCAGATTAGGTCTGCGGCAGTGGGATGGAGGAGGAGGCAGTGCAGAAGGTCTACCTGAGGTGGATGGAACAGCAGCCCCAAGGGTTGAATATGAGGAAATAGATTCGGGGTGGTCCGCGGAGGGACCGGAAGATCCCGATTCCGACGCAGAGTCGGATGATCGGGAGGTCGGGGACACAGATCTAGTAGATCCAGCAGTGGAGGATCTGCCAGGGTCGGAGCCAGACATGACACCAGCGTAGGGCGAACCAGATAGACTGTGCGGCGGGCAAGAGAGATGGTGGAGCAGCGGAAAGAAAGGGATGGTCGCGAAGTGGGCACGAACCAGAACAAAGAAAAATAAAGAGAGAAAGAAGATGACTACCCACCTACTTACACTACCAAGAAAAAGAAACGGAGAAGGAGGAGCGCAAACCCTGAATCGAGGGAGACGTTTCAGCGTAGCGTAAAAATGAGATATCTGGAGGAAGCCTCACCGAGATGAAATGGCAGTGTGAGGAAAAGTTTGGAGACGCAAGAAAATGCGAGAAAGCCGGAGAAGACAAAGAGTTGAAGGACGGTTTGAAGAGTGAGAAGTGAGGAGTCAAGAAGAGGAAGGAGTGCAAAATAAAGGTGCCGGGCGGATTCGAAAGTAGTCGGGGGCAAAATGGTAAAAGGAAGGGGCGATGTGAAAAGGAGGGCCATTGAGGAACAGACGCGTGGCATCGCAAGAAACGAGGGGGCAGGGCTAGATAGGCATGCACCGCAGGACACGTGGCCAGGATCTGGTGGTTAGGGCAGCAGGCAGCGTGGAGGTCAGAAAGATTCGAGTGGTTGATGGGTGACAAGACAAATGGATGATCTAACAATGGAAGTCTCGGCCCACGAATCCTATTGGATCCGCGGACCGAGAGGGGGCATTTGTGTCAACCCCATTTTGGGCCATGAAGATGACATGTTTGCCGGCCCGAGGTAACATAAGAACCAGAGGAAGCGAAACACCATATCGGGGCCGCGGTTCTGCAAAAGTGGAGGAGCCGTACGATAGCATGTGACAGAACAATGTGGTCAGAGTCAAAGGGGAGGAAGCTTAACAAGATAGGAACGGGGGGCATGAGAGCGGGGCCGCGGAAAACCTTAAAATACAGGTGTGCCAAGATGGGCCAAAGGATAAAGAGGGATCAACGGCTAGAAAGGAAGGGGAGGAGTATAAAGAGGAACGGTGAAAAAAAAAAAAAAAAAAAAAAAAAAAAAAAAAAAAAGGAGAGGAAAGAAGGGGGAAAGTATTAGGGCATAGAAGATTAGAGGTTGTAAAGGGTGTTCATACAATGTACATGATCAAATGATGACTCTTTTAATTTTATATTAATTCCAAATTTAAACTGAAATTCCTGCCTTCCTGAATTTGCATAGGTTTTGTAGGAAATTCAACTTGGAATTATGTGGAACATAGGCTAGACCGTGACTTGTATGCTGGAATGTGTCGACGTGGAGTCAAATAAATGTTCTAACTCACTATAGTCTATGGTTGAATCATTCACACATCTCCAAATAACAAGATTTCACATGAAAACGACAAAATAGACTAGGCAATGGAAGATCAAGACGAAAAAAATATTCAATCTGTACTGCATGTGAGCTAAATAATCCATATCACTTGTAATAGCCAAGCCAAAATCCGAGTCTTGCCTAAATTTTTTGGTTGGCTAATCTCTTATCACCAAGCAAACTTGCCAATTATGTTTGGTTTCTGAATTGGCAACTACATTCCTTCTTCAAATCATTGAAAAAATGTTCCAATTCAAGCTCTACTACGGCTAAAAGCAGCTCTTTTCTCTCTCCTGTCTCCCAACCCTTTCCACCCTTCTTTTTCTGGTTCCTTCTTCTTGAAGTTTCTCATATAGGGCTCATTTGCCTTCTGTCTGCTTCCGAGTAGAGGGGGGTTCTTGAATCCCTGTTAATTCCTATTTAATTTAGTTGTGTATCTTGTCCTAGCCGGGGAGGACATATGGGGTCTCCACAGGTAGAAAGGGAGAGCCCCTCTGAACAAGGTGGGTCTATTAGAGCAAGAGTAGAAAAATTACAAGCTGAAATGTAGAATCTGTTATGCACCAAAGAGAAAAGGGTGGTGACCATTGAAGGTAAAAATATGGAAGTAAATACCCATGATAAAACTACTCTGATGGGTAAGTTGTATGGGAGCAAAGTCATAGCACTGCAAGATCTTGCAAACAAACTACACCGATGCTGGCAAATGAGGGGCAACACAAAGGTAGAGCTGATCTCAAGGGGATACTACAGACTGGAATTTGAATTAATGGAGGAATACGAGCATGTTAAAAAAAATGGCCCATGGGTAATACAGGGGTTTATTTTCTCTGTGAAGAAAGGGATTAAGCCAACAAAAGTGAACACAACGCAGAAGTTCAACTTGGTAGACTTCTGGATTCAAATATATGGAATCCCACGAGAACACATAAATGAGGAAAACATTCAAAGAGTGGAGACTAGCCTAGGCAAAGTCACTATGGTCGATCTCTGTTGCAGAGCGGAGTTTAGAGTTCCAGTAGCCAGGGTAAGAGTTAGAATGGATATAAAAGAAAGGTTATTGAAAGGAATCGAGCTCCGAACTGAGGTAGGGGAAATGATCCCAGTTACTTTCAAATACGAAAAATTGGACATTTTCTATTACTTTTGTGGGTGCATAGGCCACGATATCCACTACTGCAACCAGAGAGAAGCTTACAGCTTAGAGATGCGCAAGTGTGGAGGATCCCCCAATACCATCAAAAACAACTTTTCCTTCACTTTAAGAGCCACGGTGTGTTCTTCAATGGAGTTGCCAGTTCCGGACCAGACACAGTAACTATTTCGGGCACCCCAAAAAAACCCCGGCCTGACCAAATTCCAGCCAGAAACAGGGGATCACCAATAAAAAAGGTATGGAAAGGGGCAGGGTTGGTGGCTACACCGCTAAGTGAGGCTGGGGAGAGTGGAGCCGGCGACAGGCCTAGGGATACGGAGGAAAGAGAGGGCTATGTGTCAGGGTTCAGAACGGCTAATGCAGAGGATGGGGACAGTGGCTCAGTGACCGTTGGAAATTCAAAATTGACGCTAGAGGGGCTAGGTTATCTAGAAGGGTCGCAGGAAGGGAGGAATAAAGCCCAGCAGGATACAGCCCATAGGAACCGATCAGATGACGGTGCTGGGCCTGAGGCCCATGTGGGGGCAATGGTGGTTTGGACCTTAGAAATAGATCCTGTGGGCATGGTGTTGGATGATAGACCAAGGGCCTTGGACGAAAGGCAAGGCCCGTCACAAAATATTGTTTCGGGAATATATCAAGATAAGATAAATGAAAGGGTAGGATCTTTGTCATACCGAGAGCTAGAGATGATAGCTGTGGCGGGTGGTTGCTTGGGGACTAGGGGAGATCTTGTGGTGGATCACGCCTCACCGTTTCTTGGACTCCCAACGACCAACGCTTATCATTACTATCCTTGAAAATACCGAGAGTGATGGGAGAGAGCATGCGCATCCAGCAGGAGAGATTGCATCTTCTGAATTTTGATTTAAGGGGATATCGACGCGTGGCAGAGGCTACAAAATAATTATGTTCAGAGGATCAAGGAAAATGAAAGCAAGGAGAAGCCAGCAAGATAAACAAGGGCTTCAGGTGGGCAACAAAAGAAAGATTTCAAATTTGGTGGTCGGCAAAGGCACAAACATGGACGATGATAGAGAGAGTAGACAGAGTTGGAGACAGGCGGCAAGACAGTCAAAAAAAGTGAAGAGAGAGGCTGATGACCTAAGGGCAAAGGGCTTGGGACACTTGCTAATTCCAGAAGACGCACCGCTCATATCGATATCCAGTGATGCGTTGGAATAAGAAGAACCAACTTTCTCAACCCAATCTATGGACTCCAGTGTTCATTCAGAGGGGAGGTGGGGACCAAAATACCAGAGGAGGAGATTCCTTTGGATGCGTTCACTGATGAGGAAGAGGAAGATCAGTCTGAAGAGAAAGATCTGGATATGGCAGTGTTTAACATGGAGTCCCAAGAGGAGGTCTCAGTGGGTAATGCACCTTTGGACCTGAAACAAGGAAGCCAGGAGGAAGATGGTTATGAGTCTGAAAAAAGTGGTGCTCTGCTATATCATGCTCAGCCACAGCCTTTGGCCATCGATGACTCAACAGTAGTACGAACACCAGTTGGGAAAGGAAAGCAACAAGGTAAGGGGGGAAGGTATAAGAATAAAGGAAGTTTGTCTAGTGGATACAGTGGGGATGCCAGTTCTAATGGAGAGAGTGTTAGCAAAGGGAACGAAAGAAGGGGCAACCAAGGGGAGGATTCTCCAGCACAAGGAATGAAAGGAGTAGCTAGAACTGAAGAAGCAAGCAGTGGGGGTCTGTATCTGTCTCCTCCAGGGTTCGCGGCAGCTGTCCCATCACAGTTGCCTTTGTCCCCATGACGATACAAGCCTGGAATTGCCGGGGGATAGGTACCACCACGGCGATTCAGCAACTAAAGGACCTGATGGGGAAGTTTGATGTAGGTATAGTGTGTCTCTCTGAAACCAAGGCAAGCAAGGAAGGCATAGAGAAGCTTGGAAGAGCTTGAAGCTAAGTGGCAAGTTTGCAGTTCCAGCAATATGTATGAGTGGGGGGTTGGCTGTCCTGTGGAAGGAAGGAGTGGATCTGGAGATTCTTGGAGCATCGCGTAACCAAGTGACAGGTAAAATTTCAAATTATTTTTGTAAGGATCCTTGGTATTTTTCGTTCATATATGGGGAGCCAGCTGTTTATAATAGAAATAAAGTGTGGAATGAGCTAAGGGGAGTAGCCCCTCTAGTTCCTAGACCTTGGTGCTTGTTTGGTGATTTTAACGCGATATCTAGCTTAGATGAAAAGATATGGGGCAGAAGCATCATCACAAAAAGTATGAATGAGTTCAACAACATGATCACTGATCTGGGCTTGGTGGATTTGGGGTTTAAAGGCCCTAAATACACTTGGAGCAACAACAGGAGAACTAGTGATCACATTCTGGAAAGGCTTGATAGAGCCTTGGCCACACCTGATTGGTTGGCGACTTTCCCCAATGCCCAGATCAGGACATGGGCAAATGCTACCTCTGACCATATATCTCTGATAATCAATCTGGACAAACATGAGGAAAAATTACCTAGACCTTTTAAATTCTTTGATATGTGGCTTAAGAATGAGTCTTGCTTGGATGTTATAGATAGGGCTTGGAATTCGATTACCCATGACCTCCCTGACATTAACTTTGTGCATAAAATAAAAAAAAACTAGGAAAGACCTTATGATTTGGAACAAATTTGTTTTTGGCAATATTTTTACCAATATCAAGGCCACTCAAACCAAGCTAAATGAGGTGCTGGCCAGGCCTTTTAGTGTTGCTAATTATAACAAGGCGAAAGCCTTAAAAAATGACCTACAAGATTGGTATAGCAAAGAAGGGGATTTTTGGAAACAAAAGTCTTCTAATGATTGGCTGAAGGATGGGGGGAGGAACACCAAATTCTTCCATCTTTCCACCATCTACCAAAGAAGAAGGAACAATATTGATAAGATCAGGGACAATGAGGGGGACTGGAAGGAAGGCAGACATGAGGTGGGGGTCTCCTTAAATCAGTATTTCAAGGAGATCTTCACCTCAGACAGCCCAGAGAGAAATGAACACATCCTTGAGCTGTTCCAACCTTGTGTCTCCCAAAGAGAAAATGAGATCCTCAATGCTATTCCCACAAAAGAGGATATCTGGAAAGTGGTGAGGAAGATGAGGAGTTTAAAGGCTCCTGGGCCAGATGGTTTCCAGGGCATTTTTTACCAGAAATACTGGGGTATCATTGGGCCAGCGGTGATAGCTTTTGTTCAAGATTTTTTTCACCTAGGGATCCTACACCCTGAGCTTAATGAGACTCATTTAGCTTTGATCCCCAAAGTGGATAACCCTGATCATGCTTCTAAGTTCAGGCCCATCAGCTTATGCAACTTTGGGTATAAGATTATATCCAAGCTCTTGGCCAATAGACTTAAAGGCCTCATAAATAAGATTATTTCCCCTTTCCAAGGGGCCTTTATTAAGGGCAAGAGCATAGGAGACAATGTGGGCTTGGCCTGTGAAGTTTTCCATAATATGAAGAACATGAAAAGTAAGAATGAGGGATGGATAGCCCTTAAGCTAGACATGGCAAAAGCTTATGACAGGGTGGAATGGTCTTTTCTGGATAATATCTTTGAGAAACTTGGTTTCAATGCCAAGTGGAGACAGATGATCCACCAATGTGTCTCTACTGTCTCCTTTCAAGTTATGTTGAATGGATCTCCTCTGGACAAGCTTGTCCCTGAAAGAGGGATCAGACAAGGGGACCCCATATCCCCCTACCTGTTCATCTTGGTCTCAGAGGCCTTGTCAAGGATGGTGGCTAGAGCTGAGCAAGAAGGTCAAGTGCATGGCTGATAAGTGCTCAAAAAGTGCTATTTAACCCTCGATTATGCCTCTTGTTTAGCCATCTTAGTGGACTAATAGTGTTTATAAGTTGTGTTTTAAGATTCTACAGGTGAAAAGGAGAGTTTTGTAGAATATTAGAGAAAATGGGGTAAAAAAGCACAATTGAGCATCGATGATCACATGAGGGTCCGTGGACAATCATGGAGAAGGCCAAGGAATTGAGCTATTAAATATCGCGACTTGGACCTATTTTAAAGTCTATTTGGAAGCCCAAGGCCAAAGGATTCGTTGCTTGGACCAAAGCCCGCAAAAAGAGGATAGAAGGATAGAGCGGAAGAGAAAAATCAGCTTATGCGTCACGGGGCGCGTATGGATCGGCGTCGAGCGCATTGATTGCATCTGGGGCGCATAGATCGATCGAGCGTCGAGCATTGATTGCGTCTGGGGGCGCGATAGATCGGCGTCGACGCGTTGATTAAGTCTAGGGCGCATGGATAATGCGTCGGGCGCATGAATCGACTAATTGTAGCCAATTCGCTTCCGGTTTGAAAGAGCGAAGTCGGACTCACGAAAAGAAACCTATTTGTATTAGGAAACAAATGGCGGTTTGGAATGCTTCTAGAACTCATTGTAACCCTATAAATAGAGGACCTAAGTGCCTCATGTAATTTGCCAATTCACTTATATTCTTGTCTCGAGAACTTGAGGCGAGAGAGATTAATAATAAAAGATCGGTTTTAACTAGGTGTCTTAATAAATTAGTCTTTCTAGTCTTATGTTCTTCAACTTTTCTTCTTCTCATTCTTCGTGTTCTTCCTTCTATATGGAAGGCTAATCTTCTCCTTCAAAGGAGGAGATGAAGCCCGATCTTAAGGTTTAATGATTCTTACGGTTCATGGTGTTCTTGTCGGGGTTAGTTCTTTATGTTTGTAGTTATTAGTTCCATTGCCCACACCAGGGGGATGGAAGTATAGAATAGGGTTTATGTTTTGCAATATTAATATCATGCTAGTGTTCTTTACTTTTCTTCTAGTAGTGTAATTCTTTAGAGTTAGGGAAGTATTCTTTGTGTTGCCTTAGAAGGGTAGCTCGAGGAGTGGTCACTAGGGAAGTTTTCTTTGTGTTTGCCTTAAGTGGTGATTCATTGAATGGCCCTATTAGGAAGTACTCTCCTGATGTTGCTCTTGGTAATACATTGAATGGCTGCCGAGCTTATATAAAAGGAAAGAAGATATTAATAGCATAAACATAAGAACAACCTTAAAGTAGAGTTAATTGTTAACGATGTTTCATCCAAAAGGCATCGGCACTTTCGCTCGATTACCTAATTGTAGTCTACTTGTAAAACAACCATGAAGCGAAAGGTCATAGATTAAAAGTATTAGTGGATTCTAATCTCTTGAATTCTCTCTCTTATAAATTCTCGATAGTTTAGTTAGTTTAGCTTAGTTTAGCATTAGAATCTACAATCTCTACAACATTAGTTTTAATCCCTCAAACCCCTTTCCAAATCCGTTCTTCACATAACATACACTTAAAAAGTGGAGCGATACCTACTAAATCCTTTACTTAGTGAGGGATAATTAGGTTTTGATACCGATCATCATCTATCTACATCATCCATACACCATCTAAACACATAAATAGAGGTAGGGTCAAATGGCGCCGCTGCCGGGGATATAATTAATTGTAGCCCCAAGAGGTGGTCAAATGGCGCCGCTGCCGCTTTAAGTTGTTTATGTTTAACGTTTTCTTTTAAGATTAGAATTTTGGATATTGAGGTAATTTTAGCCGCATCATCCATCCTTTTAAGAAAGAAAGAAGCTTGAAGGACATCTCGAAGACAAGATCTACCATCCAGGTTAGTCGAATCTTCATTCTTTTTATTGCTTTCTTAGTATAGTTGCATCATAGTTTAGTTTTATTGCTTTCTAGTATAATTGCATTTAGGATCTTTTCAACAATTGAAGTTGTAAGCCAACACAAAAAAATATCGGACTCTAGTGTTTTCTTGTGTCGAATCTTGACAAAGCGGACTATCGTCGTGGCAAAACTTTAAGCAATCCAAGTGATTCACCATAACCCTAGAAGAGGCGACTTTAGACAATGGGCGAGATACTAGTCGCAAAGCCCAACCCAGTTGAAGGAAAGTAGTTTTACATTCTAGTATAATTTAGAATAGTTGCATATTAGTTTAATTACCTTCAAGCATAGTAGGATAGTTTTTTTTTTTTTTTTTTTTTTTTTTTTTTTTTTTTTTTTTTTTTCCAAAATTTTCTAGTGTATGCCCGTCGTCCATATCATCGTCCCAAGAAGAACACAACAACAAAAGGTTTAACAACCACTCACAAGAATACTTAGAGGCGAGATTAATACAATGGCCGCAAGCAATGATGGAGGTGTTTTGGACACCAATAATCCACGAAGCTATCCCACCCATGCAAAGCCGCAATGAGAGGAAGAAGGCGGCGACTTCTATTCAGCCAATTATTGGAGACCTACCCGTAGTATTGTTTTTCCGAGACGAAGCTAATCAATTTGAACTTAGAGCATCGGTAATCTCTATGCTTCCAAAGTTCAATGGTTGCATAATGTTGACCTTATGTTCACATGAACAAATTTCTATCGATCCCGAACTTTCAAGAACCCAGAATATCGGGGATGAGAGTATCAAGTTAATTCTTTTTCCACTCTCACTCGAAGGTAAAAACATCCGAATGGTTAAGCGCACGGTAGATCAATTCAATCAACAACTGGGAGAAGTTAAGAACAAAGTTTATGAACAAGTTCTACCCACCCCGTAAGATAGATCTGCAATGCAGCAAGCCATCAGCAATTTCAAAGGGAAGGTGGTGAAGAATATCATCAAAGCTGGGAGAAATTCAATAATCTGCTAGTCTCATGTCCACATCATGGTTATGATAAGAGCCGCGCTCATTTTTTCTTTCGAGGACTTTCTACGATGAACAAGCGGATGATCTGATCAATGCATCAAGGTAAGTTTACATCATTGGATGGAGAGGAAGCCTACAACTTTCTCGAGAATTTAGTGAAGACACTCAACAATGGAGTACTAGCAACGAGGGCGTAGCTAGAGTGGAGGGTCTTAGAAGAAATTTGGCAACCAAATTCAAGAAGACCCAAATCAAGCAATGCTATCAATTATGGCAAGCCTATCAACGGGACTTGAAAATCTAAACAAGAAGTTTGATCGGTTCTCCATGAATCCTCCAAACCAAACAATTTCCAAGCTAAACCTCAACCATCCAAGCCTTGTTATACCATTTGTGAGCTATGTTACGATGAAGGCCACACCAGAAGAGTGTTAAGTACTATCGGATACTAATGCGGCATGCATGTAGTATCAATTCTTTAGGAAGAAATAACCAGTTCAATCGAGGGGACGAATTATTGGAAGCCACAAAATACAAATCGGAGGAATTTTCCTCCGAGATTTCAAAATCGATCAAATCAGTTCGAATAACCCGATTATCGGTTCCAAAACCGCCCGGCAACCATCACGAGAAATCAACAGTCATACGGTAACCAGCAATACCAAGCCAACACAAACGAGAGAGTTAGTACGGATCTTATGAGTGGATATATTTCCCTACGCCTCGGTCAAGCAAAGCAGTTATCCCACATCTGGAAGAAGCTATCACCACCATTGTCAATGAGTTGAAACATACAAATCAAAGAACCCAGAAGTTGGAGAATAACTTTAGTGTCATTCAAGGCCAGATAGGGCAAATCCTGCCGCTTGACAGAGGAGAGATCAAAAGGAGCATTACCAAACCCGGCCAGCCAAATCCGAAAGGAAGAGGTATCTTGCGGTGGATAACACGGAGATTACTCGATCGAATGCCCAAGTCAATTCTGTCACCACTCGAGGTCGGCAAGAAAGTTGATAATAAGATTGTCTATGAACCGGGGAAAAGATTACGTGGAGCCTAAGGTAACTTATGTCCCCACCATCCCACCCAGATTCTAAGATTCCGGATATATCTAGTGTTGTACCACCCTCTTGAAGAAAACATTGCAAAGAAGTTGAAGGAACTCGTGAAGTAAGTAAGAAGAAGCCATCACGAGTGACTCCACCCCGTCACTCCACTAATTGTTACCAAGCCAACCGACGAAAAGAAGAGAACCGATTTTGAAGAATCCGCCAAAGACCGTTTTCCTTCAAAACTAGTGAATACCGAAAAAGATGACCCGATCTGAGGAGATTTGCGATGTATTTCAAATTCTGATTAATATCCCATTTCGACCGCCATCAAACAAGTTCCCTCGTATACCAAGTTCACGAAAAGATCTAGTAAAGAAGAAGACCAACATTCGAGAAAAAGCTTTTATCGCCAAAGATGTTCATCGTACTCTGAGAATCTATCGGTTGTGGCCCGAAAGATCCGGAAGTCCAACTATTACATGCATAATTGGAGATTCTTTGGAGGAACAAGCTTTACTAGATTTGGGTGCCGATGTGAATCTTCTACCATATTTCATCTACGAAGTTGGGCTTGAAGGATCTAAAACCGGTGATGTTACTTCTGGTTGGCGATAGATCGATGAAGATACCTAGAGGACTAATTGAAGAAGTCATAGTCAAGATCGAAGATTTCTATTATCCGGTTGATTTCATAGTACTAGACACATAACCTACATCCGGTAGGCGGATACCAATCATTCTAGGCGGACCATTCTTGGCCAATGCAAATGCACTCATCAACCTGTCGAAGCGGTAATATGGCGTTATCCTTTGGTAATATGAAAGTTGAGACCAATGTTTTCCATATGTTACAAAGAACCCACGGAAGTATGTCTTTGTGAGCGAGGTATATGCATGATTGAAGCGTTAGCCACGGGATTATCGACTCATTCATATCCTGGCGACGAAGTTATTGAAAGCTCGGCCGGACTTCAGTTGTGAGGAACTTAGTGTTGAGTCAATCAATGCGATTTTGGATTCATCACCGTCATGGATGACATCAAGTTCAAAGAAAAACTTGAATCGCCTATGCTTGATGGACCACCTAAAGAGCTTAAGAAGGAGCCACCTAAGCTAGAATTGAAGCCTTTTACCGCCTACACTCAAGTATGTTTTCTTGGGAGATTTGGGAACCTACCCAGTAGTCATTGCATTAGATTTGATTGCGGAGCAAGAATCCAGGTTAGTAGCACTTTTAAAGGAACACAAGTCAGCTATAGGTTGGACAATTGATGATATCAAGGGGATTAGCCCTATGATAGTTCAACATAGGATTCATCCGAAGAGGATTCCAAGACTTCTAAGCAACCACGAGGAGGCTTAATCCGAAAATGAAGGAAGTAGTTAGAGAAGAGGTCGTCAAACTCCTTGATGCCAAAGATTATCTACCCTATTTCGATAGTCAATGGGTTAGTCCAGTTCAAGATGTGCCAAGAAGTCCGGAACCACGATGTCGAGAATGAGAACAATGAGTTGATTCCAAACCGAATTCAGACCGGATGGAGAGTTTGCATCGATTACGAGGAAGTGAATAGCGCGTCGAGGAAAGACCAATTTCCATTGCCATTTATCGATCGATGTTAGAAAAGATTAATTTGGACAAGCTTACTACTGCTTTCTTGATGGTTACTCGGGATATTTTCAAATCCATATTCACCACGAGGACCAAGAGAAGACCACATTCACATGTCCATTTGGAATATTAAGCCTACCGTCGTATGCCTTTTGGTCTATGCAATGGACCGGACCACTTTTCAGCTTGAATTTATGATGAGTATTTTTGACGACATGGTGGAGAAATACATGGAAGTTTTTTGGACGATTTTTCAGTTTTGGATCATCTTTTGAGGATTGCCTACACCATCTCTCCTTAGTCCTTAAAACGTTGTTCGCGATACCAACTTAGTTCTCGAACTGGGAAAAGTGTCACTTCATGGTAAAGGAAGGGATAGTGCTAGGTCACCAAGTTTCAAAGGAAGGAATTCTAGTAGATCGGCGAAAATGTCTACGACAGGAAGTAAGCATGTTGTCGAAAAGATCGGTTTTGAGATGGAAACCTAAGTATTCCCCACTGTTAGTTTATGGGATTTACTCCCCTGTTGACCTTCAAAGGAAGATTATTTGTATGGCTCGTGTAGGGTTCGGTAAAAGTCCATTTGCACATAAGAGGAGAGTCGTAAGCTAGGTTGCTATAAGAATTGTCATTCGAAACTTGTCCCGGGTTACTGACCATTAAGAGAAAATTGTTGGTACAAGGTATACTTTTGTCAATCACATCTTTGAGAGAGATCGAAAAGAATTCCTACAAAGTGGAACCGAATGGGTGGGAGTACTAGTCTTGAGGATCTGACTATAAAGGACTCAAAAGTCTTGAGGATCGACTTTAAAAAGACTCACATTATGTCTTGGGGATCCGAATTAAAAGACCTAAAAATTTGTTTCTTGAACTAATTACGATATTCGCATCAATGGTAATATCCTACCTTTTTCATCCATTTCATTTACTTCTTTATACATTGAGGTCAATGCATGCATAAGTAGGGGAGGGTGTACTTGAGAAATGAATTTGAAAATTAGTTTTCAAAACAAAAATATTTTTGTTTCTATATCGATGCATGAGAAAAATGAATTTTAATGATGAGTCCGGGATATAGATTCTATCTTGCTTAGTCTTTGAGTTTGATAGATAGTTGATATTATTGATTTCATTACCGCTTAGACTATGTATTATGCTCGGACATAGTTCTTATTGATAGAATTCTTTATCAAGGCACCACCATAATACTTGGTGGGTTTTGTGTACTTTTTTGCTAGAAGAGATTTAAACCCTAGTAAACCTGAAAGTAGAATTTTTAGACTTAGCGTGTGAGACTTGACCTTATACTCATTTTTTGGAGAGTTCTTACGAAAAATCCGAGTCTTAGTGACTCATCATCTTTCAGTTCTTTATGTCATTGTAATATAGTCTCATTATTCTTTAATTTGGTTAATCACGAAGTGACATCAACTGGGGAGATAGCCATTAGGTCTTGTAGTCTATTCAAAACGCAGTATCATCTTGATAAGTCAAGTAGTGAACCCATTCAGCCTTTATCCCACCTAGTAGGACCATCATGTTAAACCCTTTTGAGCCTTACAATAAGCCATTTTCTTTCATAAAACCCTCTACCATTCACCCTTCACCCGACTCTAGACAAGAAGTATAGCCAAAATCTTTATCAGCCATACCCATATGTTTTACGAGAATCGAGGGGCACAAGGAGGAAGAAAGACCAAAAAGGAAGATTACAAGGAAATACCGAGAGATACAATGAATCCCATCATTACTGTTTCAAAGTGAAATAAGCTAGTGGAAAACAAGCATATCCAAGATTACTAATCAAGGATATACCACTGAGTTAAAAAAAAAAAAAAAAAAAAAAAAAGAGTTGAAAGAATGGATGGAAAAGCTAAGATAAAGGAAGAATTTTCTCGCAATACAAAATTTGAAGAAATCTTCCAAAGAAAGAAGCAAAACCCTTAGTGTTTTTCGGAAACAACCTTAGAATCCTTTTTACCTTTCCTTCATAAACCAATACCCAAGCCAAGTTACAACCCATGACTTATCATTCTGAGATGGTACGAAGTCTAGAATAGGTGAGAGGATGCTAAAGTGAAGGACCCGACACTTCATATGTGATTGACATTCTTTCCATGAGACTAATTTTATTCAGAAGTCTGTTTTTCAAGGTAGTATGTGGGATGTTCGTATGCATTATTCTTTTCCCCACATACATGAGGTAAAATAGTAGACCATCTTCTGAGAGATTCTTTTCTGAAAGTATGACCGGTGAGGATTGAAAGTCGAGATTATCTACCTATGGTAAACTAGGGATTCCGTTTCTTGGATAGGAGAGTATAGGAGATTGACTAAGTACACACATAAGCCTTGATTGAGAATTTTGTCAATTTTTACTATCTCCCATCATAATCTATGAGTCTTTGCAGAAATGTAGTTAGCAATGGAGACTGTCTATTGGGGTAAGCACTAAGTAGGTAAGGAATTTCTCTCTCTGAAACATACTATCATTCTTGAACATGCTATTAATTGATTTTGTGGGTATATCACCTGAAAACCCTCATGAGACTATAACTCGTCCTTTTTGGGGAACTTAAAGGTTTAAAGCCTTGTTGCATATGGTAAATGCAATCGCGATGCCTGCGAAAGTGAGTTAGGATTTTATTTTTGTTATTAGGATATGATTTTGATCACTTATCTATTTTTTATCTTATTTGCTAAGAGACTAGCAAAAGGCTAGTTGGGAGTTGTGATAAGTGCTCAAAAAGTGCTATTTAACCCTCGATTATGCCTCTTGTTTAGCCATCTTAGTGGACTAATAGTGTTTATAAGTTGTGTTTTAAGATTCTACAATTGAAAAAGAGAGTTTTGTAGAATATTAGAGAAAATGGGGTAAAATAAAAGCAATTCGAACATCAATGATCACATGGGAGGTCCGTGGACAATCATGGAGAAGGCCAAGGAATTGGAGCTATTAAATATCGACTTGGACCTATTTTAAAGTCTATTTGGAAGCCCAAGGCCAAAAGATTCGTTGCTTGGACCAAAGCCATTAAAAAGAGGATAGAAGGATAGAGCGTAAAAGAGAAAATAGGCTTATCGTCCAGGACGATGGATCGAAATCCCAGACGCATTGATTGCATCCGGGACACATAGATCGGCGTCGAGGCAACATTGATTAAGTCTGGGGCGCATGGATAATCGTCCGAGCGCATTATGAATCGAATCTTGTAGCCAATTCCTTCTCCGGTTTTGAAGGCGAAGTCGGACTCGAAAGAAACCTATTTGTATTAGGAAACAAATGGCGGTTTGGAATGCTTCTAGAACTCATTGTAACCCCTATAAATAGAGGACCTAAGTGTCTCATGTAATTTGCCAATTCACTTATATTCTTGTCTCGAACTTGAGGCAAAAGAGAGATTAATAATAAAAGATCGGTTTTAACTAGAATTTTAATAAATTAGTCTTTCTAGTCTTATGTTCTTCAACTCTTCTTCTTCTCGTTAGGTGTTCTTCCTTCTATATGGAAGGCTAATCTTCTCCTTCAAGGGAGGAGATGAAGCCATCTTAAGGTTTAATGATTCTTACGGTTCATGGTGTTCTTCAATCGGGTTAGTTCTTTATGTTTGTAGTTATTAGTTCCATTGCCCACACCGAGGATGGAAGTATAGAATAGGGTTTATGTTTTGCAATATTAATATCATGCTAGTGTTCTTTACTTTTCTTCTAGTAGTGTAATTCTTTAGAGTTAGGGAAGTATTCTTTGTGTTGCCTTAGAAGGGTAGCTCGAGGGAGTGGCTGCCTAGGGGAAGTATTCTTTGTGTTAAGCCTTAAGTGGTGATTCATTGAATGGCTGCCCTATTAGGAAGTACTCCTTGATGTTGCTCTTGGTAATACATTGAATGGCTGCCCGAGCTTACATAAAAGGAAAGAAGATATTAATAGCATAAACATAAGAACAACCTTAAGTAGAGTTAATTGTTAACGATGTTTCATCCAAAAGGGCATCGGCACTCGCTCGATTGCCTAATTGTAGTCTACTTGTAAGAACAACCATGAAGCGTAAGGTCATAGATTAAAAGTATTGGTGGATTCTAATCTCTTGAATTCTCTCTCTTATAAATTCTCAATAGTTTAGTTAGTTTAGCTTAGTTTAGCATTAGAATCTACAATCTCTACAACATTAGTTTTTAATCCCTCAAACCCCTTTCCAGTCCTGTTCTTCACATAACATACACTTAAAAGTGGAACGCGATACCTACTCTCATCCTTTACTTAGTGAGGGATAATTAGGTTTTGATACGCTTCTCTTTTGTTCAACGATCATCATCTATCTACATCATCCATACACCATCTAAACACACAAAAAGAGCTTGGTCAATGGCAATAAGATCAAAAGGAATTCCCCTACTCTAACCCACTTGCTTTATGCTGATGACCTCATTCTTTTTACCAAAGTTAATGTGGGGGAAAGTGGGCAACTGAAAAAGATACTGGATGATTACTGTGAGGCCTCTGGCAAAAGATAAATTATGAAAAATCCAATGTCTTCTTTAGTAGGAATGTCAATTACAGACAAAAGCTTAAGCTAAAGAGGTTCTGGAGGATTAGGAACTTTGCTCCTAAGGAAAAGTATCTTGGTGTCCCTATCATGCTATGTAGGAAGAAGTCTGAGGACTTTGACTACTTAGTGGATAAGATACATCAAAAGATTAAGGGTTGGAAAGCTAAGGTGCTATCCCAGGCTGGGAGAACCACTATGATCCAAGCTGTGATCCAGGCCAGCCCTCTATATGCTATGTCAACCTATTTGCTTCCTGTCTCTACATGCAATAAGATTGACATGGCTTGTAGAGATTTCTGGTGGTCTGGATCAGAAAAAAAGAAAGGGATCCATACCAAAGGGTGGGATCACATCTGTTAACCCAAACAAGTTGGAGGGTTGGGGTTGAGAAAGACTAGAGATATGAATTTGGCCATGTTAGCTAAGCTACCATGGAAAGCTGCAACTGATGTCCAGTCACTTTGGACTAGAACTCATCAGACATATATGGGAAACACTGGATTGGTGATGTGAAGAAACCACCAGACAAGGCCTCTTTCTTCTGGAAAGGTATTCATAAAACCTTTAATGCCATTAGTAAGGGCCTGATCTGGGGCATTGGGACTGGGGATACCACCTCTGTTCTTCAAGATCCTTGGCTCAAATGCAATGAGCACCCAATGACCTTGACAGAGCTGGGGGTGATTGATCCACTCCTGCAAAATCTGATGGTGTCAGATCTGTTCTTGCCAGATAAGAGTGGGTGGGATGAGGCTAAGATCAAAGCCTTTTTTAACCCTCTCATATGTAAATCCATCTTGGAGATCAAGGTGAGACCTGAGAATGCTCCAGCTGATAAGATGAGATGGTATAAGGACAAGCACGGAGTCCTAACTGTCAAATCTACTTATAGTTTTCTTAAGTCTGAAGAGGAGCTGGGACAAAGCTCAAGTTGCAACCCCCTCACTCTGAAGCACATTTGGAAGACTCCCATTCCTGCATACATCCAAATGTTTCTCTGGAAGATGTATATGCAGATGCTTCCAATGGGGGATGTGCTGGCAGAGAGGAAGTTGCAGGGAGAGTTCTCCTGCCCTTTCTGCTACAGGGAAATTGAGTCTGCAGAACACCTGTTTTTCAGTTGTGACTGGATTAGAACTCTGTGGTTCAGCTCACATATAGGTATGAGGATGCAGAAGCTACAAGGCCAAACTCTGAGAGAAAGAATGGATACCTTTGTAGCCTAGAGTTGCAGCTCCAACACAGACCAGAGTATGGTAGGCATACACTCTGCATTCTTGCTAAATCAGATTTGGAAAGCTAGGAATGAGTGCAAGTTTGAGAATAGGAAACCTAACAGAGAAAGGATGCTCAGAGACAGCAGAAAACTGGCGTACACTTGCCTTCAGGCTCACAGAGAAGAACATCTCAATTCTAACCCATCTTTAAGTTTATTAGACAAATGTTTTGAGGAAGTTTTTCCAAATATACCAAATGATAGTATAATCATTAGATTTGATGTGTCATATCACAGGCAGATAGGGTGGGCTGGAGCTGGAGCTATAGCAGTAGATAGTGAGGGAAGTATAGTGGGAGCAAACTGTCCGGAAGGTTCGAGCCTTGGATGTGCGTAAGGCGAGCTTGAAGCAGCTGAAGTTGCGGTTTTGCTGGCATAACATCTCAAAGTGAAACATTTTGTTTTTGAAGGAGACAATGCTGAAGTGATCAAAGCCTTACAAGGCAACTCATACCGTTGGGGATGGACAACTTTAATAGCTAATATTAACTCCTTGATATCTAGTTTTAACTCTTCTGTTTTTAGATGGATTAGTAGGCTTTTGAACGGGGATGCAGATTCTCTGGTAGCTTGGGCTTACCACCAGCTAAGGAAGTCCGAGCTGCCAAGTTGTATGATTCAGTCAAACTGTGTACCTTTAGTCGTTTGATGGCATATATATATAATAGTATGAATTGCACCAAAAAAAAAAAAATCCTTCTTCAAATCTGTATTGATTTGTTCAGGATATTGATTGGCCTTTACAAATGAGCCAAACCAGTATTGTAATTATATAATTCTGGCTAGTGCCTACTTGCCAATTTGTATAGTATGAACTATGAAGCTGGTTTTGTTCACCAACACCAATTCAATTCTGTGTCCAAACATTCCGGTTTATTCATGCAGACAAAATCATTAGACCTGTAGCTACTAAAACACTTGAACCAAACTTGCATTACTAATTTACTAGTACTGGAATTGCAAAACATAAGACATAACACATAAAACTATGTAGTCCACAAACGAAATTTCTGAAATTTCGCTTTTATTCAGTGCATATCTTAAAAAGCTTCTCAACTTTCAGTTCTCCTCCTCATTGCCATCATAGTCACCTGGAGCCTCTTTTGCTTACTTGGGACGAGAAGCTGTTTCAGCTGGTCCAGCTTGCCTAACCAACTGCGATTTTAAAGAAGCGACATTCGTTATTTTATTTATATTGAATAAAAAAAGCAGCATATGGATGGTGTACTTAAAATCTTAAATAGAAATGATGATACGATCATACGAACATTACACAATTATATATAAGTAAATACGGAGTTTACTCTCAAGGACGAAATGGACGAAAAAATCACTCTCAAAACCACCTTTTTTTTAACCACCTTTTTTTTAATCACTCACGTCAAATATACCGGGTAGATGAAAGATTAAGACAGTGTTCTAAAAAATGCTAGGCGGTAGTCGGGCGGTGGGAGAGTGCCTAGCGCCTAGGCCTTCTAGGCAGTAAAAAACGTTAGGCGGTAGTCAGGCGGTGGGAGAGCGCCTAGGCCTTCTAGGCAGTGCCTAGTGTAGAAAGCTATATATAGCTTTTCATGTATAGAGCGCGACCTGCGCCTCAGGCATTACCGATGTCCAGTAGCTAGAGTGTGAACAACGCTAGTCTCTAGTAAAAACACAGCGCGACCCGCGCATTGTGTTTCTCAAGTCACCGATTGTTTTGTTTCTTTGTTTGTAACCTCTATATAAACAATTGTAACCTCTTTAGAATTCAATCAAGTAAATATAGAACTGAATTGAATTAAATCATCTGGTTCGACATGGTATCAGAGCCAAACCATTGAAATCCACTACGTATTACAACCATTAATCAAACCATCCTTGAACCCTTGAATCTCAAACCCAATTTTTTTTTCCAAAACCTAAACCTAAAACCCAAATTTTTTTCGTTTTTTTTTCTGCAATGGCTGAATCTGACAACAATTTCTCAAACGTCATACATCACCACTACACCCCACAAGACAACTCCGCATTCCCAAAAACTATTTCATTAGATGAGTCCAACTATATCATATGGGCTCCTCTCATGCGGATGCGTATTGGAGCAAGGGGAACGATTGGTTTTTTTACTGGCGCAAATGTTGAACCGGATATGACTTCGACTGAATATGAAGCTTGGGCAACAAATAATGAAAAGGTGAAAAGTTAGCTTATTGATTCTATGGAGATTTCTCCTATGAATCGATATATTCGTCTTCCTACTGCGAAAGACATTTGGGAGGTTGTGGAGAAGACCTTCTATGATGACTCGAATTTTTGAATTGAATACGAAGTGCTTTGAAGCGAAGCAGAATGGGAGACCTATTTCTTCCTATTACAATGAATTGGTGGCTCTATTCCAGGAGATTAATCAAAGGGTGACATCTCAGAATAACAATGTTGCAGTTGTAGTTCATGAGACGTCAACAATGACCAGATTGCGGGTTCATATGTTTTTGCGTGGACTAGATTCAGAGTATGATAAGGTGTGTGGAGATATTCTTCGCAAGGAACCTAAATTTTCCTTGGAGCAAAGATATGCTTACATTCGCAAGGTGCAATCGGAGAAACAGGCTATGGGGCACTCTTTATCAACTGAATCCTCTGTCTTGGCTGTTCATAGCAAGACCATTACTCCACCCGATTTCTCTAGTCCTTCACGCCACCCTAAAGGTAAATCCAATCCTTATGCAGATAAAAAGTGCAGTGTTTGTGAAGAATTGGGTCATAGCAAGGAGAGATGTTATGAAGTGATTGGTTATCTTGATTGGTGGGTCTTCACAAAGAGGCCACGAAAGAATATAAGCAAGGCTATCATTGCTAATGTTGTGCATGGCCATCCAGACCATGTTTCGGCTAATGTAACTCAATCAGGTATGAATGGTAAGGTTATTTCGAATAGTACATAGATAATTAATTCAGGTGCATCTGACCATATGACAAATGACCCTAGCCTTGTGGAAAGTCTTAAAGATTCACCTCAAACTGTTGTTTCTACTGCAGATGGTACTCCAACTCCGGTTAGCGGAGAAGGTTCTATTGTGTTATATAAAACCCTCACTCTTGAATCTGTCTTAGTTGTTCCATCCCTTGCTTATAACCTATTGTCTGTTTGTCAAATTATTCTAGTACTTGCATGTACTGTGACATTCTATCCATCCTTCTGTGTTTTTCAGGACATTCTGACTCGACAAGTCCTTGGTTATGGTGTTAGAAGGGAGAAACTGTACTATCTGGACTTGACAGAAACTGGAGAGAAACAGAAAAATTCTCTGGGGCAAGCTAATCAGGTAAATAGGGTTGAGAATGCAAAAGAAATTGTGTGGTTATGGCATCGTCGGTTAGGTCATCTTTCGTTTAGTTATCTTAAGAGGTTGCAACCTCAGTTATTTTCAATTGTTAGTGATTCTGAGTTTCATTGTGACATTTGTGAACTGGCCAAGAGCCATCGTATTTCATATTCACCAAGTATTAATAGAGGTCCTGTTCCTTTTATGAAAATTCACTCTGATGTTTGGGGTCCTGCCAAGGTTTCTTCTTTTTCTGGAGTTCGCTATTATATGACCTTTATTGATGATTGCACTCGCATGACTTGGGTGTCATTACTGAAACACAAAAGTGATGTATATGGGATGTTAACTGTTTTTTACAAAATGGTGGCGACACAATATCAACAATCTATCAGGGTCTTTCAGTCTGATAATGGTGGCGAATTTGTGAATGGCCTCATATCTGAATTTTGTTGGTCAATTGGAATTCATCATCAAACCTCCAATTCTGGTACCCCCCGACAAAATGGTTTAGTATAACGGAAGAACAGGCAGTTATTGGAAGTTGTCCGTGCTTCCTTGTTTGGCATGAATGTACCTCGATCCTATTGGAGTGAAGCAGTGAAATCAGCAGCCTATGTTATAAACCGTACTCCCTCACGGGTAATTGAGTTCCAGAATCCTTATCAGAAACTCCATACACTTTTGTCCATCCTATCCATGCCTAACTTGGAGCCTCGGGTGTTTGGATGTAGAGCTTATGTCCATATCCCATAACTAGAACGAAGTAAACTTGATCCTCCTACAAAAAAGTGTATTTTTGTGGGTTATGCCGAGTTTCAGAAAGGGTATAGGTGTTATTATCCAATTACTGACAAGATGCATATATCTCTTGATGTCTCATTCCATGAATCCGACCCGTATTACTCAGGGGGAGTTTCCCAGTCTTCCCTTCAAGGGGAGAGTGACAGTGAAGGGAATCCTTATGTCTTTGGGGAATTGGAACACTTGGAGGAACGATTTGAAGTTCCTGAAGCAGAAATTGATCCTGTAGCAGTAGAGACGGAAGCACATGATCTGGATGTATCTGAAACTGTAGTACACGACATTTCCCCTTCTACATCAATAACTGAAGATCTCGATCAGAATGATCCGCCTCAGGTACCTCCTATAACCGTTGATGAATCTGTTGGGTTAGAAAGTCTTGAACCTAGACAATCACAGAGAGCTAGTAAAGGAGTTCCTAAGAAACAATATGAACCATACATCAAAGCCAATGTCAAATATCCTATAGCTAACTCTATGTCTAACCATAGCCTTTCTGAGTCACATGCACTTGTCATAAATCAATTATCTACTGTATCTATTCCTAGTAACGTGTAGGATGCTTTGAAAGATCCAAAATGGAAGAAAGCAATGAATGTAACATGGGAGGTAGTTGATATGCCTATTAGAATGAAGACTATTGGATGTCGTTAGGTGTTTACTGTGAAGCTTAATGCAGATGGAACTATTAATAGATATAAGGCGAGATTGGTTGACAAGGGATACACACAGCGTTATGGAATTGATTATGAGGAGACTTTCGCACCTGTGGCAAAAATCAATACGATCCGAATTTTAATTTCGCTTGCAGCAAATATAGATTGGCCCTTGCATCAGCTTGATGTGAAGAATGCATTCCTAAATGGGAATTTGGAGGAAGACATGGATATGCCTCTAGGTGTGAAGAACCATCTCAAAGATGTTGGGAAGGTGTGTAAACTAAAGAAGGCTTTGTATGGCCTGAAACAGTCTCCAAGAGCTTGGTTTGGAAGACTTACACAGTCAATGAGAGTTTTTGAGTACAAACAGAGCAATTCTGATCATACCTTGTTTATCAAACACAAGGATGGTAAGATTATAGCTCTAATTGTGTATGTTGATGACATGATCGTTATAGGGGATGATCTGAAGGAAATAAATGAATTGCAGAAGTATTTGTCGGAAGAATTTGAAATGAAGGATCTAAGACAACTGGAAGTATTTTCTGGGTATTGAAGTTGCAAGGTCTAAAAAGGGGATTTCACTCTCACAGAGGAAGTATGTCCTAGATTTGCTTGCTGAAACAGGAATGTTGGATTGCAAACCAATGGAGACACCCATTGAGATGAATCATGGACTCGTCATTCATCTTGATCAAGTCCCTACTGATAAAAGAAGGTATCAGCATCTTGTAATAAGGTTAATTTATCTCTATCATACTAAACCTGATATTGCTTATGATGTGAGTGTGGTTAGTCAGTTTATGCATTGTCCTAGTGAAGAACATATGGATGCAGTCTCTCGTATCTTGAAGTATTTGAAGAAGGCACCTGGCAAAAGTTTACTGTTTGGAAAGTATGATGTATTGGATATTGTCGGATACACAGATGTAGATTAGGCTGGTGATAAAACTAATAGACGTTCTACATCAGGATATTTCACTTTTGTAGGTGGAAATCTTGTAACTTGGCATAGTAAAAAACAGAAAGTTGTTGCCAGATCGAGTGCAGAAGCTGAATTTTGAGGTATGGCATAGGGAGTATGTGAATTGTTATGGATCCATACTGTCTTGATGGAATTGGGCTTCAAGCTTCAAAAGCCTATGGATTTACATTGTGATAATCAAGCCGTCATTCAAATTGCATATAATCCAGTTCAACATGATCGAACAAAGCATGTAGAGGTTGATCGTCATTTTATTAAAGAAAATCTTGACAGGAAGGTTATTCGTTTTCCGTTCGTAACCTCAGAGGAGCAATTAGCTGATGTTCTTACCAAAGGTGTATCTCACAAGGTGTTTGACAACTCAATTGACAAGTTGGGCATGATTGACATCTATGCACCAACTTGAGGGGGAGTGTAGAAAGCTGTATATAGCTTTTCATGTATAGAGCGCGACCTGCGCTCAAGATAAAGCCTGATGGAGCGCGACCTACGCCTCAAGCATTACCGATGTCCAGTAGCTAGAGCGTGACCCGCGCTCATCTCCAGTACAAACACAGCGCGACCCACGCCTCGTGTTTCTCAAGTCACTAACTGTTTTGTTTCTTTGTTTGTAACCTCTATATAAATAATTGTAACCTCTTTAGAATTCAATCAAGTAAATATAGAACTGAATTGAATTGAATCATCTAGTTCTACACCTAGACGGGCTAGGTGCTAGGCGATTTTTTTCCCCTAATTATATAGTAATACACACCTATATTATAAGAAATGAAGAAAATCATTTACCATAACTCAAAAAATAAACACAAACAAAATACTTATTACAAAAATACGTAATAGTTGAAGAATATCGACTTCATATAAAAACATACTCTTTGTTATAGTGGGATATAATTTACATTAGACTTTAGTCTTTTAAACTCATTCAAATCTTAAGCCAACACTAGCCTTTAATTTTCGAATCATTTAAAATCAAAATTAAAAAAAAAAAAAAAAAAAAAAAAAAAAAACCTTGATTAGACCGCCTAGAGGTCGCCTAGCCCGCCTAGTTGGTCCACCGATTTTTAAACGACTTGGGTGAGTCAGTTAGGCACCGCCTAGCGCCTAGAGACCGCCTAGGCGGCCGCCTAGACCGATTTTTAGAACAGTTAAGTATACTTTTGACCCGAAATAATAAATGGCCCGGTTCAACTGAAATGACCCGGTGTATATAGTATGAACAAACATACTTATTTGGGGTATGAACAATCATTGTTCATATCTCAACATAATGTATGATCAATAAGAACACCTATTGGAGTGATAATTCATACATGTTCATACATATTTGGGCTATTGTTCATATCTCAACATGAACTATGAATAATCATTGTTCATACATCAGTATAGTGTATGAGGTATGCTCATTTATTTGGGTATGAATAATTACTGTTCAAATATCAACATAAAGTATGAACAATACCAAAACGCCAAAAAGAATAAAATCGGAAAACATTTATTTCAATTCTAGATTATTTGTCCTTACAGATTATTTTTACCTGAAAATTGGTTTTTCGAGTTATTTTCACCCGAAAAATTATCATTGTGAGGGATGTTGGCCCGAAATTAGTCCGCTGACTATTTTCTTGAAGTAAATATGACAAAGAACCCATCCTCACAACAATATTCTATTTAGAACCTTTTTCTGGAGCACGAAATCTAGCTAAGCCCAGACTTACGAGACTAATCTAATTTGGGCATGTAACCTATGGTCCATTTGCGTTAAGTTTTGAGGTTTGGGTTTAAAGTTTAAACTGAGATTTTTCGCTCCAATTATCCTAGTAAGGTTTGTATTGGAGTTGATCTAAGTGATGTAACTGCTATTCTGCTCAACTTAAGTACTTAACTAAAGTCCCATGGGTTGTGATTATGGTCTTAACCTATATACTACCATTATGTGGCTAAAAAATGAGAAAAAGGCACCTGGAAATAGGTCTCAAGTTTGCTCTTCAGAGTAGAGTATTCTTTTTTCACCTCTTCAAATGCCTCTTTGCATCTGAAAATTTATCAAACAAAATCATCAGGTTTTCTAATTAAATTAGAAACAACTAAAATTTGCATTTGAAATAACATAACCACTAATTTAGATTGTAAGTATTTATCAAGATCATCCAACAAATAAACGGCCAGTCCCTCCCAAAATTGTCAATCAGCATTACGTAAATGAATTTGGTAAAAGAATTCAAGTATTTTACCCTTCCACATTGCGCTCCCTGCAAAAGTCCCTCAACTTTATGCTCTCTGCCACAACCTTTGCAGCTCCAACGCTATAAATAATAACTATGTTAATTATTATTGAAAAATAATCAACAAATTTGTATAATGTTACACTAACAATGAATTGGTTGGATTTGATAATTGTAATGTCATCATTGTTGTTTGGAACTTTGGATACAGGGCCAGTTTTGAGAATGAAGTTGGAACTTACGAGCATTTTTAGTAGGGTCGCGGTATTGACACCCCACTTTATGGGATTGACACCTTTTTACCAATTCCAAGGTATTGGCACCCTTCTATTAATCACATAAAAAAACACTTACAACAAAAAATTGCCGAGAGATTGCACAATCCACGATATCGGATTGCCGCGAGATTCCATATCCCACGGAAGGTTGTTGTCGTGGGTCCTTTTTTGTTTAAATTTTTTTTTAATAGCCAAAGTAAAAAAAATTAGTTGCCGCGAGATGGTTGTGTTTACTAAAATGGAGTATTTACTTGTGTTAATTATCAAAACTCTTCTTCATTAATTTGATCACAAGTTTTTCTTATAACATATGAAAATATATGCTACAAGATAGCAAAATTATGTCTCGGTTGTATATTTTTTTTTCATGGTTTTGGTATTGTTCTTAGAGTGTATAAAGAAGCTCTAAATAAGAAAATGAGGTATCTATATGTCGTGTGTGTTAAATACGCAAAATTTGAAGTGAAAAAAAAAAAAACACAAAAAAAAATCCTCCGCAACAACTCCTTGCCGTGGGATATGGGATTTTACGGCAACCTGATGCCGTGGATTATGCGATCTCGTGGCAACTGCCTATCGTTAGATATGAATCTCGTGACAACCTGATGTCGTAGAACTATCGGACATATGGGGTGTAAAATGACATATAAAGAATAACCATTATTGTTCTACTTTTTGCCAAAGGGGTGTCAATCCCATAAAGTGGGGGTGTCAATACTGCGCCCCTTTTTTTAAGAAGTAAATACTTAAAGTCTTGAATAGATGAACGTAGTTGGTGACTTGGTACACAATGACCAATTGACCTACAAAGTCTTTTTTTTTTGGATAATAAGTTGAGCTAGCATGTCAAGTATTAGATTTACAAATTACAACTTGCAAATGAATTTAATGATACCAAATTACCAACTCATTTAAAACAAATTTTTTTATTACGAAAGTTTTTACATAATAATAAGAAGAATAACTAAAAATAGGGTTAGTTAGGGATACCCCCAGTACATGTATTAGTAGCAATTAGCAATTGACCTACAAAGTTTTTTTTTTTTTTTTTGGATAATAAGTTGAGCTACCATGTCAAGTATTAGATTTACAAATTACAACTTACAAATGAATTTAATGATACCAAATTACCAACTCATTTAAAACAAATTTTTTTATTACGAAAGTTTTTACATAATAATAAGAAGAATAACTAAAAGCAATTAGTGTTAACCCCCCCATTTGTAAGATCCAACGGTCATGTTTCTTCATGTGAAAAAAAAAATCATCTCGTAACAATTGGATCTTGCACTTGCAACTGGGGGGTATCACTAATATTTTTGAAAATAAAGAGGGAGGGGGATAACACTAATTGCAACTAATAATAGAGGGGTATCCCTAACTAACCCCTAAAAATAATAGTTACCCGGAACTGCTACCCTTGAGCCGATGAACAACTTTGTCCAGCGTGTCAAAGTTAATGGGGCTTTTCTTTCTGCATATATAACCATACATTTATATTGATTAGTTATGTTACTTCAAAATTATATATACAAAATTTAGAAGTTTAATTAATATCTAATCCAAAACTAACAATTCTTTTTCAATATCGCTCATGGTTGAACCCCTAAAGAATAGTGTCACAATTTCTTCAACAAAATTTGGATTAGCATTGTCTTGCAATTCCTCAAGTTGCACAAATTGTGCATCAAGGTACCCCTGCAACAAATAAACACACAATAAGCATACACATCAATACCATCTCTTAAGCTTGCAAAAGTCAATTGGTCGGACTTGGTCACATGTTTAAAGAACTGACTAAACTTCTTTTTTTGGGTTAGTTTTAAACCACCCCAATTTGTAAGATCCAACGGTTATGCTTTTTCATGGGAAAAAAAAAACCATCTCGTAGTTGTTAGATCTTGCAACTAGAGGGTATCACTATATTTGTTTATTAAACTAAAAGTAGATTCAACATTTTATGCTTTTAGTTTATTCATTAAGTACAAAATTATTACTTATTTTGATTTTCCATAGTTCAAATAAATTAACCTGAATGTAAATTACCAAAATAACAAATAAACCAAAATGTTTTTTTTTTGCTCAAAAAAACCAAAATGTTTGTCGACCACAATTTTAATTAAGCCAGTTTTAATTTGAATCCAAATGCTCATCCTGAATCCAAATCATATATGAAGAATTTGTTTTCATTTCAATTACTTTAACTTAACATTTTGGAATTACCTTCACATATTTTTCAACTATCAAACAAAAAATGAAAATTTGAACTTTTCTAGCACAAAATCAAACAAACTGATAATTAATGCATTTATTAAAAATTAATTATTTTTTTCAATTGAAAAATGATTTTTTTAATTTCATTTTCAAATTTTCTTTCTTGCTATTCAACCGGGATTATAATTTATATACGGAAGATCGTCGTATTGATTGATTAACCACTTGAAATGTTCTATAATTGGTTAATTATATATCTAATGGATCTTTCCATTCTAAAATGCTTTTATGTTGTAGATCCAATGCCCTTACAATGGATCTAAAACATGCATGCGTGGTAGAGCAACTATTCGCCCCTTAACCAAAATATGTTCTCTTAAGCGCTCATCAAACATGTAAGGTGCTTTATTTGAATAAAAATCACTCCAAAATGCAGGTAAAACTTCATTATATTCACTCTGCATAAAATATATGCTTATACACCCAAAAAAAAAATACAAAATTATTTTTTCAAACATGTTCTAAAATTAACCCCTTAGACAAGCAACACTAAGTAAACGGGAATTCGACTTGCATTGCCTAATGCCAAGTGATAACGACTTGACAATGGAAACCATTAGATGCATGCAAAATGTAATTTCATGCATATTATTCTTATGAAAAGTTATACGAACTAGAAACAACATATTTAACATATTAAAATTAAACCTCATTCAAGAGAGCGAGCCTCATGCTTGCAATAATCTGCTGGTTCTCCATCGTTTACAGAGAGTGAGATAAAGATAGAAGATTGTATTTGACCGATGACTTGAAAAGTGATGAGAATCACTAACCCAAAGAGTGTACTTATAAGGGAAAAACAGCTACCACATGTAAGGTGGAAAAGAACGCGTAACACGTGGGTCTTTCAAAATGGTTAAAGAAGATTACCAAAATTAACAAATGGAATTTCATGTGATTCTTTTCATAAAAATATCAAATATTTCTCCATTTATAGTGCTAAATTAATTAGATTCCAAAACTTCTTTGTAGGACGGTAAGAAGGGTTTCAAAGAAACAACAACGCCCACAGTAAATCTAACACCTAATATATACAGAAGATAAAATCTACTTGAGCGGATTCCATTTTCACTTTCAAAACAAGGCGTAGGCGCGCATGGCATTGTGGTTAAGTTATTTGCAACTTACTCCATGATGCTCCTCTCGAAAGCAGCTGAATTGTATCAAAATCCAACCATACATAAAGTTGTAGCAAACTCTCAAAAACGGGTTATGGATCCATAATTAATTACCCATCATAGTTCATGATGTTAGCCTCATGCCATGTAGATAGTGACATGGTACAATTGTTTTTTAGGTGAACCAAATACATCTATGTGAGTCATTCGTAACACAACTAATGTAAACGATGTATATGCCGGCGATGGAAGTATGTACTTTGGTTGTGATGTGGTCACTTCTCTTAAACTCACCTTATGAATTAAAATTGTGAACGATGTATAGGTCACTTATCTTAAACTCACCTACTCAACTCAAAACCAATTGGCAATGAGTGGAGCAGCCTAATATCTAATTATTTTTATAAGAGGAGGGATAGAGCCACATTATCTTACACCCACATTGTGTACACATTCATGGAAAATGTGGAAATAAAGGATGAATTAAAAACTTATTTTTTGTGGACAATTATATCCTCCCCATGGAGAATATGCTCCCTAAAAATCAACTCATTCTAAAAAATTTGGTCTTGTCAAGACTTGTTATGAAAGCATATAATTGTGGGTTGTTAGATAATTAAAAGTTCAAAATTGGGCACGATATTTTGCATGCATGGTTAGACCATTTAAATGAAATGATTTTTTATGAGGATGATCTCTATGTTGGGGAGATCATATATCCACAAAAAAATGCTCTTAATTCATTTAGAACTCATAGATCGATGTGGGCGCAATGTAGGCGTAAAATGTATGGAGCGTGAATAAGCATGTGAACATTAGATCCACATACGTGTTTGGTTTCCAATTTAGAATTGGAAACATAGAACCACTACACAACGTACTTCTCCTAAACGGTGATGGACAGGTAAATTGGT
Organism: Coptis chinensis; assembly: GCF_015680905.1. NCBI lineage: Eukaryota > Viridiplantae > Streptophyta > Magnoliopsida > Ranunculales > Ranunculaceae > Coptis > Coptis chinensis. The sequence goes on along the minus strand of NC_141458.1, from coordinate 92,346,494 downwards.
TTTGGAAATCATTTACTATTTTGGTTCCTCACGTCTTGGTTCTCTTGGGTCTATAAATACCCCATGAGACTAGTCAATTATTATAGCACATAATTATGAGAGCTCATAGTATGGGGCCCATTAAGAGTACATTGTTGGAATAAAGGCAGTAGCCAAATTTGTGAGTGCATTGTGATAGTGTAGTAACATAAATTTGTGAGTGCCAAAATTGTGTGTATATTGTAAGTGAGAGAGATTGGTGTTTGTGGAGTGTGAGGCTCGTGACATTGTATACATATTTTTTACTATAGTGGATTTTAGTGCGCTTGTGAACATAGGCAATTGTCGAACCACATAAATTTTTTGTGTTCATTTTCTTTGTTATTTCATTATTGCTTTAGTGGTTGTATTTTTTGTCATTGATTCCAAGATCTTGAGGTGAATTGTTGTTAGTCGGGATTAACGTGATCTCTAATTCCCAATATAAAGAATGTGGTTTTAACCCTCCGCTTTTTATATAATATATGTAAGCCTTTACTTAGATAGCTGATGTTGGATTATAAATCTCCACATGCGGTGGTCATTTTATATGTGGCATATCGATCTTGATCTTGAGTCAAACATGTGGACAATTACATATATATTATATATAGTACATGAGTCCGTAGAGCATCTTTAATGGTGAGACCTGAAAAATACCAAAATTTTTTACCAAACAAACACCAAACCAAATAAACACAAAACAACTTCAGCCCATACATCAAAAATTCGACACCAAATTACACTACTTTGGATAAACCGTGCCAGAATAGCTAACGCAGCTTTCGAAACACCACACCAGAAATCCCACAGTTTAGTCCAAAGCCCACACAACGCGGTGTTTCAAAGCCCACGATGCTTTTTGAAAACTATGCCAAAGAAACCCATATAGTGTTTGAAAACCGCGGTGACTTTTTGAACACACTGTGTCGTACGTTGATACAACATCAAACCAAACACCAAATGGGAGCCTATTTGATGTTTGGTTTGGTATTTTTTTTTATTTGGTCTCACCACTAAAAATGGTTTTTATCAAATTTTTAAAAATTTGGTGTTTGATATTGAAGAAGCCTAAAAATGCTCTTAGGGCAGAGAAATAATTTGGTTTGATGCTATAATATAATTAAATTAAGTGGGGACATCCAACTCAAAACCATTTTGTAATAAGCGGCTTGAGGATTTAATAATTATCATAAGAGCATTTGAATGCTATAAACTATCAATTAAATTAAGGGTGGGGACATCAAAACAACTCAAAACCATTTTAACTTCGTATGTTGGATAAAAATGGGTTTTTTTTTTCGGGATGTTAGATTCTTGAGGATTTTTTTAAATTTCCCGGACGGGATGTTTCATTCCGTCCGAGAGTTTTTTTTCAATTTTAATGCAACATCCCGGCTTTTTTTATCACCTTTGATTTCTTGATTTGGCATTAAAAGTTTTATAAAACTATCTCAAAATGCAATGCAAGGCTTTAGATTTCTGATTTGGCATTATTTTATAAATCTCAACATAAGAGCACACACACCCTGGTAAGAGGAGTTTTCAATATTTTGGAAAAAGCTCTCATTCGGATTTAATCACCCTTTTTGTAAATGATAAACTCATCTTCTTCTTTATTACCTGGAGTGGCAAAAGTTGAAAGGTCAATGACGACCAAACGTCAACTCTGAAATTTGGGCCTACGTTGACAATTGTGTTGGAAAAAATAATGCCAATGAATTTTCGATGGTTAATATTCCAGAAATTGAAATTTGTCTGATAAACAACGTATAGAGCTAAATTTCGTTGCATTCTGTGTGATGACATCCACAATTATGTTTGCTGAGTGCAGAATTTGTATCACAGGTTCACAACATCAAATTTTCTAGAAAAGGGTTATCTGATATCATGCTCGCTTCTTCGAGGATGACTTAATCATCTCACGCAACATTATTTGGTTTTTGGTTTTTACTTGTTTTTTAGGTAGAGGTAGTCTGAAATTTGAATGTAGTCCAAAAACAAGATTACAAGCATATATGGTTACAACTTAATAGTCCATGGAGCCAGTATAAAAGATCAGCAGGAACATCGAAAATTTATTTACTCCAACAAAGTACTTGTATTAGCTGTTGGAAAAAGCAACAAGAAACCAAAACTTCCATATATTGCACTTTATGCAAATTACAAGCATAATTCTTATCTATGTCTCACAGGAGACCTCCTACACCATTTCACTGTGATTGGCCATAGTTTCCACTTGTTCATTGAACCCTTTTACGCCTCGCGCGCTTTTATTTCGTCTTTGCCACTGGTCAGTCAGCGTTGTTGTGTCTTACTTGGAACGACAAGCTGTTTCAGTAGGACCAGCTTGTCTTGCCAACTATAATATGAAATGCCAAAAAGAAAATGAATCAGAATTAATTTTTCATTCCAACAATTCAGCTTATATATTGCATGAGAAGCAAGCTTGTTTTGCTATTCACATTTGTTATAGTGAAAATATCAGTATATCTAGCTGGCCCAAATGTTAAACAAGTCCTTCATAAACATGTATAGTTTTTGGGTGGGGCTGGGCCATGACAACTCGTTTGGGTAAGGAATAAAAGACTACAGAGCTGAGGTTGGTTGGTATTTGTCCCTGCTATGGCCCAGTGCTTAAAACCTTGGATTGGGCCCAGTGCAAAGTATTATGTGTAGAAGTTGTAGAAGAAACCTGAAAATATGTTTCCAGTTTTTTCCTCAAAATTGCGTGTTCTTTCTTTAGTTGCTGGAAGGTCCTCAGGCATCTGCAAAATTCATGAGAAAAATTAATTTGCAAAAATAATATGTTTCTGTTATTTGGTCTCTAGTAGTAAGGCATTTGCAAAATTACCAAACATACAATACATTTGTATTCATTTGTGTTACACTTGATTAAACCTGTGACTAGATTTCTAAGGATAAATTAGTGTTAAGAACATACCCTTCGGCACTTCCTTGCCTGCAATATTCCCTGAACATAGTACTCTCCTCCTTAATCTTTGCAGCACCAATGCTGCATTATATTTGACATGACACATAATATGAATACAATACATTCATATTAAACACATCCGATGTGCATGTAATATGTGATTTTTTATTTATTTTTTTTAAATGTGATCTCTTTACCCAAAAAAAATGTAATATGCGATCTAGTGTAGAAAAATGTAATAATTGTAAAATGGAACTACTATTCAACAGTGGTACTTTGGTTATTTTTCTGGTGGAATCCTTCTTTAGTGAAATGGACCCATTGAGAATCTCAAGAATATTCAAAACAATGGCTGTTCAGTAGCATTCACATGATCCTTCGCACCTCACTATCTAGTGTACGAATTTGTCTAGAATGATTACCTTGAACTACTACCCTTGAACTGATGCATGTATTTGTCCAGCTTCTCAAAGTCGAAGGGGTGGCTCTCCCTGAAGAGTAACGTTGATATTAATATGTGAATAATAGAATTCAATATTATACGTTCAGGAGACTTTTAATATGAACTTCGTTTACTTACATAGCCTTCTCAATGTTATTAAATGATCTAACAGAATCCTGAAAGAATGACTTGACAATGTCTTCAACAAAATTTGGATTATCATCATCTTGCAATTCTTCAAGCTGAACGAATTGTTCATCAAGGTATCCCTGCAAATATTCAATAGGAAAATTAAACTAAATAAAAAAATGCGTACATTTAATTTGTAAGCACATTCTTATTCTCTTTAATTGCAACCAAAGGCATGCTATCCCACACAAAGAGACCTATACTCTCCATTCATTAACTAATTTATAGTAAGTGAGACCTTGTGCAACAAATTTGCCGCCTCGTTTCAATGTGAAGTTAAATAATCAACTCATAGTGTGGTTTTTGTGAGGATTGAAATATGTATATACATGCATGTAATCATACATAGAATTTTAACACGACATTCTAAAAGCTTTAGATAAAGAACCAGTCAACCAGCTAGCTGAAGTTTCAATAGTTGTAACACTAAACTTAGATGGAACTCCGGTACCCATAAATCTCTAAAACAGATATGAGATACACAGTTAGGATTTCTCTCATAATTATCCAGTTGTGCATACGACTACTAAATTGTACAGTATGTCCACCATCTGATTATTGACTGCTAATGCATCATAAGGTATAACGGACCCTCCACCACTTATGTCTAGCCCACTGTACTCCTACCTACCAAAGTCCAAAACATTCAAACAAGCAGTACCAACGCAAATATCACTACTGGCATTAGCATATATATACGTGTGCTAATTCAACCGGCCCAAAAATAAAACATATAGCAAGTATAAGCACTCATATGGACAGAAGACAGAAATCACACTAAGTAAACTGAAACTTCAATTATAATCACATAAATAATGGTTAGAATTATTTCATGAAGTTGAAGATGTTCAAAGGCATTGACGTATAGAAGTAGGTAGAAGGATATAAAGCAAACCTGCTTAAAGAGGGTGTCCCTCATGCTTGCAACTTGGTACTGCAACTGTTTGCTTCCCATCTTTGATCGAGCAGAGGTTAGAGAGAGATGAAAAAGGGTTTTGAAGGAATGAAGGAAAAAAACACAAAGTTAATAGATAATGAATGAGAAGTACCAAAGAGATGTATATATAGGCAAAGAAAGGGAAGGTGGAAAGAAACACACATGAGTGTGCACGCGGCTAGCTGCAATGAACTGAAAAGCAGAAGATCAAGCTAGACAGCTAGTAATTAGGCAAATGGATTTTCATGCTGCAGATTCTATATAAGATATTCAAATCTTATATCATTATTTTTAGCACACGGATCTTACATCTCTTATTCAGCACACAAACAAATTAAATGCATGCAGATTCTATTATAATTTCTTGGTATGATGAAGGGGGTTCATTATTAGATTTCCTTTTCATCTTTAGTTGCACTCAATGCCAACAGACTTTGATTGTACTAGTTGTATGGGTAGGCATTGTGTTATTATCTAATAAAAACAAAAATTTAAACAAAATGTACTGTTGTGTTATTATCAGGTTTTTTTTCCTTTTCTCTATATATATACAGCCGGACACGTAAATATCCTAAACTTTTACCCCAAACAAAAATATCATAAAATGTGGAATCTAGAATGCACCTACCAATTGGTCAACTCACTCGAGCCAGTGGGCGGGAATGAACAAGTTTGTTCACACTTGCATTAGTGTGTGAAGGACTTCAATTCTTTTACTTTTGAAATATTAAGCCAATTAAGCAAACCCATCCCTCTTTAATTGAATCATTCTTTATTCTCCTCAAATATTTTTAAAAAAAAATTTATTAGGTGAAAGTAGTCACTAACAAACTCAATGCAACAATAAACGCATAATTTTATGATATATGAAAGTTGAACAACCATACTAAATATCTTTAGTTTTCCAAGGAGACCTCTCGAGTTAAATTGAACATTGAACAGAAGCATGGCGTTTGTGGGCGAGCTGGATATTTTTGAAGGCAGCCCTTCACGGAAGGATTAGTGTTGGGTGGGATGGTTCTACACTTCTACTCTAGATATATAATGCCAAATGAAAGGAACAATACAAGCAAGTAAATGTTTCGCCTGGTTAGAATTCAGGGTACCATTACAAAAGCTAGGTGAGGGTAGTAGGGTCCCTCATATTACTCATATATATATATATATATATATATATGGACGTCCTAAGAAAATCTTTCACACGAGAAAAATATATATAATTAGGGCGTCCACGCTATATACTAATTTCTAATTTTGCACGAGTACTTGGCTAGCAATCTAATATTCCCATAATTTCGTTAGACAACTGCCTCATTGCCTTCCGAAACAAAAGTTACAAGCTTGCTCTGCTTTATGTGACTAAAAGTACCTATGCAGACCACTCTTAAGAGCATCACGAGTGGAAAGACGCTAGCTTGCCTCAGACTCGATCAACCATTTGATTTTTGGGGGGGGGGGTTTACATCTTCAAATGTTCTTGCTACCTAATTCTTCTTACTAATAAAATAGGAAAAACAATCAAATGAATTTTTGTCCATATAACCCTCTCTCGGTCCAGAACGTTCCTTCTGCTCACTTAATTAATTATTAGCAATAACTATTTCATGCATGTTTAAATCCAACTGCAGAACCATTAGGAATACGGTTGGAGTCTTGGGTGGCAATAAGCAATTCGTACTTCATTTTTGGCAAGTGATGCTTCGACTGGTTATCTTTTCACACTTTCAAAAAAGTGATTCATCTTTATATTCCCGACAAACAGATTTAATATGTTCTACTTCACAACCGAAGAATTATTTTGGCGAAATTCATTAATAAACTTCAATTTGTTAACAACCGTAAATACTCATTTCAATTTATAGAACGGAATCGTATTAATTTTTTTTTTTTTAGGATCAGTTGATAAATTTATACCCGAGAAATGTATAATAGATGTCACCCAAAAATAGTCAAACCTTTTCATCATTTTATGATTGTACTCACAAGAAAGAAATCACATGGCTGACTGGCTCATATTGGATTGTACAAACAATCTAACCTTTGGTGCTGTTACAAAAATATATTTTTTCGAGAAAAAAAAAAAATGTTAAACAAAATAAGTTTCTAATTCAGGTGAATCGCATTCCATCCTTTTAATGGAACACACTCCAGAGAGGCTCTTCCTCGTGTAACACACAAACCTACACATCATAAACGAACTCCAGAGGATGATTTGTAAGACAGATTAAACCAATCTCCATTTGATACCAAAGCCATCACAGAGATGCTCATCAACTCTATGATAGACAAGTTTAGTGGGCACAAGCAGAATACGGGCGATGGCCCATTGAGGATGACGGTACTAGGGTCCAACTCATGCTAAGCTAGTTACCAAAAAACACACTCATGCTAAGCTACAGTGCAACACCATGACAATAGTCATACTAGTAATAATGACTTACTCCCTCTGTCCTCCCCTCAGTGTTTGATTGAAAGAAAATGCGTAGAGACAGAAATGTTAAATAATATACAAACAGCAAAAACAAGTCTAGTGTGTTTGTGTTTAAGGGGTGGAATTTGACTCTGGCTCAGCTCAAGCTTGGTCATTTAGTTAAATGAGCTAAGTTTTATTAGCCTATATGTTAAATGAGCTAAGTTTTATTAGCCTATATTATAGTTCGTGTAATAGACGAGCTTTATAAAACTCAGTTTCATAAGCTCAAATAGCATCTTTGTAGTGTAAAATAACCAACTATTCGGGCTCGGCTCGGACTTGTTCATATAATATATGAGCTAAACTTGAGTTTATTTCAAAGCTAGCTAAATAAATGAGTCGGGTTTGAACATAGTAAAGCTCGACTTGATTAGCTCAAATTCCACCCTTACTTGTGTTGGCAGTCATTTGACATCAAAATTTAAGTTTACTCCAATGTTAGGTTTACTCCAATGTTGCAATGGTAATACGTTGGTTTTGTGAGTGGAGAACAAAATACCACAACAAGGAGAGGAGAATCAAGCAGCTAAAGGAAAACAAAAGGCAGAAAAATCACAATAATGATTGAATTGGAGCTTTTAGCTAAAAAGGGACCAACAATGGTCCTTGTCAGGTCTTTTCCTCTACAAATTCTGAACAAAACGTTAAAAGAGGAGGGAATTGTTGAGTGATGCTCCCTTTATTCCTTTGCCACCAAAGGGAGAGGGAACTGGGGAAGGGGGCTTCACTGGTGATTGAGTTGCTCTTCTCTCTCACGCCCTGGTTTCCTGCATATATGCGGTCACATCCACTGTTTTGCCAAAGAAGCAACAAAAGAAAGCTGTAGTTGGGTGGAGCAGTATCAGAATATGACTTACAAGTTTCTCTTGGACAGATGAATGATTCTTTCATCCTATCACTATCATCTATATGATAAGAATCACACCCTGGACCTCATAAATTAATGAACAAGAACACAATGAAATGGTGACACAGCTATGAGAACACTCACTAACAAACAAACTTGTATAATATCCAGCCAAAATAATGAAGTGAATAAAGCACTTATAGCTTCAAAACACGACAAGCTTTGACATGATATAGCATACACTGAGGTTTTCTTCACCATCCCTAGCCACAGATGCATCAGAAAACCACAACTGTGTGAACTAACAATAGCGAACATAGATTAAAAAAAAATCATCATATTTTTTTCAGTATACTACAAATATATTACTATTATATTTTCAATTGTCAATGTTACTCTATTTAAAGATACGAACGTCTTGAAATTTAACACATTTTTCTGATTACAGAGAAAAAGATTTACGCTCCTAAAGGCCACACAATCATTAATCCAAATTCGAGATTAACACGTCTCCAGTAACTGATAGCCAATAATTACTCATCACAGAATGGTACCACATGCTGAAGCCAATGTGTGTTCCAACACTTGCATAGTTTATGAATTGGGGCATTACGATAAATCATTTCACAGTATGAAGGTGAACCATCACATGACCTTGATAAACTCTTTAGTGGTGTGCTCTTGTTTAACAATAATACTGCAAAAATAGTATACAAGGGCATTGTTTTTCACTATATTATAGTTCAGGTACATAACAATTTTCAGAATTCAGAAATTTAAGGGGCATGATTTGGTTTATAGGCAAAATAGGTTAAATAGCCCACAACTCTCATGATATAGCCATTCATGAAGGTCGAAACTCACTAAATACTTTGTTAACTGGTTGGTGAAGACATGAATATGTTGTGAACTTAATTCACCGAGAAAAATGTCATAATTGTTGAAACTAGGTACCTAAGCTTGTTACATAGTGATGGGGAAAAGTTAAAGTCAATAGGCCCCATGAACACAATAGAATATAAAGACGTGGCGCAACTTTCCAGAAAGCGAGATGTTGAGGTGGCTATACTGAACAATGAGCTTCTTGCAGCGCCTCAATGAGTAACTTGTTTTGCTCTCATGAATATCTAAAAACTTGTGGACACTGATAGGAACACCCAAAAGTTAACTTTAAGGTAGCTTTCCTACTAACCTTTTCAAAACAATTCTTTCTTGCAGCATCAATTCTTCTCATCTTGGCAAAAATCCCATAGCTTGATAGACATTATTGAGAGTAGCATCTGCTATATTGGAAGCTTTTGTAGCTCCCTCAACCAAAACTCTATCCAAATAAGCTGAATCAGAAATGATTTCCTCATAGCGAACCTTCAAAGGCGAAAAGAACAAATTATGAAGGGGACACCAAAACCAAATATGACAGAGCATTAGCAAGAAAGGTAAGATGTCAGAAAAAATTTTGAATAAAGACAGGAAAAGAAAAACTCAATCTTGCATTTATACGTAATGACGATTCTGTTCATCTAGCATCATTAAAAGGGAAAGATCTTAGGCAAAGCTTTTGGTTTAAAACATAAAAAGCAGCTTTTTCTACCCAACCTAGTTAGTGGTGTGATTTCTTTTATTTCCTTTTTCTTTTGATTCACCTCATACAAATTAGGAGGTGCACAGAGAGAAATAGTTAGAAACTTTGATAAAACCCAGTTATTCTGATGCGGCACATACACATAAATGCATGAACCATCATACAGCGACATACACCTATGGCCAAAAAAATCGCGACATATCTCGAAATATAAGTGACATTTTTCGAAATTCAGGAACCGATATCGCTATTCCATAAATATACATATAAATGCCTAATGTTTACCACATTTTTTTCCAATTTTTGCGTTGACCTGAATATACTGGCAATCTGGCATATCCAATTTTTTTTTTCTGTTTTTTTTTTCTTTTGGGTACTTAGAACTACATTCCAAAATCCCTTAGTTACTGCTGAAGGTGGGGATCGAACCCAAGACCTCAGCCCCAACCTCCCAAGGATTGACCAGTAGGCCACTGAACACCTTCCAAAATTAGAGAGTTCAACATAAAACACGATATGGATACTTTAGGACTTGAGTACAACAAAACATAAATTGGTTCTTAGATACATTGATGAGCCCATGTATCAACAAGTTAATAATAGCACCTGGAAACCTGAATATCCTCAATGCTATCTATGTACTTCTGAATCAGTTTATCTATTTGCTTTCAAACTCTTTAAATAGACACAATAATGTGCATGCAGATAATAGCGACTATACATGTATCGCTAGTTGGACAACTGTCAAGCTTAAAGTCTTGGTATCCATGTGAACATTGTAGGCGAGTTGTCCCATCTGTTTTATGCTCAACTATAGTTAAAAGACAGACTAATACTTCGATTTTCAAATCTACTGTAACCCTAAGGTATGACTGTTGAGGGTGACAAGTTAGCATTGCTGAATGTGAAGATTTTGTGAGGTTGAAGCCAATGATAAGATGATCATATTTGTCAAAAACTAAAAGTGTATTTCAAGGAGCATTATATCCATTATTTTGCAAATATGTTCCCCAAGGCCTTCTTAACTAATATAGTAATATTCCAAAAGCGAACCTACATTTACATGATGCAGTATAATGTCATCTCCCCAGCATGGAGATCATCCTCAAAAATAATTATCTTGAAAATGTCCAACCTTATCAAGAGAGTTGTAAAATGTGGACCATCGATGTCCAATGAGCTGATTGTTACTAGTATAACTGCTAGCAGTGGGGAGTGAGCAGAGAATGAAGGAGGGAGAGGGAAGGTGAGTTTGGGGCGAAGAAGAAGAGAAGAGAAACTGAGAACAGTCAGACAGAAACCAACGAAACAACATTTTGGGCCACATTTTAGGTCCACTTTAAGAACTTCAATGGGGGTTTAAATTAAATTTCCAAATATTTGAGGATCTCAACTATTGAATAAATGGGGGTGAGCAAGGATAACCCTTAATTTAAAAGCAGGAGCATTAACATAACAAACATAAATCAAAGCTGCAACACATTTCCATTTATAAAGAGAGAGATTTAGCATGGACCTGAATGGGATGTAAATGCTGGACTAAGGCATCTGCAAGGAGGGGTTTAAATGAGCCCCAGTTCATATCTTGACATTCTTGTGTAACTTCCTGTGCGAAAGAAAGTTAAGTAACAAGAAATACCCATGAACACGTAAAGGACAAAAACTATTAATTAATACAGGATACAAGTCATGTATCATAAAGCATGGATATACTAAGAGCTTCAATAATTAAAGGGCGGCAGTATTGGCACCCCCAAATATGGGTTTGGCACCCTTTTGGCAAAAGGGTAGATGAATAATGGTTATTCCACATATGTCCTAAAGGAAAATGGGTGGAAGGTACCACGCATCCGTGTCCTCCTTTTTTGAAAAATGTGGTGTCCAAGTGTCAGTGTCCATGCTTCATAGCTCCTCTTTGTCCAACTCGGCAATCTCCACCAATTTCAAACCTATCTTTGTATCCACCCTTCCAAAAATCTCCTTATTCCATGTCTTAAGTTGTTCCTTCAAACTATCCATCTTCCAAAACACAATACCCTCATTTCCATTGAATTGGAAACTCACATACCAACTTTCCATCAAAGGAATGAGACAATCATCTTTGAAACAAATCAATTCAAATTTGAAAGGCTTTGGCCCCCTTCCTTCACTTGACAATCCAATAATAAAGGACAAAGATCGGGAATAGGTCTGGTCAATGCATGCAAGAACTCGTTAGAAAACAACTCATCCCACTCCGGACTCACACGAAATCTATTGATACGACTTAAAGTGGATAATCCTAACCCCTCGAAAAATTGAATGAGCCCACTCATAGGAATGTCTACAAGGGAATTTCTACTGACAAAAGAAGAAAACTCCCTCATAAACCTATCTTCTTCACTAGAATCCATTCCCAAACAAATCTAGTTGCATCGAAGTCACACCCAAGATACAAACTATCCCCATTCCAAGTTCTCACATCCTCCACCTCCATTTCAATGTCATCTGTTAATCCATAGTCAACCGCCCCATAGCTACTGGAAAGCATACACCAAGGTTGGCTCATTACAAATCTACAACGAACCTTTAAGGAGAAAGTCCCTTCTAAGATCTCATCCACCTCCACCACCTCTTTATTATTGAAATCATAGCCCCTAACCCAATGAAGGCAAAAGGCAAACCCCACAATAACCCTTCCGCAAAGGTCGCATTGCTCTCTGTTGATTAACACTCTCCCATTTAGTAGATTTTGATTTGTTAAATTTCTCTACAACTTATTATTTTCTTCTCAATCTCTCTTCTCCCCTTCATATACCTTTCCCTTTTTGGACTCCATTCTCCTCCCACTACCTAATTTAGGAAGGGAGAATATACAACAGTTTTTCGTTCACCATAACACTCTGATGAGTTCTAGGCTGTGTCAACCTTTTGCTCTGTGATGGAATAAGAACATAATGATTATCAATAAAAGATACACATACAACATACAGCATGAGTTCTAAATGAAAACCATGAATACAAGTTCCACGATCAAATAAAAGAATTTCAAGAGCAAAACGCAAAACGTGATTTGGGTTGCAAACCCAACTACTGGCAAGATTATGTGCTGATAGTTATAGCAGTATTGAGTGTGTGTGTGTTTTTTTTTTGGATCAGGAATAATCAGCTTGAATTGAGTGCTAAAGCACGAAAGCCGAATATAAAGATAACCATTTACACCATTTACCTCTTTTGTCCTTCCTGTGATGATCTGATAAACTGAAAGAAGGTTGTTGCATTCAGGTCTCTCGGGATTATCAAACTCCAAGCTAGAATAGAAAAGTGTAAAAGTCAAGCATGAAACTAAAAGAATCGTAAAGTTTTATTCTTATCACTATTCTATATTTGTATCAATAAAGTATATCTTTATATACATATATCCATTCAAAGAGAAAATACGATGGGGATATCTTATAACACAAGGAACAAAGGGAAACAAGTAAATGCTTAAAATAAGGAAAGACAACCCCAATAAACTCATTATAGACTCCCATATATGCACAAAAACCTCTAGACATGTGTTTTGAGTCTTCTTGTGCACTTTTGACCAGAAAATAAAAGGGCTTTGATGGGCAAAACAACTTTCTTCACTGGCGTCATTACACCTTCAAAGTGCCTTTCATTCTTTTGATCTTCTCCAACCACATACCACACAGAATGGCAAAAGCCAAAAGGTAGCATGCTCCAAATGTGACAACCTTTATGAGAATGAACTCTCAAGTTCCATGAGGCTAATAGCTTTTTTCACTAGACAAACTCAAAACAGCATTGCTCTAGAATAAAATAACTCCATACCCGTCAAGAAAAAGGACAACCGGTAAGAATATAATTGACAAATTTGGCATACTTCAAACAAAAAGGATATAAGTTCACAATTCTCAAGAATTCACCCAAGAACTAAACAAAGCAACTTTGGATAGAACTCTGGACAGAAATAAACTGAATAGGAAACTTATGAAAGACTTTAAGGCCACAGTGAGGAGTTTGGGCAGGAAGTGGTGATGTGCAACAACCCTAGTGAGATGAAGGACGGACTTGGTTTCTCAAATAATTGCCACCTCCTACACACCTTTGCAGGCTTTGCGAATCAAAAATCACCAATTTACAATCCCCTGATTTTGGGTGTCAATAGCCTCAAGAGTGTTTCTCAAAGCAAAAAAAAAAAAACTAAGGCTTGATTCTTTAATCTATGGCGCAAGAAGACAATAGCTTTTCAAGAAAGAAAATTGAATCTCAAAGGAGCCCCAATTTCTTCTATTTATTCTCAGGGCATAAACTTATTTTGTATATCGCCATGGATATATTTATGACCATAATTCAGGCAGCCAAAACACTTAAGCCAGAGATTCAAATTCAGTGCGGTGAACATTGAAATAATCAAAGGCTCTCCAGATAACCTTTTACAAAGCCGAACTCGAATATCAGTTGCACTGCAATCCATCGACTTTCTGAATTCCACAAACAGCAATTAACTGTTATTGACAAATCACTACAGCAATTGATCACTCTTGCCAATTACAAGGATCGATAAGTTCTAGACAACATAACTGGGAAATATTGCTCTTATCTAATACAAGTATAACTACCAGTGTACTCAGAACAAACGCACACAACGGTCAATTATTCAATAGTATTGTTTCTTTATTTTTAGAATTTTAACAGAGGTGGCCCATCAAGCTTCTGTATGTACTCCTGTACCATTAACGCTCCACAGATTTCATTGAAACAATGATTGGCACATACTTATAGGTCTTAAATGCAATTCCTTAAACTCATCTTATATCCATGTTGGGGTATCTAAGCCTTCATCCAGTTCAAGCCTTCTAATTGGGCCATCATTCCTAATGGTCCTCTCACACCTAAAGTTCATCCTAAATTTCTACTAGGTCTTTGGTGATCCACAGCAACAACTCCCTGCAACAAGTGTGAGATTCTCACCTTTGACCTTGACGAGGTTGATACACATAAGAATACACACTTGAGTTTCCAGTTTCTATTTTTTCTATTGGAGAGTTGTTTTTGCTGGACCTAGGTCCACCTTGCATACCTTCAGCATTATGTCTTGAGTGCACTCAAGGTTTAAAAAAACATCTTAGCCTCGAGGAGCTCTGCTTCTGTGAGGCTTGAGGATAGACTAAGAGGTGTCTGAGGCATAAGCCTCAATCACGCCTCCAAAAAAAAAACGCAATTTCAGTTTTCATTTTTAAAATCGAACAATTATCCATATGAATAAGGTTTTGTTATCCTTTGAACAAAGATTGAGGGTGGCTGTGAGAAGAAAAAGTAAAAAATAAAATAAAATGAAACGAAACGAAAAAAACTAAAGTTTTTGGATCTTGGATTACTGTCAATGAGGCTTAAGCCTCAGTGCACTAATTTCTCAAAAAGCTTAAGGCCCGCCTCAAGGTGTAAGCCTAAGTGCATTTTTTTAAACACTGAATGCACTGCATCTTTGCAGCAGCACAGTCAGGAACTGACATACAGTCATTTGGATTTTGCGAGTCCGTTTGACTTTTTAGTGGTTATGCACTACCACATGTTGATCACATTCTTATTGATTGTGACACTGTTCTCAACGTGGCTGACAATCCACAGCCTCATCCAAAGCTTGTTATTGTTCTCTTTTCTTACCGCATGATATAAACTAGAATGAATCAATCACATGATGTAAGCTGATTCTTTCCTTATTCCTTGATATAACTTTTTCTACCCTCCCTTATGGCTAGGCTTGAGACTGTAAACTTGAACCGACGAGACCCAGATCCCCTGATTCGATAATGCAGTACTTGGTAAGATATGCAGTTTCTCAATCAGCTCGGTATATCTCTCCCGTCGCTCTTGGTGTCTCTCTTCTGTTGACAATGCACCCTCTCCTTGTTTTCCAGGATCTAGAACTCGGGGCTCCAAGGTGCCGCCTAGAGTTCATTTCCTCGTGTGGAGTGCTTCTTTGGAGCGGATTCTTTCAGTTGAAAATCTTCGGAAAAAGAATTTCAGAGGTCAAACCTTGGATTGCTAATTTTTTTTTTTTTTATACAATTAAATCTTGGATTACTCTCCCTTGTGTGATAGAGTTGAAGAGTCAGTAAATCATGTCCTCTTGAGTTGTCCTTTCTTGTGGCAGATTTGATCTTATTTTTATAAGATTTCTAGATTAGTTTGGGTTAGTCTTGGTCGGGTGGTGTATCTCCTTACTCAGTGGTATACAGTGCCATTCTCTTCTAGAGGCCAACATATCTGGAATATGACACCATTTGTGCAGTCATGTGAGGGATTTGGATCGTAACAAACAAACTTTTGAGGGTAGAGCATTAAACTTGCAAAAAAAAATCATCATAGCTATAAAGGCCTCCTTTGATACCGGAGTATAGTCTTTATAGATTTGAGAAGCGTTTGACACTTTGTGGGGCGAGATAGGGGGATATTATGTATAGAGATTCTTGAGTGGTGGATTTGTAGGATGTAGGCTTCGAGGAGGTTGTTTTTTATCCTTTCTTTCTCACTTCTTTATTAACAAAATACTTGACTTTGTTTCCATCGATAAAACAAGATTGTATTACAATATCAGTGTGAGAGGTTCACACTGCCCATATGTAGTTACATCAAAGCTGTACTATAGTTTCCCATCAATTACAATTGAATCAAAACTTACATTTCTAACAGTAGATGAGATATCCAACCCCAAAGCACACATAATGCAGAACATAGTGTGCATGGTTCTAGCCACGTCCTCATCTAGATGCTGCTTGGGTGCTGCTCCTGGATGTGTAATAGTAGATGTTGCTACTGTGGCCATCATGGGCAGGTCCACTTTATTTTGTTTTACGAATTTTCTATTATTAGGATTAGTCGGTTTCCTTGTTTCAGTTAATCTCTTGGCTAGCAAGAAACCTAACTTATAAATCGAAATTGACCACTAGGGTTATGCATTTTTTTTTTGGAGTTTTAGTGGGCGTGATTGAATTTTTTAGAAGAAATAAAAGACAGACTTTTAAGGTTTTTTCAATTATTTATTTAAAGTATAGATTTTTATTAAACTATTTGCTTCCGCCAGTTTAAATCTACATTATTATTTGGTATATCGGAGCAAACCGTTCCTTGGAAGGTTAAAAGAAAAATTAAATTTTTTCAGAGATGACAAATCGAAGAGATAATCGAGTTCGTCCTCCCACCATGGATAAAAATTTAATGACCCGTATGGAGAGTATGATGGCAAATATGATCCAGATGCTCAAGAACTTGACTGTTGCGTTGATACTGCCCAGAGAGTGGTGGCACCACTAATGGCCACTCGCAGCTCGGTCTCTAAAACCGATGCCTTTTCTCAAGTTATAGGCATTGCATTGTTGGTAAGTGACTCAAAGGAGGGTATCACACCTTTTGCACCACATACTCCTGAACGTGAGAAAGCAACCATTAGTGATGGTGGTGATTTACAGGGTACAGTGCCTCCCCTCAATGTGAGAACACAACAGGTGATTGTTTGAACATGGTGAAAACCAGAAAAACCAAAGGGATGCGCTAGCTGCCATAGGCATCCCTCCACTACATGTGCAGTCACCACAAAACCCTAAGGATCATTTCCACAGTCCGATGACTCCTATCATTGACATCTTAGTCGGTCAGCAAACAGGGCTACAAATAGTACGTGTTCAGCAAGGGCAACAACATACTGCACACCAACTGTTTGTTATGTTGCCGCAACCATGGCCTAACTATTAGGATTTAGGATCCTTAAATTTCGGATTTTAAGGGGCATAGGAGCAAGAACTTTCAGTTCATACTACTAAGTTACATTGACACAGATAAGTGTGTCCGTATCCAACACGGATATGATATGTCTGACACAGCAAAATATCAAAAAATGAGGTACATCACAGACGACACGTGGATAGGGCTGTCAATGGGTTTCGATAACCCGATAACCGATCCGAACCAAACCAATAAAAAACGGTTTGGGTTTTGATAATTTAGTTTGCTCTCTACCGACCCGAAACCGAACCGATAAGATATTGGTTTGGTTTGGGTTTGCCCTCCACTGAACCGATATGAACCCGAACCGATAAGATAGCATTTTAGTAATATTTATAATTAATTTTGTATATGTCTATCAATTGTGTGGTTAAAATTAATTAATTTGATTTAAAATTTAATTGATTTTATAGTTTTCGGTTCGGGTTTGGTTTGCAATATATCAGTTCGGTTCGGTTTCGGATTAAACATAATATTATCGGTTCGGTTTGGTTTCAGATTCCCAATTTTCTTATCGGTTCAGGTTCAGATTTTCCAAAACCTTACCCAAACCAATCCATTGACAGCCCTACACGTGGATACGTATCCGACACAGATTTTTTTTCAAATATGTAGTGTCCATGTAACATGGGTTCATAGCTAGTGGGTTGTTGCCTTTTGATATTTGTCGAAGGAATTTTCAGTGTAGTGCAACATTGACATTATGGTCTAATGTTTTGGTGAGTCGATATTTTGATAAAGTTCGAGGTTGGGTATTCCACACTCCTTGGATGCTGATGTATAAACGCTTTGCTGAATCTTGGCAGGAATGCAAGCTACTAAGCTTGAGGACAAGCTTCTTCAACTTGGGGAGAGTGATGCAAAGCATAGTGCGCATGATGCTAGCCATGTCCTTATATAAAATCTGCTTGGATGCTGCTCCAGGATGTGAGATAGCAGATGGTGCTTAGATGCTGCTATTGTGCCCATCATGGGCCAGTTCACTTTATTTTGTTTTATTAATTTTCTATTGTTAGGATCAGTCGGTTTCCTTGTTTGAGTTGGTCTCTTGGCTAGCAAGAAACTCAACTTATAAATAGATATTAACCACTAGGGATATTAAGCCCTCTTTCTTACGCTATCTGCTGTTAAAGTTCTTCCCCAGAAAAAAGCCCACACGAACCAATTTGTTCCATACAACCTTATGAGGGAACTTTGCAAGACCCAACAAATGCTCGCTTATTCTCTTGGCTTCTAGTAAATCATACATTGCATGTGGAGTGAACTCTTGCCGCTTGCCATTTCACATCCTGTAATCATCTTCATCACTCACCCAATGTCGTGAGATCAGACCAAGAAATTCACTGACCCTAGGGAGTTCTTTGCCAAATAAACTCCGCCTGAAAAACAGATTCCTTGACTGCCTTCAATCCATCCAAACCACATGCTGCTGAACCGTACCCCTTTTGTTCTCTGAAATCCCAAACATGTCAATAAAAACCTGTTTTTAGTGGTCTCTCAGTAACCCACTTGTCTTCCCAAAACAAACCCTCGAGCCATTGCCAACATTGAAATTTATTTCAGCCTCAAACAAGTCTTAGTCTTTGCAATTCATTATCCCACGCCATACCCTACACCAATACATGCCATTAACCTTATTTCAGAACAAGCCATGCTCACCCAATCCATACCTGTCATTAATGACCTTCTTTCATAAACTATCACATAATTGATCCCCAAATCTCCATTTACACATCAAAGAGATATTTAGCTCTTTCAAGCATCATAACCAAGACCTCCCATTTCAATCGGCATGCAAACACCATCCCATGAAATAAGGTGCTAGCGTTGAACATCACTAGTTTTTCCCATAAGAACTCCCTCGTGATTCTTTCCATAGTGTTCATTACACTCAAAGGAATAGTGAGAAGAGAGAGTTTCGAAAGACTATGCCTATCTAAGCAAGACAAGGGGGTTTGGGCCTTTGTATGCTTCATGAGCTCAACCTAGCTTTGCTAAGTAAGTGCCTATGGCGTTTTGGGGAGGAAAGAGAAAGTTTGTGGAGGTAGATTATTTCATCCAGGTTTGGCAAGGAATGTTTAGGCTGGGTTAGCGGCCCAGTGATCACCACTTGTGGAAAGGAATTTCCAAAGTGTCAGAGGCTTTCCAAAAGAACATTAGATTCTGTTTGGGGGATGGTGAGAGAGGATGTTTGGTTAGATGAGAGACCTCTCTATTTTTTCTTTCCCTAGATTATACGCTTTATCATACTGCAAGAATCACCAAGTTTGCTTGTTCATGCCAGAAGATAATGCTTGTATTGTGTTGGATCTAGGTATTGATACAAAACTCTCAGACCAAGACATACATAGTGAGCGTGGTGGCACTCACATGCAAACTGGACTATTCCTTCTATGAGACCGGACACAGATAAACGTCTTTGGCCTATTAATAAAAATGGGAGATTTTGTACAAGATCATTTTACTTCAAGCTTCTCACTCTTCGTCCCCCTCCTATTCTTAAACCATTGTCTTTCTTTCCTAGCACTAAGGGTGGAATTCGAGCTAACCAAGCTTAGCTTCACTATGCTCAAGCTCGGTTCATTTATTAAGCGAGTTTTGAAAAAAGCTCAAGCTTGGCTCATATAATATATGAATGAGCCTAAGCCTGAGCCGAGCTTTTAGCGAGCCGAGCCCAAGTAGCTCGGTTATTTTACACTACGGTGATGCTATTTGAGCTTATCGAGCCGAGCTTCATCAAGCTCGTTTGTTAGACGAGCTATAATATAGGCTCAAGCTTGGCTCATTTATTAAATGAACGAGCCTGAGCCAAGCTAAATGAGTCGAGCCGCTCGGCTCAAATTCCACCCTTACCTAGCACTCGTAGTGTGTGAACTCTCCTAATATTCTTCATCAATGATTATTCTTCATCATACACTTTCCTCGGCTCAAATTCCACCCTTACCTAGCACTCATAGTATGTGAACTCTCCTAATATTCTTCATCAATGATTATTCTTCATCATACACTTTTCCCTCTTTCTTAAGTAAGAAAATCCAAAAAGGAGGGGTTTTCAGCAATACCCTTGGCACTTTATTGACAAAGAAGCAAATTGTCACTCCATATATTCGTTCTGATAAGCGACATCCTTACCAAGCACTTTCATGCCAACCTTTTTTTCATTTGTGCTTCAAGCTGGACATATTTGATCCATATGCTCCAGCTTGAGGAGGGGATGCTAGCATTTATGTATTTTGTGAGTCAGTCTGGGTGTACTTATGAATGTGGGTGTACATAACTATGTGCGATAGTAAGTAGTGGGTGTGCACAAGTGAAGATAAATAAAAGTGAGGTGCAACCTAAGGTTCTAACCCTTTTCACTTATTTTTCACTTCGCCGTTCAAATAGTAATGGACAAGAAATAAGACCTTAAGTCCTAGATTAGGTATATGAGCCTCAGCCCTCAAGCAATCTACACAAATTTATTATTATTATTATTTATCAAGCAATCTATACAATTAAACGCAGAAACCTGGAAACTTACACAAAAAGATAGACGACAAAGCATTAAGACAAATGAGTTGGTTTGCCATATTTTGATCGGCAGGTTTAAAAAAATTATGCCACGGTTTTAATTTCATTGACATTTGGTCCCACATGGATTTAATTTTAAAATGCTACATGTCAACATTGTATTCTTCTTGAAGATTTGACGTAAGAATGTTTTGTAATCCTCATCTCACTTCCGAATTAAATACAGAATGACCCTTTGCACACAACCACATACAAAAGAAAAAGCGGGGAGGGGGGGAGAACTACTAACCCAGAGAATGAATCAGTTTTGCAGCGTTTTATCTTGTTCACTATCACCTAGAGAACCAGTATGCAAGCAGAAAACATGTCAAAGATACAGAAAAATACAAGGAACTACAAGAAAGAACAAACAGTACAGGAACCTAAATCACTAACCATGGAACAATAACCACAGAAAAAGCTAGGGATTTCACTTAATGAGCAGTTCACTCAGTGCAAAAGTGTTATCAAAGGAACACAGTTCTAACAAGGGGTAGGAACAAAAATCGCCGTGGTCACCCATATTTTAGTGGAGGCGCTGGACCAAAGGCTTGAACCCACAAACTCCTAGGATTCACCACTTTGGTACCATGTACAGGTGGTGGTAGTTTACTCCAACAAACGTGCAAAATTTATATAAATGGAATTTCTAGTCTAACAAAAGTTATAAAAAAGTTGTATAACTAGGCAGACAAATGCCTAACAACAACCCGAGGTAAGCACACAATGCGTGCACTAACACTGCATAACACCATCAGGTGAGCATTAGACTACTATCGTCCATCCAAATCTCACTCCACACAGCTCAAGTCATTGATCTACACCAAGTAACCAATTACATGTGCATTCCATAATGTTTAGATAACACAGAAATTCTATTACATACGCAGGATAAGGCAAGGGAGGACACTTACATCTTTAGGGTCAAGAAGATTGATACGGGAGAGTTCAGAAGGCGCAGACTTGGACATCTGTAGATTAATTGATTAGAAACAGTGTCTAGATGTATTCAAGAGTTCACTTTTAGATACAAATTTGAAAAATAGATAATTTGTATTTTAAAGTGAATTGTAATACATATAGATAGACACATGGAAACTGAAATTCTTGATACCTTGGACAAGCCATCAGTAAGAGACATCACTCTGGCTCCTGTAGGCGGGATTAGAGGTTCAGGAACCTACATAGAAAGTAATTTAAGTAAGAGCAACTCCACGGTAATCGTGATACATTCAGCTCTCAAGTTGAAGATATAAACCAGTTGTTAAGTACCAGAATCCACCTTAAAAATTGCACCACCACGCCTGCTCAACAATAACATATGCAGTCAAACCCCTAATATATATATATAAAAAAAAAAAAAAAGATAGACTCAACCTTACAGTAATCCAACTGAAGAACCTTCATTCTTACCCTCCTAGTTTCTTCCACTTTCTTCCTCCATATAAATAATTTACCCTCTCAGCCAGCTCACGAGTCAGCTCTAGATGTTGTTTCTGATCCTCACCAACTGGGACCAAGTCAGACTGAAAATCCATAATGTAACTGGTTAGAATCAAGAAATAGCAAAGATGGCAATATGGCATCCAATTACGGGTTCAAAAAGTTAAATAAATTGATGTTCATATTACGAGAATTACTAAATGAAATGTTTATAATATTCTAAAAAAAAAAAAAACCCGTAGAACAAAAGATTGTGATGAATTAAATTTAACTCTCTATATCTTGCCGTGTAAAGTAGGCTTTCAGCAAGCAGAAGTCGATTGACTTCTACTTATTGGAAAAGTTACTAACGGTGCATTTGGGAACCAATTCTCAAGGACTTCAATGAGAAAAGGAGTTCTCGAGAAATAGGTCTCTCAGAAATCCGCCTCTTTGGCAACCTAGAAAAGATCCTGGTCAGTTCTCGTTGTTCAATTAATCAATTCCCACATACTGCTGTCCGACTCAATAATCCTCTTTATTTGTTTGTCATGATATTTTGAATGTTTCCAAGTTATGCATAAATTACCAAAATAACAAATAACCAATGGTTATCTAATAAACACGTTTCGCATAAAACAGACAGGCTGTATTTGATTTGTTGAATTTGATTTCCACTGCATTTAGTTTTTTCTTATAAAAAAAAGCTCATTTTTTTTATTGGACTCAAGAAACGCAAGGAGAACATTTTCTCGTAGTATTGAGTAGGCAATAAAATATGGTTGACATATATGATATTGAATCATAAAAACGTTACAACAAACAGTTCTAAAAAAAGCCATTATATCGCAATACAAAATAATCCCGCAATTTGGGGCAACCAAACGAATGTGAGAAACCAAGAATACCATCCCTAAGGGAAATGGATGTCAAACGCATCCTAACCCCTAAGTTACATTGACATGGATATGTGTGTCTATCTGTATCCGACACGGATACGAACTGTCTGACACCGCAACATACCAAAAATTGAAGTATATCACTTACGATATGCGTGTGTGCCGTCTGACACGGATACATGGACATGTATCCGACATGTAAGATAGATACTATCTATTTCTTCATCAGAAGTTAGTTTGACAACATGCCATCTAAGAAAACAAAAGCCACCCTCAAGCTCACAAACGTAACTCTTCTTCCCTCTTTTTCTTTTTTCCTTCTCTTCTTTTTCTCATATTACCTTTCTAATTAATTTACCATTACGTTGAGAAATTGTGTGTCGACAAAGCCACTTCCCTGACCTTACCTGACATTTTTAATTAAAATCACTGGACCCTAGGTTACCCAAAAGTCATGAAAACGACCAATCTCTTTATAAATAAATAAAAAAACATCCCTTTGAAAGTTTAACATAGCCATCACAATGTTAACCAAAATATTCAAAGAATTGTGGATCACAAGAAAATTTTGTTTAAATGGTGTACCAGATCTGTGTCACTAACTAAATGGAGCAAATTGTACCCATAAACACCAATTTCATAAGATTCTCTTGCACTGTTTCAAATCAATGGGTAGTGATGGTTGCAATTTTACCATCAATGATGCACAAGAAAAATAGGAGACTAGGTTTTAAAGGAAACGGAGAGGATAACAGAGAAGAATGAGAACAACAAATTTTTTGAATCTCTATAAGAATAGAGTACAGGGTATGTACATCTACTCATTCGACCTTAGCGCAAAGAGTTCTTTTGATACCACCACTGAATGGCGGGAACAGAAATGGTGAGAGAGTTATCCCTTTGATTGTGTTTGAGTTGGAGAGAATGTCGAAAGAGACTTTCACACCAAACAAGTTTCTAAGAACACTAGGAGAATATGACAAAGTAGTCGCGCATGAGTCCACATTTTTTCTTAGAGTAATCGGTTTTACGAAGCAAGAAGCGAAAAGGAATTTATACATGCATAGTCGATATTTGGCTACCAAGAAGCTAATTAGCGAGCTTAAGCTATCAAACTTCTTTACTTTTTAACTTCATTAAGTGAAAAGGATATATAGGGTGACTTGAAGTATCAGGACTATCAGCTTAATAAAAAAGATGAAACAAAGTGAACACAAATTGTCCAATTAGTATAAATAGAAAATTTTAAACTTGCATTAATTTGTTTTAGTTTTCAATGTTTGTCTACGATTGGCATACCTATTTTGAGAATTCATGAGTGAGAAACAACCTGATATAAGAGAATGTCAGAAGCCATCAGAACAGGATAAGTTAACAGTGCAGCTCCAACGTTTTCATCTCCCTATAAACAATAAACAAGTAACAGAACTGTGAATCACTATAATCGCAACATGGAGCAAATTCACATCACAAGAACAGCTTTACAATTGAAACACATCTAGGTCCATATAGAAGTAGTTTCTACAAATAAGTTCTAAGCTGAAACGAGATATTTTGAAGCAATAAGTGGAAATTACCAAG
The DNA here is from genome assembly GCF_015680905.1 of Coptis chinensis. NCBI lineage: Eukaryota > Viridiplantae > Streptophyta > Magnoliopsida > Ranunculales > Ranunculaceae > Coptis > Coptis chinensis. The sequence continues at coordinate 92,321,847 of NC_141458.1, read as the reverse complement.
ATGGCAAAGCCTTTCCTCATAATTGAAGATAAGAAAAACAAAACCACAAACAAGAGAAACTGTACTTGACCCTAAAAGTAAAGTGCACATGATCATGTCTAACATGTCAGCTTTGAATATCCTCATATATCTTATGAAAAACCAAGAGGGGTATATCAAGCTACCAGATATATCTTTGTTCCTTTCAATCTTTTCGTTGGAGATGATGATGGATGTCTTTCTCTTTCTTCGACAGTGCTATTAATGTTGAACTGTTAACTTTTCTTTACAGATGGTTGACTTTAAGCAACTTGAGTACATACAAATCCTTCATATTGCTAACTATATCCAATCTATTTGTCACTACAATACGTAAGTTATGATTAAGTTCCCTTGTGCGCTCGCGCCTCACTTTACATAAAGTGGGCCCTTTGGAGCCTTTTATATGCATTGACTACCTTGGATAATAGCCTAGTGCACCAGGATACTTCATAATGGGTGTCGTACCACGTCAGATAATCCAATTTCTAGTGTAATAGGATGTATGCAAGAAGGGCTGAGGTTGCATCGCAATGTATCAGTTAAAAATAGAACTGGTAGCCTATTAGGATAAATGTATCTGAATCCAAGTCCTACAATTAAAAAAATGTCTACTCTTAACCCTGGTTTGCACTTTCCCATATTTGTGTAGGAGTCCATATCAATACTAGGCTTCATGCTTTTGAGCGTAACAAATGTCACGTTCAAGTTAAAGGTTGGTCTACCTCATTCTTTTAGATATTTGGATAGGTAAACAAACAGCTTTGTACATAGCAGATGACAAATATTCATAATAGAGTATCAAAGCCAATTGGTTAGTCACCTGGAAAAGAAGAAAACAGAAGAAAAGAAGATTGCCTAGAAAGACTTAGTCATGCTAATTGATAAGTCCCAACTCCCACATTGCACACCTATTAATTTACATAGATGAACAACTATACAGGCATGATAAGTAAAAAGTGACATGATTTTAAATATGATGTTTTAGACGTAAGCTTAATTTGTGTTAGGATCCTGGTTAAATAATTAGCTTTCCACCCATTGACAGCTCGGGCTTTTGAGGAACATTGGTTGGTTACTTGAGATTAGGCATTAGAGCCAACACCACATTCAGGGTTCAAACCTTCGGAGGGGCAACCTAGAGGCTGGATTAAAAAGCATTTGTTAAAAAAAATGCTAGATCAGATCATTGAACACTGAGAGATGGGTGGAGATGCCAAAGAGGAAAGGGTTAGTGTCGACAAATTAGGCCGGCAAGGATGTCAACTTTTGGAAGTGTGGTGAAATGTTAGGATCCTAGTTAAGTAATTAGCTTTTCGCTCCTTGACAGCTCGGGCTTTTGAGAAATATTGGTTGGTTACTTGACAATTTGTCAATCTACAACGCCACCAAACAAATATTAATATGCACGTGGAAAGTCTAACATATTGCGAACAATGAGCCTAGAATCACTATTAATATAATATCAACAAATGATCTAGACTAAATAAAAGGAAACAATATAATTAAAAATGAAAAAGAATCTGAAAAACATACAGCTTTGCGAGATTTCTCCTTGAATTGAATCATTTTATTCAGCCAGCCAATTGGTGTGGCAGAACTCAGCAGCCACATCAGTTCAACATGCGCTCTTACATGAGACTGCACAAACACAGACGCCTACAAGTACAAGGAATCACATGAAATGAGTTCATTTTCTAGCAACAGATAGCAAGAGTGTAAGCCTATCCAAACACTCTATACCTTAAAAAATAACAAAAATAGGGGCATAAGACCTTGGAGATGTCTACTCCACATGCCAAATAAATAGCTGCTGTAGTCCTTGTTGCTTTTGCTAACTGTTGAGCATCATATGGTAGCGTTATCTGAGATGACATAATGAAGAGGGGTTATGTAAATGTAATCACATGATAGTATATGACGAGAGGCAAAACATACCGCGTGTAGGTCCACAATGAAGAACAGTGTTTCATATGTATTCTGCAATTACAAAACCAAATAGAGAAGTTCATCAACCACATTATATAGAAAAATAGTCATTAAAAATAAATTTAACATATTTATTTCACCTGAAGAGAAACCCAGCTTTTAATGGCACCAAGGTAATTTCCCAAATGAACAGAACCTGTAGGTTGTACACCAGACACAATCCTCTTCCTATAAAACCTAAAACACATTCTTTAATGAATATAAATTACACGTGTTTAAATTAATTAAAGAAAGTGAGAGACGGCTAGTAATTACTTGACAGAGTTTGTAGTAGTGCAGTTGCATCGAAACGAATTTGGTAGACGATTTTGTCCTAGGCTTTTTAAGTATGGACTTAAACGTAACCTGGAAAAAGAAAAGAATGAGAGAAGTAAAAAGTTATTTTGGGGAGTATGGAAAAAAGAATAGTACATTGGAGTGGAACGGAGAGAATGAGGTGGAGAAGTGTTGGAGAGAAGGAGAAACTGGGTGAGGGCTGTGCGTCCCATTTTCTTTTTCACCAAATATTTCTTTTTTTCGGTCAAAATAACTCAACCTTAAATCTTTCGGAACCCACTCTCCACTATTTGCTTAATTTATAAACACCTCCCTCACAAAAATTAGAAACCCCTCCCTTTATTAATAATTTAAATTATATAATTATTCTTCATTTCTCTTTTTGAATTTAGAACAAACCCTCTTTTATTAAGAATTTTTTAAAAAAACACTCAGTACGTAGCACAGTTTGCATACTTGTTTTAATTTAAAGGACTTCCAATGATCTCAGACAAGGACTCATCTAGCTACGGACTTTGAGAGAGCTGACTATTTAGGTAAAAAATGGCTAGAGAATCTTTTAGCATGCTTGCCCTAAGATGAAGGGAGTTTATCTTAAGTTGATAACTTTTTTTTTTCCCGCTACAAACTTAAGTTGAGAACTTATGTACACAAGGTTTTCATTTGTATTATCGTATATGATTCTAAACATAGGAACACAAGGCATCATAGTACAAAATATCCCGATATATTGCGATATTTGGGGATATCTATCCAGATTTCAAAAAAAGATATATAAATATCACAATATGTTAAGAGATATATACGACTGCAAATATCGGTGATATTTTGACGATATTTGTAATATTTGTGATATTTTGCGATATTTAACGATATTTTGTGTATATAACAATTTTATTTAATATTTACCATTGTATTTTAAATAAATATAAATAATGTATCATGATATATCAAAAAATATCCACAATATCTACGATATTTGTCGATATTTTAGATATATCCATGATATTTGCATGTGAAACAATGTCAAATATCCCCAGAGAGAATGATATATCCACAATACATATCCAGAAATTGAGTATCGATAAATACTTATATCCTGATATTTTGTACTATGCAAGGCATAGCCATTGGACGGATCTAAATAATCTCTAACCCTCAAATGAACCTAGCCAACATAACTTTAGTTCATTTTTTTTTCAGCAAGTGCTTCCTCATAGTCTAATACTAATAATTATGCACACACATTGTGCGTATTTATAAATCCAAATTATTTAAATAAAAAAAAATCCAATTTGTTTGAAAAAACTTCCAACGTAAAGAAAAAAAAAAATATATATATATATATATATATATATATATATATATATATATATATATATATATATATATATATATATATAGAAAACGAGGGGTCAAGTGAACAGGGAATGTGTGTGGACGTAGGGGTATTTTGGTTATTTCATATTTTTTTATTATTTTTTTTAACATTTTAGAGGCAAAATAGTAATTTAATGTTTAGAAAAAAAAAAGTATGTGGATCCCACGTGAGTACCACGTGGCACGTGCACAGTAGCTAGTATATATATATATATATACACAGTTTTGCTCTTATACGGACTGGTAAATTACGGACTGTGCGGACTCAAACTAAAAACAAAAGATAATATCACGTGTGTTTATTATTTATGTTTCTCTCGCACAAAATAACTCGGGGCCTTAAAAACAGTTTTCTTAACTTTTTCATTTTATATCATTCTCTCTCTTGTGTCATGTTCTCTTCCTCTTCTTAATAGTATAAACTATAGAGAATTTTCCCCTACTGCACATTCTCGCTATTCACCCTGTCTTTTTGCTGATGTCTTCAATTGTACATCATTAATTAAATATCTTCATTGCTTCGATGATTTGTTGATCGGACACATGCACAATCGAAACTGATGATGAAGAGTGAAAATTAATGGTCAATCGACCAATTAAGGTAGCTGAGCTTAGGGGTTCCAAGTTATACTAAGTTGAATTTGTTTGAAACAAGCAGATTGCTTGAAAGTTGAAACCCCATCCTCAGGAGTTTGGTCGGCAAGGTAGCCAAAACCATGATTGAGATATTGTTTTAAATCTGTAAATGGCCTGTGAAGAAGAAAGCAGCCACTACTTTGATTTTGACCGACCTCTCGATGAAATTTGGAATCAATTTTGTTTTGCTTTCCCTTCAAAGCTTACTTCTCCAATTGGTCTTTTGGATGGCCACTATTTATTCCATTGGTTCACTGAGGAAGAATTTCTTTTAATGTATTCTCCACACATTCTTGATGGAGATAGTGTATACTATTCGGTGGAATTCAGGACACAATTTTACGCTTCCAAAGTGCGTGGATTATTCCTTGTTATCTGAGTGTGAATTCATTCATCCCATAAAGAATATTCACTCTCTAAAACCATTCGCGACATCCAATCCAGATCAAGTCAGATGTATGAACAAGTCGATCAGAGCAAGTCAAGTGAGTCTCCTCTCTGTAGAACAACCATGCTTACAGCCTAGTGTGACTATATGCTTCTAAGTTTTGTTGTTATTAAATTAGAGGAGAGAGAGGAGAAGAGAGAGAATATAGGAAAGTCACGTTTTTTTTTTTTCCCCTGATTTTAATTTGTGCTGACTGGTCCTGACTAGAGAATTTTGTGTATATATTATACTATTTATCTGAATTAAAATGTATGTGTGTATGGCAATATAGTAATATGGGTCTATGAGATCAAATCCCAAAACTATTTCCACTTTCTTTTAACCCTCAGTTGACATGTGTCAAGACATTACCTTTTGAACTTAGTGGAGCTTTTTTTTTTTGATAAAAATGACGCAAAATGATGCAAAATTACATTTATACCCTTGGGCATGACGTAGAATATATATATATATATATATATATATATATATATATTATACTATTTATCTGAATTAAAATGTATGTGTGTATGGCAATATAGTAATATGGGTCTATGAGATCAAATCCCAAAACTATTTCCACTTTCTTTTAACCCTCAGTTGACATGTGTCAAGACATTACCTTTTGAACTTAGTGGAGCTTTTTTTTTTGATAAAAATGACGCAAAATGATGCAAAACTACATTTATACCCTTGGGCATGACGTAGAATTCACTATTCATTCCACCACGTATTTTTCTATATAGCAAAGATAAAGATATAGTAACTATATATATACAAATCCCTTTCTCATGCCAAAAAGGAAAACAATATTAAAAAAAAAATGCACTCAAACAAATGAGGGTGAGAGAGATTCCATGCCAGTAGACTTTCTTAGATTAGAGACAACTTCCCAATGATGAAAAAACAACATAGCAAAAACACCGCAAGTTGAACCACCACTGAAAAAAGGATACGATTGGCCAAGAAAATGTTCAAACAATTAAATGTTATCAAGGAAATGTGCAATGTGCCTATCAATGTTATAGAAATCGGGAAAAAGTGTTATATAAATCAAATAGTGCACAAGTTGAATATTTGTAAAAATCTTAAATAATCCAAATCGCAAAAAATAAGTGTAAGATTTCATAAAAATCATGCAAATTGCAATTTCTTCACCAGATATTGCGATTTTTTCAAATATAAAATAGTTCATATACTTCGAAATCAAATATATAAATTAAATTATTAAAATTAAAATAGTGGATTTTCATGTTAATTCAAAACAAACATAATAATTTAGAGAAAAAGTAAAATTGAAAAATCACATTCAAATAGCACCACATCAACTTTTCAATGGTCAATGCATGATATTTCTCATGTATAGAATCAAATTTTTTTGTTTTATATTCATTCAATTTATTATAAGAAACTATATATCTTGCTATTTAACTAAGGATGTATTAATCTTGTGTAGTATTGAACATATCATAATCATAACATGTGACAATATCCAAACCACTTAATCAAATAATTATATAAATACGAACCACAAACAAAAACACTTCAACAATAGCTCTCATGCCATCAATACTAACGTCTTTAGAGGACTCCCTTGTTAATACTAAAACATTTCTTTTACATGCGCTCTTACACGAGACTGCACAAACACAGACGCCTACAAGTACAAGGAATCACATGAAATGAGTACATTTTCTATCAACAGATATCAAGAGTGTAAGATTATCCAAACACTCTGTACCTTAAAAAATAACAAAAATAGGGGCATAAGACCTTGGAGATGTCTACTCCACATGCCAAATAAATAGTTGTTGTAGTGTTGTAGTCCTTGTTGCTTTTGCTAGCTGTCGAGCATCATATGGTAGCGTTATCTGAGATGATGTAATGAAGAGGGGTTATGTAAATGTAATCACATGATAGTATATGATGAGAGGCAAAATAGCTATATGCATACCGCGCGTGCAGGTTCACAATGAAGAATAGTGTTTCATATGTATTCTACAATAACCAAACAGAGAAGTTCAACAACCACACTATATAGAAAAATAGTCATTAAAAGGAAAGTTAACATATTTATTCCACTTGAAGAGAAACCCAGTTTTTAATGGCACCAAGGTAATTTCCCAAATAAACAGAACCTGTAGGTTGTACACCAGACACAATCCTCTTCTTATAAAACCCAAAACACATTCTTTAATGAATATAAATTACATATGTTTAGATTAATTAAAGAAAGTGAGAGACGTTTAGGAGTTACTTGATAGAGCTTGTAGTAGTGTCGGGAGTAGTGCAGTTGCATCGAAATGAATTTGGTAGACGATTTTGTCCTGGGTTTTTTAAGTATGTACTTAAACGTAACCTAGAAAAAGAAAATAAGAATAGTCAATAAAGAATTGAATGAGAGAAGTAAAAGGTTATTTTGGGGAGTATGGAAAAAAGAATAGTACATTGGAGTGGATCGAAGAGAATGAGGTGGAAATGTGTTGGAGAGAAGGAGAAACTTGGTGAAGGTTGTGTGTCCCATTTTATTTTTCACCAAATATTTGTTCATCCTGGTTTTTTTTGGATATATTATTGTTTTGGTCAAAATAAGTCAACCTTAAATTTTAATTTAAAGGACTTCCAAAGATCTCGGACAAGGGCTTATCTAGCTATTGACTTCAAGAGAGCTGGCTATTTAGGGGGGGAAATGGCTAGAGATTAATCTTTTTGCATGCTTGCTAAGATGAAGGGAGTTTATCTTAAGTTGAGAACTTATGTACACAATGTTTTCATTTGTATTATCGTCTATGATTCTAAACATAAGAACGTAAGGCAGAGCCATTGGACGAATCTAAACTAGTATACTGCATTGCAGTGGGGGTATGAGCGGAGAGTGAATGAAGGAGGGAGAGGGAAAGTGGTGGAGAGTGAAGGAGAGAGAGAGAGAGAAGGTGATCGAGAGATTGAGGACAGATAGACATAAATCTACCAAACTACAATTTGGGCCACGTACCCCCCACTCCTCCTTGAAACGTTTGCTCCGCTCACTTGATAATCTCTAGCTCTGAAATAAACCTAGCCAACATAATTGTAGTTCATTTTTTTTTCCACCAAGTGCTTCCTCATAATCTAATACTAGTAATTATGCACACACGTCGTGTGTATTAATAAATCCACTTTGTTTGAAATTATTATCAAACAAAAAAAAAATCCAATTTGTTTGAAAAAACTTCCATCGTAAAGAAAAAATATATATATTCTACTATTTCTCTAAATCTCTAAATTAGAATGTATGTGTGTGCCAACATAGTAATATGGGTCTATGAGATCATAATCATCTAACTTTTTTAAAGATAATAGCTCGGTGAACAGTGGATTTTTCCGGTTATACCCCTATATGGGTTCAATTATTACGATTAAGGTCAAAAGGGTATTATGTAATAGTATAGATGAGGGAGGGGTAAAACTGTCAATTAATTTCTACAGTGAAATTCAAACGTTTGTCTCTCATTTTAGCACATTGCCATCAGTTTTTCAAAAAACTACAAGATTGCCACTGACCGAAAATTGGATTTTTGTAGTTGCCTGGCCCAAACCGGCCAGCTAACCGCACATGTGATTTAGCACATTGCCATCAGTTTTGTAAACAACTACGATAATGGCACTGACCGAAAAAACGGCCGCACATGTGGCGTAGACATGTGCCAGTGTACTAGTAATCATAAGAACATTTCCAATGGAAGGTGTAGATTTACCCTTCCACATAGGAACCACTAGACTTTCACACTCCCAAATCCCACCTTAAAATATAAATTATATTTACACTCTAGGTGGTCAACGAAGACTTCCAAAGGAGTCACCTTCCCTTGTTATCACAACTAGCTTGTATGACATTTCAATTTGTTTGATTTACAAGCTTGACATTGTCCATAAGGCTCAACTCAACCATTCAAAGTTTAACTTCAATCTCAACTTGAAGAATTTTCAACCACGGTCAGAGCTTTTCTCGAAACATATGAAGAAACCACGAGTCTGCTGCGTGAGCAAGCATCTGACGATTCAATTTGGTTATTTGGTTTGGGGCCATTGGGCATGTTGTCAATATTCATATAGAATTTAGTTAAGAGTCTGGTTCCTTTATAACCGGGTACAGAGATGAATCTCTATAACTGTGTTATTGCACCGTTAGATCTATGCCGAAATATACAACACAGAGATGTCGAAGTCGAGGTCTGTATTTCGAGGCAAATGTGTGTATTTCAAGATGATCCAACGGTGTAATAACACGGTTACAGAGATTCATCTCTGTACCGGTTATAGAAGAACCGGACTCTTCAGTTAAGACAATTTAAAGCCAAACTCAAAATATTTAAATCCAATTAACAAAGCTAATCATAAAGCAAACACACTTGTCATTTGGTTATGATTATAAGTTTGACCAAATAAACTTGCAAAACACAAACCATTTTTGATTTTGCAGTTCTAAATTGATATACAGACATGTCGATACGACTATACTACATATTTGGTTCAATACTACATATTTGGTTCAGTTTATAGTCTTTACACTATGAATTGAACTCAAAAACAGAAGACCGAATCAAATTAGGCGACACCTCATTTTTAAGAACTGAGAACCACAACTACTAGAAAGGTAATTTCCCAATTAAACCATAGTAATGTCAATGTGTTAGAGCCCAAATAGCAACACAACACGTTGTATCAACAACTAGTAGGTAATTGTAAAGGAGTGATATCCTCCTTCAAGAATATCAGGCGCGTACTCAACATGATGGAAATACCCCACCGACCTGTAGAATCAAATCGCGCCCCCAAGATAAGAGAACATTCCAGAACAGTTCGCGCCAGCACGCGAACCAGGCTATAACGTGACTCATCTTATCTTCTAGAAGCAATCATGAACAAGAGATGCACATGTACAAATCATTGCCACCAGGTACTGACCATTGCCGCAAGCAACTTGCCCAGACTAATAATCCCCATCATCACAGCAGACCTATAAAGATAGGTCCCGCACGCCTCCTCAATCCATGTTTGTGAAACACTTTACACGTGGTGGGCGATGATTCACTCTCAACATCTATAAATACCCCTCCTATGAACTACGCCAAACCTGATTCTTCTCTCCCCTCCGAATCGAGAGCAAGATACGTAGGCAGTTCGCTCCTAAGTCGAACTCGGTCCCAATAATAACCCTTTCTAATTCCCATTCAACCATATATGTAAAGGAAAGCTGAATCACGTCTTTACATTGGTGTCGTCTGTGGTCTCAATTACTTGAGACACCATCTTCATACAAACCAAAGGAAACAAACACCAAAAGCCAAATATCTCAAGCCCACGAAGCATGGCAAGCCTCGAAGCTCAAGTTCAAGGCCTCGCAAACCAGCTAGGCTTAACCAATGAGAGCATTTCCTTACTCAGGCAAGGAAATGTTGCCCTTCGTGCACAAGTTGACGCTCAACAGCAGCTAGCTGGTAACGTCGCTGAGAACGGCATCAACGAAGTTAATCAGCAGATTAATGAGTTATTGCAATAGATCGACCAGAGCGCAGTACGCAAAGATGCATCCCAGATCGTTCAGAAAATGCTCAAGACATACTGCGCTTCCCCGTTCATCACAGAGGTACTCAGTAAACCCTCTCCTCAAGATTTTGTCCAGCCACGTTTCCCAATGTACGATGGCAGCACATGCCCCAGCCAACATGTAGCCCGCTACATTCAAAGCCTGGCCCTTTACAGCTCCCCGGAGTTTGACCATCTTCACTGTCGGCTCTTTCCCGCTAGGCTCAAAGATGGCCGACTTGACTGGTTCTTTTCACTCGAGTCAGATTCGATCAAGACTTTCGAGCAGCTCACTGATCTGTTTGCCAGCCAGTACGTGCACAACAGACGTAAAAAAGCATATATGGATTCACTATTCTAGTTATCATTTGGAGAGAATGAAACCATTCGCCAGTTCCTAGGTCGGTTCAAAGCTAAACTATTATGCATGGAGAGTGGCCTCAAAGAGTCTTTTGCCACACTGGCATTCTCCAACGCTTGTTGGGTGCGTAACACAGACCTCTCCAGGTCGTTGATGAGATCGCGTCCAGAAACGCTGTCAGAGCTGTATGCTCGGGTCGACAAATATATTAAGCATCAAGAAGGTTTGCGACACCACGGTCTATCAGACGACCAAGAAGTCGCGGCGATCTCTGACGACACTCCACCTGCCAAAAAAACGGTCCAGGTCGCAAGTACCCAAATCAGACAACCGCTTGGATAACAACAGAGAGTTCGCTGTCCTGACACGCTCTCCCAGCTTCATACTGGAAAAGATCAAGCGAGCCTCATACTTCCAGCCTAGCGTACGACAACCCGCAGACCGACCTGACATGCCCTATTGCGCATTCCACAAAGCAAAATGTCACGAGACCGACGCTTGCTGGGGGCTCAAACATTATCTCCAAGATCTCATTGAAGCCGGATAGATAAAATAGTACACCAACATTGCTGACGGCGACTTGCGCCACAAGCTTATGGACCGCCGAGTGCGTAGCAGATCTCCACCCCGCAGGGAACGCCAAAACATCCAAGCTCGCTCCCGCAACAGAGGACGCCCTATCGACCGTTCTCATCATGATCGCCGCCCACACTCGTCAGATCATGACAACGGCAGAACCATCCATATGATCACTTTCCTAGATGATTCTGTTACTTCTTCCAGAGAGAAACGAAGGCGTGTCGCGGTGCTCTTCAAGAAGTCTATCATTTTTCTTCACAAGCAGCACACGCCCCGCGACATTCGGGTCGCCATTCAGGGGATATCACATTCATAGAGGCTGACCTCACCAAGGTCTGCCTCTCTCACAACGATGCGTTTGTCGTCCATGTCAGGATCAACGATTAGACAGTTAAGCACGTCCTGATAGACCTTAGCAGCTCATGCGACATTTTGTTCTACCACACAATTCAGGAGATGAACCTACCCAAGTCAGTCTTTATAGATCCTATCGCTCCTCTTTATGGGTTCAATGGCTCTATAGCCGACCCAATCGGTGACATTATACTCCCAGTTTCAGTGGGATCAATAGAGGATAAAGTCAGCTTCAACACGCATTTTAGCGTCTTGGACATCAAGTCGTCCTACAACGCCATCCTAGGACGACGTTAGATTCATTAAATGCAGGCTGTACCGTCTACACTGCATCAAGTCCTCCATTTTCCAGGCCCCATGGGCATGATGGAGCTTCGTAGCAACCAACTTGAAGCCTATCACTGTAATCAAATCCTCTCAGCAAACAAGACCACTGAGGCCCCAATCAGCATAAGAGATGATCCCACCAGCTACACTATGGCCAAAGACCTGGTCGCCAAAGTCAGAGCCAACGCACCAACTCAGAGCACTGGAGGCTCCAACAAGAAGGCTTATCCATCTGAACAAACTCCGAAAGTCACCAAGGCAGCCACTCATTCACTCGTCAAGACACCAGAGATCGCTCCCGTAATCAGTGCTCCACCTGTTCAGACTACAAAGGTCGCCCCACCAGATCCCCTACCGCCAAAACAGCTTCTGCAGCATAATCCAGCTTCTGTTATCATAACCACAGAAGTCATCCCAGACTCTGTGGTCATAACCACAGAAAACACTCCAACTCCTGCAGCAACTCCAATCACTCATCAGACCAACAACGCATCCATAGAGCTCAACCCCCCAGAGGACGCTCTCTCAACACAAGCTGTAGCACCAGCTGAAGAGAGGCAGTGAGTGAATCTAGGAATGGAAGACGACCCTAAGTTCGTCTATATAGGGGCTAACCTCGACCCCACACTCAAAGCCCAGCTTGTAAACTTTTTGTCCATGAATAAAGATGTTTTCGCTTGGTCGTATATTGACGTGCCAGGTATAGATCCTAGCGTTGCTTGCCATAAGTTGAACGTCAACCCTAATGCCAAACCAGTTCGACAGCGACCTAGGAGACTATCACTACGGTTCCAAAAAGCAATCAACGATGAGGTCGATAAACTCAAGCAAGTCGGGTTCATCCGAAAGGTCAACTACCCAAATTGGATCGCTAACATAGTGGCTGTTCCAAAAAAGAATGGCATGGTCTGCCTCTGCGTTGACTTCACCAATGTCAACCAAGAAACACCCAAAGACAGCTTCCCGTTACCAAGGATTGACCGACTTGTGGACCAGACCTGCGGCCACGAGCTCCTCTCCTTCATGGATGCTTATAGTGGGTACAACCAAATACCACTTGCTGAGGAAGATCAAGAGAAAACATCCTTCATTACCGAACATGGGGTTTATTGCTACAACGTTCTCCCATCGGCCTCAAGAATGCTAGAGCGACGTATCAACGAATGGTAATTGACATATTCCAAAACATGTTAGGAGACACCATGGAAGTATATATTGATGACGTGGTCGTCAAGAGCAAAAAAGCAGGTGACCACCTCACTCACCTCGAGCAAGCGTTCTCCAGGTTACGCCGAACTCGCATGAAGCTGAACCAAGAAAAATGCCTTTTCGGAGCGTCCTCCGGCAAATTTCTGGGCTATAAGGTCTCACAGTGTGGGATCGAAGCTAACCCAGATCAAATTCGCGCGTTCTTGGATATGCCCGACCCACAGACGAAGAAGCAGATACAGAAACTATCAGGCATGGTTGTTGCACTCAACTGATTCATATCCAGGGCATCAGACAAATGCCGACCGTTCCTACAACTCCTTAGAAAAGGCGAGCAGTTCTCATGGAACAATCAATGTCACCAAGCCTTCTCCACCCTCAAAGAGTATCTCACAACACCTCCCGTCTTAGCCACACCAACAGACGACGAAACACTGGGGATTTATCTAGCAATATCAGACTTTGCTATAATTTGGTTCTATTCAAGGAGAGGACAACAACTCAGAGAAACTTATCTACTTTACGAGTAAGACAGTAACTCCATCCGAAAAGAACTACTTTTACATCGAAAGAGTAGTTTTAGTACTGTTATACTCTGCAAGGAAATTTAGGCCATATTTCCAGGCACACCCAATCAAAGTACTTACCGACCTCCCGTTGGAGAAGATACTTCACAAGGAAAACAAGACAACTCGCATGGCGGTTTTGTCACACCCTGAATTTCGACAGAATTCAGAAAAACAATATTTGTTCCCGACTCTTCGATTTTTGAGGTGTGATGCACTCTCAACTTCCAAAAACCCATAATCAGTTTAAATACGCAGATAATTAAAACCAATAAAAATTTCAAATTAAATAAAAGTCCTTTTCATTTCAAAAATTCATAAATAAGATTAGGTTACAAATCTCTTTTCAATACTCTTTATTTAAAATTACAAATGAAAATACAAATAACATTGTCTCAGTTGAAAATCTATATCACCTCAAGGGAAAACAAAACCTATCTTGAAATGCGACGGTAACGCAAACCACAAACAGCAACCAACCTTCTTCAACACTAAACCTGTCAAGACTTATCAACTATGTTCATTTAATGAACACACCCGATAAGCAAACATGCAAATCAGGTCAGCATTATAAACAATGCTGGTGTGAGTAGCCCTACAATACAAATCATACTAATACATATATATACCCAATAAATAAGGCAGTTAGTTCCTCCACCGAGGCGCCTTAACTTCCAACGACTAATACAACATCCTTAAGTATCATAATTAAGGTAGGTAGTTCCTCCATTGAGGCGCCTTAGCTTCCAATAATAAAAACAATCATATCGATATGTACATACCACATGTAAGGCAGTTAGCTCCTCCACTGAGGCGCCTTAACTTCCCACTAACCACACAACAAACCATACGCATAATAAAAAGGCATTTAGTTCCTCCATGAGGCGCCTTAGGTTCTAACTAAACTAATAACCAGTCAAACATATTCTATACTTACCGCATTTCATGCTCAATTACAAAGTGGGTCGTCTCTGCACAAGTAATTAGTTTGACCCACCTTTCTGCAAAACCATATACAATCATCTATCTTAAGATATATCATTAACCAACATATTACCATAATTATATTAATTAAGGCTTTCTTTACGTGTCCCTAAAATCACATCGTATCTATATCTTACCTAGTTTTCCTGGCTACCACAATCGCTTCTCAACGCCGAATATATACATCCACATGCCTCCCCTCACATAATGAACCACTCCGTGCGTAGCTACCCTGAGCGGGATGCCGCACATCAGGTAACCCTCACACGAAAGCCATTATGCAAGTACTGCCACTATTCGGCATAAAAATATCACGCATCTCGTTATAATTTTGCGAACGGAATAATCAAGCCACTATTTGGAAACGCCAGAAGGGCCATTCAGATTCACTAAAACGCCAGAAGGGCCAATCACATTACTTACTCCCGAAGGGCCAATCACATTACTTACTCCCGAAGGGCCATTCAGATTCACTGAAACGCCAGAAGGGCCAATCATATCACATACGCCCATTACTATGACCAAATCACATGAGTTGTGGTAGCTAGGTTCTAGGATTTTCGTTACGTAATTTATTCAAGTGTCATACATTTATATCTCATAATAATTTTATTCTATCCTATGCTAGTATACTTAATTGTACTGAAGCTCAACGTTTCTCGTTATAATACAATCCACATTATCATGTGTCAATACTATTCATTGCACGATATCCAAGTATCTCTATATCAAATCTCAAAATTTATTATTTCACGTGCCAATCATATATTGCACTACACCATATGGAATATCTCAAGCCTTCATAAATATTACAATTCATTTAAGTAGCAACTCATAATAGAAATCAATAATGTAATGTATGCGCTCAATATATTTATGTGCACTCAAGTCACCATCAAAGCCCAATACTAAAGTCCATGAATCTAAGTCCATGTGTAGTTTAATTCTCATAAAAATGTATATATCTAAGTTTTATAAGAATTCCCCTCTTGTTATGTATCAATATTTATATTCTTTACACACTACTCACGTCAAATCTTAATTAGATAATGACAAACAAAATTATACCTTTTTCGATAATATTTTATTACTATATTTGTCCATATTCTTAAATATGTGAAAATCTGAAAAAAGTCAACATTCCACAGTCAACGGTCAATGTCAAAGTCAAACTGTCATTGTTAAAGTCAAACTGTCGTTTCCATGTTCAACAGGTTCAGGGTCATAGCCATGGTCCATGGCTAAGGTCAAGGTGCATGGCTCTTGGGCTCATGACTAAGATAATGGTTCGGACCCAACTAGCCAAGCCCAAACCCAAACCTTAGAACCCAAAAGTCTAAATGTTGAAAGACCCATTTGGATCTCTATTAAGTCCTATGGACTGCCCCAAATAAATATTAGAAACTGGCCCCAAACAATTAAGTGTTTCGGCCCAAAGAAAGCTAATAGAAAATGTCCCAAACCACTAACTAACTTAGTCCGACCCAAGAACTAAAATCTAAACCCAAAAACTAAAATCGACCCAAACCAAAAGATTAATTTCGGCCCAAAACAGAAAATTAGATTTCGGCCCAAATAACAAAACCAAAAGGCTTTGGTCCAAAGCCCAAGCCCAAACCGACCAACAGTGTCATCTTCTCCATCAACCACCACCAGCTCAAATTTTCCGGCCACCGCAAATTCCAAACGTCCACCCATTTCAACCAACCGATTTTAATCCCCATAAAAACCCCTACAACTTTAACAAAACCAAAAACCTCAAATCATTCAATTTATATACTTCATCAAAACTAGATCTCGAATTCGCGCCGCCATTAAAGCTTATTTAAGCTTCAATCTTACCCCTTTCGACAGCCCTCATACACACTACGCTACCCCACTTCAAACAATCATCAATCAACCAACAAAATCCACCGAATAACAGATCGAACTATTTTACAGGAGGATGTTTTGGGCGAGCCGCCATTAACTCCGGAGCTTCAACAGCCCACACCTCACTACACAACCCAATCTTACAACAACCAACCCACAATACACAATAACAGCTTCAACAAAATGTATCGACACCCTCCACAGTATCACAGTATTTCAATTCAAACATTTACTGGAGAGGAGGAGGTTCGCGCCTCCATTAACGACTTCTTCGAGTCTTCCGACAGCACCCACCCAACCATCAAACATATAACCCCCGACATCAAACAACCAAATCAAAACCACAGGTCAAACACAACAGCGCAGTAGTTTTCTTTATCTTGGCTCGAGACGCCATTAACAGCTTCTCGAAGCTTCGACAGTTTAATAATTTTAATAATTAAAAGCAACAAACCATATATAACAGTAATCAATTTAACAATTTGGCAAGTTTAACACTTCGCCGCGATACGAAAAATATCGAAGGAAGAGTAAGGGCAGCACAAAGAAACTGAGCAGAAAAACTCGGCAGTAAATATTTTTATTCTAAAACTCTAGTTTCGATGAAAAAGAAAAAAATAACTACTCACCTATCTTAAAACTCGACGAATCCCTCATCATCCGAATCGTCGCGCTCCAACGCTCTAGCAATCAAGCTTTTTATCTCCGCCTCCATTTTTATTTTATTTTTTATCTCAAAAACCCTATTCTCTAGAAAAATATGAATATATACTCGGTTTTGAAACCTAAGCCCAACACAGACTCGGGCCCAGAAATCAGGCCCACATATCCTAAATCCAATCGAGCGAATTTTAAATAACTAATTAAATTAATTAATTAATAAATAAATACATATTTTTAATACGAGCGTTACAAATTTGGGCCAAAGAGCTCGGCGAACATCACATCGAGTTTGTCCCACGCACCTCGCAGAAGGGACAAGTCGTAGCTGATTTCCTTGCCGACTTCCCTATGGACGGTCTACATTGGGAGCCAGAGACATACATCCTACCCCTCAAGCACAACGACAAGACTGTTTGGTCCCTCTTTGTAGATGGTTCCAACAACCCCGGTGGAAGTGGCGTTGGCTTCGTGTTAGTATCGCCCGCCGGAGAAGTAATGGAGAAATCAGTTCGCATCGACTTTGCGACCTCCAACAATGAAGCGGAGTACGAGGCTGTAATTATGGGGTTTAGAATGGCGCTACAGCTGGGTGTACAAGAGCTTCAAGTCTTTAGTGACTCGCAACTAGTCGTTCGCCAGATTGCTAAATAGTACACTACCCACGAAGGTAACCTTTCTAAATACCTTAAAGTTGTTAATCAGTTACTTCTATCTTTCAAAAGGGCCACCATGTACCACTTTTTGCGCGATGAGAACCGCCATGCAAACAATTTAGCCTACTTGGCTGCTCAAACACTGAACTGCGCCCCGAGACAACTCCTCATTGAAGTAGTTGACTGACCTGCCTACCAAGTAGAGCATGTCTTAAAAGTCAGCGACCTATGCCCACTCTCTGAGGATCAAATAAGCCTAACATGGATGCAACCCATCATAGAGTACATTCAGAGGGGCACACTCCCAGCAGAACCGAGCAAAGCCAGGCAGATGCCATATCAAGCACGTCGCTATTGTGTTATGAATAACAAGTTGTTTAGAAAATCTACTGGAGGACCTCACTTGAGGTGCATAAGTCCAACTCAAGGTCAATTAATTTTGGCTGAGATTCATGAAGGAGAATGCGGCAATCATGCGGGAGGGCGTTCCTTGGCCCACAAAGCAATCTTTCAAGGATACTTTTGGCCTCGCATGCAAATCGACGCCAAAACATATGTTCTCAAATGCATCAAATGCCAAACCTTTGGCCACAACATCATCCAACCGGCTCACAAGTTGATCAACATTGCAAGTCCCTGGCCATTCCACATGTGGGGCATGGATATCATAGGACCATTCATCCCACAGAAAAGCACAGGGTTCCGCTTCGTTTTAGCTGCAACCGATTACTTCACTAAGTGGATCGAAGCAGTTCCCTTGGCACATGTCAAGGAGTCACATGTTAGAAATTTCATTTGGACTCACATTATCACCAGATTTGGTCTGCCACACACCTTGGTGATGGACAATGGTTCCCAGTTTAAAGGCAAAAGGGTCAAAGAATTTTTGGCCAAGTGGAAGATATTTCACGCATTCTCCACTCCACAGTACGCTCAAAACAATGGTCAAGCAGATGCCAACAATAAGGCCATGTTAGAAAACTTAAAGAAAAATATTGAAAAGAACAAGAGCCAATGGCCAAACCAGCTAGAGAACATTCTGTGGGCTCATCGCACCACAGCTCGTTCCAGCACAGGTGAATCACCATTCTCCTTATGTTATGACACAGAAGCTATTATTCCCACCGAACTGACAATCACAAAAACTAGATCCGAGCTTGTCGAGTCAGGACATAATGACTCGGTCCTAGCCCGAGAGGTTGATTTGTTGGAGGAGCGCCGCGACCTGGCAGCTATCAGAGTGGCATCATATCAATAGATTCTAAAAAGGTCCTACAACAAACGAGTACATCCTAGATCCTTCCAGCATGGGGATCTAGTCCTGAAAAAGACACAGGATGACTCCAAACTAGCAGTAGCATGGGAAGGACCGTATATAGTGGACCAAGTTGTTAGCAATGGGGATTACTGGATCAAGACACAAGAAGGGAAACCACTTCCACGACCCTAGAACACTTACTTGTTAAAGAGATTTTATCAATAAAAATTCAGTTTTGTACACAGTCATGTTCTTAATCTTTGTCAATTCAGATAGTTTAGTCACATTCGTATTGTCAACCACTCTATTCAAATTCTTCTAGGATCAACTTCGTGAGAATGCTCTCGATGAAGCGAGCATACCCTCGGGGCTACAAACGCCTCCGCTAGCGATGCGCCGCCTTCGAGGTCAAATACGCTCAAGCGAAGCAATGACGCTCTCAGGAGCTTACAGGCTCATAGCCTCTCCAAATCTCGCTAAGTTGAGGACCTATACTCCTAGGATCAACTTCGTGAGAATGCTCTCAGTGAGTACAACACCCTCAGGGGCTACAAACGCTCTCAGCGAGCAATACGCCTTCAGAGGTCAAATACGCTCTTCGCGGGCAGAACGCTATTAGGAGCTTATAGGCTCATAGCCTCTCCAAATCTCGCTAAGTTGAGGACCTATACTCCTAGGATCAACTTCGTGAGAATGCTCTCAGTGAGCAGAACGCCCTCAGGGGCTACAAACGCTCTCAGCGAGCAATACGCCTTCAGAGGTCAAATACGCTCTTCGCGAGCAGAACGCTCTCAGGAGCTTACAGGCTCATAGCCTCTCCAAATCTCGCTAAGTTGAGGACCTATACTCCTAGGATCAACTTCGTGAAAACGCTCTCAGTGAGCAGTACGCCGTCAGGGGCTACATACGCTTTCAGTGAGCAGTACGCCTTCAAAGGCTAAATACGCTCTTCGCAAGCAGAACACTCTCAGGAACTTACCGGCTCATGGCCTCCCTAATTCTCATTAGTTGGGGACCTATACCTCTAAGATCAGCTCAGGGAGTTTGTTCTCCTAAGCAATACTTCACAAGTATAATGCTTTCTTAAAATAAATCTCAGAGGCGTACCACAAGCGCCATACACAAAATAATAACTACAAGCACGCAAGCAAAACATGGTATTACACTATTACATATACATTCACCAATCGAACTACCCGGCCAAGGCTAGGAAACCAGTTCCAATCCACCGATCTGCTTGGTCTACCCAGAAAATCCAGATCGGTTCTTTGAACAATGGGAGCAAAATTAACGAACTGCCACTTCCGTGGAAACCAATTCTCAATATCAACTAAGGCGAGCTGTTCAGGCAAGCCTGAAAACATAGCTCTATTGTTTAAAACTCTCATAGAGAGGAGAACACACAAAACAGTTATCCAACTTAAACTTTTTTCAAAAACAAGATGAGAAATCACCATCAAGGAGCAACCACAACATGTTTATCTTCTGGGGCAGCATTGGTCGATGAAGGGTGACTTGCCAATCTCAGCATAACGCGCATACCCGTACCCTGGTCCCCTTGTGCCTTCTTCAAATGGAAATATTTCTCATCCGGTTCGGCATACTGAGCACAGGCCGTGGTATACGCATCTTGAGCTTTGCGCGCGACCCCCTTACATTGCTTGGCATACTCGGTGACTTCCGCTAACTTCCCTTGCAGATCAGTCATTGCTGCAACAAGCTTAGCGTTCTCATCCGCAGTCGCACGGTACTTATCTGTCATCACGTCCAGCTTCGTCTTGTCAACTCCCCACGTAGCTCGCAGACATCCCAGCTCGACTCGGGAGTTGACATCGATATCGCGTCTTTTACATTTACTTTCGGTTTGTCGTACCCCGCCAGAAACTACAAGGACAAGTTCAAGGTTACGATCCCTTACGAAACAGAGTGACAAGCCTAGCAAGTAAACACTCACCAAACAAGTAGCCATGTCTATGGTGCCCAGTAGCGTATCCATATCTTCATCCTCAACCTCAACTTTGTCGCCGTCCAGCATGATACCCTTCAGCAGACTGGTCGCTATGGGCGCCGAGTGGAAGCTGCAGTCAGAGCGTTTCACCACACGCTTCTTCCCCGTTCTCCCCATATAGTAGAATTCACTCCCCACATCCCCGATGCGAGGAGGCGAACTCTCACCAGCGAACGTGGTGGCCTTGCCCTAGGTCGCTAGCTTCCTCAGTAGCCCGACCAGTGTCGTCAGCTTGCCGAGGCGACCTGAAGACAATGCCACCCGTCGAGCGACCTAAGCTCCTGGGTCACTTGTTGCTCTTGGCCCCTGACGCTACAACTTTTCTTTTGCCACGATCTCCATGAATGTGCGGGTGGAACTCCATTTCCTCCATTATCAGAGGGGAGCTCTCTCTTAAACTCCCCTCTCCCCTGATATATTTGCGGCACCTGGCCATAAAGAAACCTACGCAGAACACAGGTTAAATAAACAATCCTCATGTTCCTTTTCAACAAAACAAAAGAGAGGGACAGTTAAACAGAGAAGCCAAACGTACCTGAGTGAACCGACGAAGTAAAACGATGTAGCACAGGCAAGAGAAGAGCTGCGGCAACAAGAAGAAGAGCAAAGGAAGAGCAAATGCCTTTGCTCTTCCAAGAGCACTACTATTTACAGTAAAGTAACGTATCTTCCCAAGATAGGTCATGATGGCATCGAGAGGCCAAAACGGCAGGCCACCTGGCAGCCATCATGTCATGACTCCCGACCACCCATATTCTTACACGTGCCACGCACGCGCTGTAACTCAGGCAGCTCCAAAGTAGAGAACGCCCCTTGCATCCTCAAGACATGTGCGACCTACACCGTTTCAATCGGATAGCAAGCACGACAGACCAACAAAGTCACAGGTCGTCGACACCGTACCCTCCGTACGACAAGTCGTAACAGCATACCCATACTTGCAGAATGCAAACATTCATATTATACACAATACTACTTATATAGAGCAAAGCAACATATTTCACATTCATGAAAAAGAGCGAACTGACGACCTCAGCGAAGCCTCAGTTTGCAGACTAACCGAGCTGCTGAGAATACTCAGGAAATCCAACTCAGTTAGCCACTAGTCATTATAATCACAGGCAAAGAAGAAAAACGAGCTACCCATGTCAACCCAGGAAACCAGCTCTATTGTTTACGGCTAAAGGCCAATTACAACCACAAGCACCAATAACTTGTTCAAACAACATCATCAAAGTTTTCTGCAAGACTGACATTCAACATTGGGGCATAGCTTGGATCACCAGTAGGTGCCACAACTGCCTCGGTAACGGCCACATTCAGCTCGCCAGAACCCTGAAGCTGATCACTCACCACACCAGTAATAGGGAGAAGCACAATTGCAGGAACAGTGCTAGCATCTTTGAATGGCTCGCCCCCGCATTCTCCCGAAGCTCTTCGCTCTCGCTCCTCCTGCAGGTCGTCATATTTCTTCTCCAATTCCTCCACCTCAGCACGGATGGTGAGATATGCCTCTTTTGCTTGCAATGTGGAAGTCTTACATCGTTCAACATAGGCTTTCGCTGCGACCAACTGGCCCTTCAATGCCTCCACCTCATGCTTCAGCCGATCGACTCATTCACCGCAGATGTCTTCTCCAGCGTCAAGGCAGTAAGTTGGGGCTTCAAAGCGTCCAGTTCTTTCTTCTCAGACTGTTGCACATCTCAAAGATTCGAAAGCTCATCCCTCAGCGACTCCACCTCCGTCTTCTCCAGCTCAGCGAACTGAGCGGCCGTCTTCAGCTTCTGATACCCAGTGATCAGCTGCGACAACTTGCACAACATATCACGTTAACATCAAACAATAGCATATAACACAATAACACAGCCAAGTTTGAACGCAAAAGTTACTCACCAGGCACATCGCCTTATATATCCATCCCCCTCAGATTCGACTCCAGCTCCATCGCATCTAAGTCTTTCCTATCACCGTCCAGCGTCATACTCTCCAGTAAACAAGCAGCTACGGGTGTGGATTTGTAGCTGCAGTCCGACCTCCTCACATAGCGCTTATTCCAAGTCACTTCATTTATATACATCAGGTTGTGCTCCAGCTCATCTTTCCTAGTACTGGAGTGCCCCTTACCAGTCTTTCTCATACCAACCTTCCCCTTCATCTTGCAAGGAGCATCTCCAACAACCCTGGTCGGAGCGACCTCTGGGGCGTCCTCACCCAGATCGCTGAAGTCGGGCATTGGTCTCGCTCTCGAGCTACGAGCCGCCCTTCCCCCAGTTCGCCCTTCACCACCCCCCATTGTGGCCTCAGCTACCCTCGCAACCTTGGAAGGTCGAGACTCGGGGTCGTTACCCTTCCTCGTCGACAAGCGAGGTTCAGGGATTTCAAAGAGAGAGTCCTCCAAATCATAGGGAGAGTCCTCTTGACCCTGCCCAACTCCCGACCCAGACGTACCAGCACCTCCGGCGGGTCGCTTCACCCCAGTACGACCGCGGTTCTTATCTTCTCTAGTCACCAGATCACTCCGACGTTTTTCCATCACAGACTTTTTCGACGTTCTCCCACTCACCTTACCCCGCGCCCTGCTCTTTTGCACCTCCCTCTTCTCCCTAATCGCAGGTCTGCCCTGTTCTTTAAAGAAGTGTGCGACTTCTGGAAGCTTCGCTTGTTTCTCAGCTCGAGTTAACCTAGCGAACTTCTCAATCACCTTTCGGCTTGTCTCCTTTTCTAGGGGGATATCTGCAAAGACAACAAAACATCAATATTAGTACAACTCAGTTAATGTAAGGTCAATATCCTCAAAGAGCGTACCGGTACCCACCAGTAAAGTCGCATATTTTATTCTCCACACTGAACCGCCTTCGCCGCGGTAGTTTCCCCTTTAGCGTAAACGGTCTTTTATCCCAAGACTCGTTACTTACACCATCCAGGACGCTCGACAGCTTAGCTCGGGTTTACAAGCTAAAGTGAAGTGACCGAGATCGCTTTAGGGAGAAATGCTCAATAATATCGGTGACCTCTATCCGGTATTCACCATCGTTCGCTCAAAGTCAAACACCTTGAACAACCGCCACGTGTTACCCACAAACCGAACAGCGCTTTGCCCGCGGTTCAAGAACTCACAAACCCGGCTTAGAGAACGGTATCGTCATATGCGCCCTCAGCTACCCCTCACAGACGATAACCCATAGTTCGGTGGGGTATACCTATTGCTAAAAACCAGAGCGTGCTGTCTGAGCTCATGGATCTCCAGACCGCTTACGGTTATCCCATATTTTTTTTTTAAATAGGGGAACGCCCTCAAAGCGTGTCTATCCACGATACTAGGCGCGACCCGGCACCGACCCTCACAATGACTGAAGTGCTCACTCAAAGACCCACGATGCAGATTGAGCCTTATTTTCCCCACTTCCAGCTTCTTCAACTGCTTCATCTTCATTACCAGCCTCACTCACCCCACACACCGACTCATCTTTCTCTTCCTCCTCATCAGTCCAACCAAGAGAAACTTCGCGAACTTCATGAGATCGCGTATCATCTGAGTCAGACATCTCTCTCTCGCCCTAACGATTCTAGCTACTAGTAAATAAGCAAACATCCTAACAACTCTAGAGCAAAGATTAAGCACGAAGCAAGAAGCAGGAGTTCAACAATGGCAGAAAACTAACCTTAAGGTTGTTGCGGTACTGACTTAGTTTCTACAAGGCGAAGCAGCAAAGTGATGTTTCAAAAATCGCAAGCTTAATCTTTGAACAACCGCCCTCCCGGTTTCCAAGGCACCATGATTACACCCCAGCCCTAACCGCATTACGACTTCCAAATAAGTCGCCCCGTCTTTTCAAATCCCTAAAAATAGGCGACACGTTGTCTCTGAATCGCTTTCGGATCCTCTCATGTGATGAACACGTGTCAAACATCCACGCCCACCAGCTCATAGGATAACACAGGTTGTTCTCATTAACTTGTCAGGTATTTCCAACTCTAAACATGCTCCGCACGCGCTACCATTTTCTCTCAGCAAGCCGCTTCCATGACCAGCACGCCTTACTGAGAGGGGGCTGTGTAAAGGAGTGATATCCTCCTTCAAGAATATCATGCGCGTACTCAACATGATGGAAATACTCCACCGACCTGTAGAATCAGATCGCGCCCCCAAGATAAGAGAACGTTCCAGAATAGTTCGCGCCAGCACGCGAACCAGGCTATAAAGTGACTCGTCTTATCTTATAGAAGCAATCATGAACAAGAGATGCACATGTACAAATCACTGCCACCAGCTACTAACCACTGCCACAAGCTACTTGCCCAGACTAATAATCTTCATCATCACAGCAGACCTATAAAGACAGGTCCCGCACGCCTCCTCAATCTAGACCCCACGTTTGTGATACACTTTACACGTGGTGGACGAGGATTCACTCTCAACATCTATAAATACCCCTCCTATGGACTACGCCAGACTTGATTCTTCTCTCCCCTCTGAATCGAGAGCAAGATACGTAGGTAGTTCGCTCCTAAGCCGAACTCGGTCCCAATAATAACACTTTCTAATTCCCATTCAACCATATATGTAAAAGAAAGCTGAATCACTCCTTTACAGTAATATCAGCAACTATTTGCAGTGACCCATTGTTCAAATTGGGAAGAAAATGTCAGGAAATTACCCTTACTAGAAAGTAGAAACCGCAAAACCGACTAGGTTTGAGTCTTGGATAGTTCTGGGTTCGGTCAGCGGTTTGGCTCTTGTCCTATCCACTATCCACATGGCATTGTTCTATTAGTTGCTGATACACATACGTCATGAGCCAACACTTAAAATTCACATTATTTAAGCCAATCATCATTTAACCAAAAAAACATTCTCAAAGCATGAAATTATCAGATGAGTCCCTCTTCCATTACTCACTCCTCACATTTTTCATCATCACACCGCCCACTTTCATCTCTCTCCGATTCCTAGAAGCTCCATACGGTAAACACTATCGTAAAGGATGGGGTCCCACAATCTCTCCATCCTTGGCTTGGTTTTTAATGGAAAGCCCCACTATATGGCTCACTCTATTAATCTTTCCATTTGGTCAAAATAAGTCAAACTTTAAATCCATATCTCTAATTTCTATATTCCTATTTCACTATATCCATCGTACTATAATCTACCCACTTCGTTTACGTAACACAAATCCCAAGAAAACTACCAAAGCTAGCTTCCCAGTCTCGGTTGCACTTATGGGCTTTGGGTTCAATCTTTTAAACGCTTATTTACAGTCTCGATGGGTGTCTCATTATTACGTGGCGGAAAATGATTGGTGGTTTGGGGTGAGGTTTGTTATTGGGTTGGTTATATTTTTAAGTGGGATGATTGTGAATGTACGCTCGGATTTGATTTTGGTTAAACTCAAGGGTGAAGATGGAGGGTATAAGATACCGAGAGGCGGATGGTTTGAGAGCGTGAGTTGTGCTAATTATTTTGGTGAGATTGTTGAGTGGCTTGGATGGGCAGTGATGACTTGGTCTTGGGTTGGGTTTGCCTTTTTCATCTACACTTGTGCTAATTTAGTGCCTAGAGCTCGTGCTAATCATATTTGGTATAGAGACAAGTTTAAAGAGTATCCTACATCTCGAAAAGCTGTAATACCATTTCTGTATTGAAATAAAATGAATTTAATTTGATATTTTTATGTCTAAAACACAATTTTGCATATTATTAAACTAAGAAAACAGAAGAACAAAAACAAAAGGGGTAATATAAGGTTATTGAGAAATAAAACAAGATCAGGTTTCGTAGTACAAGTTTTACAGACACAAAGACGCACATATGCAAATGAAAACACCAATTAATCTCCTTTCTTCAAGCAGCAGGAATTGCATTACCATCTCTCTTGCTCAAATTTGATCTATTAACTGGTTGGTTTGCATGAAATGCCGACTGCCTTGCAGAAGATCCAATCAAATTTAAGGAGAGAGGAGACGGTTCAATACAGTCAGTGGCAGCTGCTCCTAAGGTGAGCTTAGACATGCCCACTAGTTCATCTACATTAACAGGATCTCTAGAGAGAATAGGTGTAGGCTTTAGGACCTGGTGATGAGAGATTTCCATGCCTTTCTCTTCGACAGCTGGGACTATATTTGGTGGCCAAAATGGGAATGATAGAGGTAGATATGTTGGGAGGAATGCAGGAATTATTGGTGTGGAATCACTGCATGGCATGAATTCTTCAGTTTCTGTAGGAATGTTATGGGAAGTAGATTCCATAGGTTCACACTCCCCATCAAGAGAGAGGCAGAGAGTAGGTAATGGGTTTGTGTCTACGCTCTCAACTACCTGAGATACGCCATTAGCTAATGGTTCTTCTGGAACTGGTTGGGGGTCAATGGACTGAAACAAAACACAGTGCAGGAGTTAAAAGAAAAGGATAGAATCATGATAGCTATACATTAGAAGAAATCAATGCCATCATCACTGCAATAATAAAAAGTTATGACACTGTAAAAGTGCAAGTAGACAAACCATATCTGGGACCATGTCGAATAGGCTGGAACGTCTTTTTCTTCTGGTTGAGTTGGTCTGACGAATGAAGTACTTCTGGGCATGGCTAGCTACCTGAGTAGGAGTTCTTGAAATGACAAAGTTACGTGCAATCCCACGCCAGTCTCCTTTACCCAACTTCTGGAGACCCAGTAAGAAGAGTCTGTGCTCCTCTTCAGTCCATGGTGTCCCTAAAAGCCAGAGTATATCAGAACAAGCTAATGTCCAGACAATACACATAACGACGTTTTAACAAAGTGTAAAATTACTGAATAAATATAACGCATCTTCCACAAGGAACTAGCTGGATTGCAGTCTAATTGATTAAAATCTGTGAAATTAATGCTACCATCCAGTAGCACTACGAGATAAAAGGAATAGGGACAAGAACAAAATATGGTAATAAATGACAATTAGAAAACATTGGTTTACCCATCATCTTCAAACCGAAACTTCTAATAGAGTACTTTGTACAATGCAACCAGCCATGGACGCATGAAAAGATCTGATGTTACATATAATGTTCTTAGAACCTCTTCATAGCCTCTGTTTTCTTATTCCAACACTAAACCTTTGACACCAACTCAAGAATTCCACCCACAGCATCTACATCCTAGCTGTAACACTTCAATGGAGAGAACCCAACACAAGGAGCAACCGTATATCACCATTTAAACACAAAGATCTTTATCGAGGGCCAAAAAGAAATGGAGAGAATAGGTCTTTTATAGTCCCTCAGTGCACTCCCTACGAAAAACACTCCTTGAAGACTACGATTAGAAGTAATCAAGTCCTTTCTCAGCCAACCTCCAGTCTCAAGATTGCCATTCATAGGACTAACTACATCCATCCTCTCAGCCAACAACATCACGTTTCTGACTTGTGCTTTATTTATCAAGTGAAATTTCAAATGTTAACCCCTCCACACTGCCATAGACAGTAAAGTGGAACTTTAATCTCTCCCGCCTTTAATCCCCATTTGCGCTCCCATCATTTCTATTCATCCTACTAGGCTACTAGCTACGTTCATTGAGTGGGTGAAAAATATAATAGATTGAAATACTAGAATGGATGCTCTTGATCACTAGCAATTCCCACCTTCCGATGAGAGATTGCATTTATAAAGGGCGCTCTTGGTCACTACCAAATGACCACCTAAGGACGTGACTAAAATGGACACTCTTGATAACTAGCAATTTTCCGCCTTCCAATGAGAGATTGCGTTTATAAAGGGCGCTCTTGGTCACTACCAAATGACCACCTACGGATGTGAGCTTTCTTTTTGACGCCCCAGGTAAACTACACTTACAGGTATTCTTCCTCAGCCAATCTCCAGTCTGAAGATTGCCAGTCTTTGGACTAACCATCTCGATCCTCTCAGCCAACCTACGTAATGTTCTTACCTGTGTTTTATTAATCAAGTAAAATCTCTAATGTTAACCCCTTTACATTGCCATATACAATAGTGGATCTTTCTTCTTTCCCGCCTTGATCCCCATTGGAATCTCTTATCGTTTCTTCTCATCTTGTTAGGTTACTTGAGAGGGTGAGAAAATATGATAGATTGGCAGACACTGTAGATCACTAGAAACTTTCCACCTTTCGATGAGAGGTTGCGTTTATAAAGGGCGCTCTTGATCACTAGCACATTTCCACTCTCAGAAAAGAGCTTTACTTATTTATCAAGTGAAATCTCTAATGTTAACCACTCCATATGCCATAGACAACAAAGTGGAATTTTCTTCTCTCCCGCCTTTGATTCCTGTTGGAATCTCTCATCATTTCTTTTCATCCTACTAGGCTACTTGAGACAGGTGTGAAATAAAATAGATTAAAATACTAGAATGAACCCTCTTGATTATTAGAAATTTTCCACCTTCCAACGAGAGCATTTAAGAAGGGCAATTTTGATCACTAGCAAATTTCCACGAAGTATCCCTTTCCTTGAAGCAGTTCCAATAAGATGCCCAAGCAATTCCTTGTGAATAGTGTCCAAAACAGAAACCAACATATCCCTTTCTTGCCGAAGGAGGTTCAAATGTTAAATGCTATGTTGCCAATTGAGCACCCCATAAACTCAGCCAATTATTCCATCCAGGATGGGAATTTGCTAAATTCTTTATCAGTGCTGAAACCACAATTTCTTTTTTTCTTGGATATGGTTCTGAGATTTACATCAATTCCTAGAATAAGCTCCTAAGAATTCTATGACCAGGACTCAAACACGCAGGACTACCAAATAGGCAATAACATCCACAAAAGCCCAGACACTACATGCATACCCAAAGGGAAAAAGAAAAGACACAACTTCATAAAAACAAAACAAAAGGAAAAGAAGAAAGAAGCCAGGATTCCACAAACAGACCGGAATCCAGGCAACCGAATCCAGCTCCAAAGACCACCAGCAACCACCACGCAACCACCCATCCTCAAACCACTTAAAACCATGATAACATCACATTAAGAGCAAAAACTGGAACACTGAAGTATCAAACTAGAAGTTTGCATAATCTCCAAATTGGCTAATCGTGGTAAATGGGCCGTGCAATCCCCCCATGAATCCCGTATGAGTTATCACCAAATGTCCAAGAATGAACTCATTTTCATTTTAACAGTATCCATATACATCATATATAACTTATCATAGTCTTCCTTCCTCTGTTCATTTTCTTCCAGAACATTTGCCTTTTGCATAATTGTTTGCATCTTTTCCTTCTCTTTATTTCCTATCTCTAGAGTAGCTTGTGCTATCAGTTTTTTGTTTTCCACAATCTCTTTCTTAACAGCAATTAATTCCTTTCTAATCCCCCAACATTTTTGCTGTCATCTTTTCGTTTGCTTCTTCCTGAGTTTTCACCAGAGCTTTCCAATCTTATATTTCTTCAGCCCTTACAGCGGCGCTCCGCTCCTATTCTTCCATCTCATTTAATTCTTCTATTAAGTTCTGCATCTTTTCGTTAATAACTTATGCCAATAACTTCCGTCTCCTTTCGTTAATAACTCAATAACTTCCGCCAATAATTTTCGCCAATAATTTCCACCAATAATTTCCGCCTTCTATCAACAATAATTGTCGCCAATAATTCCTGCCTCCAATCGCCAATAATTTTCACCAAGAACTTCTGCCAATAATTTCCGTCTCCCGTCGCCCATAATTTCCGCCAATAGTTTCTGCTTCCAATTAGCTTTTCTACTTTTAGAAATATCTTACAACCTAACTTAACTTTTGGATACTAGTACTATTACTCCCAATATAATTCCAAAACATTCTTTCTAGCTATGTTATATTTATTTCTCTTTACCTTAGATTTTAGGCCCGGCCATATTTCTTTCTCTAAATAGATCAAAATTGCTTACTAAGCTGACCCGACCATTCCTTTACATGTTTGGTCTTTTACTTTTTCTAACTAAACAAGTTGCCAACACATGTAATTATAACTTGTCTTTCATAATCCGTCCTACAACATTCTTTTCTAATTTGAAAACCATGATTTTATTTGGCCGGCCCTACCATTCCTTACTAGTATACTGCATAGCAGTGGGGGCGTGAGCGGAGAAGGGGTGGAGAATAACAGTGCCAAGTCCCCATAAACCCTTCGAGAGAATTGCAGTTACCAACAGAGAAAAGTGGGGCTCTTTTCTCCAAAACAATCTCAAAAGAATTCTAAGAACATCTCATCTAAGAAAACTACATTATACGTCAAGGAAATTTCAAAGTATAGCATGCCTAGAAAGTTGTCTGATTGAACTAAGAGCATCTTTAGGAGAGCAACCAAAAAAACACCAAAATTTTGAACCAAACCA
The DNA here is from genome assembly GCF_015680905.1 of Coptis chinensis. Lineage (NCBI taxonomy): Eukaryota > Viridiplantae > Streptophyta > Magnoliopsida > Ranunculales > Ranunculaceae > Coptis > Coptis chinensis. The sequence goes on along the minus strand of NC_141458.1, from coordinate 92,290,395 downwards.
AAAACACCAACCATCTTTAGGAGCAACATCAAATTTTCGACATCAAATGACGCGGTTTTGGATAAACAGCGCAATATAACCCACATGGTTTTCCCAACACCGCGCCAGTAAAGCCCATCTTAAAAGCCCAAGCCCACGCGGTTTTTCAAAAACCACGCGATCAACTTTCTTATTTTTTTTCTTTCCCAATCTCTCGCGCGGTTTTGGCAAAACCGCGTGATTGAAGCCCACAATCTAGCCCAAGCCCACGCGGTGTTGACAAAACCGCGTGGTTTTTCTAAAACCGCATGAATGATTTGATACAACACTAAAGCTAGAACCAAATATTGGCCGATTTGGTATTTGGTTTGGTGTTTTCATCAACATGTGACTCTCTTGAAGTTGAAAAAACACCAAATTGTTGGAAATTTGGTGTTTGATGCTATGTTGGTATCACTCCTAAAGATACTCTAAGGCATGACAATGCATTTTCCCACCAGAAAAGGATAAAACCCGGGAACTCATGCTCATGCTATTTACAAGGTGGTCTGCGATCATAATGTCGACTATCATTGTATATTCCTTCAAATCAGGACTATTTGTTCATCAAATTGATGAGAAAGTCCCATACCATTTTCTCTGACAGTACTAACAACATTGTTATTAGCTTAACTTTGAATTAACAATGCAAACATCAAATACATTCCTCTACGTCTTCCACTAAAAAATCAAATTTAATTTTCTTTTAGTAAGCTCAATCGTATATCATACCGTACTTTACTATCAATCTATTATCTAAAAACCTAGGTTACATTGACACGGGCACGCATGTCGGTGTCCGACACGGATCTGAGGGTGTCGGATCTGACGACGGCGATTGAAGATTGGGGACCTGGATAGAAATAATTAATTAATTTTTTAATAATTATAAATTTATTAAATTAGATGGTAAATCGGATAGAAATAATTAATTAATTTTTTAATAATTATAAATTTATTAAATTAGATGGTAAATCAGAAAATACGACTAAACTACAAATCATGAAAACCAAACATACCCAAATCATGAAAACACAAAATTCAAAGCACCCAAGTCATGAAAACGAAAAAATATCAAACAACCCAGAGTTCTAAAACTATAAAAAAACATCAAATATCACTAAAATAATAAAACCCCATCACTTGATACTTAAATTCAAATAACCCCAACTGAATTGAAAAGTGTGTAAGAGGAATAAAACTTACACAAAATCTTCCTTCTTCTTCTTTGCATTCTCTAACTTTGTGTTATGAATTTGGAGTGGGTTAGAGAGACAAGAGTGAGAGATGAGTTATTAATGAGAATGAGACAGAAGAGTCATCAGCAGAGAGAGAGAGAGATATTGGAGAGAAAGAGTGTTTGCGAAGAAGAAGTGAAAAGAGATTGAAGACAGACAGAAACCAACCAAACAACATTTTGGGCCATATATCCGCAACCCGGCCTAAAAACGTTCGCTCCGCTCACTTGATTATCTCTTTAACTTTCCTCTAGCCGGTCCTATTACTACTCATTCCAAAAAAGTCTTACACTTTGAATCACCTTTTCATTGGCTGGTCCTACCAATTCTTACATATTGTCCTACCTTTTTTCAAGGGAATCTTCTTACTTCTCTTAAGCCTTAACCGTAGGACCAGCCCAAGTCTCACACAACTTCTTACTACTCTAAGGAATATAAGCCAGTCCAACTAATTATTATTTCAAACTTCTTCTTTAGTAAGCCAGCCCTACTGATTTCACAGTCAACCTTTCCTTTCTTTTTTAATATAAAAGAGTATATGACAAACCAGCTTCCACTTTAATACTTTTAGCCGGTCATACTCTACTCATATATTCAATTTTAGCAATACTAAATGCCGCTCTTACACCCTCTTCCAAAGTCCACAACAATTATCTCTTTAAGCTAATTATTTCCGCCAATAATTCTCTCTGTGGGAGGGATAGAGGCACATTCATTATGCGCACATTGTAAATGAATCCAAGCAAAATCATGGACTTAAAAGTTGAATTAAGGGCTGATTTTTTGTAGATATGATCTCCTCACCATGAAGAACATGCTCACAAAAATTAAACTCATTCAAAGAAGTCTAACATTAGACTATGCTCACAAAACTTTTAGACCGTTAGATGAAAAGTTCAAAAATGAACACTAATTTTTATGTGGTTAGACATATCCAAATATTATGATTTTTTGTGAGGATGATCTCCATGGTGGGGAGGTCATCTTTATAAAAAATTAGGCCTTAATTCATTTGTATGTCGAAAAATGTGGCTATAATGTACGCATAAGAATGTGCCTTTATCCCTCAAAACTAGGCTTTAATTCATTTGTATGTTGAAAATGTGGCTATAATGTGCGCATAATGAATGTACCTCTATCCCTCCCTATATATATTTTAAATCGATGTTCTTCCATTCTTTTTTCTAAATTAACTTCTTTGCCACATGGGCTTTGCCCATCCACCAAAGAGGGGGCGATGTATAGACCCCCACTTCGTGGCTCATAATGCCCGCGAAGCCATCCCAATATTGGGCCAAGTCCAACAGTTAAGCCTAATAATTGGTTTATTCTTTAATATGTCCAGGTTCATTATTTAATAAAAAAAGCACAAATCTACAATAAATCAAATCTTGAATCATTCAACAAGACAAGTCCTCCAAGGACTCTACTTTCTCTACCAATTCATAGAAAAAACCATTCTCTCTCATAACAAGAAACTACGTTGAAACTTGATTCCTAAAAAACAGATCTTGGGTACGTAGGCAACCATTATCTTGGTTCAGTTTCATCTCTCCTCACATCAAATATCCTCTGTTTCTTAATGCGTTCTTTATCGTTTGCTCTTATTGTGTTGAAATAGATTATTGCCGAAACAATTGCATTTATAAAGGGCGCTCTTGGTCACTACCAAATGACCACCTAAGGACGTGACTAAAATGGACACTCTTGATAACTAGCAATTTTCCGCCTTCCAATGAGAGATTGCGTTTATAAAGGGCGCTCTTGGTCACTACCAAATGACCACCTACAGATGTGAGCTTTCTTTTTGACGCCCCCGGAAAGCTACACTTACAGGTATTCTTCCTCAGCCAACCTCCAGCCTGAAGATTGCCAGTCTTTGGACTAACCATATCTACAACCTTCCGATGAGAGGTTGCGTTTATAAAGGGCGCTCCTGATTACTAGCACATTTCCACTCACAGAAAAAAGCTTTACTTATTTATCAAGTGAAATCTCTAATGTTAACCCCTCCATAATGCCCTAGACAACAAAGTGGATTTTTCTTCTGTCCCGCCTTTGATTCCCCTTGGAATCTCTCATAATTTCTTTTCATCCTACTAGGCTACTTGAGACAGGTGTGAAATAAAATAGATTAAAATACTAGAATGAACCCTCTTGATTATTAGAAATTTTCCACCTTCCAATGAGAGCGTTTAAGAAGGGCAATTTTGATCACTAGCAAATTTCCACGAAGTATCCCTTTCCTTGAAGCAGTTCCACTAAGATGCCCAAGCAATTCCTTGTGAATAGTGTCCAAAACAGAAACCAATATATATATATATATATCCCTTTCTTGCCGAAGGAGGTTCGAATGTTAAATGCTATGTTGCCAACTGAGCACCCCATAAACTCAGCCAATTGTTCCATCCAGGATGGGTATTTGCTAAATTATTTATCAGTGCTGAAACCACAATTTCATTTTTTCTTGGATATAGTTCTGAGATTTACAACAATTCCTAGAATAAGCTCCTAAGAATTCTATGACCAAGACTCAAACACGCAGGACTACCAAATAGGCGACAACACCCACAAAAGCACAGACACTACATGCACACCCAAAGGGAAAGAGAAAAGAAACAACTTCATAAAAACAAAACAAAAGGAAAAGAAGAAAGAAGCCAGGATTCCACAAACAGACCGGAATCAAGGCCACCGAATCCAGCTCCAAAGACCAGCAACCACCACACAACCACTCATCCTAAAACCACTTAAAACCATGATAACATCACATTAAGAGCAAAAACTGGAACACTGAAGTATCAAACTAGAAGTTTGCGTAATCTCCAAATTGGCTAATTGTGGCAAATGGGCCGTGCAATCCCACATGAACCCTGTATGAGTTATCACCAAATGTCCATATTTGAACTCATTTTCATTTTATAAAAAAAAATTAAAAAATTAAAAAATAAACTTTGCTGATCTTTCCACTTACCATCAACATTCAATTGTGCTATGTTAAGTTCTGATGTTCACAATTGCATTACTTTCAGAACAACATTCATCCCCACAAATAAAATATGATTTAGTTGCCTCTTCATACATATAAGCAAGTTCAATTCTACAGAAACAAATAAAACAAACGCAAAGCACAGACGCCACAAATATACTATCCCATCCCTATAACTTAATATCACAATGAGTCATACAAACCAAAAAAATGATGACCAATCCTATAACTGCCCAAACAAAACCTAGAATGCAATGAAACTGGATTGGGGAAGAAGGAAGAAACTGCTACTTTATCCTCATGCGCTTGTTAAGTTTAACAGTTAAATATGTAATATGACGGAATACTTAGTTATTTATCAATATGATGCTTATGAACAGAGCAATAAGACATGCTCCAGTAATAAAAGACGATAATCAAACCTTTGCTGCACTCCAAATGCAGAAGGTAATGCAACTTTTGAACTTTGCTTTGCTAGAATACCACCGGTAGGCTAGACTTACAAGTACTACACCTCCATTCTCAGCCAACCCCCAATCTCACGATTGACATACTTAGCATAAGCCACCAACTTCCTACCATCTCTCAGCCAACCTTCGGGTCACATTATTAGTAGTGCTATATTCATCAAGTGGAGATCTTTAATATTGAACACGACACACAACAAAGTGGAACACAACATACTTATCAAAAAAAAACAAAAACAAAGTGGAACTCTCTTCTCTCCCGCATTTAGATCGTACTAGCTACATTAATCAGAAATGTGAAACATTTAATAGACTGGAATACTCAAAAGAGGCCAGTCTCGATCAATTTTAATTTTCCACCTTTGTATAGTGAGACCCTGAGACATATATTACTGGATAACTAGAAAGGATCCTCTTGATCAACGTCAACCTTCCACATTTGGACAAGAGTTGGTAATTGACAACCCCCCAACAAAACCCCTTCTTTCCCAAGTCTTTTGTAATTGGTCTCTGAACCCAAATACTAGCGAGGGCAAGTCATTTTTCAGTAGTCTCCAAAAGTTAAACCAAATTGTCCTGCCAAAATCTCCATTTCTATGTTTCAAAATTTACGCACACGTGAAATATTTGCTAAATCCTTCTTCAGCCTTTGTATCTCTTAATAACCATAGTAACATCGCGATAAGAACCAAAACTACAACACTGAAGTATCAAAGAAGAAATTATGTGTCATCTGCTGATCTTTCCACCTATCCCATCAATACGAATGTACTATTCTAATAACACAAAAACTATCCAAACATTCAGCCCCACAACACAAATTTCTCAGTAAAAAAAAAATAACACAGATCTTAAAAATAAAAACAACACAAAACCAAATAAATAAATTTAACAAAAAAAATTACCTTTCTTCCTGTCACCACGACAATTGGAAGAAGAACAAGAAGTATGAGCAGGATCATCAGAAACATAGCCATCATTAATACTACTATGACCCAAATCAAAAGGAGAATTTTGACTTGGTGAAGAAGAAGCACCACAATAAAGAGATAAATTCCCCATACTTGCACTCTTCTTCATTAATCCAGCACCATCTGTTAATCTCACCCCAAATAACTTCACCCCTTTTATTGTCGGACATGTTCTTGAATTATGTCCATTGTTACTACAATGTGAACACCGTCGTGTCATGTTTTTTTCTTCTTCTTGTTATCTACCGCCAGCACTGTGTTTTGAGTTTGCGGGGATTAAGATTAAGTTTTAAGTGTGAGTCTGTTGTCAGAAGTGTACGTGGTGGGTTAAGGTTTGTTTTGACAAGTGGGAAAGATAAAGTAGGCTTTGGATTGTGAGATATTGTCCAAGTGTTGCCGTGTACTGTTTTTTTATCATTCAGTATATACTATATACTCCCATTTCTCTTTTATTTTTGGACTGGACAAAAATAAACAATCCATCCCCTCTTTTTAGTCTCTGTCTCTCTTTAATTAGCAAACAAATTGAAAAACGCTATCCATCTGGCAAAGATACAGGTACAAAAATAGCTAGAAAAACAGTCGTCGTTATTCATTTTCAAGATAACAGCCAAAATTTAGTAACACTTTTCCATTGTGAACAAGTCCAACTGATATAGGCAGTTTATTCACGTTTCCGTCTGAGTTGGGTATTATATACCTATTAAAATTACTTTAAAAGCTATTTAATTATATCGAATTATTATCCATCGAATATTTAAATTATCCTCGTCTAGAGACAGCTTTAAGAAATGATGATTGTAAGTCAATCTATAATATCATCTCCAATAGATTGACCTTACTTGATTTATTTCTTTTAGTTCTATATTAAGAAATTACTACTATGTGATTACAATATATTATCAACGAGCAATCATCGTCCCAAGCTCTAAAGAGATTGACCTATCAAACTTAAGAACCTCAGCTAGTAGGTATGACAGGAACATGTGCACTGGGTGCTGGATCTTTAATAAACCCACTAACTGGTGATGACATTGATTATAAAAGAGAAAGGGATGATTAACTGATCATAGGCACAATCTTGAATAGTTTCTACGAAACCAAGTTTGTACAATACTTACATGGCATGGCACTATTGGAGCGAATACTTGAATCATCTCACAATTTTTTTTATCGCATTTAAGTGAAATGGTAAATGGGGCTATTGAATCATCTCAAATTGTTGATGCATGCAAATGTTAGGGAAATACACTGATCGTTTTATGTAGTTGTATACCGATAACGATCTATGTATTTAATTTGTCTAGAAGCTAAGACGGCGACCGGAACAACTTAATGAACTTGTCATACTGCGATAAATCTATGGTTATATCAAAATATCTTAGAAAGCCTAGGTGAGGATGCGCAAGTGCTTGTTTTTAAGGCTGTTTTTAGCATAGAGACGATCTATTAAGAAATTTCGTCTATTAACACGTACAATGATTACAAGTTGAAGCGCACGCACTATTCAAGATCAATCATATATATGATAGGGACATCTACACAGAAAATTACAAACCACCTCCTTTGTGCCTTGGATTCCCTAGTATTTCTGTGTATTTTATAAGTAAATAGAGAAAAGGCCCTTAATAGGAACGTACAATCATTATTTATTAATGAGACAATCCTATCATACTTTACAGAAACCACATGTTTGAAAATTGAGACTAAGTTTGTTGGATACTTGGATGTGAAGGAAAATCGTAACTACAGACCTACAGTCTACAGGTATGCTTTTTATCTACAAAACGCCAAGCTCTATTGATAAAAGACAAATAAAATATGTTATCTTGTGTGGCTGTTATTCCAGGAATCTATGAAGACTTTTATGCTAAAAGTAAGATAAGAATAATTTGTCGGTTTTTCCAAGCTAATGTGATGGAGGCTGTATATCTGATTATCTCTATGGTTCCTTTAAGCAATCGACATCTTAGTCAAATGTCCATCACTAATATATCATTAAGTCAAGACTCAATGACTTGGACCAATATCCATTCACAATCATCTATCCATTTAGATTGATCCACATGGAAATTTTGTATATCATTCGAGTTTAAAAGCACGTGGAACACACGGTGGTTTGTGTCGCTGTACTGACGATTAAAGTCACTGAATCGAATTTGTTGTGTGGGTTGAGCACTTGAGCCAGGCGCCCAGGCCGCTAGGTCGCAATCGTCACCATGACACCATCAAATGTGCATGCATCTATTTCTGAAGTTCATGCTCCGCAAGCCACGTTTAAAATGAAAAACGAGCCACTGTCATTAGTCACCACTCACTGGTTTGAAGTTTGTACATATTCCTCCAACCTCAAATCTAGTTCTCAACTAAAATATTTCTTCATACATTGATTTGCTAACACGCAATAGTTTCCAAACTTGAGATGGGCTTCGAATCGAAGTAGTTATCTTATTGTTGTTGACCCTAATATTCTAATTGAACTGTACGGTGAATTTACCCTGTAATTCATCTCACGGTCTCATCACAAGACCTGAAGTCTTGGCTCTGTTCGTCCTAAACTTGAATGGTTAGAGTTTCATTTGACATTCGTAATATATATAATTTTTGCTCGGATTAGGTTCACAAGAAAAAAAAAATGATTAAAAGTATAAAAATGACCAATTAAAATGGAAGTTTTCTAGGGGAATTATTCTCACAAATCAACTACACCTCTAAAATGGCATTTGATTTTTTAAAAAATTTATTTGCTAATTAAGAAGAAATAGATTTCAATGTATTATGTACCGACCCACCCTATCCCATAGTACAAAATATCAGGATATGGGTATTTATCGATCTCTGATTTATGGATATATATCGTGGATATATCTCCCTCTTTGGGGATATTTGACATTCTTTCACATGCAAATATTGTGAATATATCTAAAATATCGACAAATATCATGGATATTGTGGATATTTCCTAATATATCATGATACATTATTTATATTTATTTGAAATATAATAGTAAATATTAAATAAAATTATTACATATACAAAATATCGCCAAATATCTCCAAATATTGCCAAATATCGCAAATATCGTTAAAATATCATCGATATTTGCAGTCGTATATATCTCTGAACATATCGGAATATTTATATATCTTTCTCTGAAATCTGGATAGATATCGACAAATATCGCGATATATCAGGATATTTTGTACTATGCCCTATCCTACAACGTTGATATTGTCCCCACTTAGTTACTACAGACCTCCAGTGTAGGGTTTTCGAATTTTGGACATCAGTTTCCCAAATGGTTACCCATTTTTGGACTACTCTTATCTGAGTACGCTTAACTATGGAGTTTCTACGAAATCCGTAGCCAAACCGGAAAAAACCTCGACGTTAGGATTTGGATGATCAATTACTTATAGCCATGATCTTTGAACAACCGCCTAAGTGAAGTGAGATCACACTATGACGCAACCGCCACCCAAACCCAGGCTAGGCGCCTTTCCATTATACTCTTCATTGGGCTACGCCCAGGTGTATCACACAATCCTCGGAAATGATGAAACTAATGACCTAATCTTGGGCAAACCCCGGTAGGGAAGGAGGTTGGGCACCCCTACCAATTTATAAAAAAATATCGAAATAAAAAAACTAAGGAGGGACAATTAGCCTTACCCCGTTACAAGGATAATGCATACCTAGATGCTAAATGCATGAGAATAGGCTGGCTACATTTATAAAATATGCAACCAAATACAAGACCAAAATTCCTAATCAAAATCCAAAATCGAGAATTAAAACCTCAAATTCGCTAACCCTGCACGATCAAGTGTGTAGATACCTCTAGCCACTCGAGAGAGTAGCAAAAGTAACACTTATCTCTTCGCTAGTTGCATGTTCAGCAAGAGAACACCGTTTCCTTCCCTGAAAACATGAACAAACGTTGCATTAAGAGAAGCCATTAGCTCTAGGACTATATGCCATGATTTACAAAGAAACCAAGGAGGCCCTTTACCTCCATGGAACCAACCCAAGATGATTTTGCGAATCAATCTCAACAATGAGAGGTTTGAAATTCATCTCCAAACAAAATTTCAAACCTTCATAAACAACTAATAACTCCGCCTTGGTGTTAGAACCTTGTCCAAAGGAAGAAGAGAACGCAAAACGAAAAACTCCATGGTGATCTCTCACAATACCACCACCACCATGGTGATCTCAAAGAAGATCCGTCTGTATTAAGTTTGAAAAAGCCTAGAGGAGGCTTATTCCACATTACCACCATAGGCGACCTAGTCGTGTCTTTTAGTTTGAAAGAAGACTTGCATGAACCCTGGAGTTGGGATCCCCTGAGTTGGTGTCGGGGCAAAAACTGTAAACTACAGATCTACCAAGACACTCTTGAGAAATTGACCTTCCAAATATCGCAACCCACAAAATGTCGCACAAAATATTCAAAGTGATAGTGAATTGGTTTGTTTTGATGTTGAGACTGAACCATTTTTTAGTTTGGTGGCTGCCTACATACCCCAGAGGGATCAAATCTCTGAAAGTCTACCGCGTATAGAGCTTCCAATGTAGTTCTGCTGAGGAAAATTCTTTAAAACGTAACCACCCGAAACCCTAGAGAATCTCTGGTTCTGAATCCTTATCCCTAGTTTTTAGTTACATTGAATAGAGTCATAATCTCTGGATTCTATGGGATCCGGTTGGGCTTTGTTTTCAGCTGATTACGGACTTACAGTGAGGCTTGACCCACATGCCATGTTGTGCCCTGGCTACGAACCCGGGCTAAGCCTGCAGATATGAAGGGTCCAGTCTGGGTGTCATGCCACGAGAACATACCCAGCTGGTCCATAGAGACGATGGGCTGCTGAGCATTCTGTTCCCCTGGCTACGAACCCAAGCTAAGCCTGTAGATATAAATGATCCAGTCCGAGTCCCATGTCTAGAGAACATGCCCAGCTGGTCCATAGAGACGCTGTGCTGCTGAGCATTCTGTGCCCTGGCTATGAACCCATGCTAAACCTACAAATATAAAGGGTATGGTCTGGGTGCTATATCCAAAGAACATGCCCAATTGGTCTACATGGATGATGTGTTGTTGAGCATTTCATCGAGTTGGATGTCTCATTACACACAATCGATTCAACGAGGCCACAAAATAGGAGGATCAGATAATGTCATGTGGACCATTTATGAGGGTCCACACAATTGGAGCTGTGCTAAAAAAATAACTTATTCATTTTATTATTTTCCCACTCCAATTAGCCAAACTGGAAAATGTTGCAATTAGCCATGGGCAAAGGCTGGCCTACACATGAAAGCCGCGTTCTTCTATATATGTTTTGGCATAATACCACGGTACCATGCACGGTTCTTTTTGTTCTTCCTGTAATAAGGGAGCAGTGGCATAGTCCCCGAGTTCCGCGGAATCTCTACACTATATGATAGCCGGGTTTTCCGGAACTAACTCTCACCATCGAACATGCAAATTTTAATCTCTCTATTTATCTAATTGAGAAGTACCTCCCTCACTGAAATTATAACCAGCTCCCCTTTTATTAATAATTTAGAAACCACCCTCCCCCCCTCCCTTTTTCAATTAGCCCCCCACTGTTTTTATTCCACACAATTAGAATCCATTGAAACCATACTACCTATATCGATCTTGAAAGACCGGTTTGAAGATTGAACAACTGATATGTAGCTCAGTTTGCATACTTGTAATAAGTAGTAAGATTGAATTTCTGCAACTAAGAATTGAGCTCTTGTGTTCTACCATCTATTTCAGTTATCTTGGCACAGAAGGCAACGGGTGGTGACTGAAGTACTGCAATTAGCCAGAGACCGATGCCAGACCTACACTAACAGTTGTCTAGTACGCAAAAGGTTCTGATATAAAAGGCAGAGCAACACAACACTTAGCTTAGAAAATCATTGTATTACACCTATTAGAAAATTGTTTACAAACGATTGGGTTTTGGTTCATTAGTGATTCCATTTCAAAGTTTAAAGACGAAGTAGACAAGAAGTCAATCAGAGAGATGCACAATAAATTGTTGCTTCTGTACAGACAAAATGACATAGTTGGTAGGAAGTGATTGCCATCTTCACATTTCCACAAAACAATAGGCTTCTGCAAAGACTTGATTGGGCAGGTATAATTGCTGAAGAGGAGAAAAAAATATACAAATTAAAGAGTATTGTAGAGACAAAAAGGAAATTAAGAAAAACTCCAAAATAAACACAAATTACTGAACACTTCATTTCATACAGTAACAGATCAGGCAAGGTATTGTCAGTAATTCAGTATGTGATAACATCTAGATTTTTCACTAAGCAGACACCAGAATGATGCAACATGTGTAATTGTGTATCATTGAGATATGCAAAACCTTTCCTAGGCAGACACCAGAATGATGTAACATATGTAATTGTGTATCAAAGAGCAATCTCTCTCCCTCTCAAAACGCTCTCAAGACTTCCTTAGTGGCACATATATTCGGGAATCTCCAAATATAATTTCTAAGTTTAGTCAAAGACAATAGCATATATAATAGAGTAACTTATTAACATTCCAATATTTAGTTGCTTACATGATCTGGTATCAGTTGCAACTTGAAGTATAGATGTAGACAAACTACCGTGTAGAAGCCCCGAACAAAACTCCATTAAGAGTCAGTGAGAAACAAACTAACCACATTGATACTTCCTTATTTCTAACTTGCTTGATGTTGGATCTCTCATCACAAATACTTAAAGCTTCTCTTGCTATCAAAATGCAACCACCTATACATAAGCAACACAAATATTATTAGAAGTTGTTACTTACTCTAGCTTATTAATGATAATGTGGGACGTATATCATCATCAATATATTCGCAATACGTGTCATTACCATTGGTAATATCTTGAGACTAATTTATTGGATCATTACAATTAGTCATCTCAAGAGTCATAAGTTACCAAATGGTTACAAAATGAACATGAATATATACATTAAGTATCATCAATAAATGGATCACCAAAAGTGGATCTCATTCAATTCATGGAGCACCAAAAGGGGGAGGGAATTCTATATATTTCCTATCTACTCTCTAAACAAGGAGAGGAGAATGGCAGGCTTCTTCTCCACTCTCCATCTTCTCCGTTCACTATCAATCACTCTATGACTCAAATCCAAACAATGAACTATGTTCGACTTGATTCTAGTTCGTCAGCGAACTGGATACGTAGGCAGTTTGATCCGTCGAACTCAGTCACAATATCAGTCTACCCAAATCATCAACACATGTAAGGTATGCCCAATTATTATCTTTACATTGGCACCGTCTGCGGGTTGAATTACTTGAGAAAATCAAATTCTTCATTCGTTCTTCTCAAGCCCACGAAGCATGGAAACAGGAAAAAACCATGGTCAAACTCAAAGTATGCCGAGTTTCATTGCATTTGATTCGAGAAGGGAGTCAAAAACGAACCTTTACATTGCTGGAATGCTAATGTACAAGACAAAAATCCTCGCCAATATGAGCTAAGTTTGATTTTCTTGATAAATAGTCAAAGTTATTGTTGACTACATGAAGACATGAACTATCATCTGTTTCTTTTCCTGGATAGATTGATAATATGGCATCACACTAATCAACATATATAATTTCAAATAACTTTAGCCTTACGAAGTTAATCTAACAAATCATCTTGAACAATGAGTATACATGCATGTGTTATCTTTAACAGTACATAGGCATATTAATGATGTCGGTGGCGTCACAATAGTCATTTTATATGTACTCATGTGTTACACCTCATTTCAGTTCACCAAAAAGCTAGCCTTTACTTCCACGAGAAGAACATGACTGTTTCTACTCGCTTAATCACTAGGCCGTTTGATTGGCTCAACTCCTTTAAGATGCAATTTATAATTATGTTCGAACGTTAACTACATAGTTGGAGGCTTTCATTATTTTTGTTGGATCCTAGGTATTATGGCTTACAATGAAGCTTGGTTACCAACTCTTGTACGCACCAACGTACTCTTTTGGTATTGCATATAATTGATTTGTCTAATTATAACAATATCGATCAGTTACAAAGATCAATGTGACTCAACTCATTTAATATGCCACTAGCCTAGGGACTTAAATTCACTACCCTTGCGAATGGGTATTCATCTCCTTGATTGCTCTAGATATAGTGGTCACTAATTAACCATGACCAGCTACAACAACAAATGATATTGCTCGACCTCATTAGTAGATCGCCTATACCATTGACAATCTTCTTGGTATAACTAGAGCTATTGCAGGTACTATCATTGAATTGCTATGTTTGTTAGGTCGGCATGCGGCTTAATGGTGGTGAACTAAATGGAGACTTAATACGCTCACTTCTTGAATTAAAGGAGCATTCCAGGACCTTCAAGGGAGAAACCTTTGAACTACTTGCAACGTTCTCCACTCAAAATTGAAGTAACTTGATTTATTTGGCTATAACTAGACCTTCATTATTCGAACTAATTTTTTGTAGTACAATTTTCTATATATACATATATATTGCAAAGACGAAGAAATCAATGATTTGTTCCTAGCTGCATTTATCGGTACAAATAGTACGTCATGTTGCTAGATAAAGGTTCAACTCAAGTTGAATATTGTCACCCAGAATATCAAAGAATCAAGTTATTGCTGGGCCACAAATGGATACAGATCCACACACTTGCATTTTTGAAAGTGCATCACTGCTGATTGATATGCTGGAGGTCGAACAAACTCTCAATCCATTGCAGGTCGCTCGGATTGTAAAGTGGAGGCTCGTTCTCGTCCCCTGGCAAATTGATTTATTGTAGGAAAATACAACTATAACAGGTCATTGACTCTAAACGGGAGCTCGATCTATCATATGTCGATTGCACTCTGAACGGGCGCTCAAACAACCATATGCGCAATTTGATCTAGTGCAAGTCAATCAAGCTTCAAACTGGGGGCTAGTCATAGCCATCTCCGAACTGGGGCTAGTCATTACCATCTAAATAGGTTCAATTAAGTGATTATACTCTATGTATCTCCAGAATTACTACCGCATCTATGGGATTAGCTCACATTTTTTATAGGTCAATCAAAGCTCCAAAATTGGGGATAGCTTTAGTCACGCCAATTCAAGGCTAGCTATTAACTGCGATCTCCAAATCAGGACCCTCACTAGAGCCACCCGCTCACTAGAGCAGGCAGACTCACTCGGGTCACAACGCCCACCTTGGTATAACGCTCACTCAAACTAAAATGCTCTATAGAGCTGAAACGTTCTCCACAGTAAAACGCTCACTCGAGCTCAGGGCTACATAGCTCAAAGGCTACTTAGCTTTAACACTTCTCGCTAGTTGGAGACCTATACTTCTAGGATCAACTAAGTGCAAAACGCTCTCTAAGAGCAAAACATTCAAACGAACTCAAAAGCTCTCCAAAGCTTAAACATTCTGAATAACTAAACACTCACTCGAGCTCAGGGATACATAACTCACAGGCTACTTAGACTTAACACTTCTCGCTAGTTGGAGACCTATACTTCTAGGGTAAACTAGGTGCAGAACGCTCTCTAATAGCAAAATATTCAAACGAACTCAAACGCTTTCCAAAGCTCAAACGTTCTGAATGACTAAACGCTCACTCGAGCTTGAATGCTACATATCATAGCACTAACATTTCTCTCCAGTTGGGAACCTATACGTCAAAGGCCAGCCCAATGCAGAATGCTCAATAAAGCAATATGCTCACTCGAGCTCCAACGCTCCCTAGAGCAGAACGCTCACATGAGCACTCCTGGTCCCTTGACCTACGCTCACTCGAGCAGAACGCTTCCATAAGTGCTAAAAGGTCTCTTGACCTACTGGAGCAGATCACTTACATATGCTATAAAAGTTCCCTTGACCTACTGGAGCAGAGCGCTTACATAAACGATAAAAGGACCCTCGACCTACGCTCGCTCGAGCAGTATGCTTCCATAAGCAATAAAAGGTCCCTTGACCTATTGGAGCAGAATGCTTACATAAGCACTAAAATATCCCTCGCCCTATGCTCACTCGAGCAGAACACTTCCATAAGCACTAAAAGGTCTCTTGACCTACTGGAGCAGAACGCTTATGTAACGCCGGTATTTAAAATAGGTATTTTTCTATTTATTAATTGATTAAATTATTTATTTAAAAATCGGCTGAATTGAATTTGGGATAGGTGGGCCTGGTTTCTGGGCCCGAGTCTGTATTGGGCTTGAGTTTCAAACCCAAGTATATATTCGTATTGTTCTGGAGAATAGGGTTCTAAGAAAAATAAAATAGTAAAAATGGAGGCAGAGCTAGAAACTCGTTTGATGGATGGTGGAGCGCGACGATTTGGACTAGGAGGATTTGTGGAGTTGTTAATACAGGTGAGTAGATATTTTCAGTGAATTTCTTATATATAAAATTCTCGTTAGTTGTCGATTTCACAATGCTGGAAAATGGTCTGTGCTGTGTTTTGATTCAGTTTTGATTTAGTTTTAGTACTATATTCTTTTTAGCGATAACGGTTTATATTCGTGTTTATGGATTGAAGAAAACTCTGTCTCCGGAAATTTGTCCCGACCCTTGATAACAAGCGGGTAGTTAATCGATTTTAGGCCTACTGTTAATAGATGGGTAAGTCGATGGATTATTGGTGGTCGCGATTTGGTGGAAGAATATACACTGTTCTTGGCGGCTAAATCCCAAACAAAGAAATCGTATTGATTATCTGTCTTGTTAGTTAAATTATTGTGGTTGTGACTTGGATGGGGGTGGTTAGTCGATTGGAGGGACAGTAGAAGCTTAAAGGGGCGTCAATGGAGGCGCGACTCCAAACCTCCTCCCCTGTAAAGATTTCAATACTGCGATACTGAGGGTTTGGTTGTTAATTTGTAATTTTCGTTGTTTGAACTTTTTGTGGTGTGGGAAGGTTGTTGGGTTGATGTTTGGGTGATGTCGGGGTTGTTGATTGCTTTTAACTGCGTCAATGGAGGTGCTGTTGAAGCTTGGGCGTTCATCAATGGCGGCGACCAGTAACCGCCCAGTTTTCATTTAAAACTTTGTTGTTGGTTAGTTGGTTTTGATTGTGTTTTTGAATGGAGTTTGGTTGTTGAGGTTTGAGTGCGTGAGGGCTGTCGAGTGGAGCTTGAAGCAAGCCATTAATGGAGGTCGAAATTTCTAGATCTAGTTTGGAGGGAGTATAGGAATTGAATGATTTGGGGTTTTTGGTTTTATTAAAGTTAGTGGGTTTTTGTCAGGGATCAAAACTGCTGGGTTGAACGGGGCAGACGAGTGGTGGTCGGAATTCGAGCGGTGGTGGCTGGTGGAGTGAGAAGATGACACTGTTCCATCTCTTGGGCTTGGGCCTAATCGGTTGGGCCAAACACCTTATTTTATGTTGGGCCGGTCCTATTTCTTGCTGGGCCGAAATATAATTTTAAGTTGTTGGGCCCGGTTTTGTTTTAAGTGGTTGGGCCATTTTTTCTATGTGTTTTGTTTTGGGTCGGTTTCAGTTCAATTTTTGGACCGAACCACTTAACTGTTTTGGGCCAATTTCTAATATTGTTTGGGGCCAGTCCATAGGACTATATAGAGATCCAAATGGGTCTTTCAACATTTAGACTTTCGGGTTCTAAGGTTTGTGCTTGGCCAGTTGGGTCCAAACCATTTCCTTAGCCATGACATGAACTTTGACCTTAGCCATGAACCATGGCTATGACCATGAACCTGTTGAACATAGAAACGACAGTTTGACTTTGACAATGACAGTTTGACTTCGACCAGGATGTGTTGACTTTGACCATGACGTGTTGACTTTGACTTTGACCGTTGACTGTGGAATGTTGACTTTTTCCAGCTTTTCACATGTTTAAGAATATGGACAAATATAGCAATAAAATATTGTCGAAAATTATATAACGTTGTTTGTCATTATCTAATTAAGATTTAACGGAAGTAGTGTGTAAAACATATATATATATATATTGGGCTTTGATTGTGGACTGTGGACTGTTTAATTGTGCTACATTTTATGTTGTAAATTGTATGGACAAATCAAATGCTAAAATGTTGTGGAAGCTTGTATAAATTTGGTTGTCGTTATCTAATAATGATTTGACGTTGATATTATGTATATTTTGATACATGACGAGATTGAAACTTTAGAAGATATAATATTCCTAAAACTCTATAAAAATGTATGCGATACGTTTGAAGCAATTGTGACGTTATATAATATGTTGGGACATATATATTAAATGCAATAGTTTTGGAGAAATAAATGTATAAACACTCCATTATTATATATGTGAGATGTTACTATGAGGTAGTATAGTATTGGTGAATATTTGCCCACGGGATTGTGGCTTAGTGCAATAATATATTGGCACGTGAAAGAATGAAAATGGTTATGAGATATATTGAGATATTTCTAAATATTGTGGCTTAGTGTAATAAGGTAGTTGACCTGCACGTGATGTAGTGGAATTTTTATGAGTCATAAATGTATGACACTTGAATAAACTACGTAACGAAAATCCTAGAACCTAGCTACCACAACTCATGTGATTTGCCCTGTGTGGGCGTGTGCAATTTGATTGGCCCTTCTGGCGTTTCAGTGAATCTGAATGGCCCTTCTGGCGTAAGTAATGTGATAGATTGGCCCTTTTGGCGTTTCAGTAAAGCTGAATGGCCCTTCTGGCGTAGCCGAATAGTGACTTGATTATTCCGTTCGCAAAATAGAACGAGACGCGCGATATTTTATGCCGAATAGTGGCAGTACTTGCATAATGGCTTTCGTGTGAGGGTTACGGTGTCGCGGCATCATCCCGGGAGTGTAGTAGTTACGCACGGAGTGGTTCATTATGTAAGGAGGCATGTGGATGTACATGTTCGTTGGGGGAAGCGATTGTGGTAGCCGAAACTAGGTAAGACATAGATACGACGTGATTTTAGGGACACGCAAAGAAAGCCTTAAATAATATAATTATGGTAATATGTTGGTTAATTATATATCTGTAAATATATGATTGTATATGGCTTTGCTGAAGGGTGGGTCAAACTAATTACTTAGGCAGAGACGACCCACTCTATAATTAAGCATGAAATGAGGTAAGTATAGAATATGTTTGGTTGGTTATTTGTTTAGTTCGAACCTAAGGCGCCTCGATGGTGGAACTACATGCCTTATTTATTATGAGTATAGTTTGTTGTGTGGTTAGTGGGAAGTTAAGGCGCCTCAGTGGAGGAACTACCTGCCTTAGTTATTGTAACGCCCGTATTTAAAATACGTATTTAGTTATTAATTTATTAATTAAATTATTTATTTAAAAATTGGCTGGATTGGATTTGGGATATGCGGGCCTGATTTCTGGGCCCGAGTCTGTGTTGGGCTTGAGTTTCAAACCCAAGTATATAATCACATTGTTATAGAGAATAGGGTTTTGGGAGAATAAAAAAATAATAAAAATGGAGGCAGAGATAGAAGCTGGATTTTCTAGAGCGTTGGAACGCGACGATTCGGACTAGGAGGATTTGTGGAGCTTGGGATTAAGGTGAGTAGTTATTTTTACTATTTCACTAAATCTACAGTGTTCCATGTATCGGTGTATACGGACATTTTCTCCATCTAAGGTTTATGTCTGTTATTACTACTAAATTTCCTATTTTTATTTAGCGTTTTGTTGTATTTGGTAGATTCGGTTGGAGTGTTAAACTGTTGAATACTTAATAGAACTGTTGAAGCTCAAGAGAGCGTCAATGGCGTCTCGAGCCAAGATAAAGCCAATGTATTTTTTGTTTTGTTTGACCTGTGGTTTTGATGTGTTGGTTGAGGTCGGGTGGTTAAGGGTTTGATATGGGCTGTTAGTCGGTGGGATAGGGTGGCTGTTGGAAGCCTCGCAGAAGCTCTGTCGAAGCTCTGTTAATGGCGGCGCCCAGTTTTATTTCAAACTTTGTTGTTGGTTGGTGGGTTTGGTTGTGTATTTGCAGGGATTGATTGATGATTGGGGATGACTTGGTGGTGGAGGAAAGGGTCGTCGAAGCTTTGGGGAGACGTTAATGGCGCCTTCGCGATTTGGTGGAGGCGAGTGGTTGGTATGGGTGCCGTCGGGGTATGGGTGAAGTGTATTGTTTGAACCGTGGTTGGGGAAAGCGTGATTGGGTCGTGGTAGTGAGGTGGTGTTCTTGAAGCTTAGAGAAGCCATTAATGGCGGACCAATTTCAGATCTACTTGAGGAAGTATATAAATTGTAAGAGTTGGGGATTTAGCTTTCATTAAAGTGGTAGGGGTTTTCGCGGGGATCAAAACCGTGGGGTTGAAAGGGGCGGACGATCGGAACTGGCGGTGGCCAAATCGGTGGTCACGCGGAGGAGAAGAAGAAGAACTGTTGATCGGTTTGGGCTTGGGCTTGGGCCAAAGCCAATGGGTTTCGGTTTTTGGGCCTTAGCTTATTAGTTGTTGGGCCCGGTTTTGTTTTAAGTTGTTGGGCCCAGTTTTGTTTTAATTTGTGGACCAGCTCAATTTAAAGTTTTGGGCCGGTTTTCGTTCAATTTTTGGGCCAAACCACTTAACTGTTTTAGGCCAGTTTCTAATATTGTTTGGGCTAGTCCAGAGGACTTAAAAATAGAGATCCAAATTGGGTCTTTTAACATTTAAACTTTTGGGGCCGGGTTCTAAGGTTTAGGTTTGGGCTTGGCCAGTTGGGTCCGAACCATTACCTTGGTCATGAGCCCATGAGCCATGCACCTTGACCTTAGCCACGAACCATGGCTATGACCATGAACCTGTTGAACATAGAAACGATAGTTTGACTTTGACAATGACCGTTGACTGTGGAATATTGACTTTTTCCAGTTTTTCTCATATTTAAGAATATGGACAAATATAGTAATAAAATATTATCGAAAATTATATAACGTTGTTTGTCATTATCTAATTAAGATTTGACGTGAGTAGTGTGTAAAACATATATATATTGGGCTTTGATTGTTGGTGGATCGCTTAATTGTGCTACATTTTATGTTGTAAATTGTATGGACAAATCAAATGCTAAAATGTTGTGGAAGCTTGTATAAATTTGGTGGTCATTATCTAATTAAGATTTGTCGTTGATATTGTGACATTATATAATATGTTGAGATATATATATATATTAAATGTAATAGTTTTGGAGAAATAAATGTATAGACACTCCATTATTTTATCTGTGAGATACTAGTAGAGTATTTGTGGATATTTCCCACGGGAGTGTGGCGTAGTGCAATAATATATTGGCACGTGAAAGAATGAAAGTGGTTATGAGATATAATTAAGATATTTCTAAATATTGTGGCTTAGTGCAATAAGGTATTTGACCTGCACGTGATATAGTGGAATTATTATAAGTCATAAATGGATGACACTTGAATAAATTACGTAACGAAAATCCTAGAACCTAGCTACCACAACTCATGTGATTTGGCCCTTCTAGCGTTTTAGTGAATCTGAATGGCCTTCGGGCGTAAGTAATGTGATTGGCCCTTCTGGCGTTTCAGTGAATCTGAATGGCCCTTCTGGCGTAGCCGAATAGTGGCTTGATTATTCCGTTCGCAAAATAGAATGAGACACGCGATATTTTATGCCGAATAGTGGCAGTACTTACATAATGACTTCCGTGTGAGGGTTACCTGGTGTGTGGTATCCCGCTCAGGGTAGTTACGCATGGAGTGGTTCATTATGTAAGGGGAGGCATGTGGATGTACATGTTCGGCGTTGGGAAGCGATTGTGGTAGCCAGGGAAACTAGGTAAGACATAGATACGACGTGATTTTAGGGACACGCAAAGAAAGCCTGAAATAATCTAATTATGGTAATATGTTGGTTAATGAGGTATCTTTAGATAGATGTTTGTATATGGTTTTGCAGAAGGGTGGGTCAAACTAATTACTTGGGAAGAGACGACCCACTCTGTTATTGAGCATGAAATGCGGTACGGATATAATATGTTTGGTTGGTTATTTGTTTAGTTAGAACCTAAGGCGCCTCGATGGAGGAACTACATGCCTTATTTATGATGCGTATAGTTTGTTGTGTGGTTAGTGGGAAGTTAAGGCGCCTCAGTGGAGGAACTACCTGCCTTAATTATTGTACTTAAGGATGTTGTATTAGTCGTTGAAAGTTAAGGCGTCTCGGTGGAGGAACTAACGGCCTTATGGATTTTGTATATATATATGTATAATTATATGTTGTATTTTAGAGCTACTCACACCAGCATTTTTATAATGTTGACCCGATTTGCATGTCTGCTTATCGGGTGTGTTCATTAAATGAACATAGTTGATAAGTATTGACAGGTTTAGTGTTGAAGAAGATTGGTTGTCTTGTGGTTTTGCATTAAGCGTCGCATTTCAAGATATGCTTTGTTTTCCTTTGAGGTGATGTAGATTTTCAGTTGAGATAAGGTTATTTGCATTTTCATTTGTTAATTTTTGTAATGAAGAGGACTTTGGTTTAAGTTTAAAATTTTTATTGGTTTTTAAATTATCCGCATATTTAAACTGTTTATGGGTTTTTGGGAGTTGAGAGTGCGTCACACCTCGAAGATAGAAGAGTTGGGAACAAATAATGTTTTTCCGAATTCTGTCGAAATTTGGGGTGTGACAGTTATTGTACTTAAGGATGTTATATTAGTCGTTGAAAGTTAAGGCGCCTCGGTGGAGGAACTAACTGCCATATGGTTTGTGTATATATTGGTATAAGTATATGTTGTATTTTAGAGCTACTCACATGAAATTTTTATAATGTCAACCGATTTGCATGTTTGCTTATCGGTGTGTTCATTAAATGAACATAGTTGATAAGTCTTGACAGGTTTAGTGTGGAAGAAGATTGGTTCACGCCGTGGGTTTGCGCGTTAAGCGTCGCATTTCAAGATAGGCTTTGTTTTCCTTTAAGGTGATATAGTTTTTCAGTTGAGACAAAGTTATTTGTATTTTCATTTGTTAATTTTTGTAATGAAGATGACTTTTGTTTAAGTTAAAAATTTTATTGGTTTTTAATTATCCACATATTTAAACTGTTTATGGGGTTCTTGGAAGTGGAGAGTGCGTCACACCTCGGAGATCGAAGAGTAGGGAACAAATATATGTTTTTCCGAATTCTATCGAAATTCGGGGTGTGACAACTTACATTAGCGCTAAAAGGTCCCTTGACCTGTGCTCACTCGAGCAGAGCGCTTACTTAAGCACTAAAGATCCTAGACCTACGCTCACTAGAGCAGAACGCGCACACCCTCCAACACGCTCATTGTTCAACTTGGATACGTGTCAAATTGTTTCTCTCGTCATATCGTTCTTAAAAAAGCACGACCTAACGAGAGGGGGCTGTGGGGGACATATATCGTCATCAATATATTCATGACACGTGTCATTGCCATTGATCATATCTTGAGACTAACTTATTGGATCATTACAATTAGTCATCTCAAGAGTCATGAGTTACCAAATGGTTGCAAAATGAACATGAATACATGAATACATGCATTAAGTATCATCAATGAATGGAGCACCAAAGGTGGATCTCATTCAATTCATGGAGCACCAAAGGGGGGAGGGAATTCTATATATTTCCTATCCATTCTCTAAACAAGGGGAGGAGAATGGCAGGCTTCTTCTCCACTCTCCATCTTCTGCGTTCACCATCGATCACTCTATGACTCAAATCCAAACAATGAACTACGTTCGACTTGATTCCATTTCATCAGCGAACTGGATACGTAGGGTAGTTCGATCCGTCGAACTCAGTCACAATATCATTCTACCCAAATCATCAACACATGTAAGGTATGCCCAATTATTACCTTTACATACAACTACAATGGTGCATAAAAACATATAACATCAGTCCTGCAACAATCACAACAGTCTTATCTGCTTAATTCCTCAAGCCCAACCAAAGTCAAATAAGTTTTCACAAGGTTCTTCTGTGCAATATCTACACACACACACACACACACACACACACACACACACACACATATGGTTCCGTTTACCATACTTTTTATACCATAGTTTATACCATGCCCCACAACTTTACCTACAACGTGAATTATAACATAGTTTTTTGTAGATGTGTTCAACTAACCATGAAGATCACCTCTACAAAATTTCAGCTTATTTGATAATGTTTAACTATGTCAAAAGATGATTGCAAAATCGAAAAATTTGAGCCGTTTTAAAAAAATCAAAATTAAGAACGATTTTTAACTAGGTTAGAGATTTCTAAATAAGATGAATTTTTGTAAAGATATTATCAATGGTTAGTAGATCATATCCACAAATTATAAGCACTTAACTCATCTTGTAGGGAGGTATAATTCACGTTGTAGGTTATAACTCATCTTCATGGTTAGTTGAACATATCTACAAAAAACTAGGTTATAATTCACATTATAGGTAAAGTTGTGGGGCATAGTATAAACTATGGTATAAAAAGTGTGGTAAACGGAACCTGCTCCTATATATACAGTAATTCTCTAAAAAGTAGCTACTTAAGTTAATTTAAAATAAGTACATACGTAAAATTTCATCTACAAAATAAATTCAAACATAATTTTTTGTGGTTATGAAACACTTACTATAATAATTATATTCCAAAAAGTTTAGCTCATTTGGAAACCTCTAACATAGATAAAAATTGTTGTTATTTTTAAAAAGAAATCTAACGGTCCAGAAATGTTGAATTTTTGTAATTGTTTTTTGGCAATGTTAGAGGTTTCCAAATGAGCTGAAATTTTGTTGAGATAATCTTAATATTGAGTATATCATATCTACAAAAAAATAGGTTTAAATTTATTTTGTAGGTGAAGTTTTACTTACGTACTTATTTTAAAGTTAACTAAAGTAGCTACTTTTAAGAGAATGACTGTATATATACAGCCCGACTCCTAAAAGGACCTTAAATAAGTACCAAATCTAAAACACCCACAACTTCACCTACAAAATGATTTAAAACCTAATCTTTTGTGCATATGATCTACTAACCATAAAGAACATCTCTACAAAAATTCAAATCGTTTGATATCCTCTAACTTAGATAAAATTGTTTTCCACTTTTAAAAATATATATAAAGGTCCAAAAATGTCTAGTTTTTACAATCATCTTTTGTCAGTGTTAAAAATTGTTAAACGAGTTGAATTTTTGTAGAAATGTTCTTTATGGTTAGTTGATCATATGCACAAAAGATTAGATTAATTATAAATCATTTTGTAGGTGAAGTTGTGAGTGTTTTAGATTTGGTACTTATTTAAGGTCCTTTTTAGAGTCGGTATGTAATGTGTGTGTGTATATATATATATATATATATATATATATATATATATATATATATATATATATATATATATATATATATATATATATACGGTTTGGCTAGGTGAACAGCCAAAACCGAAACAGCCATCGAACAACCCAAACAGAACCGTTAGATCATCGAAATCTATCCAGACATTAAATTTTGAAATCTAACCGAAATTTCAAAATAGAAACAACTTACTTATGAAGGGTTTTCGCTCCTATTCCTCTTCCTAAATTTTCTCCGAAATCAAGCAACCAAAATCAAAATTGCTTCCAACAATTCAACTGAAAAATTCATACAAATCGTCCAAAATTTGGGAAAACTGGAACAAACAGTTGTTTCTCACCAAAAACAAACCAAATTCAAATCCCCATTCAAATTTCTCACCCATTTCAAACCCCCATTTCTTACCAACTTGCCCTGATTGAGCTTTTTGATTAACTTTATTAGTGGTTGTCTTTATTTAAGGTATGCTTTCTTCATTATTTAAAAATATATTGTTTAATTTATGCTAGATTGAAATTTGAAGAACCAAAACCAAATTTTCTTCATTATATTCAAAAGTATATTGTTTTATTAACTGTTTGTATATTAATTTTTTTTAGATTAATTTTCTTTTTGGTAACTAGGTTGTGTTTATTGGATGTTAATTTTTAGATTTTAATTTTTCCTACAGTCGATTTACTGCTACCCAGGGGTATGGAGTCAACGGCAGAAAATGTAATTATAACAATTAGTATCGACGAAGACGTAGTTGTTTGGTCTTCTTCGAATAAATCACCGGATAGAGAAGCGCATAAACGAGTTGAATTTTTGTAGAGATATTCTTTATAGTTAGTAGATCATATGCACAAAATATTAGGTTTTAAATCATTTTGTAGGTGAAATTGTGGTTGTTTTATATTTGGTCCTTATTTAAAGTCCTTTTAGGAGCCGGGGTGTATATATATAGTAATGGTGGACGCCAAGTGAAAATGTTCACATAGAAATGAGAAGAAAAAGATACACTACGTATTCACTCTCTACATAGTCTCTAAAGGACAACACACTGAAAATAGCCTCCCAAGGAAATACACTCACTGAAAATAGCCTCCCAAGGTCACCTTCATATCACACCACTCCAAGGTGATTATCTTGATAAGTTTGTTGGATTTAATGTACATTTTATTTTTTCTTTGTTGATAGTTCATACACATACAGTTGGGCATATATGCTTTATATGTGATTCAGTAGCGTATGCAAGCTGGCAATACATCCATAAAGTAACATTTTCATTTGTATGCTTCATGTAGGTAAGTGGGACTGAGGGAGTTCATCGCTTGCAGTTGGCTACCCTATAAATCGTCATGCTAGAAACTTAGAAAGTCGGTAGGATGGATAGTAGGACATCGCAAAGAAGTCTTGCAATAGATTTGTGAATAAATTATATATATTTTTTTGTCACTCACAATTTGTTTTCTCTAAGAGCTAAAATCTATTACATATATTGTCCGAATTTTTCTATTACGGCAATCAAGCTAATATTTCTACAGTTATGTTGGTTACATTTTTTTGTTAAAAAAATTCTTACATTCATTCCACTGCGAAATATTATCATACGATGTATACTAGCTCATCAACCATGACAAGTAACTTAAAATGTCGTTAGTAAATTCATTCCCTCCATTAATTTCCAAGGTTAAGATATTGCATATGATGCAAAGTAGCTTATCAACTGTGACAAATAACTTAAAATGTTAAGTAAAATGAAATGCTTCATATCATTCATCAACATGACAATATCATCTACATGTTGGTAATTTTCAGTATGTTCAAGCAAAGAAAAATAGGCAATAATGCTGATTATTAAGGAAAAATTCATTCCCTTCCAAATAATGACTTTGCGGAAGAAGGATAATCTTATTCACATTTTTATTTTCGATAATTGGTTTAATTTACTGTATGAGTTTTAATGTAGTTTGGAAGTAAGATTTTTGATACATAATAATAAAAGGGTTATTTAGCTTTTGGCCCCACTTTATATATGGATATTAGCGTTTGACTCTCCTAAGTTGCTAAATTCGTTTTTGTCCCCAGTTCTGTTAGTTGAATCAGTCAATTTTGTGTTGACTGTGAGTTGATCTTCTCATATTTTCGTAATGGCTCAAATACCCCTTAACAATATTTACCAATATGCCATTATGAAAGTGGTTCACTGACTGAAGTGTAACCGATTGTTTCCAGATGTGACGGATGCAAAGAAGAGGAAGAGAGTTACGAGCATTTGCTATGGAGCTGTCCCATATCGCAAGCACTTTGGGAATGGATTCTTCAAAAATTTCATTTGAATCCGCAATTAGCAACAGGGGAGATAGACATAAAGGGGCTTATCAAAGCTAAAAGGCTCGCAAGTCCTTTGATCAGAAAACTATGGACTTCGGCAGTTCTAAGTATGCTAGTAGCCATTTGGAAGATCACGAAAATTCTCGAGATACAAAGAACTCCAAACGGTCTTCAAAGGACATATAAGGAACCGTAAGGAAGGGCATTCAAGTTCTTGGGCCCGACCAAGAGTCACATGTACAACATCGCCGCCGATCTAGATATTCTACACTATTGGGACATCGAATGCAAGCCAAAGCCGTTCAAAGAAATCCAACAAGTAACCTGGTACCCACCGGAACAAGGAGAGATTAAAATCAACTGTGGATGGATGTTCACTGGGAACCCGGACGCAGGAGGAGCAGTTTTAACATTCGTGAGATTACCAATCCAACTTACTTGGAATTCTCGCACAAGGACTCCGGGGTGGTCACCAATTATGAGGCGTAAAGCATCGCGATTGTACTAGCAGCCAGAGAGAGCAATCGCCATGGTCGGAGGGTAATATGGATTGAAACAGACTCCCAATCGGGCTTGCTTTCGCCTTTTGCAAATGGTCACATTGCATGGAAACTGAAAACTAGATGGGAAAGAGCCACTCGAACTTGCTCTCCTACAGATAACACACGCTTGGAGAGAAGCCAACTTCGATCTTGATTCCGTAGCAAAGCATGGGGCTTACATCGATATGGATGCATCGGAATGGAGTGAATCACGGCCATCTTTTGTACCCAAAATCGAGAGCCCTGATCAGGTGTATTTTCGATTTAGCTAGAGTACGCTCTGTCCTTTTGTTAGGTGGTGGGAACCCCTCATGTAACATGTTAATGATTCTCCACCATGTAACCTCATATTTATATTAATATATTCACATTTTGCCTGCAACAAAAATATAAGGAAATACACTTGATTTCATTTGGACCGTCCTTCTAACCCAATCTAACCACTCCTGCTCTCCCTTAATTGATCATTATTCATCTTCATCCTCCAAGTAATACAGGCTATACATTTGAGTGT
Source organism: Coptis chinensis (assembly GCF_015680905.1). Taxonomy (NCBI): domain Eukaryota; kingdom Viridiplantae; phylum Streptophyta; class Magnoliopsida; order Ranunculales; family Ranunculaceae; genus Coptis; species Coptis chinensis. The sequence goes on along the minus strand of NC_141458.1, from coordinate 92,261,965 downwards.
TTGATTCAAACAAGTAACACTTCTTCAATTGTTCGATTGGATTTGGTTTCAAACTGACCGGGAAGAATCAACCATTGCATCTGACGAATTCGATAATAGCATTTGACGAATTCGATGTTCAGTGTTTGCATAGATACCATAAAAATACCATGAAGTAACGTACTATCTGAATACAAAATATCTACTTGGATAGATGGATCCCAAAGCAACTAGAGTCACATACAACCTGACTTGCCAACAGAAGGTACCACAAAATAGTGATAAAATCCTCCCATATTACTAATAGTGTTAAGGGTCAACTAACCCAAGCAAGAATTTGGTCACCAAAGCAGTAGCTCCAAGTGCTCGCCTTGCACAATCAATGGTCAATCCTGCTTTCCCAATTTTATATTGGCCATTAAGGGACAAGATCTGGGTAGACTTCCTCGTTGCGCATCCTCTTCTACCGTACTCTCCATTAAATGATGACCATCCCAACGAGGCTGTTATGCAGGTCGGCTTCACCACGATCCACATAAATATGAGAAATTGAGTTTGCATGATCTAAATGGAGGAAGGGCTAAAAGCTTAAAAGTTATTTTGAAACAGGGGCCAAAAACAAAAATATATGTAAATGGAATGACTAAATTTCAATTTATGTTTTTGTATTAAATTTCAATTCATCGAAACGAAATTTGTATTGGATTTCAAAATCGATATTTTACGAAACTAGTATTTACGAGATTCACGCACAACTCACGTGAAGGATAAAATTGCCATTTTGAAAATATACTACGGAACAGTTAAAATTGACCCAGTCAACAAACGGAACTGGGGCCAAAAACGAATTTAGCAACTTAGGAGAGTCAAACGCTAATATCCATATATAAAGTGGGGCCAAAAGCTAAATAACCCATAATAAAATGAAAAAAAAGGTACTCGTTATGGGCACACTGCACAACCCATTTTGTGTTGGGCCGACCCCAAGAAAAAAATTATTTTATAAATTTGCCATTGACAAAAAAAAAATGGTAATTTGTATCGGGCACCCCCCAACTAAATACAAATAACCTGGCCTTTTTCTTCTTCTTCTCCCTCATTCCTAATCCCTAATCCATAAACTATACTCTAAGTGGAGGAACTTCGAAACAGTAAAATGGAAGACCCGAGTTTTTTAGAACACGAAGATGAACCATTTAATGAACACATGAGAGAAAATGAAGAAGAGAGAAGAATGGAAGATGACCAAATGAGGGAAAAATATTCAAAGTGAAGAAGTTGTAATGAGAAGTGAAGCCGAAGACGATACGGAGATGGGAAGAAATCCTCGAGGACATAAAGTGAACGTATTTCTGTTGATGGTATCTTGTGCGTGAACCACGATTCAATAATAGATATAGTGTCCTTTAATGTATGCAGTGGAAAGGTTCAAGTGCTTAAATTCCCAACTGTAGGAGCCATTCAACTCATAGAACTAGGTGGGTTTCTATCCATTGTACAAGGGCATGAGGAAGGGGATGACATTAATGACTTTCCATTAGATGTATGGGTTCTGAAGGATATAAACACATAGAACTGGAAGGGGCTCTGCTTTCAAAACTTTCCTGACCTTTCCTTCGTCACTGCATAAAGTGAGATGCGAATCAGAAATTCAGTAAAAACAGATTTAAGTACAGAACACAATAATGATTGAATTTCATGGCATAAAATAACTTACGGACTGGGTTTGGTGATCGGTCGCGCCTAACATAATTACAGACTCTAAATTGGGCCGGGGTCTGTCCATAATCTCAGCCCAGGTGTAGACTTGTATCTTGTTATGTGTATGAAATACCAAATACTGAAAGTCTTGTCATTATTATCCATTGGAGCTTTCATAGCGTGCAAATGAGCTAAAAAAATCATAAAAGTCGAACATCGTGCACGGAGTTTTTTATTTACTACTGAATAGGCACGTGCAACTCGTAAGCATCTATTAATGTACCACGTGGCAATTTTTTTCCCTCTGGAAGCGAAGATGCAGGCGGAAGATGAAGAAGAAGAAGAAAGAATGTGGAGAGAATTAGATATGGAAGAATTACAGGTCGAAGAAGTTGATGACGTGGACATGTCTTCATCTGATAACGAGTCCATGTAATGACCATCATTATTTTCTTCTCATTTTATTTTATTCCATGTCTAATATTTAAATTTTGCAAGGGGAATTAGAAATGTTGATGACGTCACATTTGCTACGTGTTTGGTTAATATGGATTCTAATCTTGGTGGTAAGTCAATTATGACATTTGTTTGTGCTTTTTAATATTTTTAATTTTTAGCTAATGCTTTTGTATGTAATGTATAGAGGTTGATGATGCACAGAAGAGTGTGCCATTCTTGGCTGGTGGTGCTGTCTTGAACCTTCCAATGTTTTACCTTGAAGGTAGTCTTGTGCTTATTATTGTTTAGTGGTTGAGATTATTGTCTGATCACATTGGGGATCTTTTAGGAGTTGTTGTTTTTCCGGAGGCCACCCTTTGTTTAAGAGTAACCCAGTCTACATTCAAAGCTTCTGTGGAAAGAGCATTGAACCAAGTCGATGCACCTAATACTATAGGCGTGGTATGTGAACTGGTTTCTTGACCCTTTGATTTATGTGACTGGTTAATGATAATTGGAACTTGTTTTAGGTTCATGTACATAAGGACCCTGACAATGAAAAGTTACATTTTTCCAGTGTTGGAACAACGGTTGAGGTATGATTTTGACCAAGAAAATTACCATTAGTGTTTTTTTAGGCTTTATTCGAGAGTTATTGATTTCCTTGGATTTATCATGAATGTTTTCTGTTTTACTATGCATACTCCAAGTATCAAGACCATTTTGCTTTTAATGACCAAATAGTAAGTGGGGTTTATGGTGTGGTAATTATACCTTAAGTGTCTGTTTACTTAAATATACATAGGAGTTGGCTTGGCGCAAGGGATGAGCCTCAGGAGGGCTTAGGCGTCCATTATGCAACAGGAAAGACTAGAGTACGCGATGGGCCTGGGTGTGCTTTTGAGTTTTGACTGCATGGCCGTAGTATCACTGACTTCTAGTTGTGTTTTTCCTACTTCGTGGGGACTGTAGTATGGCGATGTAATGAATAAAATCTTTTCCCCTGTATAATTAGAGTAGGAAGAGAGCCACTTTAATTATAGGTTTTGTCCACCCTCATTGTTATTGTATAGAGTAGAGCACCTTAACTGAATGTTGTCAAATAGGCTGCAGCGTGGGGGTTTGTCTTTAATTTCTGAAAGTTACCCTCAACACTGCCGATCATATGATATCGTATCATTCTAATTTTCTTGTTCAAATTCTGAAACGCAAGGACTGATTCTTACATCCTTTTATATGCTTATAAAGTGACCACTAGTTGTAAAAGTAATAACATAAGTTGTCATTCTCACTGTCTTTCAAATGTGACGATAAATTCCTCTTATAGCCAAATAATGTATGTTAATATGCAAAAGGAATTATTTTCAGATTCTTCAGTACAGGCGGTTAGGAGATAGTTCTTTGAATGTGCTTACTCGTGGACAGCAACGATTTCGTTTGTGGCACCGCTGGATTGATGTCGAAGGGGCGGTACTGTTAATATCATGATTAGAATACAATTTAAAGTTCACCCTTTGTTGCTTCTAAACTGCAAGGCTGATTGGTATGACTGTTTTAATTTTCATTTTGACAGCCATGTGCAGAGGTCCAGATTATCGAAGAAGATTTGCCTTTAAGGACACCTAGAGATGCATTTGGACAATTGGCATCACTAGTCAACTTTGGGAATTCTAGCTCCTCGCATCAGGTTCTTCCAGATGCGTCTCATTCTGAATATGCTTGCAGTGAAGACGAAATTAATTCAGAGCACATTTCTGAGACAAGCTTTGAAGATGATCTTACACCAATGGAGTTGCAAATGCATCATTCTGCAATGAAATCTTGTAAAAGGGACGATAGGAGCAATGAATCAACAAGTAGCGATAGTTCTCAGTTTGTATGTGAATTAGGCCACAAGCTGAAGGGATATTGTACTCAAAACTTTGGAGGCTCATCAGGAAAAAATTGTAATGGGAGGATCAGAAATGACTATTCTGGCATACACCATGGATACCAGCCCGTTGTAGGCAGAAAACCTGAAGTTTGTGAGAGATGGAAGGCGTGGGTAGCCGCTGAATCAAAGTTGTCATGTAGAGCTTCAAGGTCATTTTGGCCTCATTGGGTTTACAGGATGTATGATTCGTACGGTCTTGCGCAGAGAGCAGCAGGTAAAAATGACATTACTACAGCCACAGGCACAACCTGAGTATTACATGTTTGACAAGTAATATAATTTTATTCATATCGGCAAATCAGTTAAAATTACCTTGCATATTCATATATGAATAGTTATGTTGATTATAATTGAACATTTTTCAGTGAAGTGGAAGCAGATAATAGGGGCTCCAAGCTTGGATGGACTTGCAAAGAAGCCCGATATTTTGTCTTTTTATATTGCCAGTAGAATTCCTATAACAGAATCTTTGAAGCAGGAGCTACTTGAGATTGATGGAGTTTCTTATAGATTACGCCGTGAAATTGAGTTCCTCGAGTGCATGGATTTTGTCCGCTGTAAAACCTGTCAGGTATTGTGACCTTCAGAACACAGTGCATGGATCTGTTCCATCTGAAACAGTGAAGGAATAGTATTGGCTTATTGGGGTGTGAACATATGGTATTAAATTTTGGTTATTTACTTTTTAGCATCTAGTAATTTATCTTGCTTGTTACAAAGACCAAGAGCATAGACAGACTAGGATAGCAGGAGACTAATGATTGAGAGCATGGGTCTCTAATATTCATGAGTGATTCCAGATGGGAGGGGGAGTCAAATTCGGGTATTCCACTAAACATGTGTTGTTAACCCGTGCATGTTAACATCCACATATTGTACTAGCTCTATTAGTTTGGAATCAGGTTTGTTATTAACTTCATATACTGCAGGCAAACACAAACACTAATATTTCTAACATGGTCAAATAATGATATATATGAACTTCAGTCTAGGAAAGTCACCGCATACTATTAACTGTTGACCCCAAAGACTAGGTGTTTCCCACCTATGCCCCCGAGCCTCCTCTCATTTATTATGAATATGAGAGGAGGCTCGAGGGGACATAGGTGGGACACACCTAGTATGTCTACATAGAACCTGTATGTGTCCATGCTTACTGAACAGTGTATTATACCTTGTCGAAATATCAAATGGAAGTGATATGAAAGCAGAATCTAAGTAGTAGCAAAAGAAATGAAATCATACTTCGCTAAATTTCTAAATTATTGGGCATCAATAGCATCCTATTTGTATTTTGGTTTCGTTATTCTTTTTTTGGGCAAGGTTAGAGGTGGAAATCCCCTTAATTGGATGCATCTAGGTATTTGTCAAAAGTAACTCCTTGAGCTTACTGAGAAATTTACCTCTATCATAATCAGGAATGGACACCATTCCTGGCGTCTCATTTGATCCACTCAATATCTTGGGCTCTTGTTATGTTAACCATTGTGCATCCTTGTTCCCACAAAGTGTGCACTGATACTCTGCAGTGAAAGTTAAGTGTGCAAATGATACAGGCTGTCTTTTTTTAAAACGAGAAACATGTTATAAAGCAACACATTGTATTTAATAACTTTCTGAAATACTGTATAAATATGTGTACTGTTGACATGTAATAGATTCGATACCTGAAGCTATTGTGGTTTCATTTGACCATCTGTACACTTCTATGATGGAAGTAACAATTTTGCATTTAGGAATAAGATATACCACATGTAAAATTTGGAATATTTAAGAAAGGGTGTCCTAGCCAAAATCCTATATACATTTCAATGCTACGAATTCTTCATGTAAGTGACGGTAGTTCATTCCCACCTATTTTTTTATAATGTTCTGCCTAATTTGTTTTTCCCTTATTGTAGTCTGTAATTGCAAAACGGAGTGAGATGCTGGTCATGTCTAGGGATGGTCCTCTGGGTGTGTCAATGGACCTTAATGGTTATGTGCCTCAGATCATGACATTCTATAAAGCAAATGGCCTAGCACTTCTTGGATGTCCTTCTGAAGAATGTAGTTGGTTTCTGGGGTATGACTTAACTTTTCCTTCTTTCTATAGGTTGTGATTGTCTGCTTCTGACTTGCGATTTCTGTGTTGTCACTATCATATGACCGAAAGTTTTCAAAGGGAGGCCTTGAGTATGCCTCACAAAGTGCCAATGTCAACAGCTTGACTATTATCCTGTTGGCTATTTTTTTTAGTTCACAATACACTTACAAAAAAGCACGGTGATTATCAAGTGATGTTACTAATTTTCTCTTCCTCTCTCTGGCTATGAGCGGTTATTGTAACTTGATGTGGTGATGGAAGCAATTAATTGCACCTTGTATGGCTATCATTTTTTATACAGTTATCGATTCCCACAAGTTCTTATTTCCCATCGTTGCAGTTTCAATTTTTTTGGTAAACTGGTATCTTTGCTTTAAATATGTCAGTTCCTATACTGTCTGATAATGCAGAATAACTTGAGCATACTAAACTTGCTTTACTGCCTTTTTTTTTTTGTTTTGCTTTAGCTTTAATGTCCTTAATGCTGTTGCAAATTACAAAGTTAACAGTATTGTATTAGTTGGAAGATATTAAAATATACCTGATTTAGCTGTGAATTTGTCTAGAAGAATTTGTTCTCTGTTTTTTTTTTCTCGTGTAAAATGGTAAGATGAACATTTTTGCAGGTATGCATGGACAAAATCAACCTGTAACGCTTGTACATCAGTTATGGGTTGGTATTTTACAGCAATCAATAAGACATTGAAGCCAGAATCATTCTGGGCTATTTGGATTGCTCAAATTGCTGAAAACATTTTCTGACACTTGAAGAGGTTGCTAGCATTTTGGAAGCTGGCACTTCCTCTGGAAAACAGAGAAACTGTGTGATCAGTTTGGAGGTTTAGTGATTACATTCTCTTATGAGCTTTACCCAGGTGCCCTGCTCGTTGAATGGAAGATAACCAATTTTCTTCTGGATGTGTTGGGTGTCTAAATGTTATACAACATGCATCAGTGTGACGAGTTTAGGTACAATTTTTGTCCACAAGAAAGAAACTGAAGTTTATTCTATATGATGCTCATGTACAGAGTATAGACAGTACTGCAGGAGTGCTTCAGAACGGAACTGTATTAAAATAAAAGCCATCTTGTGGTTTGTTATAACCTTCAAAACTGCGAGGAAACTCGATTAACGTAATGACACTCAGACACTTCATCTTTTCTGCTGCAAGATCCGCGTCATGATGAATTGATGTGCCCATGTAACATAACAAGGCTTCAGATTCAAAATACTTGCACGTTTGTTGTAGAAGTTTACATGCATATAAAGAAATATTTGACGTTCTCTTCTCAGATGTAGCTGCGGATCTTCAATGTAATTTGGTTTTATGAACTATCAGTGGATTGAATATATATATATATATATATATATATATATATATATATATACTGGAATAGGAGGTTCCAAATAATAGTTGAGCAGTTGAGCTTGAACTATATATAGTATGTTGGGAAATCATGTATAGCACAAGTATTTCAGATTTGTCTATTGCTTGGAAATGTTTAGACAAAATTAATGTGAAAAGTTTTCATCTGAATTATGCGTATCTAAAAAAAAAAATAAATTGTAGAAACACGGTTGAATTCTTCACCCGACTCCTTTCTACATTAGCTGAACCAACTGTTTGATAAAATGATTGTTCAAAAACTGTAACAGGTTTTTACTACTATGCATCGTCGGCGTACATTATTAGGCTTCTCCTCTTTTTGCCGCATTGTGGCACTAGCTTCCTCCACTAAACCTCAATCAACCTCTTCCACTTCGGATTCAATACACCTTTTCGAATCCCCAGGTATAATTTATCACCTCATTATATATATATATATATTCAAATGTTTTTTTTACTTGTAGATAAAAGTTCAAATAAAGAGAAAAGGAAAAGGATTCAGTCTTCTAGCGAACAAGACGACGAGGACAATGATGAAGTAAGAACAGCTTATTTTGTGTTTCTTGATAGTTTACGAGTTTATTATTCTTAATATTGTTTTATGTTTTGAAAGGAAGTCCAAGCAGATTTTGCGTTTTTTGACCCGAAAAGCCATGATTTCAGTGGAGTAAAGATGTTGTTGAAGAATTACCTTGACGATAAGGAGTGGGATTTGAGTGGTTTTGTGGACTTGATACTTGGACAGCCGACAGTTGGTACCGTGATTAAAATTGAGGGTGATGAAGACAATACTCCATACTCTATTGTTTCTGCGCTTAATTTGGGACGATACAAGGCAAGCATCATTGCTTTACAGTTATAGTTCATGTATAATGTGTGGGTACTTGAGTTTTTGTTCTTAGCAGGATCATAGATGTATAATGGAAATTAAGGAGTTTTTGCTCCAAGTATGTCGGAAAGATGTTACTCGTGATCTGAGAGTGCTTTTGGAAAAGCAAGCACACAATGTAGGGCTCTTGGTCTCGCAACACGTGGTGAATCTTCCTCCTCAACTTCTGCCTCCACTCTTTGATGGCCTCTTTGATGAAGTCTCCTGGGGAACAGAAGATGAGGTTAGACGAGAATTTCCTCTTGGCCTCTTTGTCTTCGTGCTCTTGTGATGTTACTCTATCCCTGTGCGAGTCATGGGGTTGCCATCTTTAGTAACACATGTTTTTCTTGTTGTTTAATTTCTCAGCCGACAAAGGAGCTCCAGGAGTCTTTTCGCTTTAGGTATTATATATTAGCTACCAAAGTATACAAGGTATATAGTCTTAGCACATTTTGCATTCTATATTTGATAATAGCTGTGGTCGTAACATTTTATGTTGTTCTAATTTTTCTCTTTGCCTTTTGGATTCTTTTTATGGTGTAAATTGTAGCATAAGAACATAGATCAAAAGGGAACATCAAAAGGTTCTACTGATGATCCAATTATATATATTAAGCCTGAGGATGAAATTTTTCATAAGGTGCATGTCCCTAATTCTTACAAACTGTATGTCTCTTCTTTTATTTATTTATTATTATTATTATTATTTTTAATTATTATTATAACTCTTTTTAATCTGATTTCAGCTCAGCTCATGGTCTTTTAGTTTTGCTCTTCGCACTGGACAGCTTGTCGCTCAGGAGGTATGTTGAATTTTGTTTAGGTATCAAAATTCCTTACATGGCTTTTCTAGGAGAAATGAAAACTCAGTACATTATCCTTTGTAGTTGTTGTTGCTGTCATTGTTATTATTTGTACTATTTTAATCATAAAGTAACTATGGGTTTAGGATTCAGAGAGGGTACCCTTACGAAAAAACCTGTGAGGGTGCATCATTTATAAATTCGCTTTGCATCATTTATAAATTCGCTTTGCATCAATACACGTCGAGGACACATTTCAAACTGTAGATCTAATCCTAAATTAAAAGGTGCAACCGCATGAATTTTACTGAGAGTACCCTCATTGCATTCTGATTCAACAACTATTACTATCGTTAGCATCTATTTATCTTGTGTATGTGGTTATAGTTAGTAGCGGGACGTAACCAGTACCACACTGTTAATATGTAGATATAAAAGGTGAAAACTTCAGGAGTTAAGCATCACTCTCAGTTCTTATCTATCATCTCCTTCTTATTCCTCTCTTATTCATTTATTCTTTCTGAATCTCCCATAAAACTCCGAAGGGTGTGTTTGATTTGTGGAATAGTTCTCATTGAAAACTTCCATTTTAATAGGTAATTTTGGATCCAACTTGTGATTTTTTAGCAACTTTTCACAACTCAATAGTGGTGATTGTGTGTGAATTTTTTTTAGAAGTAGAGCGGAGTGCGAAACGTTCCCAATAAAATCAACTAGCCAGTAGGATCTTAGCCTCTATATTTGTGGGATTCATTCCGACAAATCAAACACGCCCTAAATCTTTATATCCCGTTGTAGCTAGTTAGGATGCTGCAGAAGTTATTGCAAATGTTTCCTGACCATGTTGTATAAGTCCCTTGAATCACCATTATCTAACCAACAATGATTTATGGCTCCATCTGTTAAAGTAATCAGTTTACTGTGTTGCGCGGGTACTTCAAAATGGAAGACGTACTCATGTTGGACATTCCATATTTTAACTGAAAATGCCATGTCTACGGAGTGTCCCTGCTGTGTCTCAGCCGTACTCGTGCAACACACCAAACATAAACAAGAATTTCGGAATGCTCGAAACTCTGACAAATGGATAGTCCGATCTTCTTACTGAAATCGACTTGTTTAAGGAATTTTTTGTACTTAATGTGCATTTTGGTAACCCATAAAACTGAAAAGTGTGTTAGAACTTTGATCTTTGCAACAAGATTTGTGTCAATGATCTCAAGTGGGGCCATAAGCCAAATGTTGTATTATTTTCCAGAAAATCATAAAGATGAGTAGAATGACTGGATTTTCATTTACCTGGAAAAAATTCTGAAGATTTTGTTTGATAGAGTTTTACCTAATGGGTTGAGAGCTTGTTTGCAAGGGGATAAAACTATCACTGAATTTTTGTTGCTCGTGTCTTATTGAGTATACCTGAGGGCATTTAATGACATCATTACTTGGTAACTCTTTTGGAGCTGTGGCAATTTGTGATATATCCATTTCTTGTATCCGTAAATAGGAGAAAATGGCACTGCTCTTTTGTGTGTTTATGTGTGTATAATATTATTATAAATGACGTTTTCCAAGATCATCCAAGTAGTGACGATTGTGTTAACTACCTGGCTGATACTTATGGATAAGTTGAGTAGCATAAAGAGGTTGCTAACTGAACCTTTAAAGTTAATTGATCTTTAGATTTGTGCTCCTTTCATGAAATGTATCCTCTTAAGAACAAATCAGACCTTTGGAATTTCTTTTATTTATGTACACCTTTAAACTGCGGTGTTACCATTCTGCTTATTTATTGCTACTTGTTCTTGCAGCTGAGGAATTACAGGCTAACGGGACTAGTCATGGCTATCAAAGCAGACAAAGTTCAAATCTTCCAGAAAGAATTGCATTCTCTAATAAATGGATCTTGAGACCTTCCAGTTTTCATCGATAATTTCCCAATCCTCAGCTTCATTCTAGTCATATGCTTATACAGCTTGTGCATGCTTAGTTCATCTTCATAATGTTCTGGAATATGGCAAATGAATTTTCCTCTGCATCGGTCAGTTGCCAAATACACGGAGGTTCTCTTGTTTTTCTGTACTTTGTGTTTTTGTTAGTCACCCTCATCTATAGTCCCAGGCTGAACTTGGTCTTTGGTCCTGCCTTATTAGTGAGATATTGTTGTACACAGACAGAATTTGATTTTGTTCGAAGTGGATTCTCTGTTCTTTGCTTATATTTAGATTTTGTTGGAAGCAGATTATGCATATTAAGTTTTTTAACTTAACAATTTGATAAATTGTACCGATGTATTCTTGTCTATGTCACCAAATGCTGATGGTCCTCTTGCAAATCCGCAATCATGGAAAGTAACTTTATAATGGATCAAAATGGTGACTTCGAAGTCCAGGATAATAACTAGGGCCATCTATCCAAGATAAATGACGATTCAGGATTTGCCCAAACGTTTCTACAGTTGATGTTATGGATTACTGCAGCTTAACGCAATTAAGTAGCTCCTCTTTAGCTGTCCGCACTCCACAGGTCTTATACAAAATTACAAACTATACATACTCAATTTTAGCTAAGATTATTTAACCTCACAAGACTTGGTGGGCAAAAAAAAAAATGATTTCACGTTGCGCTGTAATTGCATCTATTAGGTACGTGCTTGGCAGATACTTAGTACTTGGCACATTCATTGAAATCCTCACATAAAAATAAAAAAAGATTGAGTTTGTTATGGCCTCCAAGGTTAATGATACGTGTTTGGCTGATATCTGAGTTTCCTTGCCTGACAGTGCTTTTACTACTGACACAATCTTTGAAGTAAGGCCAAAAAGAGAAAGGAAATACCATAAAGAATACAAACTGTTCTCTGTTGAACATAAATCGTCTAGAGCTTGTAATATGATTCAAGAACAATTATATTAAAAATTTCGAAAAAACAAAATATTTCAAGAACAATAATTACGTCAAAGATTTCTCCCTGATAATTTACATTACAATATTTTCATGACTACTCTGAATCTTCTTAACAATCAACCTACTTGTCTCTCAAACCTGCACATAGGACAGTTGGGCTTTTTCATTATCCATTCATGCATACACTTCACATGAAAAACGTGCAAACATTCAAACGATCCTGCTTCTTCTCCTTCTACCATATCTTCACGACAAATAGCACACACATCACTGTCTAAAATCTTAACTGACAACAAATTTGTTCTCTCCAACTCTCTAGCCAGTGAAGCATAGACTGAACGCTCTGTTTCTGCACGTACTGACTTGAAGTCGCCTGTTTCGCCTGCTCGTAACGTTGCTAACCATGTAATTCTCTCCTGAAGTGTCATCAAGTCTGCTCCTTCTGTTGCAAAACTGAGAAAAAACCAAACTGTTTCTCTTACTATTTGTTGCTCTATATCAGAAAAATCATCCAAATAGTCCATCGTATAGTAGTAATTTGTATGAGACACTTGGTTTCTGAAGAAAGGGAAGTATTTATAGGAATGCTTTGTTACTTGAATAAGAAGTAAGTAAACCTTCAAAATGGGATAGAAAACGGACTTAAGGGACACCTGTGCCAAAAACGCGTTTGATTTGAAATTCGTTTTTAATTTGGACAAAATAGAGTTTGTTACGGGCTGGAATTCTGCCGACCAATTCCAGGCCATCTGTAATGTGGACTTGGGTTGCTCGCTGTGATTATGGGAAATGGCCCATTCTTAAATTTCGTAATTCGGGTAGTAAAGATGATAAAATGGATTGGTTGTTTCGATGGGAACATACTCTATATATTAACTTTCAAAATAAGTGGGGTTACAGACCAAATTTTTAGAGGTGGCTGCCCATTGAGCAATTGAGTCCGCCTCTCTATTTAAGTTCTACTTAACCATACACAAAATACAGAAATTTGCAAAGAGCTTAGAATATTTTTTGAATTGGTAAGAATAGACGAGTTGATCCAATCCACTGATGCTTGGTCTTCATAGGGTTGAGCAGCTTGTAGAGCTTGAATAACCAATTTGTTATCACCTGACAATCTTGCATATGTAGGAGCATAATTTGCTATAAGTTTGCAGACCAGTTCATCAGCCAAAAACTCTGCTTGTTGAAGCTATGGACTTTGTAAAAGTTGCACCAAGTATGTTGCCATCTTCATTCTTGCATAAGATCCCTGCTGCACCCTTTAGATTGCATCTGTCAAAAGTGAAAATTGGCCATATGTCAGAATGAGAATGAGAATTGTTAGTTGGAGAAACTGTCTCTTCTCTGATTTCTCCGATTTGGTCTTCCTCCTTATAAGCGTCTAGAATATGGTGCCAAGAGGAAAGAACATTTTTCCAAACTTCCTTGTGAGAGGCATTTGAGAATTTGATATGATTTATGTGTTTCTTTGCTCAATTACAGCATCAAGTGTATTCCTTTTGCATTGCCATCGTTTTTAAGAGTTTTATAATCTCAATAAAACTATAGAGTGATCGTGATGAAATAATTAGGGTCCAACCAAGGGTTCAGTATCGATCTTAAACATTTTACGTGATGTTATCTCTACAGTATATGATAGCCAAGTTTTCAGAACCTCCACTCCTTATCGAATAGACAATTTGTGATCTCCCTACTTGCTCAGAAACACCTCCCTCACAGAAATTAGAACAAACTCCCTATTAATAATTTAGAAAAACCTCTCTAATATCACTTAAATTATAATTATCCCCCATTTTCCACACTTAAATTAGAACAAACTCTCTTTTAGACTTTGGTATAACTTTTTAGACTGACATTAGAAAATAGTACCAAATTTCAAAAAAATTAGAAAATAGTACCACTTCTATTTGACAGAATTGATTGAAGTCAAATTGTTTCAGTCTATTCAGATTTTCATAATGTCCACAATACCCTGAACCTGAACGTCACGAGAGGGGTAATGTGGTACCAAAACCTAATTATCTAAAACACGTTTATTCTTCTTGTTTACTTGTATGTTTATTCTTCTTGTTTTTTCTTCCATTCAATTAGATGATCTTCAGGCACTAATGAAATTGAAAGAATCACTTCAGCAAAGTGATACAATTCAAATGCGTTTGAGTCATGGAAACTTGGCGCTTCTCCTTGCAACTTCTCTGGAATTTTCTGCAACGCTAATCGAATTTAGTTGGAAATCTTCCATTTGATACAATCAGTCTGGGAAATAATTCTTTAACTGGGATAATTACAGATGATTTGAAGAACCGTACTAAATTAGAGTTGTTAGATATATCTAATAATTCATTTCAAGGAACCGTGCCGGAGTTATCATTACTAAGTGAACTAAACTTGTTCGTAACTTGTCGAATCTTGTTTACTTGAGCGTTGGAGATAGTCCATTTTTCCTTTAGAAGTTTTGAAGTTGAAGAAGCTTTATAGACTGTATCTAATGAATTGTAATCTGGAAGGAAGAATCCCGCTTGGGGATCTAACAGAAATGAACAACCTCGAGCTTTTGGGTAATCATTTAACAGGCGAGATTCCAGAAGATATTGTGAAACTTACGAAGCCATGGCAGCTTCAGCTCTATGACAACAGTCTCTATAGAAAATTTCCTGTTGGATTCGGAAACTGTACTTTGATGCTTCGAATGTCTTGAAGGAGATTTGATCGAGTTGAAATCATTCAAAAAGAATGTTAGTTTGCAATTGTTTGAGAGCAAATTCTCTAGTAATAATATTCCAGAAGATTTTGGTGATTTCAAGAATCTAGTCGGTCTCTCGCTTAACAAGAAGTCAAGAACAAGCTTACTATGCTGGTCCTCTGCCTCAGAATAACTTAGGTTCTTGGTCAGATTTTGATTTCATTGAAGCCTCCGAGAATTTGTTAACTGGACCGATTCCGCCAAATATGTGCAAGAATGGAAAGATGACTGAGATTCTCACGGTGAATAACAAATTCACTGGAGGTATTCCAGATAGCTATGCTGCTTGTTCATCACTAACTAGATTACGCGTTAGAGCATCTTTAAGAGTGATGTCAACCCAGCATCAAACACCAAATTTCCAACAATTTGGTGTTTTTTCAATTTTAGAAGAGTCACATGTTGATGAAAACACTAAAAAATATCAAACCAAACACCAAATTGGCTAATATTTGGTTCCAGCTTTGGTGCTGTATCAAATCACTTACGCGGTTTTGCCAACACCGCGTGGGCTTGGGCTTCTAATTGGGCTTATATGGGAAAGAAAAAAAAAGAAAAAAGTTTATGTGCGATACATGATGCGGTTTTCTCAAAACTGCGTAGGCTTGGGCATGTCAGTTGGCCTTTAGAGCATCTTTAGCATTGATATCAACCTAGCATCAAACACCAAATTCTTAGAGCATCTTTAAGAATTTGGTGTTTTTTCAACTTCAGGAGAGTTACATGTTGATGAAAACACTAAAAAAACACCAAACCAAACACCAAATCGACCAATATTTGGTTCCAGGTTTGGTGCTGTATCAAATCACTTACGTGGTTGTAGGAATACCGCAGCGGTTTTGGCAAAACCGCGTGGGCTTGGGCTGCTAAATGGGTTTCTATGACGCGATTTTGCCAAAACCGCGTGCTCTCAATTACAACAACGAGCAAAAAAACGGTTATATCTTTCTAACCCTATAAATTGAAACACTCGCTTCTTTTCTCTACTCTCTACTATTTATTCTCTACTCTTTACTCTCTATTCTTAAAACAGCAATGAGTCAAGAACCAAAATCAAAAGGGTTAGTTAGACTTACCCCCCATTACTAGTTCCAACTAGGGATACCCCCCCATTTTCAAAAATATTAGGGTCACCCCCCCATTTTCACGCGTCATTCAAGTCAACAAGTCTTGATCATATCTCAAAAAGTCAATCAGTAGTGAAAACCAAACTACCCTTAGCCATGACTTTGAGTCATCACACCAGGTCAAATTAGACACGTGTCACGATCTCCAACGAAAAAATCAAAGGTCAGAATTGATCCAAAGAAAAAGACACCAACTACCTTTGATCTTGTAATTACTCTTTTGCCACCGAACTATTTACCAAAGTTTGAACTGTGAAACACGTGTCGCCATCCTGTGAAAGTAATCCAACGGTCATAATATATTACCAAAGAAATTACTTCTCAGTCAAAGTAGATAGACACGTGGAGTCATCCAGCGCATTCTATCCAACGGATCGAAACTAAACTGCAGTTTTACGTCCAATCACCTTGTATAAAGAGCCAAGTCTATTTTTTTAAGCGGGAAGAAACTCCATTGTTGTCTCCATTGTTGTGAGGATTTATCACTGATCTAGTGTTTGAGCATGCTTGAGTTATCACTGATCTAGTGTTTGAGCGTGCTTGTTAGAACATCACAACAACACTTAATTATTTTTATAGAACTGTATGTTTAAAGTTGTAGGCATTTGAATTTGTCAAAGGTGATGTAGTTATATACATTATTCAGTAGAACCATGCAAGCCTCATCAACTTGAAGGTGTTATCAACTGTAAGGCATCATCTTTGTCTTAGATCTGAAGGTAATCAACTAAAATTCATGATATATTAATGCTTTTAGACTTGTTTGCTTCTAAAATAGTTGTTTAACATTGATTTTCTTCTTCATTCTGTACAGTCATGGCTGATGATGAAGTGAGAAACCTGTTGATTCACTATGGGGGTTTCTTTAAGACACCTCGTAGAAGGTTAACAACGCCAAAAAAAGATTTCACCGGGTAAAAAGGAAGTTTGGATGATGAATGTAGATGGTGATGAACTAAATATGTTGGACATGCAATCGGACTTGAAAGATTTATTGTTGGATGTCAACATGGAAGAGGTCAAGTCGGGCTTACATTGTTGGTGGTAAAGTAGTTCATGTAGTGACCGATCTTTGATTTATTGGAGATGTCGCGCATAGTTGGTTAGCAATCTGGATGGGTACTATGATGTTTATGTTGAAAATAAAGTTTATGACATGACTGAAGCCATACCTGAAGTAGAAGTTGAAGACCCCATAGTTGAAGCTTTGAATACAAAAGGAAAAGAAGTTGTGCAAGAAGAAGTTGGTAGGAAAGGAAAAAGGAAGCAGTCCACACCAGCAAAGAGACAACCAACTAAGTATGCCAAGTCTGGAGAGACAACTGAGAAGAGAAAGGGTGGGAGAAAACTCAAAGGAAAGGGTGTCATTGTTGATGAAGATGACCCGTTTTGGTCTAATGTGGGGACCTTTGATGTTAACACATACAATGTCCTGTCTGAAGATGAGCTAGATGATGATGAAGGTATTGAAGTTCTTGTCGTGAGAAAAGTAGCAGCAAAGCCTCCACCTCCAAATGTTGAAGAATTGGAACCTGAAGAGGAGTATCACAGTGCACACTCATCTGAAGATGAATTGGAGTATACGATTCCAAGTTCTGCAGAGTACTATAACTATGAAGGTGAGACTATAGATGTGTATAGAACTGAGGCCAATGATGTTAGGCCACACATTGTTGAAGATGAGTGGGAAAGAGGTATGGAGTGGCCTAATATCAAAATATTGAGGCAGGAGATTAAGGATTACTGCATTAAGAATAGATTTGTGGGTAGGATGGTTGTGAATGAGTCATACAGAATTCTAGCTATCTGTGAGGCTAGTGGGTGTCCTTGGAGGGCTTACTGGGGGAAGAAGAAGAGTGATGGTTTTACAATGAGACTGAGCACCTTTAACAATGAACATAGATGTGCTGCTGATACAGACCACAAGAATAGAATGGCTGATGCAGTTTGGGTGGCCACTGTTATGTTGGAACATATGAAGGTACATCACAAGACTTGTACTCCACAAAACATCATTGATGACATTAGGCAGAAGCAGCATGTGGCAATCTCTTACTGGACTGCATGGAGTGCAAGAATTAGATGCTTGCAACAGATTCATGGAGATTTTGCAGAGAGTGACAAACTAGTACCTGTGTTATGTGATCAGGCTAGGTAAACCCTAAATGTTGCTTCTGTGTTTATATATTGTTTGTTTTCTATATGTGTGTTACTTATGCATTGTTATTGTTACTTATATATTGTTATTGTTACTTATATATTGTGTGTACTCCATTTTTTTTATCAAATAATGAGAAGTAATCCAGGGTCAATTGCTTTTTGTTCTAGAAATGATCAAACCTTGCAGTTTGAAGATGTATGTGTGTGTTTTACTGCTTCTTTGTCAGGATTCTTGACTGCTTGTAGACCCATTATTGGATTAGATGGGTGTTTTCTGAAGGGTAAGTATGGAGGACAATGTCTAAGCATGGTAGCATTGGATGGGAACAATGGTTTGTTTCCTATAGCAGTTTATATCACAAGATCTGAGGGGAAAGAGAGTTGGACTAATTTTTTACAAACAATGAAAAGGAATGGATTAGATTGTCATATGTACAAGTTGACATTTGTGTCCGACATGCAAAAAGGGATTAATTGAAGCCGTGTCAAGTGTGTTCCCTAACAATCCCCACGGTTTTGCTTTAGGCATATGTACAAAAACTTTAAGAAAGTTTTCAAGGCAAAACATTTGGAGTTGCTAGTGCAGGGTGTTGCAAAATGTTATAAGATAACCGATTTTGATAGGTGTATGGCTCAACTAGAAGTTGAATGTCCGTAAGCTAGGGCCCGGCTTATGAGAGAAAGTGGAGAGTTGGGCAAGGGCACACTTTGATGATTATACAAAATGTGATCACATCACAAACAATTTTTCTGAATCATTTAACAACTGGATTTTGGACTTGAGGGATATGCCCATTGTTCCTTTCTTAGATAAGTATCATACATTGTTGATGTCCTTTTTGTATAAGAGGAGAGAGAAGGCAGAAGAATGGGATATAAATGGGTTAGTTCCTGCAGTTGTGAAGAAAATAGAGAAGATGATAGAAGACATTCCTAACTGAGATTTGGAAGCAAGTAATAGTAGTCTGTATTGTATCAGGGATGTCAAGTCTGATTATAGATACACTGTGAACATAGTAGATCAAGAGTGCAGTTGTAGGAGATGGCAACTCTCTGGGATTGTTTGTGTGCATGCAGTAGTTATTTTATACAAAATAAGAGCTGATTGGAGAGAGTATTGCAGTTCCTACTTCTGGGTGTCTACATATCGAATGGATTACAAGGGACACATCAAGCCAATGGAAGATCCAAGAGACTGGCCCAAGCCTGTAAGTTACCCTAAACTCTCTTTTGATTGATCTTGTGTTGAGTGTTGAACCCGACTAATTTATTTTCACAATAATAATAATAAGGGTCCCTAATAATAAATGAAAAAAAAAACAAAGAAGGAAAATGGGCAGTAGTAATAGTAGTAGTAGTTCTTCTGTAGTAGTGTTGTTCTGTTTTGTGTTCTTGCATTAATTTGTGTTGTTGCATTTTGTTCTGTGTTGTTGCATTAATTTGTTCTTCTGTAGTAGTGTTGTTCTGTAGTAGTAGTTCTTCTGTAGTAGTGTTGTTCTGTAGTAGGTAACACTGTAGTTGTTCTGTTTTGTGTTGTTGCATTAATTTGCAAGTAACAAGCAAGTGTTGATTCCAAACTTGTATCCAACTTCACACCAAACCAACACTTGTATTTCTTAAATTATAAAAAAAAAAAGGGTGCTGAGCTAGTCTTTTTTTCCACATGTATCCAGTTTCATTACCACTCCATATATTTCTTCAAATCAATCAGAAGATGGACACAAGTCTTTGTTATGGAATATAATTTAATTTTCTTATAGAAGGTCATCAGACAATAATGAGGATCATATAGCTAGTAGTATCCTTTTTGGTTGATAGAAGTATGTTTGAAATCATTCTATAGTAGTAGATTGATAGAAGTTTCAAGTCACTCTGCCAAATTTCAGTGCCATTGCAAGTCTGACTATAATGTAGGGACTTAGTAGCAGAGATGCATATAACTCTGACACTTGAAACCTAGTAGCAAAGATGCATATAACTTAGTAGCAGTAATTTAACTTGAAAATTGACCAGAGAAGACAAGTATATGACTTAGTAGCAGAGATGCATATAACTCTGACAATTCAATTATTATGACAAGTTAAGAAAGTCAGAATTGCTTGTTAAGAGTACACCTTTGAATATATGTGCTTGAAGTTTATAAAGTTTGTTTATTTATCCAGAATTTGTGATTTTTGAGAATTTTATAAGGTTTTGAGATACCCTTTTGAGTTTAAGTCATGAGAGTGTTCATAAAGTGTGTTTCTTTGTGACAAGTTTTGTGTTGAGAACTTATAACTCAAGTGCTGAGCTATAATTGGGGGATCATGGAGTATGTTTCTTTGGTTGAATTTTTGTGTATGGTTGGTAGTTTAACAAGTTAAAGTGCCTAGTAGTATGGTTGTAAGCTGTAACCTTGGTGATTCAAGCTGAAATGTAAATTGAGTGCTAACAAGAATAGCACCATCAATGAAACATTTGTCTGGTTTCTTGTGTTGGATGGTTTTCTGTGTGCATATTACTTGGTTGGATTTGAGGATTTTCTGGTTTTAGTGGAATTGAATTTGGCATATGTTTTAGGTTTTGGAGGTGTGTTAAGTATTTATCTGTACAGGTATAATATTGTTCTTTAGTTATTAATTTATGTGTTTGTTTGCATGTGACATCAGAACAGCTATACCATCCACCTCCACACACCAGGGGTATTGGGCGGCCAAGAAAGAATAGAAGGAGAGATGAAGATAAGGAAGCACCAAACAAGAAGAGAAGGAAGTGTAGGTTGTGTAGGACAGAGGGGCATAATTCCAAGACATGCAAAGGCCTCCCTGCACAACCAAAAGGTAAGGACACTCATCACTATGTGGTTACATATGACATGTCAGGAATTACTTACATGTCAGGAATTCTCATTTGTTTGGGATAATAGGTAAATCTAAGGCCAAAGATGTAGAATCTTCACAAGCATAAAATGGTCCATTGCCAGCTTCACCTTCACAACCCAGCACTAGAAGCAAGTCCAGAGTTGCAAGTTCAAGTCAACCACCACTAGCTTCTCCTTCATCACAGCCAAGTCAAGTACCTAGCACTAGAAGCAAGTCCAAAGTTGCTACTGAAAGTCAACCACCACCGAATTCACCTTCATCACAACAACCAAGTCAAGTACCCAAAGACTAGAAGCAAGTCCAAAGTTGCCACTGAAAAGTCAACCACCACCTTCACCTTAACAACCCAAAGACTAGAAGGAAGTCCATTTGTGCAAGTTCAAATCAAGTGCCAACTTCACCATCATCACAGCCCAGCACTAGGAGCAAGTCCAAAGCTGCAAGTTCAAGTCAAGTACCACCTTCACCATCATCACAGCCCAACACTAGGGACAAGTCCAAGGAAATAGTTGTTAGTCAGCCAGCATCATCACAGCCCATCACTAGGGGAAAGTCCAAGGAAGCTACTTCATCACAGCCCAGCACTAGGGCCAAAACCAAGGAAGTAGCTTCATCACAGCCCAGCACTAGGGCCAAAACCAAGGAAGCAGCTTCATCACAGCCCAGCACTAGGGACAAAACCAAGGAAGCAGCTTCATCACTGCCCAACACTAGGGACAAAACCAAGGAAGTAGCTTCATCACAGCCCAGCACTAGGGACAAGTCCAAGGAAACAGTTGTTAGTCAGCCAACATCATCATAGCCTAACACTAGGGCTAAAACCAAGGTAGCATGTTCAACTGTGACAATACCAACAAAGGCCACTACAAAGCCTTCTACTGTGAATTTTCAACCACCAACACCAAAGCAACTACAAACATTGGCAGCTGGTGGAGTGCCATTACCACAAAAGCCACATAAGGCTAATACATTCCAGGTAGAGTATAATATAGGTTTATGGGTTGATAAGTTGAACTGATTTATATCAAATTGACTATGTTTTGTAAATTGGCTGATCTAGTGTTTATTTGATTAGGCTCCAGAGCAAAGGCATACTTTTGCTGACCTTATGAAGAGGCTCAGAGACACCTACATGCCACCACGCGCGCGAGAAAACTAAACAAGCGATTCGGTGCACCACCAAAAATGGCCAAGGCCACAAAACAAAACAAACCACCACTAGCTCCTCCACCAAATCCAGGATCAAGGCAGAAGTTCCAAACTGTGAGGCCAGATTGGAAACTCTGAATTCTGCAGGAAGGGTTATTGTGATTTGGGTACCTTTGTTATTTTGGATGGTTGGAAACTCTGCAAGACTGTTACATTTTGGGCATGTAATGACTTGTTTTGTTATTTTGATCTTTTTTGTGGATGGTACTTGGAAAATGTTTGGTTTTGGACCTAAGATATTATGAATGACTTATATATTTCTAAGGGTACCCTATTTCTAATTCTGTCATGTTTTATCTTATGTTTTAGGGAAACCCTAAACTTATTGTATTAGGGAATGACTTATATGTTTTTATGATAGTAAACTTAACACCAATTAATAACAATCAACAAACCACAATTTTGATTAATAGCTAACAAGACAACAGTACAAAATAATACATCAAGTCCCTGCAAATTAACATGCTAAATTTGCTTCATCTGTTCCTTTCCTTTAAGAAGAATCTTTGCATTAAATGCTTCAGGTAAATCTTCTATGACTAACTCAATATTCAATTTCAAATTGGAATTGGACTTCGAAGATGATGACTCCTTCGCCTCTTCTTCAAAAACCAACTTCTTTGGTTCAGACTTCTCCTTCTTACAACCTGCAATTCCAAGTTCCAACCATTCAAATTGATCACACCTTGGGCATTTTAGAAACTTCTCGCCCTTGCTTCTTAGTTGAGTTGAAGTCCTCACGTCCCTAATAGTAGTACACATCTTGCACGGAGACCGCTTCTAAGGACAAGTATATGACCAATGGTCCTCTGCTTTACATATAAAGCATCCAGTGCCTTTCTCAACTGCAACTGGACTACCAAGATCGTTTGGTTTGTCACTTGAATTTCCCATTAAATCATCTAGCCATTGCGCTGATTCACATTTCTGACATTTGATAAACCTTTTTTTGTTATTGTCTTCAAGCAAGTCGCATTCGTTGTTGCAATTCTTACAAATTACGTGCATCCAAGGGCATTGAGCTGTTTTATGTGTCTTTTGGCCACACAATAAGCATGAACAATCCTGAAACATTATAAACATATTTTAGACATACCACCCCACTGTTAAAACATTAATTAGTAATAGCCCCCCAAAGTTTAAATTAACGATAAACCAAAAAGGTCTAATGTCTTACCTTTCGAAAGCAACAGTAAGACAATATTAAGTACCTTGTAAATCAGAATGCAGTTGGAGTTTGACTCGTGACCGCCACCCATCTTCAATTTCATGACTTTAGGGAGAAGATGAAGTCTGTTTTTTTATAGGGAGAAGATGAAGTCAATTTGATGGCTTTAGGCAACAGCTAGTTTTACTTTAGTTTCAATCCGTTGGATAGAATGCGCTGGATGACTCCACGTGTCTATCTACTTTGATTGAGAAGTAATTTCTTTGGTAATCTATTATGACCGTTGGATTACTTTCACAGGATGGCGACACGTGTTTCACAGTTCAAACTTTGGTAAATAGTTCGGTGGCAAAAGAGTAATTACAAGATCAGGGGTAGTTGGTGTCTTTTTCTTTGGATCAATTCTGACCTTTGATTTTTTCGTTAGAGATCGTGATACGTGTCTAATTTGACCTGGTGTGATGACTCAAAGTCATGTCTAAGGATAGTTTGGTCTTTTCACTATAGTTGACTTTTGAGATAACAGTCAAGACTTGTTGACTGGACTCAAGACGCGAAAATATGGGGGTGACCCTAATATTTTTTAAAATGGGGGTAAGTCTAACTAACCCAAATCAAAATCAAGAGGGGCTTCATGGATACAAGAAGAAGATATTGCTCTCACCAATAGTTGGCTACAAGTTTGTCAAGATGGTGTAGTAGGAAATGAGCAAAAGTCAAACGATTTTTGGGCTAGAATTCTAAATGCATTTCATGCAAATTTAGGAAGAATGACCGAACGCAACTTGTCGGGTATGAAACACCGTTGGTCTATTATTCAAGCTAATATCAACAAGTTTCATGCTATTCTTTCTAAAATTCAAGCATCTCCTCCAAGTGGCTATAATGACAATATGATGGTAAGTATTTACTTTTTATTTGTTATTTTGATTAACAAATATATTTTTCAATTCTAATTTAGTTTTTGCTTAATTGGTAGGTTGAGGAAGCAATAAGTGCATATGTGATGCATAATGGGGTTTGGAAGTGGATGCAATGCTATAATATGGTGAAAGACTCACCCAAATGGAAGAGGCTATAGTTGAGAAATGATTTGCATCCCACCAAAAAGTTGAAGTCAAACAGTGGAGAAGGAGGTTCATCAATTCCAATATCAACTGCGACAACTCAATCAATGGATTATGATCCACACCAAGTTCATGGCTTTGAGGATAGACCTCTTGGAAAGAAAGAAGACAAAAAAAGAAGGCAAAAAGAGAAAGAAGAAGGTGATTCTAAAGTGGAGGAATCCGCTAAGAAACTTGATGCTTTTCTGATGGAACTTTCTAAAACCACCAAAGAAGGCTATGAATTAGAAGCTCAAAGACAATTGAAGAAAGATGAGATGGAATTCGAAAAACTTCAATTGAAGAAAAGTTCGATGGATTGGAAGCTTCAAATCTAAAAAGAAAAACTTCAATTGAAGAAAGATGCGCTCCGAGTTCGAGAAGATGAAAATGATGCGAAAATATTAGGAATGAAATTAGAAGGATTACCCGAAGACGAAATAAAAAATTTGGCAACTCAAAAGGGCAGAAATTTTACAAAAATGAAGAATCGACTTGGCAATATCAATCGTAGTAGTCAAAGTAGTGCATAGTCTAAATTTGAGTTTATATGTTTTTAATTTGAGTTTGTATGTTTTTAATTTGAGTATTTTAATTTGTCTTTTAATTTATGTCTTTTAATTAATGACGACTTTAATTTAAGTTTGTATTTTAATTTTAATTAGAATGTACTTTAATTGAATATTTTCTTTTAATTTAAAGTTGATACTTTTTATCATTCTAAAAAAAATTTGTATTTTCAAAATTCTCATATACATAAATCATTTCATAAAACCACAAATACATAGAAATAAACTTGGAACACAAATACATAGAAATTGAAACGATATATAAACACAAAGTCTAAATGAAGTGCAAATAAAAATAGAAATCAAGTCCGCCCACGCCTACTCTACAAATGCTCGACCAAGTCATTCTTCAATCTATCATGAACAACTTTTGAACGAACCCTCTCGACGCCAGATGCCCAACGAGATAGAACAAAGTGGCGTTCATCTTCAGGAGCACCTTCTCTACTTGGTATTTCCAAATCAGGAATATACTGCGGGATATCCGTTTCGCGTTCATCTTCCACAATCATATTGTGTAAAATAATGCAAGCCCTCATAACAGTAGCTGTAACGCCCGTATTTAAAATACGTATTTAGTTATTAATTTATTAATTAAATTATTTATTTAAAAATCAGTTGGATTGGATTTGGGATACACGGGCCTGATTTTTGGGCCCGAGTCTGTATTGGGCTTGGGTTTCAAACCCAAGTATATAATCACATTGTTATAGAGAATAGGGTTTTTAGAGAAGAAAAAAATAATAAAAATGGAAGCAGAGGTAGAAACTTGTTTGCTCGAGCGTTGGAGCGCGACGATTTAGACGATGAGGGTTTCGTCGAGTTGAGCTTTTGATACAGGTGAGTAGAGTTTATCTCTCACCACTACTAAAACTGTAATTTTGGTCCGCTTTAGAATTTACTTAATTTATGTCCGAAAGTGTTTCCGACCAGTTTTCACAGTTATTTAGTCTTGTCGATATCTGTTAGTTTTATTTGAACTGTTGAAGCTATGAACAGGCGTTCATGGAGGCGCTAGCCCATGAATCGTACAACCCTTAGATTATGTTGTTTTGTTTGGATGTGGGTTTAGAATCGCCTGTGGAAGCTCTGTTCAAGCTTTGAACAGGCGCTAATGGCGTCGCCCAGAGAAAAAAAAAAGGGAACGAAATCCTATTAATTTTGTTGAACTCTTTAGTTTTGACGTTGGTTGATGGTGTACGTGTGAAGGGTGTTAAAGTTTGGTGGGTCGCCGGGTCGACCGACCCGTTAATGGTAAAAAGAACCGATAAGCACCCAAAAGTGTATTATGAAACCCCATTGAGACATATAAATTTGGTTAATTATGTGTTTAATAATCATGAAATAAATATGTTTTCATACTTTTGCGGTATTTGCGAAGTAAACATAGAAATATTGGTTAAACCTCGCGATAAAACACGAGGAACGGCGATATATATGAATTCTTCCAAATCGCACGAAGCATCAAACTTCCAAAGCTCCTACCTCTCGAACCAGATTCCGAATCGACAAGAGAGCTGCTTTCGCATAATCGTATGATGAACTCTACGCGATAGCGGAAGTTGTAAACCGCCCAAATACGGACCGCCACTAGATCGCATTATGGACCCACTATCGCGGGGCCACAAGATTGGATGAGTCATCAATCATGGAGCATGTCAAGACAAAAATAACAAATTATTGGTGCAAAGTTGACACCTTGCATGTAATAAATTAGATTAGGTGTTAATAGTGAAAAAAAGGCAAGGTGTCACTTTGTTTTAATGTGGTGGATAAAAATGAATTAATGTGGTTTGATGATTCACGTGGGAGGAAATGAGATTTCTCTTAAATGGAGAAGAAATTAGACAAGGGTGGGGGACACTCCATTTACTCCCTTGACTTATTTTCCTTACATGGTATTATTTTAGTTCCTTAGTGAAAGAGGAGAGTTAAGTTTTAGTTTTTAGTTTTGGTAAGAAGCTTGTAATAGTTTTAATGGAGGAAACAATTGTTTTCTTCTAGAAAATAAAAAGAAGTGAGTTTGATTGTTTATCTTCTTCCTCTTTCTCTCTCTTTTTGTTTTTCTAGTTGTAATTTCCTTGTCCCAAGGATCATGAGCTAACTTCCTTTTTGGGGAGTTAATCCAACTTATGTGAGGGAAAAACAATTGTTGTTGGTTTGGTAGGTTATTAGGAAGAACAACTAGCTCTACATCCTATCCCAAAATGATAGTTGGTGTAGTGTCTAGTTAGGAATCAAAGCAATGAGCTTAGAGATAAGTCATTGCTTGGTTCCACTTGCTAGCATGTATGAGCTCTTAAGTGAGCCATGCATGCTAGGGATCAAGTTTTTTTTTTTCCATTAGGGGCTTGTCTATGAGTCTAGGAAGAATCAATAAATCTTTTCAAATCAACAACTAAATGTTAGTTTCACATGAGGAGGATTAGCTCTCCACTTTTCTTTCTTTAGTAATTTGTCTTTTGTATTAAGTGCATGATTTCAAACTTTAATGTTTTTCTTAATGTTGTGTAGGAAAGAAACCTAGCATTAGTAATATAACCTTACTCATTAGTTCCCTAAGAGTAACAAACAATTTGTAGTTGTCCTAGACTTTAGGTTGGTTCGAATCCTTACTTTAGCTCTACGAAAACGAAAATCGTGAGTAAGGAACTTTGAGTTGCTTTTGTACCAATTTAGAGAGTTCAAACTCTAAAGACGTAGAAAAGAGCAATATCACAACCCCAGTATCGTTTTTTGTATTTCGTTGATTGTTTTGTTGATTTGTTTTGTTGAAGTGTGGTTGGATGTTGGGTGGCTAATGTAGTGTGTAAGGGATGCAAATGGGGGTGTTGGGAGCTTGGAGAAAGCCATTAATGGCGGTCGAAATTTATCTAGATCTAGTTTGGAGGTAGGAGATGGAGTCAATAAATCGAGTTGGGGCGTTAATTAAAATTAGTGGGTTTTTCGCAGGGATTAAAACCGCCTGGTTAAAAATGGGTGGTGTGTGGAGGAGTGGTGGCCGGATTTTGGTAGCTGGTGCGGTGCTGGATCTGTTGGAGGGAGAAGAAAGGGAATGTGATCCGGTGCTCCCGAACACATTCTAGTTTCTCTACCCCTGTTAGCTATTGGGCCTTGGGGCCGAAATGTTTAAGTTGGTGGGCCCGATTTTGTTTTAAATTGTTGGGCCCGGTTTCGTTTTAAAGTTTTTGGGCCTAAACACTAGTTAGTTATTGGGCCGGATTAATCCTTTGTTTCGGACCAGTTTAGTTTAATTTGTGAACCAATTCAGTTTAAAGTTTTTGGGCCAGTTTCTAATATTGTTCGAGGCCAGTCCATAGGACTTAATAGAGATCCAAACGGGTCTTTCAACATATAGACTTTTGGGGCCGGGTTCTAAGGTTTGGGGTTGGCTAGTTGGGTCCGAACCATTACCTTAGTCAGGAGCCCATGAGCCATGCACATTGACCTTAGCCACGAACCATGGCTATGACCTTGAACCTGTTAAACATGGAACGACAGTTTGACTTTGACAATGACGGGTGGACTTTGACTGTTGACCGTTGACCATTGCCTGTTGACTTTGACCGTTGACTTTGACCTTTGACCATTGACTGTGGAATGTTGATTTTTTTTTTTTTTTTTTTCAGTTTTTCACATATTTGATTTTATGGACTATAGTAATAATAAAATATTGTCGAACATTGTATAACCTTGTTTGTCATTATCTAATTGAGATTTGACGTTGATATTGTGACATTATATCATATATTGGTATATATATATTAAATGCAATAGTTTTGGAGAAATAAATGTATAGACACTCCATTATTTTATCTGTGAGATGCTAGTAGAGTATTTGTGGTTATTTCCCACGGGATTGTGGCGTAGTGCAATAATATATTGGCATGTGAAAGAATGAAAGTGGTTATGAGATATAATTGAGATATTTCTAAATATTGTGGCTTAGTGCAATAAGGTAATTGACCTGCACGTGATATAGTGGAATGATTATGAGTCATAAATGTATGACACCGGAATAAATTACGTAACGAAAATCCTAGAACCTGACTACCACAACTCATGTGATTTGCCCTGTGTGGGCATATGTGATATGATTGGCCCTCCTGGCGTTTCAGTGAATCTGAATGGCCTTCGGGCGTAAGTAATGTGATTGGCCCTTTTGGCGTTTCAGTGAATCTGAATGGCCCTTCGCATAGCCGAATAGTGGATTGATTATTTCGTTCGCAAAATAGAACGAGACGCGCAATATTTTATGCCGAATAGTGGCAGTACTTACATAATGGCTTCCGTGTGAGGGTTACCTGGTGTGCGGCATCCCGCTCAGGGTAGTTACGCACGGAGTGGTTCATTATGTAAGGGGCGGCATGTGGATGTACATGTTCGGCGTTGGGAAGCGATTGTGGTAGCCAGGGAAACTAGATAAGACATAGATACGACGTGAATTTTAGAGATACACAAAGAAAGCCGTAAATAATATAATTATGGTAATATGTTGGTTAACTATATATCTTTAAATATATGATTGTATATGGCTTTGTAGAAGTGTGGGTCAAACTAATTACTTGGGCAGAGACGACCCACTCTGTAATTGAGCATGAAATGCGGTACATATATAATCTGCTTGGTTGGTTATTTGTTTAGTTCGAACCTAAGGCGCCTCGATGGAGGAACTACATGCCTTATTTATGATGCGTATAGTTTGTTGTGTGGTTAGTGGGAAGTTAAGGCGCCTCAGTGGAGGAACTACCTGCCTAAATTATTATACTTAAGGATGTTATATTAGTCGTTGAAAGTTAAGGCGCCTCGGTGGAGGAACTAACTGCCTTATGGATTGTGTATATAGTTGTATAAGAATATGTTATATTTTAGAGCTACTCACACCAGCATTTTTATAATGCTGACCCGATTTGCATGTTTGCTTATCGGGTGTGTTCATTAAATGAACATAGTTGATAAGTATTGACATGTTTAGTGTTGAAGAAGATTGGTTGCTGCTTGTGGTTTGCGTTAGCGTTGCATCTCAGGATATGTTTTTTTTTTCTTTGAGGTGATATAGATTTTCAGTCTAGACAATGTTTTTGTATTTTCATTTGTAAATTTTTATAATGAAGAAGACTCTTGTTTAAGTTAAAATTTTTATTGGTTTTTAATTATCCGCATATTTAAACTGTTTATGGGTTTTTGGAAGTGGAGAGTGCGTCACACCTCGGAAATCGAAAAGTCGGGAACAAATAATGTTTTTTCCGAATTTTGTCGAAATTCGGGGTGTGACAGTAGCCATGTTCTCCAAATACTATAACCTGCACGGATTCGCTAAAATAGCCCAAAGCGACTGTAATATACCAAACGCCCGCTCTATGTCTTTTCTTGCAGCTTCTTGCTTCTTTGCAAAATGTTTGTCTTGTGCAATAGTCGGTTTAGCAATCGTTTGAATCAAGGTGGCATAATTAGGATAAATACCGTCAGCCAAGTAATAGCCCATATCATAATGATGGTCATTCACAGTGTAGTTACAAGGAATAGCTTCATCATTGACTATATCATCAAATATTGGTGAGCGGTCAAGCACATTAAGATCATTGTGAGAACCCATCATTCCAAAAAAAGCATGCCAAATCCATGCGTCACGATCGGCAACTGCCTCCAAAATCACTGATGGTTTATGCTTATGGCCAGTGTGAGACCCTTGCCACGCGGATGGGCAATTCTTCCGTTGCCAGTGCATGCAATCAATGCTTCCTAGCATTCCAAGCCATCCGCGTTCCTCAGACTCTTTAAGCAAACGTTGAATATCTGCAGCATTTGGTTTGCGCAAGTATTCACCTCCAAAAATTCTAATAATTCCATCACAAAAATAGCGCATGCATTCATGAACAGTTGGCTCAGCAACATGTAACATATCATCTACTAGATCAGCGGCAGTCCCATAAGCAAGCATTCGTATAGTAGCAATTACTTTTATTTTTGGGTTAATCCCAAACTTACCCGCATAATTAACTTTTTGTTGAAAATATGGTACATTATGATTAAGATGATTGAAAATACGAGTAAATAATGACTGACCCATACGAAATCGGCGTCGAAAGTCGTGGTCACGAAATATAGGATTTGCACCGAAGTAGTTAGCATTTACACGAGTCAGTGTTGCCTCGTACTGACTAGGCTTATATTTTCTTCCTTTCTTCGGACCACCATGTGGTCTATAAGAAGACTCCGCTTCTTGCTGACGCAATAAACTCAGACGATGTCGAACCAAAGGTAGAGCAATAGCCACTAATTTGCGAGTTTTAACTGCAGTGTTATCATTTGAAGAGCTCGAGCTAGAACTCGAGCTCGATGAAGAATCAGAAGAAGATGAATCAGAAGAGGATGAATGATCCATTGAAAAAATCTTCAAGAGTTTTGGTAGTATCGCAAAACCGAGAGTTAAATGGTTATAGCACGCGGTTTCTGGAAAACCGCGGTTTTGACAAAACCGCTTGGGCTATATGGTGCGGTTTTGGCAAAACCGCATAGTTGCTTGGTGTTTTTTTGATGTTGCTCCTAAAGTTGCTTGGTGTTTTTTTGGTTTGGTGTTTTTTTGGTTCAAAATTTTGGTGGTTTTTTTTCTTAGTGGCGCAGTTTTGGAAAAATCGCGTGGCCTATATGGCGCGGTTTATCCAAAACCGCGTAGTTTGATGTCGAAAATTTGATGTTGCTTTTAAAGTTGCTTGGTGTTTTTTTGGTTTGGTGTTTTTTTGGTTCAAAATTTCAGGTAGTGTTCCAGCTGGTATATGGAGATTACGAATATTGACTTCATTGATTTGGTACCCCCTAGATTAGCCAATTTGACTGTTTTCTTTTTGTGTGTGTAATGGGGGAGAGGCCCTAATTTCCCATCAAGGGGATTCTAATTGACTCATTTAGTGGGGTGGGGTGGGGGGTACCAAAACCTAATTATCTAAAACACGTGAGAGGCACAGGAGGGGTAATGTCGCCATATTGAAAATATTGCTAGATTGAACATGGTCAGCTTGGTAAACTGACGGTCAAGAAAAACAAATTGTACTATTTTCTAATTTTTTTGAAATTTGGTACTATTTCCTAATATTAGTCTAAAAAGTGGTACCAAAACAAAGTCTAAAAAACCCTATTAATAATTTATAAAAACCTTTCTAATATCACTTAAATAACATAATTATCTCCAATTTTTTAAAAACAAATTAGATGAGCCTCCCTATACAATATAATGCATTTTTCCCTTGACATTAATGAAGTTTCAAAGCAAAATGATTGGAAAAATCTCAATATATGAACCGTCTTCTTCCTACTTCGTAACGCACAGTCATCCTTCTTTGCAATATCGTAAGATGCATACAATTATCTAAAACACGTGAGAGGCACAAGAGGGGTAATGTCGCCATATTGAAAATACTGCCAAATTGAACATGGTCAACTCGGTAAATTGACGGTCAAGAAAAAAAAGTTGTACTATTTCATAATTTTTTTGAAATTTGGTACTATCCTAATATTGGTCTAAAAAGTGGTACCAAAACAAAGTCTAAAAAACCCTATTAATAATTTATAAAAACCTTTCTAATGTCACTTAAATAACATAATTATCCCCAATATTTTAAAAACAAATTAGATGAGCCTCCCTATACAATATAATGCATTTTTCCCTTGACATTAATGAAGTTTCAAAGCAAAATGATTGGAAAATCTCAATATATGAACCGTCTTCTTCCTACTTCGTAACGCACGGTCATCCTTCTTTGTAATATCATAAGATGCATACAATTTTTTTTTCATTGCAATTTTGTCATACCCAATTGTCTTTGATCTTTTAGCTTCATTCTCTACATCAAGACCTTGGTTTTCATCTTTTTTTTTAATCATTTAAGGGCTATGACTGACCCTAACCTGCATTAGAATGAAATCTCTCACACATGTGGAGGGATACCAAACATAAATCCTTGTCCGTCTGCAACACTAGACTTTGCAATATAGTATGCAACATGGTTACATTCTCTATACTCATGCCTTATTTCTAGCTACCTGCTCATACATAGTTAATAAATATTTAATAGTGGCAGTAACATTTAGATAGACAATATAATACCAAGGACTCTCTTCGATCAGCACCTAAGATACCATGCATTAACTGCCCTCTTAGAGTCTGATAGTTTTCATATCTGATTCTTCAAATCTATTTATCTATATCTTAATATTAAAGCTCCCACAAGGGGTATTTTTCGAGCTCTATTAAAATTTCACGTCATTTCCTATTAAAACGGAAATTTCTCTCCTAT
Organism: Coptis chinensis; assembly: GCF_015680905.1. Classification (NCBI taxonomy): domain Eukaryota; kingdom Viridiplantae; phylum Streptophyta; class Magnoliopsida; order Ranunculales; family Ranunculaceae; genus Coptis; species Coptis chinensis. The sequence continues at coordinate 92,228,622 of NC_141458.1, read as the reverse complement.
TTGAAAAATGGAAATTTTTGAGAGTTTTTATCCTATTAAAACAAATTCTAATATTTCTAATTAAAGTGGGAATCATTCTCCTATTAAAACAAAATCTCTTTTCCAATTGAAAAAACGGGTTTTTAAAATTTAATTAAAATTTTATTTAAAACAATTTGTTAAAAAATTAAAACGGGCTATCGACTAAAACGGTAGTCAATGGGTTAGAAAAAAAATCTAAATGTTTTCAAAAGAGCCGGTGCGTATGCACGGCCTACAAACTAGTAATCATGATATTGGACTATTGCCAACATATATCCACGCAAATTTATCTTGAGCATACACAGTTGGTAAAACTTGAAAATTGTGATTCGATCTATTGTGATTGAAAATAGGCCGTATTCCACGAATACATTATTTAAAGTTCTAATTATACATTACCATCTTTTACGGTTTTGCCTAGGTGCTGCCAGATGCTTACTGGGAAGATTACTTGAAAGTTGGAAGGCAACAATGTTCAATAAGACGAAAAAAAAAAGAAGATAGAACAAACTTGGCCTCCAAGGGTACATATATTCTTACGGGTTACTTAGGATATCTTCATTAATAGTTGCAATTAGGAATACCACCTATTTTTTAAAATTTGAAGGATACCCCAAATTGCAAGATCCAACGACTACAAAATGATTTTTATTTTCATATGAAGAAACATTACCGTTGGATCTTGCAATTGGGGGTATTAGGGGTGGACCTAGGAAAGGGCTAACAGGGGCCATAAGCCCCCTCGTGGTATCCCTAATTGCAACTAGGGGAGGAGGTATCCCTAATTGTGAACTAGGGGAGGAGGACAGGAGGTATCTCACTATCCCTAACTAACCCTATTCCTACACGTTCGTTTAGCTTGGTTGATATTTGAGTAAGTCGAGTTCCCTTAATTGCTCGACTACTACGTAGATAGTCACTAAAGATCAACCACAATCCACAGAACTACAAAATAAATTGTTAAATACTCTAAATAAATCCATATATATTAAATTGCGCATGAAAAATTATCTACAAACTATGTTTACGTTCTATGTGATTGATCAAGATCGAATATCAATTTACATCTCTCTCAAACCTGCAAATAGGACAGTTGGGCTTTGTGATCATCCACTTAAGCATACATTCCTTATGAAATGTGTGCAAACATTCAAAACATCCTGCTTCGTCTCCTTTTTCCATATCTTCGTGACATATAGGACAAATATCACTATACAATCTCAACCGGCAACAATGTCCTCCTTTCAAACTCGTACTCGATTGCATGAGCGATTGACAACTGGGTTACTATGCGTACTGTTTCAAAGTCCTCGCCTGTTTCAATTGCTCGTAGTGTCGCTATCTTTCTAATGCACTCTTGAATGGTCTCCCAGCTTGGTCCTTCTGAGGTTGGGCTTAGAATACCGCAAATTGTTTGTTTCACTATTAGATCTTCCATCTCAATATAATTCGCCATACCCAAACTGACTAAAACTAACTTTGTATTTAATTGGTTTTCAATTTGGACATCTATTCCAAACTTAACTTTCCATTTTGGTCTCTTTCTTTTTACGGCGGTTATAAAACTCCAACCTTAAGGACTCAATTTGCAGTTGAAGCGTTAGCAAGTTAACTAGGATGCGGGGAACCACCTCAACCTTCCTGAATGCATTATTGGTCGATCAGATTGTCTCGTTTCTCTCAATGAGGGACTTGGCTAGAATGAGAGTTGCTTCGAAAGCGTGGAGAAATCTTTGCACACTACTCCATATATAAGGGCGGACATTGTTCGCATACAAGATCATATTTTGCGTTTAACATATGCGCCTCGCCTAATTTTGGGATTATGGTTGTCAAACATATCTCATGGCGAGGTATCAGCGTTGCCACTTTCTGACTTAAAGTATTTGGAGCTATATACTGAGTATTCAGACCTCGAGATGCAATTCATAGCATTACTTCTTGAAAGATCCACACATCTGAAGTATCTCTCCATTAATCATTCAGCCTCCAATGACTTCAGAGATTGTCCCAATTAAAGTGTGTCCCACTTATATTTGGAACGAATTCATCAACCGGAGGGAGTTGTATGTGCCACCATATCTGCACCCTTATAAACAACTATCGTTGGGTACCATTATAGTACCACTCACTACTAGGCACGACGCCCAAGATTATGGCATGCCAGTGCCGCCCAAAATTATGGCGTGCCTGCGCTGCCCAAAATTATAAGCGTGCACTGTCACCGCTTTAAAATTATGGCGCGTCTTTGCCCAAAAATTAAAATTATGGCATTCCTGCCCTTAAAATTATGGCGTGCTGCCACCTTAAAATTATGTCATGGTCATGCCCAAAATTATAGGCGTGCCAAAATTATGGCGTATCGCCCCTGTCCAAAATTATGGCGTGCCTGCCCTGCCCAAAATTATGGCGCCATAAGCTAGATATAGCAGGTTTAGATTTAGAAAACATATTTGTCAAGATATGCTTCCATATTAAGACTTTACATAATTACATAAGATTTTCTAGCAATTAAGGAAATGATATTTCTCATTATTATCCTATAAATACCCCATTCCTTTGAAACAAAGAACTACGTTCATTTGAGAGACTTGATTCCAGAGAACGATTTGGATACGTAGGCAACCATTGAAGGTAGAGTCTCAACAATTAATTACAACAACCTCCCTTACGAAACCATTGGTGTGTTTGGGCGAGTTCTTACCCAAATATAATTGGCACCGTCTGTGGTTCTTACCAACGAACCTTCGTCCACGTTCTTTCTTCCAAGATTCGGTAATGGCAAAAATAACAAGATCTCAAGTGAGCAAGAACGCAAGATTACAACAAGAAGAAGAAAACAACTTACCCAATCCCGAAGTTCCGACTAGTCAGACCTTGATGAATCAACTAGTCGCTCCAGATCTACAAGCTCAGCCTTCAAACCTCCAGGTGCCACTACAACGCAGATCTAGACGTACACTACTTCAGGCTCCAATAACTCATTCTCAAGATCTAGAGGCAAACAAAGCGGATTCAGAGAATATGGAGATAGGAGATGAAGATGTGCCTTTAGAAGTGTTGCGTCATAGATTCAGAAAAGAGAAAGAACATAACAACTACTTACAAAAGCAACTGGATAAGGGGAAGCAAGTACAAAGGGATGACGCCGATGCTGCATCTTCCACACCGGCAAGAGCCCCCAGATCTGGTGAAAATCGGAATGTATTCAATCGACTACAATTTAATTACGGTACATCCCATCCATTGGAGCCTGTCCCTGAGCATCATCATAATCACTCAAGGTCAAGCAGACATACATCCCATTCAAGAAGGCGATCCAGATCTCGAAATACCAACAACACTAGGCGTAGCAGTGGTCATAACATGACAAGATCATTGAAGGTTGATCATAGCGTATCAGAAAGGTGGACAACATCCACCATAAGGCGCAATGTTGGACGCCAAGATCAGGACCTCAGAGACGAATTGCAACATGACCTTAGACATGGCTTGAATGCAGCAAACCGATACAGACATGATAACAAAGGTCAGCCTAGAGTATGACGACACCAAAGAAACGCCTCCCCAGTTCGACAACTTAGCCCTTTTTATCGACATAGGTCTCGCAGCCCAAGAAACCAGCCAAATATTGAAGCAAGCAATAGTTGGGGGCGACAACACCGTGAGATGAAATGTGGTGAAATTACTTTTCAAATCAGAAATCTAGAATTCACAGGCGCACCATTCACGGAACAACAAATCAAAGACATTGTCAAGAAAACAATAACCAACGTGGGTGTCGCTGATGCACGATGGAAATACCTTGCAGTGAACGAAGATGTCGTCGGGAGATTTTCCCTAAAGATACAAAATGCAGAGCATCAGGAAGGATTCAAACAACCAGAACTTCCTACGTTCAAAGAAGCAGGAGGTGACCCGAACGATCATATTATGGAGTTTAAAAGTAGGCTAATTCTCTGGCACAGAGATGACCCCCTCTTATGCAAACTTTTTCCGTCTACGTTAAAAGGAGAAGCTCTACGTTGGCTTTCCAGCTTGCCAGCTCAATCTATCGCATCATTCTAGGAATTAGCAAACCAGTTCACAGATTAGTTTAAGCATAATTGGACACGTCCTAAGGATGTCAACATCTTGCTTAACACCAAGCAGCAAAAGGATGGAGCACTGGCAAAGTTCGTAATTCGTTTCTACCAAGTACAAGCAGAGGTCACCGATGTCCCTGACGTAATGATCATTCATGCATTTAAGGAAGGAGTTCATTTTGATAAAATGGGAATCTACAACTCCTTTGTACGGGACCCCCCACAATCAAAGTCCGATTTGTTTGCACAAACGCAACAGTTCATTAATGTGGAGGAAGATGTTAGATCAAAAGCTTCTAGAGATAAAGACTTTCGGAGTAAATACTCAAACGAAGGTAAAGGAAAACATAAGCAAAACATATCCGAAGGGCAACAATAGAAATCTGAAAATGTTAACACAGTTCGTGAGAAAATGAAGCTCACTCCATTAAATGTCAAGTATGATGCGATATATGAGAAGATCAAGGGACGCAACTTACTTTTTCCTCCGATGCCCTTACTTGAACACATTAAGTCTAAACGTGACAAAAATTTTTGGTGTCACTTCCACAATGATTTCGGCCATGAAACAGAAGAGTGCAGATCCCTTAAGGGAAAAATACAGAGACTAGTCGACAAGGGACAATTAGACGAGTTTTTGCTTTCAAAAACTGTGAAGCAAAATTTAGCAATGACTAGCCACAATGTCATACTAGCTGGTCGTGCCAAAATCAATGACATTTCATGAGCAAGGCAAAAGTGTGAACAACGAGCTAAGTTCGGTTTCTTGCGTGAATTTTATCACGTCAATAACATTGATTTTGTTGAAGGAATTGCCTCAAAACTACGAGCCCTCGGTCCCCTATGTTTTAGTGATAGAGATCTAATTGGCGTCCATCATCCTCATTATGATGCTGTCGTCATCTTAGCTTTCGTTGGATTATGACGAGTTCAGCGCATCATGATAGATACTGGAAGTTCTGTCAGCGTCGTTTTTGCAGGTTGCTACAAGAACATGCAGCTGTCAGAAAATTTAATTATTGCATAAAATAATCCAATCATTGGGTTTGACGGAACAACAACAACCCCAGTAGGAAGAGTCTCTTTACCAGTCACGCTAATAGACAAGTCAATCGACATTGAATTCCTTCTTATGAATTGCAAATCCCCTTACAATGCAATCCTAGGAAAAGACTGGCTCCACAAAGAAAGATGGGCCAGTGAGTCTCTCTACATTTCACCAGGCAATAAAGTTCCCATCTCTTGACAAAATTTGTAAGGTGCGCGGCGACCAGATGGCTTCCCACAGCTGTCACGAAAAGGTCTTGGAGGAATATCGTCAGTTGGATATGCGGGGAAATACAATTCTCAGTAATTCACAACAAGTATCTAAATTAGAATCAGTCCCACACAATATTTACACTGCTAGTTCAAGAAATGAAGGACCGCCGACCATAGACCGCCTCTTAGAAGTTCAGATTGAGAATTTAGGCGGAGAAACAACTTTCATATTGGCAGAACTGACGGAAAATGAACAAAAGGAAATGGTAACACTCCTCAGAAAGAACAAAAAGATTTTTGCTTGGTTAGTCGAGCAGATGCCAGGAATTAGCTCAGAAGTTGCATGTCACACACTTGACATTGATCTTACCATCAAGCCAGTTCGGCAGAAGCCTAGGCACATGGCCCCAGAAAGAAAACTCAAAGTCAGAGAGGAAATTGATCGTTTACTCTCAACTAAGTTTATACGGCCAATTTCATATCCGCAGTGGTTGTGTAATGTGGTTGCAGTACCCAAGAAAGAGGATAAAATGAGAGTGTGCATTGATTTCACAAACCTTAACAAAGCTTGCCCGATTCATCCTTACCCTCTCCCACGAATATCAGAATTGGTGGATGCTACGTCTAGCTACCCACGATTATCATTTATGGATGTGTATTCGGGTTACCACCAGATCCCACTAGCTATGAAGGACCAAGAAGCAACTGCATTCATAACTGACCAAGGGATTTTTTGTTACCAAGTTATGCATTTCGGTTTAAAAAATATAGGGGCTACGTACCAGAGGATGATCGACACCATATTCGGAGATATGTTGGGCAAGACAATGGAGGCTTATATTGATGACATGGTTGTAAAATCCAAACACATTGGAGATCACATCTCTGACTTACAATCAGTTTTTGACAGAATTGATGAATTCAACATGCGGCTAAATCCTTTGAAATGTGCTTTCGGACTGATATCAGGGAAATTTCTAGGGTATTTGATGACTCATCGAGGCATCGAAGCTAACCCAGAACAGATCCGATCCATTCAAGCCATGCCCTCTCCAAAAACAAAAAAGGAGATTCAACAACTCCACGAGCTTTTAGCAAAGACTAAATCGTTTCATCTCTAAGTACTTTCGGTTTGGTGTCGCCCTTTCTTTTCGGGCGTTAAAAGACTTCGGCAAAGGTGGAATGATGATTGTGAAAATGCCTTTCAATCAATCAAGAACTACCTGGTCTCACCACCAATCTTAGCCAAGCCCAGCTACAGGGCAACCTGTTAGAGCTTACTTGGCCGCTACAGATACTGCAGTAAGTGCAGTCCTGTTCATCGATGGAGAAGACGGTCGTCCGATCTTCTTCATTAGTAAAACACTAACGGGGGCGGAAAGTAGATATTCGAGAATTGAAAAAATTGCTCTAGCGTTGGTTCATGCTGCCAGACGTCTCAAGCCATATTTCCAAGGGAGATTGGTCAAAGTATACACGGAATATCCTCTACTCAAAGTTTTCCGAAGTGCCCAGGAATCAAGTAGACTCGCGGAATGGGACATCTACTTAAATGCTTATAGCATCAATTTTGAATCTCGCGTTTCAGAAAAGGGTCATGCACTTGCATCCCAAATGGCAGATTTCCCTATCGACGTTTCATCCCTGAAGTCAACCAAGACGAAGGTATCTTTAGTGAAGCGCCAGCAGTTGGGGGCGAGGAAGGCCTAACAAATCTTACGGCCCCATCACCCGATTCATGGATGGTTTACACGAACGGCTCACACAACAAATCCAGCTCTGGATTAGGATGTGTTTTATCAAGCCAGACAATTAGTAGTTTGGGTCGACAGTTCCTTAGAACTGGTCCTTGAAGTAATCTTCTTTTGTTTTTCAGATTATCAATCATCAATAAAATGCATTATTCCATAGTTATTTATTTCCATTCAGTTAGTTAGTCAAAAATAATATATATCAATTACTCAGTTACCATTCTTAAAGACAAACAGTTGATATGAAGGCTCAACTATACAAAACATATACAAATTCAAAAGTCATGGAGTTTGCGTTTGCAACACCTCTTTCCATGCACCAAAAATTCATGGAGTTTGTGTTTTCAACACCTCTCTCCATACACAAAAAAGTCGTGGAGTTTGCGTTTTCAACACCTCTCTCCATGCACCAAAAAGTCATGGAGTTTGCGTTTGCAACACCTTACTCCGTGCATCACCAAGCCATGAAGTTTGCATTTTCAATATCTCTCTCCATGCACCAAAAAGTCCGTGCATCACCAAGTCATGGAGTTTGCGTTTACAACACCTCTCTCAATGTACAAAAAAGTCATGGAGTTTGCGTTTGCAACACCTCTCTCCATGCGCCACAAAGTCGTGGAGTTTGCATTTGCAATCCATGCACCACAAAAGCTCAAATTTTACAACAAAGCTCAAGTTTCACCAATATTTTATACACAACTTAAAACTGGGGGTAAGCATTGGTTGACATTGAATAGTTGGAATATCTATCCAACTGCCGTAGAATATGGTTGCTTCTCCAGTGAAATGCCAACAATTGGGGGCGACTGCGATACGTTTAACGCCCAAAAAATTTCTCCATCTCATTAGTGTTGAGTGTTTTCATACCACTGGTGTTGCCTGAACTAAACAATGAACAAAAACAACGATCAATTTCATGGTCGTACAAACAGCCTTAGGCATTCATGCCAAGCAAACAACCTTTGGTTGCTTTCTTTTCACAATCTTCACCTTCGTTTATAACTTCCACTGTCGCATACTTTTTGAACCAGTTTTTGTTATTATTCTTCACCACAAGGAACTAGTTCCATCCGGCAAAGAGGGGGCGGTGTATGTGCCACCATATCTGCACCCTTATAAACAACCATCGTTGGGTACCATTATAGTGCCACTTACTACTAGGCACGATGCCCAAGATTATGGCATGCCAGCGCCGCCCAAAATTATGGTGTGCTCGCTACGCCCCCAAATTATGGCGTGTCCCCGCCTAAAAAATACGGGCGCGCGAACCGCCCAAAATTATGGCGTGCCTGCCCTGCCCAAAATTAAATTATGGCGTGCCTGTCCTGCCCAAAATTATGGCATGCCAGCCCTGCCCAAAATTATGGCGTGCCTGCCCTGCCCAAAATTATGGCATGCCTGCCCTGCCTAAAATTATGGTGCCATAAGCTAGATATAGCAGGTTTAGATTTAGAAAACATATTTGTCAAGATATGCTTCCATATTAAGACTTTACATAATTACATAAGATTTTCTAGCAATTAAGGAAATGATATTTCTCATTATTATCCTATAAATACCCCAGTCCTTTGAAACAAAGAACTACGTTCATTTAAGAGACTTGATTCCAGAGAACGATTTGGATACGTAGGCAGCCATTGAAGGTACATGTTTCGACCCCCACCTACGTGGCAAACGTCCATTCGTAGGGGTCTCCACTTTATTCATTTAATCGACAGGGTTAAAGCCCAATTCGCAATATCATGGATCAATGTATAGGCCCATTAACTCATGTGTCTAAGGCTGAACCTTAGCCACATGACTTGCCACTAATGTACGTTGATTTATGTCCAGATTCGTTTCTTATCAAAGAGATAATTATCAGTTGAGAGTTATATTCTATCACAATTACTCAAGCTACAAGAATACTTGAGCTACAAGGATTCTCTACTCTACCTATATAAATACCAAACTATTTTTCATTAAGAACTACGTTCTTGAGACTTGATCCCATCGATAATTTGGATACGTAGGCAACCGAAAGGTACAGTCTCATCATTCTCTCAATCACCATCACTTTCCTCACTACTCTTCTACGTTATTCACCTCTTTCATCATCACTTAGTGTTTTGGTCATATTTGGTCGAAACATAATTAGCGCCGTCTGCGGTTCTTATTCAAAACCGACGATCACGTTCTACAAAAATTATGACGAATACTCGACGAGCCTAAGTTCTCGATGCACTTACTGACGATCATCACGAATGTGAGGTTCAAAGTCAACCTAGCGGTATAGGACTACTCCCTCCCATTCCTTTTTAACACCCGATTGCATGCGACCCGGCTACCGTTGCGGCACAAAGTTATTGTCTCTGACGATTCTTCGTCATGTGTTGCGGATAATGTCCGTCATATGTCTCGAGAAACACTTCTTCAAAAGTGCACGAGTGTACGACAAATATAACAACTACTACAAACGTCATCTAAAACAAACCATTTCTCTCAAAGATGATGTTGTATTTGTCACACCACAATGTAACATACGCCAATGACATCATAGCATGTGGGATCGTTTACATGGTGAGGATGAAATTCCTATTGTTCGCAATGTACGTCATCCATGAGTTCTCACAAATGGTGTTGTATTTGTCACACCACAACGTAACACACACCAACAACATAGTTGCATGTGGAATCATTTACGTGGTGGTGATTAGATTCTCGCTGTTCACAATGGTTACCCACGAGTTCAAGACGATACATACAGACTTCGCAATGGTTACTTTTCACGAATCTCAGCAAAACATATCCAATTCATATTTGTCCATTGCCGTTTCATAGTACCGATAGTCCTCTCATATTCTTTGTTAGCAAGACTCTTATATCAGCTGAATCGAGGCATTCTTGCATTAAGAAAATTGCATTGGCCTTGTTTTATGCTGCCAGACGTTTTAAGCTTATTTCCAGGAAGGCATAGTCGAAGTTTATACTCAATATCCGTTGTGCAAGTTTTTTTGCAATATCTACGAATTGAGTCGTAGAATGGAAAAGTTACCTTAGCGCTTACAACATTATCTCTGACACTCGTACAATTAAACAGAGACAAACTTTGATTTCGCTAATGACTAATTTTCTTATTGACAATATTCCTACGTCGAACGCATTACTCGATGAGGAAAACGTCAATCCCTAATTGACATTACCTCCCGGGGGCGATGACTTGAAATATTTATCGGATATATTTGCTGATTGTTAGATTTACACCGATAGTTCGCATAATGAGTCCACCTCCGGTTTTGTTTTTGTCATCTTGAAGCTGAATGAAGACATAATTGTGAGGTCTCTGCGTTTGAGTTTTTAACGCTTCACATTATATGGCCGAGTACAAAACTGTCATTTGGCGGTATAATGCATAACTCTTCAGTTAGGGCTTAACTAAGTTCACGATTAATTATTCTAAATTAGTCGCTAGCCACTTTGAATGATAATATGCGGCTCGCAATGATAGAATGAGCATTTATTTGGACTTCGTTCAACGAATTGCATGAAATTTTACATCTATCAGTATTGTACAGTATCCGCATTATGATGTAAGACATCCTGATTCTATCGCATACTTGTCCGTGAAAAATCAAGTCGTCACTGTAACGACAACACTGGATTAACCACTTATGCTGTCAGATGATTTCAACGAGCTTGGCACTGATAATATCTCGGTATCTACCGACGACGATCATGCAGCTGACGATGCTCATGAATTCCCGGGGGTGAAGTCTCGCTCACATAGCAATGACCCAATGGTATTGGTGGCCATACATGCCAAAGGATGTTAAGCGTTTGTCCAAGAAGTGTGTGCCTTGTCAAACACATGATATATGATATGGGTCAACTTCTCGCGATGAAGCGTTATCCAATCCATAAACCTTGGTCATTTGCGAAATGGGGCCTTGACATTTTTGGTTTATTTCCGACAGCTCTTGACAGTGTTCATTTCTTGCTCGTCGCAACAAATTATTTTACTAAGTGAGCGGACAAAATTAACAAGTTGAATGAAAAACCGGACAAAAATTTGCTAATCTGGTTCCAGTTCAATTGTTTCTTTTCTGTTATTATCTTTGCACTTTTCAAGATTTGGTGATCAATAAAGTTTTTTTTTTCATTCAGTTATAATGGTATAATTATGTTTTCATCGCAACATTATTATCGCTACGACATAATCTGACGAAGTTACCGCGTTTAGTTTCGTCAGTCTAAGTTGAACGCTGTTACGCTCGCTTAGTTCATTACTATCGCTACGACAAAATCTGACGAAGTTACCGCGTTTAGCTTCGTCAGTCTAAGTTGAACGCTGTTACGCTCGCTTAGTTCGTTACTATCATTACGACAAAATCTGACAAAATTATCACATTTAATTTCGTCAGTCTAAGTTGAACGATGTTACGCTCGCTTAGTCGTTACTATCGCTACGACAAAATCTAACAAAATTACCACGTTTAATTTCGTCAGTCTAAGTTGAACATTTTTACGCTCGCTTAGTCGTTACTATCGCTACGATAAAATCTGACGAAGTTACCGCGTTTAGCTTTGTTAGTCTAAGTTTGAACGCTTTTACGCTCGCTTAGTTTGTTACTATCGCTACGACATAATCTGACGAAGTTACCGCGTTTAGCTTCGTCAGTCTAAGTTGAACGCTGTTACGCTCGCTTAGTTCGTTACTATCGCTACGACAAAATCTGACGAAATTACCACGTTTAATTTCGTCAGTCTAAGTTGAATGCTTTTACGCTCGCTTAGTCGTTACTATCGCTACGAAAAAATCTTGTCAGTCTAAGTTTGAATGCTTTTACGCTCGCTTAGTTCGTTACTATCGTTACGACAAAATCTGACGAAATTACCGCGTTTAGCTTCGTCAGTCTAAGTTTGAACGCTTTTACGCTCGCTTAGTTCGTTACTATCGTTACGACAAAATCTGAGGAAATTACCACGTTTAATTTCGTCAGTCTAAGTTTGAACGCTTTTATGCTCGTTTAGTTCGTTATTTTCGCTACGACAAAATCTGACGAAGTTGCCACGTTTAGCTTCGTTTGTCTAAGTTTGAACGCTTTTACGCTCGCTTAGTTTGTTACTATCACTATTGCAAAATCTGACGAAGTTACCACGTTTAGCTTTGTCAATCTAAGTTTGAACGTTTTTACGCTCGCTTAGTCTAATTTTGCCAAGTTAAGTTAGCATTGGGGGCGTTTTTCTCCACATGGGGTGTTTCATTCTATTTCGTTTCATCTACATAACTCAACAACATTGTCAGTTTTCCACAGGTATGTTATCTGACATCACAACGATATTTAATTGCAAACACATACTTTATTTTTATTTTCATTACAAGAATTTTTAGCTCTATGATATTACATTCACACAATCACATAATCATTGGTTTGGGAAAAGCCAATGGTTCCTTATCAGTTTTTTGCTTATACAACTCGTACAACTCTTTCCGTTTCAAGCGAAACTATATGCCATCTTAATTTTTTTTTTCAAAGGCATTGTTCTGATCTTTCTACGAGAAATTTTTCGAGCAAACAATTTCAACAGCTTCATGCCGATTTTTCTGGGCGAATCTTTCCGAGCGAATTGAACCTTTCCAACAGTTTCATTATTTTTTCTAAGGCATTGAGCCGATTTTTCTGGGCGAATCTTTCCGAGTTAAACTTTCCGACAGCGATATAAGACATTGAGCTGATCTTTCTCAACGAAACTTCTTTCATTCTTCTACGACATTAATTGACACCTTGTTACGCAAAACTTTTCTCCGTTGACTCTTTGTGAATATATTTTGCTCGTACTACCGCCGTTTCTCCGTGCGGCAAAAAATTCGCATTACGTTAACTTTCCGAGCGGATTGAAAATTATCTTCACCTTATTTATTTTTTCCAAGCATTGAGATCATACAGAGCGAAACTTTTATTCGCGGTCTTTTCGTGAATTTCTTTCTCCCGTCGTACCGCCGTTTCTACCTGTGACGACAAGAATAAACTTTTCGTCAGTCTTTCAAACTTAACCAAAATTTTACGATAACTGATAAAAAAATACTAACATATCTGTTTCCGACTCCGCTTTGTCATATTCTCCGCACTTTTCTCCGTTTTCTTCGTCTTCTTCGATAGGCCAAATTTAATTTTTATTGAAACTCAATAATTTAAGCTTAATATCCTAGCCGATCCAATTTGAAGCTGCTCGATCCTGAGCTAGATTATGCCGCAGCCTCATGTAGTCGCTATATCTGTCACATTCTTTCCACCTCACCAAGTCTACGATCGTCATCGCATCTTCTTCTTCTCGATTATCTTTCGCCCGTATAATATGGTCGTTTCTACCTAGAGTGTCAAAAAATAAAATAAAATAAAATAAATCGTCAGATCAGTTCTTCCTACCAAAGTCAACAAGTCAACAATTATATTAACTAAAAGCAAACAAACCCAAACAATTCCTCGCCACAGGTTCAGTATACTCTAGCATCCATTTTCTAAACATCTCGATTTCTTCTTCGTTCCAAGGTTCATCTTTCTTCTCATAACTGGAAAATGGATTTTTCGGCTTGGTCTGCAAACTAGAGCCACTTCCATTTAGCATCAGCAGAGTCAGTCTGACTCGTGTGGTTATTTTCTTCATGTATTGTTCCCATTGGAGTCAATATTGCCTCCCAAAGCATGCTTGAGAAGTTCGGCCCTTCCTGTCCCTTATTTGCGCTCAACCTCATCACACAGACTCTTCAACTCTAGTAGATGATAAATCAATCCATTTAGGAACAACTTTGGGAAACAATAATTTGGAGAAAGAGTATCTCAATAAGCATCATGCTAAGCCCACTTCTAATTTTGATGACAAAAAGCCATTGAGTTTTAGACTTCTAGCTGGTTCGGCAGCACCACCAAAGAGTAATTCCCCGAGTGTCTTGAAGGAGCTTACTTCATCTGGTCCTAGTTCTTCTATGTCAGAAAAGCAATGTTAAGCCAATTTTCTAAGCCGGGTCACAAGATTTTCAAATCCTACCAAATCAATATCAGATCCTGTTCCAGATACTTTGATCAAACTCATGGAATATGGGAATGACGATGATGACCCTGAAGAAGAATCACAGAAAAGCAATGTTAAGTCTGAAGATTCGGAAGATGATGTGACTTTGTCGTCAAAGTTCCATTTGAAGTCCAGTGCAGGTGCATCTGTTAAGAAGCCATATGATTCTGATGAAGATAAACCTTTATCTTCTAAAATTCAGCAAAATGGCTACTGCTGCTATCTACATCACCAACGACTGTCATCAAGTCACCACATCAATCAAGCTCCGAGACTTTACAGTAACCCTCCTGAAAATACTGCCAAAAATCGATACTTAAATATAATTGAAAACGTCCAGTTCATATTTGTGCAATTCTTATCCAGTTATGAAAATGGTCCAGTTCATATTTGACGTACCAATTCTTATCCAGTTATCCAAAACAATTTAACGTACCATGGGAGACTCGCTGGTTTATCTTTTATCTAATTCTATTATCCTCATCTTCCAATTTCTCTCTTCAACGTGTAAGTCCAATATTCTAGGGGCCCATATTCTAGTCATGTGTCTTTCCTATTCAAGTCCAACTTCTTTTGGACAATAGCGCCATCTCTTTTACAATTTGATAGTGAAAGTATTTTTTTTTTTTTTCGATAATATGATAGTGAAAGTATATTTTGAGTAGTTTAGCATTTATTTAGCTGTTATTCATTCACGTGTGAATTCCATTTCCATGACTTTGCTACTTTATACATCGCTCAGACTTTGAAATTTTTTATTTTGTAAATTGAAATTTGTTCAGAGTTACAATACATCTCGAATTAATTTGACCATGGTTAGCAAGAAGTAACAAGCTGCACAGAAGCAACTCTTTTTTTATTTTTATGCCAATTTGTAGAATCTCGTCAACTTATAAAAGAAGTGTCGACTACTCAAACTCAACCAACAGAACACCAGTACACAACAAAAAGAAGGTCTTTTAAGATTTGGTTATCAGCTTCCAACTTCAGTTTCTAGTTGCACGCCTTATATACTTAATTTTCAGAGTGACCAACTTTACGGTTCTTAATTTTTCATTTCATATTATTGTTCGTCTACCGCTTTAAAATCATTCTGTTTGTCTACCGCTTTGCAAATCGTGTGTTCGTTCTTTTTTCTTACGATTTTTTTTTTACATTTTTCTTTTCTTCTTTGCCATATGAACTTTGTTCGCATGTCAAAGAGGGGGTGGTGTTTCGACCCCCACCTACATGGCAAACGTCCATTCGTAGGGGTCTCCACTTTATTCATTTAATCGACAGGGCTAAAGCCCAATTCACAATATCATGGATCAATGTATAGGCCCATTAACTCATGTGTCTAAGGCTGAACCTTAGCCACATGACTTGCCACTAATGTACGTTGATTTATGTCCAGATTCGTTTCTTATCAAAGAGATAATTATCAGTTGAGAGTTATATTTTATCACAATTACTCAAGCTACAAGAATACTTGAGCTACAAGGATTCTCTACTCTACCTATATAAATACCAAACTATTTTTCATTCAAAACTACGTTCTTGAGACTTGATCCCATCGATAATTTGATACGTGGGCAACCGAAAGGTACAGTCTCATCATTCTCTCAATCACCGTCACTTTCCTCACTACTCTTCTACGTTATTCACCTATTTCATTATCACTTAGTGTTTTGATCATATTTGGTCGAAATAGTACAGTCTCAACAATTCATTACAACAACCTCCCTTACAAAACCATTGGTGTGTTTGGGCGAGTTCTTACCCAAACAAGAGTATGATTCAGTTTGTCTTGCCCCGGTGATAATGCATGTGAACAGCTGAAGTATTTCATCAAGAATGCATGCGAAATAACGCTGGGATGTTGTTCTCGTTAACTACTCAAGACAATTTTGGGACAAAAACTGGCTTGACTGAAGAATTCTTCAAATTAGAGCAGTGGATATTCCAAACCAACCTTGCTATCTTACTTCGAAATACCGCCGTGAGAGCTGAGCACTTGATCTTTAAGTGGACAACATCAGTCAATTACGCAGTTTGGGGAATAGATTATTTCTGCTTAGTTCTAAAATTATTATCAGCTGTTTTTTTCTGGTTCGTTATATTAGTAGTGAAAACTAAGAATTTTTTTTCTGCAGATTTTGATGGTTGCTTGCGCTGTTAGGAAAATGTTACATGACCTTGGTTAGAACCTGATAATCTCACCATATAAATTAATTTTGGTGTTGCTATATCGTTTGGGATGTATGGATCCAAATTTCCAATAAGCCTGCGAGGACTAATTCCATGACGCAATGAATTCATATTTATAAGTACCCTCCATTCTGCACTACAGTACACGTGTCCATACACCAGGTCGTTCTCCATCAGCTCATACCACTCTAGCAGAACGTACCAACGACCCGATCCCAGGTCGTCCCAAGCAGCAGTTACAGCTATTTATGGAAGCAAATCATCTAGCGCAATCCTGGAGCTCAGTCAACATACCAATCAATGAGACATTTACTTTGTAACAGCAGGAATAATGTCAAATCATCAAGATAGCACAAAACATGGATCTAAACTTGATAACAGCCTGGAGCAAATAAGGAAGGTTAGCTCAAACATCTATAAATAGAGAGAGATGAACTACGTAAGGCTTGATTCAAGTTTACCTCAAGAAACTTGATACGTAGGCAACTATTATCCCAAGGAGAGTGCAACCATTCCCTATCACATAAATCATCAGGTTGTTGTCCAGTAAACACAAAACCTCTATATTGGCGCCGTCTGCCAGTTCGTTTCCTTAAGAAAAGAACACACAATCTTTTCTAAAGCCCAGAAAGCTGGTCAGAAAAACCACCATGGACCCCTTACTTCAGATGTTAGCAGAACAGATGAAGACGCTCCAAGAGGCCTTTATCGTGTTACAGCAGGAAAACCAGACGATGCACGAGCATGCCACCTCCAATGCCAACAACGACACTCCAGACGCAGTGGAGAACAACGCCGTCACAGCTCTCACCACCACCACCAATCAAAGGTTAGAAGACTTCGCACAAAGGTTGAAAAAGTCGAACGACAAGACAAGCGCGATCCAGATTGCTCCTGTCATAGCTCTCACCACCACCACCAATCAAAGGTTAGAAGACTTCATACAAAGGTTGGAAAATTCGAACGACATGACAAGCGTGGTCTAGATTTCTCCGAAGATACTCCAGACGTACAAGGTGTCATCATTCACAACGGAGATCAGTCCAGCCACAAGCAGCCTCCTTCAGAGTTCATCCAACCAACATTCCCGCTGTACGATGGTAGCTCGTGTCCAGGTCAGCACGTAGCTCGTTTAAGCCAGACTCTCACACTCTACAGCGCTCCAGAATATGACTACCTGAAGTGCAAACTCTTTCCAGCCAGCCTGAAGGACGGAGCTTTAGAATGGCTCTACATGCTCACCCCGGACTCAATCAACAATTTCGACAAACTAGCTGAGACGTTCGCAGCAGAGTTCGTCCACAACAGGAAGAAACAAGCCGACCTGGACTCCTTGTTTCAACTAAAGCAAGCACATGACGAGATGATTCGCGAGTTCTTAGGACGTTTCAAGAAGGAGCTCCTCTCAATGGAGCCAGGCTTAAAGGATAGCTTTGCAACTTCTGCATTCACCAACGCTCTCCTGGATGACTCCGACCTAGTATGATCTCTGATGCGCAACAAACCAGAACTCCTAGATGACCTGTATCACAGAATTGCCAAGTACATCAAGTAGGAAGAGTGGCGGGCACAACGCAAAGGCAAAGAAGTTCTCGCAGTATAAGCGACAAGCGAGAACCCAGAGAAAACAAGCACTACTCGGGCAACAACAATAACAACAACAATAACAAGGCCCCCAGCTCCCACAAGCCCTCTTACACAAAAAGGGAATTCTCCAGCTTCTCCAGGACACCGAGCCAGATCCTGAAAAAGATCTATACAGCACCGTACTTCAAACCCAACATCAATAAGGTGATTGCCATACTAAAACGTCCATACTGCCATTTTCACAAGCTCCACGTCCATGACACCAATGAATGTTGGAGACTCAAGCACTACCTCCAAGACTTAGTCGAGGAGGGCAAATTAAAAGAGTTCCTACTAGAAAGTGACCTCAGGCATAAACTGGATGCTAAACGCCACAGAAGCAGGAGCCGCAGCCACAAACGACCTGCCAACAACAGAAGTAGGAGTAGAATGGTCCGACGATCTAAATCTCCAGGTCGGTCGAGACATAACAGGAGGCAGCACTCCTCCGACAATGACGAGGAAAAAGTAATCAACATGATTACTGATACCTCCAACGACGAAACATCAGGTCGGGAAAAGTGCAGAAGTGTAGGAGCGCTTCATGAGATTTACCATCTATCCCATAAGGCTAAAGTCATCACTCCTACCAGCTCTAGTCAACGACCTCCATAACATTCACGGAGGACGATCTAGACAAGTGACATGCTTCCTTTTTGTGTGTGAGATGGCATATGGATGATGTAGATAGATGATGTAGATGGATGATGGTCGTTGAACAAAACAGAAGTGTATCTCAACAGCAAGACGAGAAAGCGGCAACCTCATCCCAGCCTTCAATTGCCCATAATAAACCACCACTCCTCCATCCGGAGGGACATAGTCAGCATTATATAACCTCCTCTCTCCACCTAGGTTGTATATGGCCAGGTCGACATTCACTCAACCAAGCTCCTCCTTCAGATCAGCATAAATCGACCTAGGCCCTACTCCCTTAACTATCATCTCTATTGAAGAAGACGATGAAGCCCCATCTCTACTACGAACCCTAACTTCAACATCATCTCCACTCAAAGTTCTCTCTCTCCACTGATCAACCTCAACTTTCCCACTCAAACTATCACTAGTAGCAGACATTACGAGTTCAAAAATAAACAAAAGGTCAAATTTTGCAAGATTGAAAGACGCACCTGATACCAAAGATGGGAAATTTTTTTTTTCCTTTCTTTCGCTCGGCTTTTTCCTAGATTGATGAAATGAGGAAGAGAAACACCTTAACACGTCAAAACCCCTCAGCTGCCAAAACCTCGAGAGAAAACAAAACGTTTCGTGTTCCCAGATAACACAATCATTGCTCACCCACAAATTGCAGTGATTTCGGGCCCACGAATCCAGCCCAACAGTTCCAGCACATTTTTCAAAGACAATTAAACCTACCAGCTATCTGACACGTGTTTTAAACAACTTTATTTTACCCTTCCTTTTTACATCACAACTATCCAAAGAACGAATCAAATAAAGGAGGCTGTGTAAGTACCCTCCGTTCTACACTACAATACACGTGTCCATACACCAGGTCGTTCTCCATCAGCTCGTACCACTCTAGCAGAATGTACCAACGACCCGATCCCAGGTCGTCCCAAGCAGCAGTTACAGCTATTTATGGAAGCAAATCATCTAGCGCAATCTTGGAGTTCAGTCAACATACCAATCAATGAGACATTTACTTTGTAACAACAGGAGTAATGTCAAATCATCAAGATAGCACAAAACATGGATCTAAACTTGATAACGGCCTGGAGCAAATAAGGAAGGTCAGCTCAAACATTTATAAATAGAGAGAGATGAACTACGTAAGGCTTGATTCAAGTTTACCCCAAGAAACTTGATACGTAGGCAACTCTTATCCCAAGGAGAGTGCAGCCATTCCCTATCACATAAATCATCAGGTCGTTGTCCAGTAAACACCAAACGTCTACAATATTTTTCTATCAGTAGCCTGGTTCATTTACATCCCTCGATCAGTACCATCAGTATAGGGCGAATGCCGCACTGGAAATTGCATTTGGGCTGATGCCACCCCTGGTCCCCTGCTAGTAATGCTAGACCGACCCACTTATTTGACCTACTGATGTGTCAAAAATCTTAATCATTGATTTACATAGAAATACGTGTCCGTGTGTATTGCAGTGCAAACCAACGTTATCTAAATAGTGAGTCGCAATAGTAGGTCTAAAAAGTAGGTCCGTATAGCACTACTCGGTCCCCTGCATTCTCTAATGTATATATTTATCACAAACTCTATTTCGGTATAGTTTGAAATCAATACTTTTACTTGAAATGAATACTTCCTCAAATTAAATACAAGACAAAGAAACTATTAATCAGCATGTAATTTGCAATTTAAGATTTTTTTTTTAACTAAAAATGTTTTCTACAAAATAAGTATTCAAAGTGATTCAACAATATAAATTCCTTGTTTCTTTGAACTTTGATCAAAATCATCATGAAGAATAATTACAAAAAAAATATCTCAGATAACTTCTAATTTCTAGATTTGCACAAATTATCTAGATAATCTAATTTGGACTTCTCATCTTTCTCTCAAACCAGCATGATTTTATTATAGCATGTGACACGGGCCAAGTAATTACAATACTTAGGTTTTATGTTTTACTAAAATATGGGCTTATTATTAATATGTATTCAGTCCATCTAGAATATATTATATTAGCAATTAGAATAAATAACCTAATTATTATGGGTAATTAGAAATCATGATTAAAATGGGAAACTGTCCTTTCTCTCCTTACTTTATACATACACGTTATTTCATAAGTGTGTATGAAGAGTTTTAAGTTACAACACATTAAGAATAGAGAAAGTTTAGAAAGAGAAATAAGTGTTTTTCATTCGCGAGCTTAAAACTATAGATCGAGGTATGTATTTTAATTTATATTACGCTGTGATTATATTCTTGATTCACCTTAATTGGAGTTCCTAAGGTACTTCCCATGGACATGAGGATGTCCCATTCCCAATATTCCATGCTCATATTTGGGAATTTAACACACACTAAGGCCGAAGAAATTTTGTGTTTCTCCACATTAAAATTTGGAGTCCTGAATCACATCAACTGTTTGCTAAAAAACCATGGACCTCCATACATTACTTTGTTATACTCTTCCTCTTTTTCAAATCTAAACAAAAGGTAGCCTTTTCCTAATCTTTACCTGAACACCCCATTCAGTTGCTACTTTTCTTCTCACATCCTCAACTTTCAGCTGGTGCATGTCCACCCTTCCAACAAGGGCGTGTTTGAGGTAGTCTAATCCCTTTTGGATTGAACTAAAATGGATTTTAATTGCTAGAGTTTCACCTCGCAGAGTAGGAGAGGGCAAACTGGTTAGAGTCCATTTATTGAATCGCATCAACTGTTTGCTAAAAAATCATGGACCTCCATACATTACTTTGTTATACTCTTCATCTTTTTCAAATCTAAACAAAAGGTAGCCTTTTCCTAATCTTTACCTGAACACCCCATTCAGTTGCTACTTTTCTTCTCACATCCTCAACTTTCAGCTGGTGCATGTCCACCCTTCCAACAAGGGCATGTTTGAGGTAGTCTAATCCCTTTTGGATTGAACTAAAAGGAATTTTAATTGCTGAAGTTTCACCTCGCCGAGTATAGTAGGAGAGGGAAAACTAGTTAGGTCGATTGACCTTTGCATTGTTTGCTTAGCCTTTTTTGCATAAGTCGCCTTCTTTTAATTTGCACCAAGTCAGTCGCTTTACTCTATTGAGCTTGTGCAGCTGTAAGAGGAGTTGCTAAACCAGCTTGTTTACCAGCAAAGAAGGTTTGGTTCCTACCTTGGCCTAGGCCAAAAGGTACATTTTCCATACGTACGTGAAGTTGTTTGTTTCAACTCAAGAACATAGGAAAGTAACTAGTTTTTTTTTAGAGATCCAAATCTATCTAACGAGGAGAACAAAAGCCCACACATTGATCTTGCTAAGCCGATTCTTAACAAATTTCTTGTAGAAATTGTAGAGAAGAACATCGAGTTTTGGTAGGAGGTGAAAGTCGGCAAAATTCCTAAATATTGCAATAACTGCAAACTTGTAGGCCATTTGGTTAGCGAATGCCGACATGTGCACAAATCTCAGGAAAACGACATTGGAAAAGCTAAGGAGGACTCCAGACATGTGTACATAACTCAGGAAAATGGAACTAGGAAGCTAAGGAGGGATCTAAGGAGGTTCCAATCACCATCGACCTTTCTAAGAGCCAAAAGAAGAGATTGAGGAGGAAGAACAACCATACTAAGCAAACTGATGCTGGAGTTAGTAGTGCAAAAGATGCTACATGTAATGAAGTTCACATTACAACAACGAGCAACTCTCGGGAAGAGCAAGCTGAGACTCAGGCAAATGCAGCCCAGCAAGACCAAATGGAAAAGTTGAGCACTAAAATGGTGATCTTGCCAATTTGAACTGAATTGGCAACTAAATCTGAAATGCCAATTCAATCTCCTCAAGCTGAGGCTCTAGTGATTCAAATCGCAACGACTGAAGTAGAACAGGCCATTGGCCAACAAAGAGTCTGAATCCCACTCACAACAACGAAATACTATAAATGTTGCATATGAAGACGTTACTATTTTGGGAACTCCAAATCCTGATAGTAGTAATAGTTGCTTCAGCAGATTGGAAGGTGACCAAAGTGTAGAGGGGGAATCACAGTTAAGCCCTTCTACTTCCTCAATGACTCCCTCCAATGCACAAGTGGTGTAAGAAGCTGAAAAGCTTAAAATAGGATCTTGGGCTGACCACGCTGAAGAAGAAGAATGGCAGAGCCAAACAAGGAAGAGAAATAAGCCTACGAAGTACGTGCAAGCTCAAACCTCACCTACACACATGGCTAAACAACACCCCCATAAGAAGAAATGAATACAGTTTTTTGGAATGTTAGGGGAATAAAAGGACAAGATCCTTGGAATTATCTTGAGGAAATTGTCAATAAGTTTAGTCCAGAGTTTCTGTGTATTGTGGAACCTCTAATAAGACCACCCACCAGGCTTCCTCGATTGCTTAGTAGGATGGGATTTGGTTCTTCTTTTGTCCATAATGATACACCCAACAGGGTGGGCAACATATGGGTTTTTTGGAAAGAAGATTCAGCAGTTAACTTGATTAATCTGTCACACCAGCAGATAACAGTCAAAACTGGAAATTATCTTCTCTTTTTGTGCATGCTAGCAGTGCATATGGTATTCGAAGAGAGCTATGGGCAGACTTATCTCACAATGGTATTGGTGCCGCTGTATGGGCTATTGTAGGTGATTTTAACATAGTCACCGCACTCACTAAAAGGAAAGGAGGGGGTTCTCCATGTATCTCAGCTATCAACGACTTCAATAACTTCATACACTCGAATGCTCGAATGCTCTGACTGACTCAACCACTATGGGCCTGTTTTGCAGCATGGTTTGGGTAGCCTGTATAATGTATAAGACCCCTTATAAGGTGTTTTAGTTGTTTGGTCCAGTCCATTTTCAGAATATGGGCCACAACTTATGAATAAGGAGAATAAAAATGGTCCAATAACAAGGATTACGTTATCTCTTGGGAAAGGTAAGATAACGATATTCATTCAACTTAATCATGCGAGGAAAAAAAATCGAGAACTTGCAGAAGAAAGCCTTCTTCTTCACCCACTCTATGACTTCTTCTTCTCCATCGTCTCCATTCTGATCTCGACCGACCACCGCAAATATTTGTCACTTCTTCCGTTTTAAGTTATAACTCCCACCATCTTCTCTTTTGTGTATTTGAAAAAACAAAAAACCAAAGCATTACCCATAAATAGAATTTGGGTATTCAAAGAAGAACCATCTTCACAATTTCCTTCTTTTTATACTTTCAATCTTCTCTCTATCTTCACAATCTAGTGCAGTGCTTTTGATTTTTTTTTTGTTGGACTTCAAGTAATAGGGAGATTATGTTGAAATTATGTTGAATTGAAATTTGGTTGTCATTTTGAAATTACTAATCCAGGTTATCTTTTGGTTGATTTATGGTTATTTTTTCTGGAAAATTTGATGTTATTTTCATTCAATTTGGAGAATTGATAAAAAAAAAAGAAAAAAAAATGAAGAACAGTATCAGACAAATCTGAGGGACCAAACAGTCTCTAGACTGATTACTTTTGGGGTATCCACCACAAATTATACATAGCCTAAACATGGTCAGGTACTACAAAATTTCATAATGCCAAGCAGAGCCTATGGGTTTCAAGTACTCGTGGTGCAATAAGAGGATGGGTGTAAGAAGAATGTTTCAAAAGATAGATAGAATGTTAGTAAACTAACAATAGATTGATGCCAGTGTAGGGTGGAGAAGTAAAATTCTGAACATAAAGTTCTCTGACCATAGCCCTATCATAGGATGGAATACCAAAATTCCAAAACCGAGCAATATCCCTTTCAGATTCAGAAAAGCTTGGTTTCAGCATGCAAACTTGAAATTAGTGATCGAGCAAAGCTGGACTGAACCCCTTCATGATGTACCTATTCGAAAGGTGGTGAAAAAACTTAAAAGACTGAAGTTAATTGGTTCTCAAGGATTGGAGCTGGAACACCTACAGGAATTTCAAACAACACCTTATAAATCTCGATGATGATCTTGAGCACATTCTGAATGACCAAGAGTTTAACCCCTTTGATGCTGACCTTCATAATATGGAATTGGAGAAAGCAACTGAACTCGAAGCTACTTTAAAGGTTCAAGCATGCATGCATGGCCAAGGAGAAGTCCAGGATTCATGAAGCGCTTGAAGGGGATAGAAACATAGCATACTTCCATGCTTCCACTAAGATGAGATTGTCCAAATCACAAATATTGGAGATTCAAAACGATGATGGCAGCCTCCTCAAGTGACAAGAGCAAATCAAAGAATACATCATCAATGCATATGAAGAGAAATACAAAGGCCAAGATGCGAACTTAGATCAGAACCTCCTTAATCTAATCCCCCATGTGATCTCAGATGAGGAAAATGCTAGCCTCACAGCACTTCCTACAAGAAATGAAGTTCAAGAAGCAATTGTCTCAATAGATGCAAATAGTGCCCTAGGGCCAGATGGCTACCAAGGCATCTTTTACCATAACTATTGGAGTATCATCGGCATTGATGTCAGTTCTGCCATCATATCTTTCTTCAAGGATAATGTTCTTCCTCAAGGTATGAACTCGAGCTTCTTAGTTCTAGTTCCTAAAATTGATAATGCAGAAATAGTAAATGATTTTAGACCCATTTGTTTAAGTAACTTCTTATTCAAGATTATTACTAAACTACTATCCATACGACTGAAGAACATTATGAGTCATCTTATTAGTAGTGAACAACTTGCATTTGTTAAAGGGAGAACTAGAATAGCAGGCATTGCTCTAGCTTCTGAGATGATGAATGAGATTGACCAGAAGGCTAGAGGTGGGAATGTGGGTATAAAGCTGGATATTACACAAACTTTTGACTCTCTCAATTGGGAATTCTTGCTGGAAGTGATGAATAGATTTGGCTTTAACAATGTGTGGTGCTCTTGGATGTTAACTCTTCTCAAAAGTACCAATATCTCCATTATGATCAATGGTGGTCCATGTGGGAAGAGGGCTCAGGTAAGGGGATCCTCTTTCCCCAATCCTTTTTGATATAGCTAAAGACGTGCTTGTTAGAAGCATGAACTAGCTCTTTAGTGTTGGTAAGATAAAACACATGGCAACATCATGGAATTGCCTTAGTCCTACTCACATATTATTTGCAGATGCTCAGCTGGTTAGTTTTTCAATTCTTCAAAGAGCAAGCTTTTTATGGGGGCTATGCTTGTAGCGAAGAAACAAAGAGTATCTACTCTCTTTGGGTTTCAAGAAGGAACTCTGCCTGAGAAATATTTATGTGCTCCCATTTTCAAAGGCAAAGTTACTAGAGGTCACATTCAGGTGCTATTGGAGAAGGTAAAGAAAAGAGCAAGCGGGTGGGCAGATTGAATGCTATCCTTTCAAGGTAGAGTTGCCATTGCTCAATCCATTTTAAACAGTTTTCCAGTCTACAACATGTCAATTTATAAATGGCCTTCAAAATGAATCAAAGATTGTGAAGCTGCAATAAGGAACTTCATATATATGGTCGGGGGACCCTACTGTAAGAAAGGGTATTACTCTCAACTGGAAAAAAGTTTGCAAGCCTCGAGAAGAGGGTGGCCTGGGGCTGAGGAAGCTTAGAGAAATAAACTTATATCTTTTTATGAAGCTTGCTTGGTCTTTCTTAGATGGCAAAACTGAATGGAGTAAGTACATGTTGAGCAAATTCACTATGAGGTCAGGAGATTGGATCTCCTACTACAAAAAATCTTCAGTATGGCCTGGGCTTCAGTTGGCTCTTCAAGGAATGTCTCCCTACTTAAGTTGGATTGTAAGACAAGGGAGAGATATCAAGCTATGGCAAAATGATTGGTCAGGCATTGCAGTGGCTGATAGAGTCCAGGGGATGAATTGGAAGGAATTTACAGCAAGAGCTTTCGACATTATCATTGATAACAACTGGGCAATTCCACCTCAAGTCTTTGCAGTTCTTACAAGAGCTGGAATTGATGTTACCTTGTTGTTGCCCCCTTCAGGTGAAGCACATGATACTAGAATTTGGAAGTTTGCTAAGGATGGGAAGTTCACAGTTAAAGAAGCATACAATGCTGTCAGGAAAAGAGAAAATACGGTTAATTGGCACAAATGGATTTGGTCAAAGCATGCACATACACCCGAGGGCAGCTGGTTTAGTGTGGAAACTGCTCCAAAAGGCAGTCCCAACGGATGATAGAGTTAAGAGGAAAGGTATACCTCTTGCTTCAAAATGCAGATTATGCGACAAGGAGGAGGAAAACATCGTTCATATGCTACGGGAATGTAACATAACTAAGAACCTATTGGTTAGTCTTACTAACTTGCTCAAAGTCTCTCCTCCTAGTTGGAACTTTCAAGGCATCATGAGAGCATCGATCGACTTGAGCCCTATTAGAAAGGAACTCTGGAATGCAGCTGCAATCCATCTTATGTCACAAATATGGAAAACTAGGAATTGAATATACTTCGATGATGACAAACTGAATGAATGGAATTTAAAGAAGGAGGTCATCAAGGGTATTAAAGTTGCTGGTCTGGTGTCTATTGGCCACATATACAACTCAGTGGAAGACTTATCTATTCTTCACTTTTTAAATATCAAAGGAAGGGTGAGGGCAGCAACAAGAATCAGTGAAGCATCATGGAGCCCTCCACTAACGGGGTTTGTCAAAGCAAACACTGACGGTTGGGCTCTTGGCAACCCAGGTCTTGGTGGTGTGGGAGTAATATTCAGAGGAAACAATGCGGAGTTGCTGGGAGTTCTTTCCCATTGAATGGGGATGACTACAAGCTATGAGGCTGAATGCACAACCATTGTACTCGCAACTAAAGTGGCTGGAGGCAAGAACTGGAAACAGCTATGGGTAGAATGTGATTTAAAGTCTGCGGGCTTGGCCTTCGGAAAAGGCACAATTCCTTGGAAACTGCAAGCTACGTGGAAGAGAGCTATTCATAAGCTTGACTACTGACACATTTCTCACACATATAGGGAAGCCAACTTCGGAGTGGATGCCACAGCAAAGAAGGGTGCAACACTCATTCCAAAAGACATGTTATGGAGCTATACAAGACCAAGCTATATCACAAAACTAGAATGCCCTTACTATAGATTTAGTTAAGTTTGGAATTGTAAGCTCTAATAGCAGGTGAAACTTTTAATTATTGTATATTTTTTTTCATTATTTATAAAATCCCTATTTAAAAAAAAAAAAAAAAAAAAATCTTGATTCAAGATCTAAATAATGTTTTACAATCTAGTCATTCATATATGCAGTTTATGTGAAACATGTGCAAATAGTTCAACATTCCTGCTTCCTGTCCTTCTTCCATATCTTCATGACAAATTGGACACACATCACAATTAACAATCTTAATTGGTAACAATCTCGATTTCACCAACGCTTTTGCAAGTAATAATATTTTTTTGTTGGGGTGGGTGGGAGGAAACTCTATCTAACCCTATATCTTATTTGTCACTAGGGAAGCTTAAAAAATAACTAAGTGCTTCATGGTTTAACAATTCTACATATTTGTAGATGGTTCATAGTCAGAATAAGTTTGTGGACAGATAACTGTTTGCCGTCCATAAAACCTCAACTGCTGATTGGTGGAGTGACTGCCTAAAAAAACTGTTTTATTGCAAAAAAAAACTGTTAAACTGCCCGAAAATGGATTTGACCAATAAAAATGTGCTGTTTGTGGATCAGTCTGTCTACAAATTCCGACTCGTTCCTAGTGTTGTTAAGGACACGCATGCTATGTAGTGCACTAGCTGCTACATTATCACCCTACAAGAACTTTATTTTTGATAATGATCCCTCCCAGGTTCACCTATGGTCAGGGGCGGCCCAAGACAATCAGGGACCCTAGGCAAAGTTCAAATGCCAATGGATGCGAGGAATTTTTTTGGTCAGAGAACGCAAGAGAAACGTTGGAGAAAACGAGGGAAACAAATGGTTATCTAACGTTATTTCATAGATTCCAATGTACGTTATCTAACCCTTAAATAAGGGTCAGAAAAACGATTGTAGGCTGAAAAGAAAGCATTGGGCTGAATTATATTGGGGCCCCTTAGGCTGCGGGGCCCTAAGTAGCTGCCTATTTTGCTAGGGGGTTGAGCCGGCCCTGCCTATGGTACCTCCCAAGAACTAATAATGTAGGTTGCACAAAATAATAACTACTGTAGTAAACACGCACAATAGATATGCATTCCAACTTTCTTATTTGTCACGGACTTTATTATAATTCAAAATCGATTTCTATCAAACGGAGGAAAATAAACAAAAAAGAAACGACCAATTTGCTAATTATTCTGATTTAGTTAATTTTGTGGGTGTCACTCACTAATTTTCTCAAATAAGGAGAAATTTACCTGCAAAGTATGCGCTCTGTTAAAGGTGTGTTGACGGATACACCTTAATTGATCAATTCGCTAAGTAAGTTGGTCCAATGGATGAAGAAAAAAAAAAAAGGTTTTTGCCTAATTTCCCTAGATTTTGAGACCAACTCTCTCAACTAACCAAGTATCCAAACAGTACCTAAACACCATATCATCAAGTATTCAAGTTGGAAAATATTGACAGGAAAAAAACCACTTGAATAAACAATTTCAAAAAGAAAAAGAGAACTAATGTATCGAAGTTATCAACTTGTTGGATTTCGCTTTGCGCCCGTGGAGAACAAATCAGATCTACACATAGGACAACTCCTCTGAAGGCGAACCATCCAGTCCATAAGACAGCTAGTGTGGAAAGTATGAGAGCACCTAGTTTTACTTGCTTCATTCATCTTGTCCAAACAAATTGCGCAAACTTCTCCATCGACGTTCACAATCTCCAACTGGTAAAATATGTATTCTTGTACTACTAGAACAAAAAAGAATCCGAAAACTCCATTGTTTTTATCCTTTTTTAACTGCTTCAACATCTCATCAATCAGTTCTACATTCTGAGCACGTGTATACTTTCTTGCTCGTTGTCTAAGGAACGGTTCGACCAAACCATAGTGTTTGTCTTTGATCAACCGGTTTATGATCCGAATGTCTCTCATGGCTCAATTTATGTGGAAATTCTTGGAGGACTGTGTTCTCTACTTCTCTGTTTGAATATATATATATGCTCAATGCATATACAATACCCTTGTTCTTATAAGCCAGCTTTTTAATACTTTAAAGTACTTTTTCTAATTCAATACCCTTTTCTAATTCGGATAGAAAACACGTGCTAGCCTGGATTTATGCACTTGTTTGGCTACGTTTCTAATTTGGAAAGAGAGTGGTGCATTAGAGACAGACTATTTGATCAAATAGAGGACTTCGCTTGCAATGATTTTTATAGCAAATTCACGAGTTTTAAGAGAAAAAGGAGGAAGAAGAAAGATAATTGTTTGGCTAAAACTGCTTCTTTCAATTAAATTGCTATCAATGAATCAAATCCGCAAGACAACAACCAGAAGCCAAAACATTATGATTGCTTTGCATGTGTATACAAATTTGATATTGTTTATAATTTGTGAATGTTGATAAATTAGTAAGGACTATAAATCAAGTTTCCTCTATCTTCAAAGCTGGAGTGGACCAGCTTTCACATGGGGAGAAAAACACATGCGATTGCTCTTCCATTTCCTTTTCTCAAAGTTCCCATGAAACTGGCCAAACTACAATACTGGAGCAACCATTTAGCGGTAGCTTCGATAGTCGGGGCTGTACATGCAGCTCTCTGCATAACTCACCAGATTCTCAGGGCGGGGAAGACGAGTTGCCAAACCAGCGTAGAAAGAACCAATACAAATACTTTAAACGACATCTGGTAAAATCACTCAGACGAGGTACATATAATTTAAATCCAATAATTTTTTTGAAAGGTTACCAAGTTCATAAGCTTTAGCAACTACATTAGCAGCAATTGTTGCTGATATCTTTCTGATATTGTTGAATGGTGGATAAATAAGGCCTTTATGGATATTTTCTTGTGTCACCTGCCCAGCCAAAGCTTCAGCTGCAAAATGACAGCGGGAAGTGTTGCAGGTTTTTATACAATTAAAAAGTAGTATGAGAAAACGCATACTAATAATTGCATTAACAGAGTCAAACTCCAATACTCATCATCTATTTAATTCACTTTTTGCCGGCAGTAGAAATAGATTTTACTTCACAGATTGAGCACTTACAGGCTGCGAGAAGCAAGTCATCATGCACCCGGATTGTACCCGACATAATCAAACCTAGACCAAAGCCAGGGAAGATGTATGCATTATTTGCCTGCATTAACACAAATATCTAAGTCAATTCTATATCCTAGCAAAATAATAAGAAATATCGAGTTTGTACTTGGCCAGGCACAAAAACGTTCTAGAAATATCGAGTAGTATTACGAATAAAAGAATGTGTTACAGAGAGATAATAATATTACATTTCATCTGACTTAACAGAATCTAAAATAGGATCAAATGGACTTCCACTAGCAAAATTCGCACGGCCCTAGAAATTTGGAATAGGAGAAAGGAAAACATAAAAAAAGCTTTACATGATATGTTGTTCTAGGATTAATAACTAGATGAAGTTCAGTTTTATCTTACCTTACTCCATGTGAAAGCTTCTTCAGCTGTGCACTCAGATTGGGAAGTTGGGTTTGATAATGCAAGAATAACCGGTTTCTGCACACCGTTAGTTAACGTCATTTTCATTTTTCAGTTCTTACATACTGTATGTTCAAGAGAGAGAATACAGGATATACCTTATTGAAGGAGGCCATGGCCTCAACCACCTCCTTTGTGAACGTTTTTCCAACTCCAGAAGTTCCAATCAACACTGTTGGCTTGATGGCCTAACCACATAGAGAAAATAAATCAGGTAAATAAAAGCAGTACTTCAGAACAGCCTAGTGTGGTTGAAACAGCTCGATGTCTCATACGTTGACAACATCTAAAAGGCTCTTAATGGGTTCATGCTCATGAGCCCAAGGCTTCTTGAAGTGGTGGAGAGACTCCATTCGAGAATTCACAATTAATCCCTGAAAGCATGTATAACATAGTTGATTATTGAAAGGAGGTATTAAGGATGTATGTCGCTAATCTGCCTGTTTCGTAGGCTTTACGTGCTCTAGTATGTAGCACCTTTGAGTCCACAAGCCAAATCTTTTTACGAGTCTCTTCAGGAGGAGCTTTTGTCCGCAATAAGAATCAAACATAGATTCTCACTGCATTAATGGGTTGCTTAGTTGCTAGATCGAAATGCTACTACAGAAACATGGTATGTCTAAGAGTAAGTCAAAACCTGTTTTGTTATCTCTAGGGCTATAAGTTCGGCTATACCAGTTCCAGCCTGCATAGAACAAATAACAAACAAAAAATGGTGGCGAAGATGCTCGATTTACTCAGACGTTTCAAAATGCATACAGAAAACTCAACACCACGCTAAAAGTACGGCAGTTGAGAAGAGAGTAGACACACACACAACAGGCAGGGGAATAATAATTAATGACGTACTGTTTTGATGATATTTAAAGTAGTAGAGCATATTGAACTTGAAAAGGATAAACAGAACAACAGAGTATGTATCATGATGAGCAAAAGAAATGTCTTTGATGATTATGTCGTTTTTGTCACATTCTGGTTCACTATACCTTTGCTTAAACATTCTTGGGGTACTTAATCAGGATCCTTAGCTTGGACTTGTCAAAGATTGCTGGGGGTTCTCTTTTTATTTGCCCCTCCCTAGGGGATACTTGATCTCAAAAGAGGTTATGGAGTATCATTCCATTCACTATCATTTGGCAATTTGGGTTTGAGGTGGAATATGAAATCAAGCAGAGACTCGGGCAAGAGATACTATTGGAGAAGAAAAGGAGGGGGGGATACGGTCAGACACAAAAGAAGTGTTTTTGGGGATACGGACAAACAAAGGAGAGGGTGACACGAAGCAAGTGGTTTTTTGGGTGACTTTAGAAAAGCGATCTCAAGAGTTCGCTACGCTCACGGATTACAAAACAAATTTAGCAAATCAGGTTACTCTCCCTTTGACATGAGAAGTGGGCTGATATGGAGAGTACCCTTTGAGCAGCTAATAATTTCTTGGGTGCTTAAGGGGCTTGTAATTATATACTTTCTTTTGCAAGGGTGGACCTTGTTTTGGGTGAGATTCTGCCCTGGTGAGAATCACAGACTATACTGCAGAAAATAGTTTGAGCTCTCAATATATTTTTCACTTTCACTTACATTCTTCATTTTCCATTTTTATTTTTATTTTTATTACATTCACATAGCAATAGGCACAACGAACAATCAGCAGGTATGAAAAAGAAGGATATCTCAGCCAAAAGGCAAGTGAAAACTACCTCACCAGCACCAAGAAATAAGAATGTGTGCTCAGCTAAGGTTCCACCGACTATTCTGAGGGATGCAACAAGCCCTGCAAGAACAACAGATGCTGTCCCCTGCACCAAAAGAAAATAAACATGACTTGAAAAATCTTCAGAGAAAAATTGAACTTTCTGAAGCTTAAAGACAAAAACAACTCAATCCCAACCTGTATATCATCATTGAAGACAAGATGAGTCATGCTGTATTTAGCAAGCAGCTCAAAAGCATTATGGTTAGCAAAATCTTCAAACTGCAGAGTTTGAACAAGAGATTCAAAGCCATTTCACAAACAACATAACAAAATCATACTTCAGAACGAGTCATAAGTTTATCAAACAACCCCAGAAGGGTTGGCTGATGACTGACCTGTACGAGGACTTTCTCCCCATAGCTTTGCTTAACTGCACACATAAATTCATGTAGAAGTTCCGCATACTCCTAAGGAATTACACCCATGTATCAAACAACCGTTTAGAATTACACAGAGTCAATAATTACACTTGAGGCAAATTTCTAAACATGAAATTTACAGGGATGTTTGCTAGGCCAGCCAGACCTGTCCAGTAGCCTCTTTTGCCTTAGCCCAATGTAGAACTCGTCCTTCAGCAACTGCTCATTGTTCGTGCCCACATCAATTGTTATAGGCAAACACTGAAAGTGATAGGAAAAATGGTCTGTGAGCAAGGTTTGTATTTTTCCTTTTCCAAAGTTTGGCGCACGTTCTTTAGTAACGTAATAACTCTAATAATTTAAGTCAAAATTAAGTTGCATGATATGCAAATGAAAGCAAGCGGCATTCAACGATTACCTTTTTCAAGAGACGATCATATAATTTGATTAAACAAAAAGTATTAGCACTATGAATGGGAATGCTTACTGATGAAGGACGAACACCGCCAAGTCCTGTATATAGAGAAAGCTTTCCCACAGGTATTCCCATCCCCTGGGAACATATTGGTCACAGGAGTTAACAACTGGTCTAGAAAAGAAGAATCCTCAAGTTTGATCCATTTTACAAAAGGTATACAGCAACAACTTTATACCTGGCAGCCAAGATCCCCAAGTCCCAAAATACGCTCACCGTCAGTGACAACAATAACTTAGATTCTTTTCTTAGGCCAGTTTTCAATCCTTCAAAGATCTTACCCCTACAAATCCCAATGACCTTGTCAATGACGTTGTTGTTGGTATACGACTCAGATTTGGATAAACCACACAGTTAAGGTTTTGGTTTCATATTCTAAATATGATTCTAATTTGATACCCACCTCTATAAAAACGAGACCAGTTGGTGGGATTTGTAAGATTCAATTTGTGAGAGAGAGTTTGTGAATTCTTCGGGATTCGTTTGTGAGTGATTGTACTCTATTTGTTTATCTCTTTATTAGTAAAATTCTTCTCTTTTGCTTGGTGGATTTGGCTAACGCCAAACCACGTAAATCTCGTCTTCACTTCTATTAGTTATTCGCTTTGCATTGGTAAGTGTTTTAATTGATTTGTTTTTTGTCGATTTCTATCACCACATTCAATCTTCTTTGTCTAATTGTCACGCTTCCGCATTCGTTTACGTAACAAATTGGTATCGGAGCCAAGGTTCTACCTAGGGCTTCTTTTGTTGGTTTATTGATTATTTTGTGGTATATGAAAGTTTGAAAAAGTATGGCGACGGATCCTCCATCGGGTACTACTTCTATAACGTCTAAGGAGAAATCACCTCCTACGACTTTGAATATTAACTATGCAAGGATTGATGTGGAGAAATTCGATGGATCTAACAATTTTAGTATGTGGCGTTGTGAAGTTATAGATGCACTATGCCAACAAGACTTGGATGATGTGTTAGATGAAAAACCATCAGATATAGAGGAGAGTGTTTGGGTTAAGAAAAATAGGCGAGCTTGTGGTATCATAAGATCGTGTTTGGCTAGAGATGTGAAGTACCTTGTTCTCAATGAGACTTCGGCCAAGGAAATCTGGAGAATCCTTGAAGAGAAGTACTTAGATAAGACAATAGAAGGTCGTGTCTTTATGAAATCAAAGTTGTATGATATGAGAAAGAAAGAAGGTATTTCATTGTCCCAGCATATGAACGAGTTTAATAAGTTACTTACCGACTTGTTGAACATTGAAGAAGAAATGAAAGATGAAGACAAAGCTATCCATTTGTTGAGATCTCTTCCCAAGGAGGAGTTTGGGCATATAAAAACCACCATTATGTTCGGGAAGAAAGCTTTGAACTATTCTGAGATGCAGTCTGCGTTGACAAGTTGGGATATGATGAACAACAATGAAAAGGAGTCAAGAGAGTCGACGAAAGCGCTTTTTTTGTAGTAAGAGGAGGTCTAATGACCGGCCCAAACTCGGTGGTGGAAGAAGTAAATCTCGCTCCAAGTCGAGAGGGCGAAATCTAGCCCGTGATGAATGTGCTTTTTGTCATGAGGTTGGACATTGGAAGAAGGACTGCAAGAAGTTGAAACATAAGTAGAAAGATACTGAACAGAAACAGTCTAATGTCAACATTGCTAAAGGAGGTAATGATTCGATAGTTCAAATTTCTCTTTTCTGTTACATCGAAAGTATTGTTTCATTGATTCCACCATTGGATTTTGGATACGGGTGCTACCTATCATGTTTGTCCCATAAGGAGTGGTTTACAAGTTTCAAGGAGCTTGAAAGTGGTGATGTGTTGATGGGGAATGATCAACCCCGGCCGCATTATGGGGATGGGTAATATTCGCCCCCAAGATGTATGATGAAATAGTTAAGGAAATAAAAGATGTTCGATATGTTCCCGCTTTGAAGAAGAATCTTATCTCTGTTGGTACTTTAGAAGCTAAGGGCTACAAGGTAGTCATTGACAAAGCTGGTGTTCTAAAGATAGTTTCGAGCAATGGTTATCATGAAAGGCATACGTCGTAATAACTTGTACTATTTGAAGGGTGGTACGCTTAGTGGAGAAGTAGTCATTCGAAGTATTCAGAGGTAGTTGCTAAAGAGGCCACCAGATTATGGCATATCGTCTTGCACATGCAGAGAAGTCCATGCAAACGTTAATAAAGCAAGGATTGTTGAAAGGTGCTAAGACCCGTAAGTTGGATTTTGTGAGCATTGTGGTTCTCGGCAAGCGCGACAAGGGTAAAGTTTGGCACCGCTTATCCACCGTCGCCGTGGAACCCTTGATTATGTTCATTCGGATGTTTGGGGTCCTTCTAGGAATGCATCTCTTGGAGGGAACAAACATTATTATGTGACCTTTGTTGATGATTACTCTAGGCGTTTGTGGTTATATACCATGAGAAACAAGGATGAAGTCCTAGATATCTTTGTGAAGTGGAAGAAGTTGATTGAAACTCAGACTGGCAGAAAGATCAAAAGACTCCGAACTGATAATGGTGGTGAATATACGAGTGATCCGTTCTTGCAAGTATGTCAGAATGAGGGAATAGAGAGGCACTTCACAAAGAAAGGTACGCAAATGTAATGGGGTAGCCGAGCGCATGAACCGTACTCTAATGGAGAAAGTGCGGTGTATGTTGTCCAATCTTGGATTGGGCAAAAGCGTTTTAAATTTGCTTTGAAGTTATGCATGCTACCTTTGTTAACAAAGTTGCCTTCGGCTTCAATTGGAGGTAAAACTCCTATGGAGGTTTGTCCGCAAACATGCTCAGGATTATGATTCCCTTCGTGTGTTTGGGTGTCCTGCTTACTTTCATGTCAAAGATGGTAAGTTGGATCCTAGAGCAAAGAAAGCTATCTTTGTGGGTCAGAAAAGTGGAGTTAAATGTTATAAGCTATGGGATCCGAAAGATAAGAAATTCATTTTGAGCAGAGATGTGACATTTGATAGGGCTTCTATGTTGAAGTCTGCTGACTCTCAGCAGGTGGAGAGTATGGCCAAAGAGGTATTGCAACAGGTGGAGATTGATGCATCTTCACCTAGTCCAGATGGTTCTGTATCTAGTAGATTGGCAACCATGGATAGTCAATCAGTTAATGTTCCAGTTGAAGACACAGAAATAGTGATTACAGGTGATGGAACAAATGATGATGCAGAGGATATGGCTCCATTAGAGGAGCAGATGAATGTTGGTCTTTTGGCTCCGGTTCATGAGCTTATTGCAACTGGTAAATCTAAGAGAAATGTTCCCCCATTGTATTGGCTAAACGACTACGTTACCTATACACTTCCTGTTATTGAAAGTCTTGATGAAGATGTTCCTTCCTCATATTATGGAGCAATCTAGTGCTCCAAGTCAGAAAGGTGGAAGACAGTTATGGATGAGGAGATGCAATCTCTTCATAAGAATGATACATGGGTGCTTGTAAAGTTACCTACGGGTAAGAAGGCGATTGGCGGGAAATGGGTGTTTGCATTGAAAGAAGGATCTCTAAGTAATGAGTTACGTTACAAGGCAAGATGGGTAGCTAAAGGCTACGCTCAGAGGGAGGGGATTGACTATAATGAGGTGTTTTCTCCGGTTGTGAAGCACTCCTCCATACGCATCCTTTTGGCCTTGGTAGCTCAGTATGATTTGGAGCTAGCCCAGCTCGATGTAAAAAATTATGGTGATTTAGAAGAGGAGATCTATATGACTTCGGTGGCAAGGGGTTTAAAGTTGTAAGCAAAGAGGATTTGGTGTGTAAACTGAAAAAATTGCTATATGGTTTGAAACAGCTCCCGCGCAAAGGGTACAAGCGGTTTGATCGGTTTATGCTAGGGCTCAAGTACACAAGAAGTCACTACGATCATTGTGTCTATTTTCGCAAACTACATGATGGTTCTTTCATCTACTTGCTCTTGTATGTTGATGATATGCTTATAGTCTCAAGAAGCAAGACTGAGATTGATAAGCTTTAACAGCTTTTGTCCTCAGAATTTGAGATGAATGACTTGGGTGAAGCTAAGAAGATTCTTGGCATAGAGATTCAGAGAGATAGAGCAAAAGGCATAGTTTGTTTGTCTCAAAAGACATATTTGAAGAAGGTACTACATAAGTTTGGTATTGATGGGAACACTAAGTCTGTGAGTACACCTCTTGCCCCTCATTTTAAACTTAGTGCTACTATGTCTCCGAGTTCCAATGAGGAACGTGAGTACATGACTCATGTTCCATATGCAAGTGTTGTTGGTAGTTTGATGTATGCGATGGTGTGTACTAGGCCAGACATTTCACAAGCTGTTAGTGTTGTTAGTAGATATATGCATAACCTTGAGAAGAAACACTGGCAAGCTGTGAAATGGATTATACGATACATTCTTGGTGCTAGTAGATGTTGGTTTGATGTTTGAGAGGGATACTAGTAAGCTTTGTGTGGGTTATGTGGACTCTGACTATGCAGGTGATTTGGATAAGCGCCGGTCCACTACTGGGTATGTATTTACTTTAGCTGGTACTCTGGTAAGTTGGAGGTCTATTTTGCAGTCTACAGTTGCATTGTCTACGACAGAGGTAGAATATATGGCGGTGACTGAGGCTATGAAAGAGGCTATTTGGTTGCAGGGTTTGTTAGATGACTTGGGTATTGTGCAGGGTCAGCTCGAGATTCACTGTGATAGCATGAGTGCTATATATTTGGCCAAGAACCAAGTTCATCATGCCCGTACGAAGAACATTGATGTGCGTTTTCACTTTGTTAGAGAAATTTTAGAGGAGGGTGATATCTTACTCACTAAGATAGACACCAAGGAGAACCCAGCTGATATGTTAACCAAAGTGGTTTATGGAATCAAGTTTCAACATTGTTTGAATTTGATTCATATCCTTCATTTGAGATGATTTGGCTCTTAAGGGCATTGGTGAACTACTGGTCGGCTTTGATCTTTTAATAAGGGTATGCGAGGGCAGCCACTATGTGGTACAAATGCGTGTTTGGTCATTCGGGATATTTTGTTATTTGTTTGGTCCTTCGGACATTTGTGCTTTGAAGAGGGGATTTGCTATTCGGTTGATCGGCTCAGATTTGGATAAATCTTCACCGAGGTGGAGAATTGTTGGTATGCGACTCAGATTTGGATAAACCACACAGTTAAGGTTTTGGTTTCCTATTCTAAATAGGATTCTAATTTGATACCCACCTCTATAAATACGAGACCAGTTGGTGGGATTTGTAAGGTTCAATTTGTGAGAGAGAGTTTGTGAATTCTTTAGGATTCGTTTGTGAGTGATTGTACTCTATTTGTTTATCTCTTGATTAGTAAAATTCTCCTCTTTTGCTTGGTGGATTAGGCTA
This sequence comes from Coptis chinensis, assembly GCF_015680905.1. Lineage (NCBI taxonomy): Eukaryota > Viridiplantae > Streptophyta > Magnoliopsida > Ranunculales > Ranunculaceae > Coptis > Coptis chinensis. The sequence goes on along the minus strand of NC_141458.1, from coordinate 92,189,435 downwards.
ACGCCAAACCACGTAAATCTCGTCTCCACTTCTATTACTTATTCCCTTTGCATTGGTAAGTGTTTTAATTGATTTGTTTTTTATCGATTTCTATCACCACATTCAATCTTCTTTGTCTAATTGTCACGCTTCCGCATTCGTTTACGTAACAGTTATATGTACAATGTGCGTCTTTGAATATAGCTATTATATAATGAGAAACTGTAAAAGCACCAAGATCAAACAACCATACTTCTCTTTCAAACTGATATAAAGACCCTGAGGTCCCCTGAAGATGCTCCTGTATTTCTGGCAAGCCTCACCAACCGTTGGTGTGTATACGACAGGAAGCAACTCCTCGACGTGATCCATGAGTAGCTTGTAGAATAGCTTCTCATTTCTCTCCTGTAAATCAGATCAAAACAAAGGGAAGAATTGTCTTTAAGAAGCCAATCAACAACCCAATATCACAATCAGTAAGAAATAATTGGTGGCCAAGGACATTTACTTAAGATCCATCATGGCCATATACTTTTGCAATGGAACTTGATATTGGCGAAGATTGTGCATCATTTTTTTCGCCTAAGAAATGGTATAATGAAAACAAGTGTCAGAAAAGTTACTTGTCGGAAAAGTATAATGTGAAAAGTTTAAATCGGGTAGATCAGTAGATTAAGCTGAAGTGCTTGACTGACAACTGTTGGGGGAAGAAGGCCACGCACGTAGTGGGCGTCTCTTTCTTTTTCAGTGAAAGCGAGCCCTTTGTTATGGTGTGGATCCCTCAACAATGAATACCCACTACAAACACAAAATCAGAATTAAGATGCCGAATGTCACATTATTATAACAAATGCCAAATGCAACTACTTGAGTACAATGAAATACTTCTCTGTAGTTGTAACTCTGCAGCCATAATAGGTATACTAATATAAGTTATAACTTCGCAGGTTACAAAGTGAGATCTACCCAGTAGTCGATAAAACTATAAGGGGAAAAGAATTAAAGACAACGTCAAACATTAGAAATCGATATAGTCATATAGGAGCAAAATTTCAATATTATAATTGCCTATTTCGTAGCTGCAAAAGATAAATGTAACGACCTCCATTTTTCTGACCTTTGCCAAGAGATAAGAAGACAATCAAGAACCAGCAAGCTTGCAATATACTATGCAACACAAAATCTAACAAACAATTATATATATTGGGAAAAGGTGATTGAGTCGTGTTCTGATTCTAACGGAGAATGGCGTTCTCAACATGCCCAAAGAATAAACCCTACTAAATTGAACCTTGCAACATTTCTAGTCGTATGACTCGTTTACACTGCTAACATTACCAATAAGTCTGAGAAAGATGGCAAAAAGTTTATAATACAAAATGATCAATAAGAAGGGGAGCTCTGTTTCTCCTAGATGAACTAAGATTAGAACTTGGACAAATAGATCTCGAAATTCAAAAAGCACCACATGTATATTCCATTTTTCTCAATATTGATTCAATTCCTTAGAATGTACACTTAAATTTAGCAAGCAAGAAAATCTCAAGTAGTCCAATGCATTTTAAGCCTGCCCAAAACACTAATATATATATGTCGCCACCAAACAAAGAGAATGTGAACTAGAAGAATGGAGAAAGGAAAACTTGTGTAACAAGAAAACTTCACAAAGCAAAACTTTCCTTTCAAAACACATCTCTGACGGTCAGGAAAAAGATATGGAAATAGCTGGACATTGTCAAATTAAAATAAAATAAAATGGAAATGTATTCCACCTAAGGTCTAGACCCTAATATAATAGTCCTCCTCCAAAGGTCAGGGAGAGAGAGAGAGAATTAATCAATTAAACAAATACAATATGTGGAATTGTGTGAATATGTATTTGGTCAGTGCGTGCACCATCCAATGGACATTAAGATTCTCATAACAAAATAACCAAGGACTATCATATCCAAGGCTATGCTATCAATATCGGATATCTCGGCCTATTAATCGCGTATCGCTTGTAAACCGATTAATTTTTACCGATTTTTTAATTTTTTCTCACTTAACCGATTTAATCACCGAATTGACCGATTAATCGGCTGAGATGGCCTATTTTTTACTAAACCGAGAAAAAAATTATTAAAAATATTAGTTCTCCATCCAAAAAAATACGTAAAATTAACGAATTGGATTCTTAAACCGTATTAATAATAATATAACTCAATCAATACACAGAGCTAAGAGTTTACTTATTTTCCCCTCCTTACCGAAAATTAAATATACAAATTATTATATTATGTCTCTAATAAATATTATCGCTTTTCAATCCTTTTATTATTTTAAATATTTTTAACGTATTTTTTGTGTTTGACATAACTGTAGTACTCCAAAATTGAACTAGTTAGATGTGATTATGAGAATTTGATATTTTTTGTTGTATCTCGAATCACTGTTTAGAAATATTTGATATGATTATACTATTATATATTTTGAAAATGTTAAATATATATATATCGGATATAACCGATTAAATCACCTTACAGGTCTTGAACACCAATAGTAGATTTAGGATCCATGTCAAAAAGAACAGAAGTGGGTCCTTCTCTAGTCTCTTTCAATGTACTTTCCATTACAACTCTAACATTCTTCTCTTCACTAGAACTCAAAAGTCAAAATCAAAACCCCAATAACAAAAACTGAAGAACAAGAAGATGTTTTTTTTCTGTAAATGAGAGAAGCTTGAAAGACCACACAATGTGGTAGGGCAGTTGGCCTGTTTTTTCACATACAAGAACAAAGAAATCAATAAAAAGTAAGACAATCCAACACTTTTATTTATACAAATAATACAGTCATTCTCATGCCAACCAAATATAGAAATTTTCCAAAAAAAGAAAAGAACATTGTCAGCTGTATGTACCCCACAGTAAAATGAGTCATTCCAAGATTTTGATGACTTGGGGTTTGTTACAATAAAGATTTAAGAAATAGGTTTAGATTAACTTACCAGATTATGGCTTTGAAGATTTACTGAATACATGGTGAATGAAATGTAGACAAGAAAAAACAAGGAAGAATGAAAAAAATGAGAGAGAGTTTCGGTTACATTGGGGTAATTGGTAAGTAATTAGACCTATTATTGCCACTCACTATTTGGATAACTACACACGGACAAGTATTTCTATGTAAATCAATGATTATGTTTTTTGACAGATCAGTATGTTCAAATAATAAGTCAAATAAATGGGTCGGTCTAGCAGTAAATAGGTGATAGGTGTGTACGTAAGACTGTAGGAGGAGGAGAGAGAGTGTACAGTTGTGCTCCCTTGTTTGCTGTCTCCCTTTTTCTGACTGATATATTCTTGTGAAACTGTGAAGAAGAGTACGTGTGGGGGAAACACATGCAACACAAGTGAATTGAAAACATTTAAGCGGAGACTAGGGTACTTTGATTCAAAAATACATTCTGTATCATGTGGGTGATTTTTCAGGCTTTGTCACGTCTTTGTCAAATGGCCACAAGGTATTAATTTGTTAACAAATTTAGCTGATACATGATAAATGCCAACAATTTTTTACTGTATTCTTGATGCCCATCGGTATTTCAATAAACTTCACAACTTTGATAGTTGTTGCAGAGAATTTTGTTCTTTATATTTTATTAGTTATTTGTTTGATTCAAATGTTCTTTAACCAAATCTAGTAAAACATTCATCTTTATTTACTTATTATAAACAGCGTGGGTGAGTTTAAAATGATAATATAATTATTCTGCCCCTTTGCTCATTTTTTTGACACATAAAAGCACTATAATTTTGTGAGTTAGCCGTTTGTGCTGTGCCCTTGCTCAGTTTTTTTCACACCTAAGCCAAAAAAATCAGTTAAGAAGTTTGACCTCTCTATCAGTTCTGTCTATTTTATGTTGTTACTACTCATTTTTGATTATTACTTAGATTGGTTGGAAAATGAGTTCTGAACTTTTGTTTATTTTGGAATATAAATTTGTTTTTTTTTGAGACACGATGTAAACCCGTGTAAATAAAATAAAATATATAATTGTTTTGTTGTACATCTGCCTATTGCGAACTTATCGTCTGTTGTATGCATGTGTTGATTGTGTGCAAATTTCAACTGGTTGTAGCTTTTGCATTCATTTTTTTGGGATATCATCTATATATTAAGTTCAATTGTGTGCATTCATTAATGGGGTTTAGAAGTGACTTCGGATCGGATCGGATTAACCTCTTTCGGAATTTTTCTGAATTTTTTTCGGAACCTATCAACCTAATATACTAGCCAAATCCGATCTAATTTTTTTTTGGATTCAAAATATATTTCCAATTTCGAAACTTTCAGAAATTTCGGAATAACTTGGAAATTTCAAAATACTTGATAAATTTTCAAATCATTGTTGTTATGACAGACGTGGTGCGTGTGATGGTGCTATTCGTTTTTGGGACATATAATAAAGTCTTCATAGAGTCACTGCAGCGCTCAATTCTGTGTAGAATTCATAATAAGAGAAAAAACACAAAGGGGCATATAGTATAAAGGGTCCTATGTAGAATTCATAATAAGAGACCCCCTAGTCTTGAGCTACACCTAAAGTTGAAGTTAACCATTTAGAGAAAAAACCCATTCAGGAATGCTAGCCTTTACATAACTTCAAAATACCAAAAGCAATATCAAAATCCACCTTAACAATTTTGGATCAGTTTAATATCTACTATGGCAGTATGATATTGTACACAAATTTAAAACCTATTCAGCCAATGCAACGTCCAAGAAACCATCACAAAATTACAGTGTTTCATTAGCCAATGTATGATACTCCAATTCATTTACTCTTCCTATTTATCAAAAGCATCCAGCAGCAGTGCAGCACCAATGACCTCCATAGCTATTACTCCTATTAGTGTAGCACCTAAAGTCCTGAACACACAAAATTTGTATAAGAATCTACAAACCAAACAAATCTGAATGTTGAACTTAAAATAAAAAACTATACAAAGTAAATATAGAGATTAAAGAAACGAGTTATAAAACTTACAATTAAGATGACTGCCCTTCCAAAATATAATCAAGTAGTTGATCCAATTGACAAAGATCCTAATTCATGCAAAACTACTATAATGACAAAGCAAAACACATAATAAGTTTTAGTAAACAATAATAGAACAAGAACAAAAACCAAAATCAGGTTGAGCACAATATACCTTCCTCAATTTGTTCAAGTGCAACAAGATTTTCTTCAACCTCAATTGATGACAATGAGGTTCTTAGCCAATCTTGAGCACACACCAAACTTTCTACAACTTTTGGAGTCAAAGAGCTTAGAAATGGATCTAGAATTCGGCGGGCAGTGCTAAAAGCACATTCGGAAGCAACCGATGTTATAGAAATGGTTAAAATATCACGTGCCAACATAGCAAGTGCATGATAAGTTGGAACCATCTCTTTCCACCAAGCTAATACATTAAAAACATTTTCATCCCCTTCTACAACACTATCATCCAAGAACTTATCCAAATCATTTAAACCTACATTAGCATCCTTCTTCTTCAAATTGCCCTTAAACACGTCTTTAGACAAGAGACGCTTATTCACCTTCCCAATCAGATTACTCCCCTCATCATTTAAAATGCTAGATGATTCAATTTCTTCATTGGAAACATATTCTAGTTTATAATGGTTATAAAGACGAGTCATCAAAACTTTTAACTCATCACGGAATGTCTCCACCAATTTCTTCCTTGCATCATCATCATCATGACCAATTCTTACTAAATAAGTCTCATACCAAAACTCCACATATTGCATTTTATACCGTGGATCCAAAACTATTGCAACAATCAAAATCTGATTTAGAGTTTCAAACTTGCAATACTTATCAAACTTTAAATTCATTTTCCTAGCCATATCACAAAAAAACACATCATCACTAGCTAAATGATCCATGATCAGATCTTTAACTTGTGTTAACTCATCAAAATACGTGTTAGAAGTAATATATTTGGAACCGGAAATACGTTTTGTTAGATCATAAAATTCTTCTAAGAAAGCATGCAAAGCCTTTAGTTTCATCCAATCAATATCCCCTATTACACCCTGCTTATTTACATTACAATCAAACCTATAATTTGGATCACACTCATCAAACTTATCGAAGACCTTCTCAAAATCCATTGCGGCATTTATCATTAAATAGGTTGAATTCCATCTTGTTTTGACATCTAAACACAATGACTTCTTAGAAGTAACCATCTCCTCCAGACAACACTATTAAAACACTTGCAAGCGTGAAGGACTACTCCTTACATACTTGACACTTCGACAAAGGCGTATGATTGTATCTTGAACCTCCGCAATTCCATCAACAACAACAAGAATAATAACATGCGCAAAACATCTCACATGAAAGAACTCACCACCAAACAACAACCCATTTCTCCTGTTCAATCTTCTTTTCAAGTCCTCAACACATGAATCATTATTTTTTGCATTATCAAGTGTGATGGTCATTAAATTTTTTATACCCCACTCTAATAGGCACCCATCTATAGCCTTGGCAATGGCTTCACCAGTGTGTGGGTGTGGAAGCACTTGAAAATTGATAATCCTTTTGTGAAGCTTCCACTCCTTGTCGATAAAGTGAGCGGTTAAGACCATATACCCCATATTTTGGATTGAAGTCCACAAATATGTTGTGATGCATACCCTAGAAGGCACCAACTTCATACACTCTTTCAACTTGATTCCTTCTTCATAAAACAACTTTAAGCAATCCTTAGTTATGGCTGTTCTACCAACCACATGAAACTTAGGCTGAGCTTCTTCACAAAACAACTTAAAACCTTCATTTTCTACAAAACTAAACGGGAGTTCATCGACAATTACCATTACTGCAAGGGCTTTGCGACACTTTTCTTGGTCAAACCTCCAATTAGAAGGCTGACCTTGTTTAAAAGTAAGTGTTGTTTGAGTTTTGTCTCCTTCATAACCAGGAAACTCTCTACATTTCTTAAGATGATTCCATAATTTGTTGGTTCCATGAGATGAAGGTGCAGTAACCGGTTTATGACAATAGTTGCACATACACATGCCCACTATATTTGTTGGTTCCCTCTGATAGCTGCTTAGCAAAGTGATTCCATACAGCAGAAGGTCCATGGTGTCCAACTAACCCAGACTTTGGACCTGTCTTCTGCTTCTTTTGACTTCTAACTCCACTACTAGGAATACTAGCTACTGGACCTGAGTTTTGCTTCTTCTGACTTATAACTTCATCACTACTAGCTACGGGAGTATTGTTCTCACCCATGACTGACATATATACCTGCACAAGCATATATTATTTCAAACAATTAAACATTTAATTTATTCAATGTCTTCTATAACAAACACCGAACATCATTGTCGAACTAACATAAGATACATCATTGTACTTATGTTAGTTCATCTATAACATAACATAACATAAGATACATCATAACATAAGATACATCATTGTCGAATTCTTTTGGTTGGTTGGTGAGCTGAGTCCATCTCATGGCCCATGACCTCACAATAGCTAGAAACTAGAGCTGTACATTGTTGTATTATTAGCTTGTTAAGAAAAACTAGTTTTGATTATTTAGGATTCAGGTACAAACAAACTAAAAAGTAGTTTTGACATTTAAAAAAATAAAGCTTTAGAATGCCAACGGAGAGGTATGGACAAGCTTACTTTACTGAAGGAACACAAACACAAACTGAAAAGAACGAGAGAACTAATGAATTCATTGTGGAAAAATAGGAAAATGTATCCACAGTGACTTTGAATGGATTCCCTTTGAAGTCATAGAGAGAATGAGAAGAATACGGGCAATGAGCCATGAAAGTTGTTTAATAAAACTGTAATACATGAAAATAGGAGCACACCTATGCATTTGTTGTCAACTTGTCATTTCTCCAAAAACATGCAAGGTGGAACACAAATCCATCATTCCATGTAATATTTTGTCTTCGCATCACAACCAGTGTCTAACGATACATACATACAACACTTTTGCGTAAATTTGCACGAAATGTGAAACTTGAACAACCTTGTTTTATTCAAAGTCATCAGTTACGGAATTACTAATAATTATATTTCCGGAATACTATATCTACAAAGCTATGTATCTTCTATAACAAATAATGAAGATTGTACTATAATAAACAAAAAAATAAACGAAAATACCTTTTATACTGAATAGTGAATACTGAAACTCGAGAAAGAGAACGAAATCAACTCATCAACAACAAAAGGACAATAATACCACTGCCCAAAAAGATCAAAACGGGAAAATCATTAGAAAAATTATATTTTTTTTTCGATAAAGGACATTAAATATGTTAGTTACAAGCTATAGAAAAACACATTACTTGATCATAATCTCCTTCTAACTTGCAACATATCTATTCTTGATAATTAGAAATCAGATTCTGAGTTGGTGAGGGAGAGGAGTGGTGAGTGGGGAAGAGTGGGGAAGTAGCGGCTAGGTTATCAAGTTATGTTTTTGTTTTAGAAAATGAATGAACGGTCAAGATTGACCAGATCTAATCAAGTGGATAGTGATATTTTCGAAATAAATCGGCAATAATATCGGAAATTTCGGATCGGATATTGGATCGGATCGGTTTTTAGAGTTATATCCGAATCCGATCCAAATTTTTTTTGGAATTTTCGGAAATCGGAAAATCGGCCCATGAAAACTACACCCAGAGCCAGACCAATTTCGGGTCGGATTTCGGAAAAATCGGAAATTCGGCAAAAAGATACACCCCTACTGGGGTTGGTTAAACGAACTCCATCTATTGTGACTCCAACTAATGCCAAATCCTGACCGTCCGATTGTGAACTATCCAACGCATGAGATCTATTTTATGCACCCAAAGAATTCTAGCCGGGACAGTTTCGATATTGAAGAAAACACTCAAAGAACCACTAGGCACTCATCTTTTCCAACTCTCTTCTCATCTCCATCTCAAGAGGCGACAAATAAAATTTCCTAATTCCAACTTATTTTGGAGCACCACTAAAGTCGTCTCCAAACTCTTTATCGTAGTCTCCCTCTTTTAATCACCTCTCGTTTCGGGTTAAATATAAACAAGAAAATACCATTTTATTTTTCATTTAATTTAGAATTCAAGATTTACGAGCAAATTTTGTTCAATTTGTGTTTTAATTGTGTGGTTACATGAGTTTCACAATGAGTTTAGGGGTTCAGAGGTTATGGTTGATTATTAGGTAAAACCATTTTTTGATTTCAAGCTTTCAAACACACTTCGTAAGGTGCGGCGGTAAATTAATTTGTTCATTCAGGTGACTTATTTTGTTTTAGTGCTCTCATTTGTAATGATTGTTTCATCTCTACTGGTTGTGTTATACCCTGGAGTTTCTTATCAAGATGGGCGTTGGAGTCTTACTTGGGGAAAACATTTGTACTGTACTCACATGAACTTGGATATGAATATGAAGTGGCACAAAATAACGCCACATGGATTTTGGACATATAGGGAACGCAGTATGTGCTTGATCAAATGCCCGTGAGTGATTTTTATGGAGTTTTTACTTATTTGCAAAGTTGAGATTGTTTTCTTTGATGTTTTTTTTAGTTGGTGGATCTTTAGCTCAAATGGCAGAGCACTTTGGAGACATCCAAAGATGATGGTGGTTCAAATCCACCAAGATCCTTTAATTAGTAACAAAATTTTAACAAGATTGGTGTTGGAATGATTTAAATTTTCTGTCCAAGAACTAGTAACGTGTGGGAATGGTGGTGCTGGAATGTAGTTGCTAGCGTCGTCATGTTGCAATTGGTAATCTTATGAATGATAATGTCGCCTTGAGAATGCGTTAAACACCCAAGCAACCTGGAAAAATGCTTGGTAATGAGGATACTCTCATTTATCAACTTGAACAACATGCCTTACACAAAACAATGTTATTGAACTCCCTATCAATACTAAAGAAAATAATAGAGTTGCTACTTAACAAAACAAACCTGCTGAATTTATCTATTGAATTAAATGTACGAGACCACATTAACTTATCAAAATTACGATTGTTGCAATCCTCAGTTACAAATTGGTACCCAAAAAAAAATCTAAGCAAACTGCCTAATACAAAATCCTAAGACAACTTGCTATCAAAATTTATACACCAATGTCATTCTTCTAGAAATCTGCCACCAAAATCTACTACCACAAAGTCACTCCTAAGAAATCTGCTCCAAAAGCTTGCCGACATAGTAACGCCATCTCAATTCAAAGCTCCACTACCTGCTATTAAGCACATATTAAATAATAGTGATGACAAAAGGAACTTGAAAAAAAAATGAAAAAAAGAAAGGTTCTTACTTTGTTCTATAACTTCAGTTAAACATTTATTTTTCTTATATGGATTCTATGGACAATTCCTTTTGTCATGGGTTGTTTTCTGCTTGCATTGTCCACATGCCCTCAAACCTTTCTCCTGAGAGATCTCGATTGGCTTTTTATGTCTACCTGTATCTTTCTTCCTCCCTTTTCTTTGTGAAATATTTGGGTTTAAAAGCAATAATTGGTCGGGAGACATGCATCAATCGGAGGCTCTTGTTCTTCATTAGCATCAATTGGTGAAGGCACTTGCACCTTTCTAGTTGCATCGAGTATAACATAACTTTCAATCAGTGTCGTGTGGTCATGGCATCAATGAACATTTTAAACTTCTCATTATCTCTCGCTGCTTCATAAACTACTTGATTGGCCACAAAGAAACTATGTGTAAGTCTTAACACCTCTGATTCTTGTGCACTACTCACTATTGCGCTTGGGCACAAACCATATCACAAACTGTCACCTCATCATCATTACGGTCTTTAGATCTTTTTTGGGTACTACGAACATGAGCTAAGAAACCATTTTGTTTACCATACTCCAAATAATATGATTTTGCTTCCTCTAGACTTTGATAACTCATCCCCACTTTTGGTACACCCAATTTCTCTAACACTTCATTTGGAGTTTCAACGAATAAAGAAGGAAATTCATTGTTGGGAACTACTCCATCAATTATACAAGATCATTTCCTCCACTTCCTCGTCCATTCTGAACAAATCAATAATGAAAAGTATAAAAAAAAAATACAAATTATTAATAAAATTCAGCAGCAATAAAAATGTCGGACTACGAAATATAAATGCAATATGTAAGTCAATTAAGCACACTTGAGATGCATTTAGAAAAAATAAATTGAAAGCGTAATAAAAAAAATCAACGTGAAAACAAATTTTTAGGCGGGAAAATGTGGTTGCATTGTGAACCAGCAAAATAGTTTTTTTTGTATGAAACATAGAACCAATTTGATTGCAGGTCTACATAGGGATGTCTATCTTGCCTGAAACCCGAACAAAAAGCCCGCACTGAACCCTGTCCGAACTCGACAAAACCCAAACTCGAACCCAGACCGAAATACATAGGGTAGGGTTTGGTCACACTCTCTAAACCCGAGCCCGACCCAATAGTTTAGCCCTAAATCCGTTAAAAGGGCTAAAAAGCCCAACACTGAACCCGAACCAAAACCGGACCCCAAATCCAGTTTAAATTGCTTACTACTAATCTCATATAAAAAAATGAGTTAGAGAAATATTTGGATTATGATCTCATTCATGTTTACAATGATTAGTTATTTAATATATTGGATTATGGACAAATTTATGTCAGGATTTCCTATTTTTTCGCCAATTGCACGTGATCGATCATGTGTTTATAGTTTATAGTTCCTTCCGAGTCCATCTATTTTTAAAGCATATGAAAGAATTATGTCCAAGTATAGGTGATAATTACTTCCAAGTTCATTAGAAGTTTTATTTTGTTTGAATGATTAGTGGATAGCCGAAAAAAAAAATGTAGATATATATTTCAAATGAGGTTTCTTATTATCTTATTTTTTCATTTATATCGGGTTTTATCCTACCCGAAACCTAAACGCGAGCCTGATGGGTACTTGAAATATAGGGTTAGGGTAGGGTTTGGTCACACTTCTCAACAAAATACCAGACTCCAAAGCCGACTCGCTGAAAACCAGCCTGGTTCCGAGTAACCCTATACCCGTTCAAAACCCAAAAAGTCGGATTCGGGCTGGGTTGGGTACCCGTTTGGACATCCCTAGGTCTACAAGTTCTAATTTTAAACACCACTAATCTAGTCTAGTTGTACAAAAAGCTTTAAAAAAACCTCACCTCTGATTTGGTATTTCTTAGTTATAAGTAAAGCACGAACTTTTGGGGGAATGAAGATTTGGTGGCGACAAAGAAAATGAGTAAGAGATGGTGGAGCAGACGTTGGCGTCATATTAAGAAGATGGAGTTAGTGCTCCTCCTTCTTTTGCTCTAGAGAAGAGGCACGTTGTGGAGTTGGGAAGACGAAGTGGTTGCGTGAGTTTTTTTTTTAATTGCCTAAAAGGAAGTTTGGAAAGACGAAAATACCCCTGCTTATAATTAGCCTAGTAGTTTGGACAAATCCATGCGATAGTTCACAATCGGACGGTCAAGATTTGGCGTTAGATTGGAGTCACAATAGATGGAGTTTGTTTAACTAACCCCTTCATTACCATTTACTAAGTAAAAGTATACTGGCACGAGTAGTTGCATGTGATTATTAAAAGGTGAACAAAAATGAGAGAAACTGTGTATGCCTATGACATGTTTTTCTAAAGCCCAGTGTCAATCTCGCAATTGTTTGTAAAATTGAGGGCAATGTGCTAAATCTGGAGAGAACTGTCTAAATTTCACTGTACAAATTGACATTTTTATCTCTCCTTCACCTATGTTATTACATAATGTCCTTTTGACCATGATTGTAATAATTGAAATCGGATAAAGGTATACAGAAAAAAGTCACTATTCACTGAACCATTCTCTTTAAAATAGTATAAGATTGTTTGATTTGATTTGATTTGATTTATTTTTTTGTTAAATCAAGTTTTGTGCAGTCATTCCTTTGACGAGTTTGAAGAATAATTCTAGGGCGACTGTATTTTTAGCATGGTTTAGTGACAGGGCTGACGTGGCAATTAGTTTTGACTCTTTAACATTTTACTACATGACAAAAAATTGAATAAACCGAAAATAGCCCCCATCCCCTCTTTGTATTGATTAGGATGTAAAGAGGATACAATGTGAGAGAGAAACTCACTTACATGATACACCAATTAATATCGCCGATATATCCGATATATCACTGATATATTCGATATATATATCATTTTTTTGGTACACCGATATCGATATATTTGATATATATCCACCGAATATTGAATCTTTTTTTTTCGATATATATCGGAATTTTCGATATAAAACTTTATATTGCCGATATAACTTATATATGCGATATTTACGATATATATCGTTTGACTTTTTGACCATTTTTTAAATATAAATATCTGATATTTTTGATATTTTATGATATTTTTTTACCGATATTTCTGATATTTTAGATAGTTTGGACTGGTCACAAAAAAAATGGATATATCTGATATTTCTGATATATCCGATATATATAGGTTATTAGGTACACCGAAATATTCACCGAATTCGATATTTTGGGCCTTGCACTGGAGGACCACACACATCCCAAGTCCTAATGCCCATTATAAAGGACTCCTTAGTTAAACCCCCATCCCCTCTTTGTATGTAAAACATTGATCTCTTCTCTCTCACCCGAACAGTACCAATTTCCGGTTTAAGAAAAAAGACAAACACCAAAAAAAAGCAAAGAAGAGGGATGTTCCATTAATGGCACCAATTCTTGAAATCCTCTTTTCTAGCCAACCCAATTCTCACCTCAATTTTTCTTTTAACAAAAATTCTATATGAATAAACAACTTTGAACAAACAATTGTGAACAAACTGACGTGCAATGGGAGTTGATAGTGCAACAATATTCATGTTGTAGTAGTATTTGATAGGGCAACATGGCTATTATTTTTAACAAACTGATATGGCAGTGCAACATGTTGCAGTGAGATATGATAGTGCAACACCCATGTTGTAGAAGTAAATAGTGGGATTTGATAGTGCAACATCCATATTGCAGAGGTAAATTTGATAGTGCAACACACATGTTGTAGAGATAAACAGTGGGATTCGACAGTGCAACATCCATGTTGCAGTGAGATTTGATAGTGCAACACCCATGTTGCAGAGGTAAATAGTGTGATTTGACAGTGCAACGTTGCAGTGAGATTTGATAGTACAACATCTATGTTGTAGAGGTAAACATTGAGATTTGATAGTGCAATGATTTGGATAAATTCTCATCGTTTATATACATTTTTTTTTTATAAACAGTGCAACATAGCAATGAGAGTTAACACTACAATATCCATATGACAATGGTAATTGGCACTGCAACATGAATATTGCACTGCCACGTCAGTTTGTTTACAATAATTTGTTCAAAGTTGTTTATTCATATAGAACAACCCTTCTTTTAATTTGATGTTATTTTTTTGGTTTATAGATGAGATTTTTGTGTTTCGTTTTTTCAAGTATTAGATGAGAAATCGGCATGACAACAATTTGAGAGGAATTTGGAATGTAGGTAAATGGATGTGGAAGAAAGAAGAGAGGGTTTCCATTATTGAGAGTAAGAAGGGTAGTAGAATAATTTTGTTTTTTTTTTTGTTTGAATAGTGGAGTTGAGAGAGTAGAAAATTACAAGACAGGTCAGCCCGGTCACTAAACCAGGCCAAAATGCCTGTCTCCATAGAACTACTGGAGTTTGAAACCAAAATATTTACTAAGTTTGTGGCCCAAAGTTGGAATGCAAAGAAAACCGTGCATTTGGAAATTGAAAATACTCTCCATTATATACCGAATGCATCTATCTTTTCTTTTTCCAAACCTGTAATTGGGTTTAGACCAATTGTCTTAACAGCTGAGAAACAGGAGTACAGGACTTAAATTTGGTGTCGGACATAAATAAATCTAGCCTGTTTTTATTTACGAACACCTTCAATTGACTTCTTCTCCAAGCCACGCACACAGTAAATCTATGTAACTTACTTCATACGTTGAGAACAGAAATATTACTACCTATAAGTGACTCAAACAAGATAGTTTACGAAGGAATTCAGACTAGAATGAGCAGCACACCGGAGATTAGAAACATTCCAGGGAGTGAGTGCAGGGCCGGCTCAAGGGTGGATGTGGCCTTAGGCGACGATCCAAAGTGAGGCCTTTTTTTCTAAGCTCATTGACAAGTTTTTTTTTTTTATTCCAACATTTCATATCCAATTCATGCAAACACCATAAATCAATCATAATAAGCTGATTTCACGGTCTCAATACATTCACAAATAATTCCAATAAAAGACAAGTATTGATGAGCAATAGCTTGGAAGAATGAAGCAGCAGCTCAACTAGACATATGCTTTATATTTCTGACAATCAAAGCACATAAAAACAACAAACTACCTCCTTATCTCGTCTGGCCCATCATCCTACATGTCAGAGGTCTACAAAGTGAGGTTATCTCTCAGGAGCTGCATAATTAAAGTGTTGTCCTTGTATGACTCCTCCCTAGAGTATCCAGCTCCGCAATTGCTTCTTTCGTCAATTTGTTCCGGTCTTTCGTTATTTTCTATGCATTTCATTATCAGTAATATTTTCATCTCCATCAATTTGTTCCGGTCTTTCGTTATTTTCTAATTGTGTTAAATTGCTTGGTGGCTCATTTACTAACTCTTCAGTAGAACTAGTTGGCACATTTTCTTTAGTTTTAGTGACATACTTAAGAAGAGCCCCTTTTTGCGATTGAATCAATTCTTCCTCTTTTCTCTTTCTTTTGAGTTTGGTATATCCAGAATCAAATTTTCTTGACATACTTACAATAAAAGGACATCAAAAAATAATGAACAAAGAGAAAAGAACAAAATCACCGATTTTTACGAGAAAATTAGTGCCCTTTTAATTTCTTTTTAGTGTGTAACTCTGTTAATAGGCGCCAAAATGCAAAGAATTTCTGAAATTGACAACAGAGAATAATATGTAAATAATAGATTCATATCAAAAAAGAAATTATCAATTTCACATTAAAGAGTATAAATTGATTACCTTCCAAATACAAAAGTATTAAATACCAATTTGTGAGATTGTGAGAATGTGATTTTAAGATATCAATAGTTTGGGAGTGAAAAATGGAAGTAGTAAGAGAGAGAGAGACGTTGAGAAAGAGATAATTAAATTTGTCTTTAATTAACTTAAGAAGAAGTGGAAAAGGTGCCATAGAATGTGGAGATTTTGCATTAACCGTGGGATTTTCTATTTCCATTTATTCTTTCCAGTTAAGAGGTCTAACTAGATGAGGACACTCCCACAAAAAATTAGACTACTACGTGTTTTTAGCCATCAGATTTGGCATATAGTTTTGAGATACAAATTATGTAGTGGACCACTGGATATTATTTCCTTTAAACCAATTCAATTCCAGAAATTTAGTGCGGTGGGGAGAATTGGAAAAAACAAATAGACGACATTGTCTTTTTTGTGTTTTGTTTGCCTTTTAAAAAAATGGTAATATCAAACATGTGCAAGGAGAAACAAGGAAATTTTGAGGCCTTCCAAATCTGAGGCCTTAAGCGGCCGCCTAACTCGCCTAATGGATGAGCCAGCACTGAGTGAGTGGAGAGAGCATGTGCACTCAACATCACCCATTGTTGTAGCTCTCGAAGCAAACTCCACAAAAATCAGGCAACAAAGGATTGCTCTAGAAGGGTTAATAACGGTTCATGTGGCAGATAATGGGGAGGTATGCTCAATTTGTTTGGAAGAAATTAAGGGTGCAGCAAAAAAGACAGGATGCAATCACACTTACCACTCGAGTTATATTTCGTCGTGGGTGAGTCTAGAGAAAATTACTTGTCCTTTTTGCCGATCTAATTTGTGCTACTATATAATACAATGGCTTAAGACGCAAGCATCAAGAACAAGCAGCTAGCACCATAGATCGACTGGACGCTGACCTGATGGACATAGACACATGGTGTTCATTTAGCAAACAACAACTTTTGGTCCCACCCCAAGCAGCTTGGCGTCAATGTTTTTCTGCTTGCTTATATATTTACGGTTTCTATTTGTAAAGTGTAACTGTGTACGGCCTTTTTGAGTTTTTGGTGGGAAAATGGTGAGGGAATTATAAGGAACTTGTGCCGATGATTTCTGCTATAGTAAGTAGCTTATTATTTTGTATTTGGGGATGGTTATATGAACTCTACTTAAAGTGACTCCAAAGTTGCTCCACTAGCTACTAAATACAATGAATTAGAAACTGATTTTTAGTGGAGATGTTCTCGATATAATAAGGATCATCTCACAAAAAATCAGTTTATTTGGAGATTATCCAACGGCCCATATTTTTTTTTCATTTAATAACAACTTTTGACAAAGTTAAACATATTCAATTGAACTGATTTTTTGTGGGGGGTGTTCTCCAACATGTGATGTCTATCTCCACAAAAACATTTAGCCCTCAATTCATAACTTGTAAGTCCACTTTTAGGAGTGGAGTAATTTTGAAATCACCATAAAGTGGAGTTCATATAATCATTCCCATTGTATTTTATCTCTTCTCTCCACTAAATGATGGTTGAACTTCCCACAACACCCACATAACTATCAAATAGCCTTTCTTTTTTCTTTCTTTTTTGTACAAATTAGAAGCACCTTTTTTAATAATGTTGACTGTGTGTGTTTTGTGTGTATTTGGGGGAAGACTCTAATTTTCCATCTTGGGGGGGATACTAGTTAACTAACCTAACCCCCTAACATTTGTATACCACTTCATACTTCTTGAATTAGAATTTGAAAAACCATGCTTCCTATCGATCTCAAGTGATGGGTTTTAAGACTTAAAATAAACCGATGCATACCACGGTTCACATACTTGTTACTTTATAAGAAGGGGTATAATATTTGAATAGAAACAAGATTGTTCCCAAATGAATTGAACTTTTGGTGTTCCACATGAACCATAAGCAAAACCAACTCAAAAGGCTCTGTAGTATGAAACTATGAAATATTAAGCAAATCGATAAAGAAAAACTTATCTTTAATTTCTTGTACGGATTAACTCCATGGCAAGCAAGCTTTTTGATTGATTGTTTGGGAACAGCCAACACCATGCTTCGTGGGCTTGAGAATAACAAGTGAAAAGTGTAGTTTTCTCAAGAACTTCGACCCCACGAATGGCGCCAATGTTTAGGTATTATTTGTTTGATTGAATTTGGTTATGTCGAGCTGCCTACGTATCGAGTTCTTTAGTGAACTTGAATCAAGTTGGACGTAGTTCAAGCTTTTGATTGGTTGATTGGATAGGAGATGGAAATAGATGATTGAGAAGATGGAGCTTTGGCCTCTCCTGAGAATAGAGAAGACGCCTCCTTTTATAGGGGTAGATCCCCCTTTTGTGCTGTCTTGATGATTATTTTTACTCCTTCTGTTACGAAGTAATGATCTCTCATTAATGATGTTGTTGACTAGCTTGCAACGATTACATTTTCTAGGTCGTTTGGACGACCTGACCTTAGGTCGTATCTACGACCTGCTTGTAGTCTGGATACGTAGTCTGCTACGAGTGGTTGAGAGTGAAGGGTACTGACACATATCAAGAACAAACAAACAAACAAACAAATGGATTGATTGTTAATCAGTTTTTCTAGAACACATGAACTAGCAGGCTAGCAGCCACGTCAGTTTGTTTGACAAATTCAGTTTAACATGTTGCCTTAGAATTTTCGTATTTTGTTTTGCTAGTTTTAATTATCTTCGTTTGTAGCACTAGCTTACGTCGTTAAGAAGCAGTGAAGTGACTACACCTTATATCTTCTTTTATATAATTCACAAGTTACAAAGAAGATAACATTACTAGAAGTCTAGAATGAGCAACAACGTATTAGAGATCTCAATTTGAGGAAACGTGTGTAGCACCGATTGTCGCTCTTCAATCATTAACGACATATAACATGGGATTGCGCTTGAAGCATGAACCATGGTTCATGTCGAAAATAGTGGGGAGTGTAGAAAGTTATGATGTAAAGCTAAAGCTTCTGGAAGATAGTCAGTTACAGAGTTTGTTTTTCTGTTGTAACAAAGTGAAACTTGTCACTCATAGATAGGATAGTGTAATTATATATAAATAGGATTGTAATAGTTTTAACAAATTAATCAAATCATTCATTCTTCATGGTATCGGAGCATTTTTTGTCTCGTGACAATTGATCCTAATGATCTTCGTCTTCTTCAGTGATTCAAGTAGTGATTCTTCAGTGATTCAAGTAATCGTCAAATTTATTCTAGTTTGTGTTTCATATCTTGAATTTGATTGAAATCAAGCTTTTGATTTCAATTTGTATTCTGATTCTTGATACTCGATTGTGATTTCAATTGAAAGTAAAGATGTTTAATAAGTCCTTTTCTAATATGTCAAATCTAGTTACCATCAAACTAAACAAAGACAATTATGTTCTTTGGAAATCAATGTTCTTACCCATTATTAAAACGTGTAAACTCATTGGATATATTGATGGATCAAAATCATGTTAAGATGAATATGTTTCTGGTATTGAAGATGGTGTTACTACGGTGATTGAGAATCCCGCGTGTAGTGAATGGATGGAAAAAGATCAATGTGTGCTGATATGGTTGAATGCTACGATCTCAGAGAGTTTGTTGTCTTATGTGGTTGGTGCTTCCACAGCAAGAGAACTATGGTTAACATTAGAGAAGAGATTCTCTCTTCTATCAAGATCGCATATTCATCAATTGAAATTAAAGCTTCAGTCCATTAAGAAAGGAACATCAAGCATGACAGAATACCTGCAAAAAATCAAAGAAGTGTCTGATAATCTAGTTCAAGCAGGTTGTTATATTGATAATGCTGATATTTTGATTTAAATCTTGGCTGGATTACCTGCTGAGTATAAACCATTATGTACCTCGATAGGAACAAGAAAAGAGGATGTGTCTTTAGATGAATTACATGGTCTTTTGTTAAGTGAGGAATTGAGTGTGGAAGAATCTCATAGAACACTTGTTCAATCTGAGAACGTTAAAGCTTATGCAGCTGGCAGAGGAAGTTATAATCAATATAATAACAATGGAGGAAATAATAGAGGCAGTTATAACAGCAGAGGATGAGTATTTGGCAGAGGAAGAAGTAATGGAAGAGGTTATGGGAACTATAACAATAACAATGGAAATTCTTATAACAATGGGCGTGGAAGTAACAATTTTGGAAACACTGCTGGAAGAGATGGTGGTTATAATGGTGAAAATAAGTGTTTTCAGTCTGGACCAGCAAGTGGTGGTTACAATGGCAGTCAAGTAGGCCAAGGTTTCAATCCAGGAACCAGACCTGTTTGTCAAATATGTGGCAAGGTGGGTCATTATGCCATAAACTGCTTTGATAGGATGAATTATGCCTTTCAAGGTAAAATTCCACCAAAGCAACTGAAAGCAATGGTTGCTCACAGAAATGAAGCATCAAGTTCGCAGAATACAAGCTGGTATGCAGACAGTGGCGCGACTAATCACATGACTGCTGATTACACCAATATGGAATTTCCTCATACATATAATGGATCTGATCAAGTCACTGTTGGGGATGGACAAGCTATAAACATAGCTAATACTGGTAACATTACTTTATCTACACCTTCTTCAAAGTTTCTACTTAAAGATGTGTTGCATGTACCAAAAATTTCCCAAAACCTTTTATCTGTGCATAAGTTTACGTCTGATAATGATTGCTCTTTGACTTTCACATCATCCCATTTCTTTGTGAAGGACAACAAGTCACAGAGGATCCTTTTTCAAGGACCACATAGGCATAGCCTATATCCAATTTCCCTACCAACTACTGCATCAAGCACATTTCCTTCCCCTGCTTTCATTGGTAACAAGACACAAGCATTTATTGGTGAAAGAGCTGTTCCTATCCTTTGGCATCAATGACTTGGTCATCCTGCATCTTATGTCTTCAACAAAATTATTCACAAGTTTCAGCTTCCTTTGAATAAAGACTCAGAGTCAAGTTTCTGTAGCAACTGCCAGTTTGGCAAAAGTTGTAAACTCTCTTTTGAAAGGTCCAAAACTAGAGCTACTTGTCCTCTAGAACTTGTACATGTGGATTTATGGGGTCCATCACCATTTATATCTACTTCTGGATTCAAATATTATGCTAGCTTTGTGGATGATTTTTCAAATTACTGTTAGATCTATCCTTTGTTTGTGAAGTCTGATTTTTATGTTATTTTTCAACACTTCAAAATTCAAATAGAAAATTTGCTTGATAAGAAAATCAAGATTTTTAGATCAGATTCAGGAGGTGAGTTTACTAGCATTGCCTTTGAAGACTTTCTTATCACTAGTGGTATTAAACATCAGTTTTCATGTCCTCACACTCCACAACAAAATGGTGTTGTAGAGAGAAAACACAGACACATCACTGACCTTAGTAGAACTCTATTCTCTCAAAGCAATATGCCTTACTCCTATTGGACTGAAGTCTTCCAAACATCAGTTTTCCTGATCAATAGGTTACCCATCAAACATTTTGACTATATTTCTCCCTATGAAAAACTATTCAACACAAGTCCAAATTATACTTTCCTTAAAAGTTATGGTTGTGCATGCTACTCTTGGTTAAAACCCTACACAACAAACAAGTTTCAAGCTAGAAGCCAAGAATGTATTTTCATAGGATATAGTCTTAATCACAAAGGCTATAGATGTCTAGACAGTCTTACAGGGAGAGTATATGTCTCACGGCATGTTGTTTTTAATGAAAACCATTTTCCTTTTCAAAAATCTTGTTTTCTTCTCTCCTTCAGTTCAATCTTCTTCAAATTCTTCAACATTAATGTTCAACCCCTTCATACCTTCTGAAAATTCATTCGTCCAAACATCAGACTCAAGTCATTCTTCCGTCTTACTAATAAACAACAATTTTGCATCTCTTCCTAATTCACCAATACCAGAATCAACTTCGTCTGAACATTTATCAACCTCAGAATCAAATCCTTCCATCCATAATATACCAATGCAACCATCTACTACAACTGTTACAGAACACTCAATGCAAACAAGAAGGAAGGCTGGTATTATTAGGAAAAAGAAAATCTTTTCAGTATTGGCTACCCTCAACAACACTAAACATCCTCTTCCTCAATGTTATTAAGCTAATATTCATACCTTACCATCTACACCAACATGTTTTAGTCCAGCCATTAAAGACTCAGGTTGGAGACAAGCCATGACAGAAGAGTTTAATGCCTTACAGAAGAACAATACTTGGGTTCTAGTTCCTTACAGAAATCAGCATGTGGTTAAGAATAAGTGGGTTTTTTGAGTTAAGCAGAAACCTACTGGTGCACTTGACAAACTAAAAGCTAGATTAATTGTAAGGAGTGGACTACTTTGAAACATTTAGTCTTGTAGCCAAAGCTGCTACAATTAGACTTGTTCTAACTCTTGCTGTTCAAAAGAATTGGAAGGTAAAATAATTGGATGTTTCTAATATGTTTCTACATGGAATCTTAAGAGAAGAGGTGTACATGACTCAGCCACAAGGAATTGAAAATAAAGAAAAGCCTACTCATGTGTGTAAGCTTCTGAAGTCACTCTATGGCCTGAAACAGGCACCTCGAGCTTGGTACTCTTCTCTCATGGCTGTGTTGTTATCAATGGGCTTTTATGCAACAAGTGCAGATAACTCTTTGTTTGTTCAAGATCAAAAAGGTAATCTCACTTATCTATTAGTGTATGTTGATGATATCATTACAGGATCTTCACCTTCTCATTGTCAACAAGGTATTGAGTTTCTAGCCAGCAAGTTTGCCATTAAAGATCTTGGTGAGTTATGTTACTTTTTGGGCCTTAAAGTAACTAGATCACAAGAAAGGATGTTTATCTGTCGGTCCAAAGTATGTATTGGATTTATTGAAGAAATATAATATGGAGGGAGCAAAGCCTATGTCAACACCAAATCATCTACCGAAAAGCTTGATACTACATCGGTGACTGAACTACAAGATGGCTCAATCTACGATCAATGGTTGGGGCTTTGGAATATCTCACATGGACTCGACCGGATATTGCATACTCGGTTAATCAAGTATGTTAGTACTTACATTGTCCAAGAACACCACACTTTGCTACTTTGCAAAAGGATTCTTAGATATTTGAAAGGTACAATCTCAAATGGTCTTCGATTACAAAAGGTTCGCCTCCAGATTAATGTTATTCGATGCGATCGGGTGGTTCTCCTTCCGATAGAAGGTCGACTAGTGGATATGTTGTTTACTATGGTTCAACACCTATTTCTTGGTCTGCCAAAAAGCAACCAACCGTAGCTTCGGTCCAAAGACGAATTAGAGTATCGATCTTTAGCACACACGACTCTGAGCTATCTTGGTCAAGAAATTGTTTAAGGATTTGAAACTACCAATGTATCACTTACCAATCTTGTGGTGTGATAACTTGAGTGCTATATCTTTAGCTTCAAATCCAGTTTTTCACTTGAGAACAAAACATATAGAAGTTGATTACCACTTTGTCGAGAGTTAGTTCTCGATTACTAATCAAAATCCAATTTGTTTGTAGTCAAGATCAACTGGCAGATATACTCACTAAAGGATTATCAAGACAAAGACACATTTACTTGCAATCCAAGCTTTCAATACTCTCAAAGAGTACTTCAGCTTGAGGGGTCTGTAGACAGTTATGATGTAAAGCTAAAGCTTCTGGAAGATAGTCAGTTACAGAGTTTGTTAGAGTTTATTTTTCTGTTGTAACAAAGTGACACTTGTCACTTATAAATAGGATAGTGTAATTATATATAAATAGGATTGTAATAGTTTTAACAAATTAATCAAATCATTCATTCTTCAGGGAGCTCCGTCGATTTATTTGGCTGATCATATTAAGGTGGATCGTAGAGCAGGCAAAATGACGGGGTGTGGTCACATCTTTCACGAGAAATGTACTATTGCATGGGTGAAGAGAGAAAAATTACTTGTCCTGTATGTAGATCTAATTTGCACTCTGATGGTGTAAAGGCACAAGCATGAAGCATCAACAACATACAGCACCTACGATTCCAAGCTAATAAAGTAATGTTCTTCAGCAATTCAACTTTTTGGTCATGGTGCCAATGATCTTCGTTCCAAGGAAAGACCTCTTTCAAATTTCATTCAATTCCTTACTGACCACAACTATGCTTTAAAGCAGGAAGTTTCCACATACATACACAGACGCCTCAGACCCTCAATCGTTACTGCTTCTACTGTCATTCAATGTACATGTGTCATGTGCTCATGCCCCACTAAAGGTTGGGCTCAAAGCAGGCGCGCTGGTATACTGCTATTTAGTTGATGATAACAAACAGTGTGGTCGTGTGGACACTACAGGGGCTATCTCTTCGTCTGATGAGAAAACAACATAAACTGCACGTTCACTTAATCTCTTCTTCAACTTTCCTTTGGTCATTTTCTGTAGATAATCCTTTAAATACGAGAATAGGCTGGCTTTGATACTTGGATACGTACAAAATGCGAAAATAATGATACAAAGGGATGGGGGGCACTTTTCTTCTTTTTTCTTTTTTTCTCCTGTTACAAGCATTAATCCGTGTATATATATATATATATATATATATATATATATATATGTGACGTAGCGGAAGCGATATTAAAAATTTATTAAAACATTAACGAGATAAATTAAAACTTAAGAATTGATTACAATTTTCGTCCATGAAGCTCTTTATATAGAGAATTCCATCAAATCATTCTTAGAAATCTACTAAAACACTAGCTATGAAATACTTTCCTAATCTATCTATATCATAATAATAGTAACTTTCTAAGAACTCACAAACTGGACTTCTAGACACTTCCAAATTAGGCTTAAAGAATAAAAACGAAAATTGATTGTTTATAGCAAATTTGGATTTACTAAAAATAATTAGACAATAAACACATAGGCTCTATGTTCTATATCTCTACCTACTTTGGAAGTTGAATGAGTTGATGCCAAATGCAAATAAAAATGCGAAGAAGACTGTAAAACCAACCAAAACTCCTGCTACTCGTCCCATGAAATCATTATCGTAACCAAAATAGTTTGCTACAAAATCTTTAATTTTCTGATCTCCTGACCCTGGTACCTTGACCACGTCTTCTATGTCTCCATACTGTGACACTATAAGGCCATAAACTGTCCATGAGACTGGGCAAATCCAGTAATACCAGATCCACCACTTCGGTATTTTCTGCATTGTTTTAAAATTTGGGAAAAGTATCAAGCTGATGAAATAAATGTGCATCAGATAACTATTAGCCTCATGTTATATCGGTCACAGACACTATATTTAAACAAAAAAAGTTTTAAGAAAAACGTTAAGCAAGAAAAACTTCTGCCTACTGGAAGATGATCTTACTGTTCTAGGAATGTAGAATCCTGAGAAGAGATTGAATAATCCATAGAAAGCTGCCGCAAAGATGGATGCAATTTGGAGATTTGGTGTAATTGAAACAGTCATCATTCCGTAGTAAGTGAAGTAGAGGAAGGTCAAGAAGCTGATGAAAAAGAACCAAAAAAACTTCGCTACTGTCCACTGGAAACTCATCATAGCATATACAATAACTGCATAGTATGTGGTCTGGGCGAACACATAAGGTATTTCTGTGACTACCTACATCACAATATCATTGTTCAAAAACCAATAAGTAGAAAATACACTTAACAATACAAGTTTTATAGGCTCGCAGAGGTAAAATTTTGTTTTGATGGTCATGTAATGTGCATATATAGTTCTGTTATGGAATATAACGGATACAAGTCTTTATGATTTATGCTCCAGAATACTGGTAGAATTCAGGAGTACGACTGACAGCCAGACATTAATGTTAAGATGAGAGCTATTCTGGTGGATTGATTTATAGAGGTTCACAATAAGTTTGAACTAAGACCTGAGACCCTATCTCACAATTTACTAGCTAGCTAGGACTTGGATACGAATTGAGATTAGTTTAAACAAGAATAAAATAATGTTTTAAATGCTAAAAAGCATTGGAATCTTACAGTTACAATAAGCAGTCATCGGTCCAAAGTATACAGCCTTGTGGGTACGCTTCATAGACATCTTGGTCATACTTCATCTTAAGTAAAATCATGAGGCATATCCTTTGTGTCACTTCTAAACCCCGGATAAATGTATAAATGGAATAAGACTTATGAGTCTGTAAATTTAGTGACTTACTAAGTTACTACAAAAACTCATATATAAATGAATCTTTAAAAAAGTGGATTTTTTTTTTCTTTCAACAATATATTTAGGTAAATCAACATCAGACTTGAATGACTGAATTGAGCTAGAATCACAATTTCTGACATTGATATATTTTACTTGGATTACCTAGTAAAGCTTACCTGGGCAATGGCATAGGGTAAGGCAGAGTACATCCCAGCAGCTCTTTCTCGATAGAATACGGTTCTTTCCATGGCAACAATTGGTTGCACAGTAGCAGAATTATTGATACCAATGAAAAGGACAGCAGCATTCATGGCTCCAAGCACGATTTGGAGTTCACCTGAGGTCTCCCTGTGCAAGAAACAGATAGCATGCCTTTAACCAGAAAATTTTAACAAAAGGTAACCATTGAGCATTTGTTTCTACTGAATATAAGTCCAGCAAAATTCTTGAGTAGGAGAACTCAAAGCTGACCTTTTGGTGCCAATCCTCCAAAAGACTGTTCCAATCAGGAGCGCTGCAGCCAAAGTGAAGAAGAACCTAACAAGGTTGTAATCAGGGCTTCTCCAATAAGTTAACCACTGCTTCCAAAAACAGGATTTAAACTGTCCCCACATTGGTTGAGAGTAATGTGTGGGGAAATAAAGATCTCTTGCTCCAGGGGCCGGGGCACTCAGCTCCTTAACTAGCTCCTTGTTTCTCCTGGTTATAATCGACAGACAAATGTTAGCTGAAGTCCACAAAATTTACCACAACTAAAGGAGGGAACTGGTCACCCTTGGAGCTTTTTAAATTGATAAATTTGAACAGCTGAACTTACAGATACAAAGCGGATGATTTGTAGTGCTGAGCAAAATCAATCCCAAGTCGAACTTCAACTGCAATTGAGCTCACTTCCAGCATCCATGTCGCGGGATTGTATTTGTCTTTGATTTTTTGGACACCAGGAATTGCCTGCAACGAGTAAACAGATGACATACAGGGTCAGCTTATGTTCTCATCAAATATATATGCTCCAAACAAGTACCAGCTTTTCTTTTCACAAATAAAATGAAAGACATGATTACCTCAAAGTAATTGATAATCTTGCGAGAGTTATGACCCAAAGGCCCCATGTATATAACTTGTCCTCCTCTTTTCATTAGTAAAATCTGGCGAGAGAATTATTTTAGCTAATAACAACTTCATGTTAGCACTGGAGTGAGCGGGGGAGAGATAACTGACCTCATCAAAAGCTTCAAAAATATCGATGCTAGGTTGATGAATTGTACACACTACTGTTCTTCCAGTGTTTACTGTGTTCCTCACTGTTCTCATGACAATGGCAGCTGCCCTTGCATCAAGACCCGATGTTGGTTCATCCATAAAAATTATAGAAGGATTAGCAACAAGCTCTACAGCTATCGTCAACCTCTTTCTTTGCTCTGTT
The DNA here is from genome assembly GCF_015680905.1 of Coptis chinensis. Lineage (NCBI taxonomy): Eukaryota > Viridiplantae > Streptophyta > Magnoliopsida > Ranunculales > Ranunculaceae > Coptis > Coptis chinensis. The sequence continues at coordinate 92,161,729 of NC_141458.1, read as the reverse complement.
GACAGACCACTAATTCCAGGAATCCCCACCAAACCATCCTTGAGGTTGTGAAGCTCTACTAGTTCCAGAACTTCCTCCACAAAAACCTACAATGCAATTTAGTCATTCACTTTTCTTTCTATGTACTTTATACCATAGCTAATACAATTCTGTTACTTCATTGCAATTCTGAAATCTGAATGCACACAAAAATGAGAAGACCATGGTCCTACCATCTTTTCCTCATCGCGGACTTCTTTTGGGAGACGAAGGAATGCAGAATATATCACTGATTCTTTCACAGTAACCTGAGGTGAGTGGATATCATTTTGTTCACAATACCCTGAGACTCTTGCAAAGGTAGCTTGGTTTTTGGGGAAGCCAGAGATTCTAATATCTCCTTCAATGTATCCCCCAGTTTTTCTTCCAGCAAGAACATCCAGTAGAGTGGTCTTTCCAGCGCCACTGACTCCCATCAGAGCAGTTAAGACACCAGACCTAAAAGCTCCGCTCACTTCGCTTAGTAACCGAAGTCTGTTTTCTGCAACTCCTTGTACTTTCATTTCCTAACGAACTCAAATAAGTAAGTGTTCTTCATTCCTAATTGAAAACAAAAACTAATGGAAAAGACTAAGAACATCGTACTGGAGGCATGTCGACGTAATAATTTACATTCTCAAAGGACATGGCTAGAGGTGTGAATGGAAGAACCATTCCTCTATTTAAAGCAACTCCACTTCCGGCCTCATGAAATGAATCAGTGTTTCCAAGTAGTCCACGAGAATAAGTTTTACTGCCCAGGTATTGGATTTTCTTGTCTCCTAAGAGGGTCCAAGTTTATGAAAGAAAGGTTGTGAATCAGAACCAGAATCCAATTCGAAACCAACATTTTCGTACAATTTAATGAGCATTAAAGATAGTGGCCGGAAACACTTCTAATTCTTACTTATGTTGTTATCTTCATATGAAGTTAAAGATCGAGAGTCCTGTCTATTCGGCCTTGACATTTCGAGCATTGCCTCCTCCATTACTTCTTGGTTTCTTTCCATCCCATTGAACACTTGCTCAGATAAAACTGCTTGCGGTTTTCCCAGTGCTATAACAAAGAAGCAGAGACACATTCTGAGAAGTTCCATTCTTAAAAAAATTATATATATAAAAAAAGGAGAGAACAACGGAAACAACATTATAGTAGACGGCAGTTGGTGGTAATAATGGACTTTCTTAAATTTTGTTCAAGTACCATCGTCATAACCAACAAACTAGTGAATAATCTATATACTCAAAACAGATATGGATAAATAACTTACGATCTAGGTACATAAGTGCAATAGTGAAGAGAACATTAAAAACAATAGTGAAACCCAAAAGAGCTCCTGCCCCTATCCAAAACCAGTAGTTATGCGGAAAGGCACCAATTGTTTTTAGTACAGAAACCCCCAGGGTCGTAACGTTGTTGGAATCCTGTAATACAATTACAACCCTGGTAAACATGCATGTTTAGCGTTATAAGGAAAAGGACAACTAGACCAAATTTAACCGTCACAGTATAAGAGTAAATTAAACATATAGAACCATATTGGGGGATGAATTTTTACAAGTTTAGCTTAGAATTGTTTTCTAATTCTTCCCAGTGAATGACTAAAAAAAAATTGATGAGTACCAGACCTTTTTGTCCATCCATCTTGGAGCGAGCAACTCATTGACAGAGATAGCATTGTAAGCATACGACAGAGGTGAACACCAATAACCCCAGATCCACCAAGGAGGTATTCTATCTGCAACAAACATATTTGATTACATCAGGGTATCAGACGACATATAAGTTGTCATTTAATACAAAGATAAGGCTAACCTCGAGGGATGGAAAAGCCACCAAGCAAGTACACAACAAGAAAAGCGAGTGATCCGCCTGTGTTGGAGATTGTTTGTGTCCTACAAAGTCCTGCTGTGAACTTAAAGAGCCCAGCAGACATTTGTTGGACCAAAACCAGCAACAAAAATTGCTTGAAAAACCTGCAAAAGAAGAGGGGGAATTGTAGAAATCTTCCCTTTTGTGCTCAACTAAGAAAAATACCAAGTAAAATGAAAACTGGCTGTTGTTTACTATATAGATTGTTTCATAACACACAAAGAATTCCCTGGCGAACTCAGCTACCTGCTAGCTTCTGGGGCGAACCCAATGGAGTAATACGTCACAGCCATCCAAACAAAAGTCTCAACTATTGAAATCGGGATCCTGAGTAAGAAGTTTGGAAGGGTGAAAGCCCAAGCTGGATAAAAGAGTAGATCTCTATGCTTATAAAACACTGGAAGCCTTAAAAGGGTGATATTGATCTCTGGAGAGCCGTTGAACATGTTGGTGATCAAACTATACGTAAGTGCACCAAGGTAGATGAATGCATCTACTTCGTTCCGAGCATGTAGGTTGGTCCTCAAGAATAATGTTGATCCAATGAATGCCACAACAACGATTTGGATGGTCTTGAAAATGTAAAGAAACGAATTTCTTTTGATAAGGAGCCACTCTTTGCCAAAATTAGTTTTGAGAAGATCCATTTTCGGGATGGAATACTTAGTGAACACAAGAGCGGCCTTGTGACTCTTACTTTTATCGTATGGGATCAATAGGTTGCTATAGAGTTGTAGCCCAATATGGGATGTCTTGAACTGGTAGACGAACTCAGTGGCTGATATGTATCGGTATGGTTTGCTCTTATCTGCCCAATATTGCTCTTGATCTTTCCTTGATGTAACCTGGAACCAATACAAATGTTATTGATTCCTCTATCCAGTCATGAAAGAAGATATGTGCATCATGTGGGAGTTTTTTGAAACCATATATTAGACCTACTTTGGCATAATTTTAGACATAACATGCGAGAGATATGACATAAGCATATGCATCACCGATATTCCCATAACATACTCTATTCTGAGTATTCTTGGTCACGGAGAATGGTGGCAGCACTCATGAAAGGATGATGGAATAGGGAGGCGTTGAAGGGAAACCTTGTTCTTAAACCTACTGAGAATAGTGAATTTGTCCTTAAACTTATGGCTAGATATAGCTCAGAGCCATGGCTCATACAAGAGTCGGACTAATATATATGTTTACCTCTTGCAAAAAATCAGCAGCGCCCTTTCTTTCGGGGCACTGAAACCCACAGCTTTCAAAGAATTCCAGGACATTTTCTCGTGGACCCTGATAAACTATCTGACCCTCAGAAAGAAGGACAATGTCATCAAAGAGATCAAATGTTTCTGGAGCAGGTTGAAGGAGAGACATGAAAATTGTGCTCTCAGTGAGGTGGGAGATCTGCTGCATGCACTTGACTATCTGATGTGTCGTAGCACTGTCCAGTCCAGTGGATATCTCATCCATAAACAAAGTCTTGGTGGGGCCGACGATCACCTCCCTGTGTTAATGAAAAGGTTTCAGTATAACAAGTATGGAATAACCACTGAATTCCATTATGTGTCAACACATTACACATGGCACCCCTGGATTAAATCCATAAATCTACACTTAGTGCATGGATAACCAACAACTATCTTATTGTATCCTATGAACTTCTTATGAAGACTATCACCCTTTTCCTAATAAATTATCTTACTGCATAAAAGACTGTAAACAGAAATAGCTGAACAACCTTACAGATTTTCAACCAAAGATAGAATCAACCTGTTGTGACACGCTTTCTCTGTCCACCTGATATTCCTCTCATCATCTGGTCTCCAATGATTGTGTCCTTACAGATATCAAGATCAAGTATCTGTTTGTGAACAACAGAAGTTACATACTTATAGTGTCGGCAAGCTAAATGCCAACGAAGTTTTAACAGGATACATTTCAACCCTTTATAATATAACTATATGTCGCTCACGGAAAAAAATCGGCAGATATCGCAAAATATAGTGATCGTTCACTGGATTTTCATTAACATGCACCGTTGTATGTGAATACTATGTTAGTAAATATATGGCTGAATTGATTTAATATGACATCCATGCAGCCATGTCACAGAGTCTTGAGAACATGATAAGTTTGCATCTTGATTCTGAGATTACAACATAGTTATATTCACTTTTGCTTATGAGAATTGAAAAGCGTGATGTACCTTTAAAATATACTCGGTTTGAAGACTGTTTTTTATTCCTTCCATTGCGGTGGCCTGAAATACGACAAATTGAAGACAAAGATGGAGTTGGAATCTGAAGGTTTAAACATTTTGCATTGAAGCAGAAGGTGAGATAACACAAGTAGAGAAAGTGTACCTTCATGAACAGATCAACTTCTGCGTCGGGGAAAATTCCTGAAGCCTTCTCTCGCCTTGCAAGCTCAGTTAGCAAATCTGTTATAGTAACATCTTTACTAGTGTACCGAATTGAGAAAAGGGGATATGTGGAAACTTTCGTTTAGATTACCGTATCTCGTTCCAACCCCTTGGCATCTCGTGGAGAAATCAAGAGTTTCTTTAACAGTCATCTCTGGTGTGTGAACATCATTCTGACTAATGTACACAGATGTCTTCTGGGGTACGAATTCATTCAGCTTGTGCCCGTTGTATGTTACATCTCCTTTCACCTGATTCACAACCAGAAAAAGAGGAACATAAAACATATATAACATGCCAGTGGTTAACCGAGCTGACTTCAACATAAGCAGTGAGTTCATTCACCTTTAATCCATAAAGTCTTCCCATAGAAATGCAACAAAGTTTAGCAGAATCGAAAAGAGAGCCACATCATCACATTGTTAGTTTTTACTTTTCAATGAATCAGACTAAGACTTCAGATCATAATGCAAAACACGTTCTATTTTTAGTTTCAACTTATCCAACTCAAATAATAAGAGAAGATCAGGTTTGCAAAGTTACCTTTAAGCTGGGATCTAATTTTGCAGCTAAAGCCAACAATAGGGTTGTCTTTCCGGATGATGGAGGTCCTAATAGAAGTGCCATCCTATAACAAGAGCATAAGTTCGATCAAGTACCAGTGTCAACATGTGCAAGAGAAATGCATATTCGATAAAATTGGCAGTCAATAAAGAAAGTAAACAAGTTTAGAGAGATTTTGAGCTTATATGCCTTGAAGGTTTTATAATTCCAGAGGCATCTTTTAGGATGGTGAGCTTTTTTCTCTTGGCTAGTCTGATTCCAAATAATTCAAGTATCATTTCTGCTATGTTTCGAGTGCTGTTTAGGAGCGTAGGAAGCGCTCTATTTCCAACGTAGCAATCTGCCTCAACCGTTAGATGCTCAAACCTTACTTCAACTGAAGGAAGCTGGATTCCAACCCTTGCAAGAATACCCCAAAAAAAAAACCATCAGCGCATATATATTTTAATGAAAAATGTATCTGGGCTTGACTTGTTCCATTATACCCCATATGCTTCCCTCGAGTTGGAGGAGGGGAAACAGTAGAGGCTCATCAGCAATAAGTTCAAACAAAAAGCACAAAATAAGCCAAAAATCTGTAACAAAAGAGGGGTAAAATTAAATTTTGATTAGGAGACCTATCAATGGGATCAGTGGTCATAGGGTTCTGAGCTAGTCTAAAACAGAGTGGAAGATATTAAATAGGAAAGTTCTGCATGATCATTTCAAACATGGTTAAAGTAAGTTGTCAAAGGAGGCTAATTGAAATCTTTGAAATATAGATTATAAGTTCAATTTTGAAATATAGAATCATAAGGTTATATGGAGTTGTCCCTGTGTGGAAAGCTAATTGCGTAACCTAGGATCTTAATTTCTAAAGTTCCACCACGCTTCCATGGTACTGTTCCTCTTGACCTTACCTATGAATATTTTAATAGTTGGTCACTTGGCACCATCCTTCCCAAGGTTCAAAAGAACAGCTTTGATACCAAATGTTAACCGGCCAACGCTCCCTAAAAGACCGCGCTGTCAAGGAGCAAAAGGCTAAATACTTAAACTAGGACCTAACCAATTCATTGTTTCAAATCGTTTTTGTTAGAAGAACATTTAAGGATTCCATTGCAAATTTGAGGGAATATATGAAGTACAACAGTTAATTAGGGATTATATTTTTGTTAAAAAAAAAAGCAAGACAAAACAAACTTTTCACTAATTACACTTAAATAAACCACATAATTAGAAACCAAAGCCAAAGCCAAAGGTAAAACAAGTTAAAATGCAAACACTATACCCCCACTCCGCTATCACACACACACAAATGGGATATGTTATGAAGGTAGATACTATGTAGACAATCAAACACAAAATGTTCCACAGATACATTGAAAAAAAGACATCCATATTGAGAAAGAAGTATACCTGTCAATCCGATCTCTAAACTTTTTCAAGAACTTCTCATTATCTTCCTCGGCAACTTTAAAAACTCTGTCAATAAAAGCTTTCCTATCATTTACATCAAGTTCTCTAACATCAACTTCTTTGTGCACTAACTTAGTCCTCTGGTTCTCATTTTCCAAAATGGAAGTCATTATACCAGTCCTTAATCTATCATATGTAGGCAACTTTTCCAAAGCAGCCCATTTAAGTGATTCTTCGTCATCATCATCATCAACACGTCGACTTTGTCTCGACTCCATTCCCCAACTCCTGTTACTTAAGTTCCTACTTATTCTCATCTCTGAATCCCACATCCTCTCCAACCCCTCCATTAATGAAAATGATCAAAAAAAGAAGGAAAGAAAAGAAAGAGAGAAAACAGAGTGGTGTAGAGCTTAGAGAAAACAGAGTGGGATACAAGTCCTTATATATGTTTTGAAAGTGAAAAGGTGAAAAGGTAAAAGTGTCTTTCTTTTTGCTTGTTCCACAAAATATATAGGCCGGGAAAAATTAGTAAGAGATACTTTGTACTTTTAGAAATTAACTTGGGTGGTCATTTATTCTTAATTTGATTAAAGTGTTAAATAAAAATTATTGCGATAGTTTTGAAGGTTCACAGATGCGTATTTCAATTCCATGATCTTGACAATTAAAGAAGAGAAGAGATGCACTTGCACTCAAAAATTTAATCTAGAAAGAAATACACGGCAGATTTTAGTGTGAATCTTTACGTAATCTTTGAAAATATATTAGGTGCTCACTGCTACAATTCTTGTCCAAGTGTTGCTATGCCGTAAGATTTTCAAAGATTTTGCGTTAATGCCAATATGCCATTAGATTATGAAATGGTTTCCCTCTTCAAATTTTGAATTGATTTCCTTATCACGGTACATATATTCTTGTCCAAGTGTTGCAATGATACGAAGAAAAATCTATTGTTGAAACAAAAACCTTCGAATATATACTTGTCGACTTCTTAGCACTCATGGAGGTTTTACGTTCGAGTCTCTTTGGGAGCCAAGTTGTTGGGAAATGATGGCATGGCCAGACGGGCATATTAGCATATTACATATGGGAGCTTATCCTTCGAACTATGGACTGGTTCTAGCTAGCACCCCATGTGGGAGTGTTATATTCTGGTTTTTTATTAGCAACTACTAATTTCAAAAACGATAAATCAATTTCAAAACTACTAATTTCTAAGGGGTGTTTACAAACATTATTAGTATAAACAATTATGTTTTTAAAATCAATTTTAACTTAAATATTTTTGAGATAAACTTTTATGGAATAAATGATGATACCAAACAATCAAATATAAATTAATTTTTTATTTTATGACTAAACCAAAAATAGGAATAGAAATTGCCAAAAACTAAAGAGAAGTAAAATATGGTAACTCGTTTATAGAGGAAAGGTCCATAAATTTTGTTTCTCATTCTTTAAACTATTTTTTTGTTTTTTTTTTTTTTATGTTTTAATAATATCTCATTTTGAGAATGAGATAATGGTTTCTAAAAAATTTTACCAAACAATTTTTTTATATCTAAAAACAATTATGAGACTCATAATATATTATATGTCATAAAATAGATTATCACGATCGTTGCCAAAAAGCCCCTAAGTATTAGAAAAGAAAATGGTTTACACATACCAATTTGTTTCCAACCACTCCAAAACAAATTGTTTTTCTAAGTAAATTCGAACTTCAACCACAACAAATACTCATTTCCACTTTTGTATATGAATATGAGAAAATAGTGCAAGTGCTTGTGTCACTCTGTGCCCTCACTATAATCATGGGTGGTTGGAATTCCTTTTTTCTATTGGAAAGTGGAGTTACTTCTAATTCTGTTTTCTCTTTTAGCTGATGGTAGTGTTGAAACTTCAAATGCGATCACACAATTGCCTTTCCTAGAGAATAACTTCTATAAACATAATAGAGATTCTACTTGTTATGTCAAAACATCAGCCTAATACTTAGTAGTTGTAATTTACTATATCCATTTAGTGGTGCCTAACAAAGCGCCTGTCATCAGAAAGCTGGAAAATTGATTGGCGAAGGAAAATTGTCAATAAAACAAAACTTAATAAAACTTTAAAGTAAAGAATATTTTCCATAAAAACTCTCATCTTCAATAGAAATGCTTAGAGGGTGTTTGGCAACTAACAAAAGGCCATAAGCTACTAAGCTCAAAAGTCCTTATCTGATTTTTTCACTTAATGCAAAGTATAAGTATGTTTGTCAAAAACACAATTTCTAAAGCAAAAAGTCGAAATTTAAAAGCCAAGAAGTTAAAATTTTGTTTGGCATAAACAATAAAAAAAATGCTTCCTAATTAGCAAATATTACAATACCCATCAAAAAGTTACAACGGTAGTCTATAAAACATACTCATCCCCCTACAAATACCATCTCTCGCTATCCCCATGTCTCCTTGTACTTCACTCGCACTTGTCGAACTTTGTCCCGCTTCATGACTACTACCCACACCTTGCACAACAACATCTTTTTCAAACGTCTCAAAAAAATCGTCTTTAAAAGCATGCTTCCTTAAAAAATTATGAAGTGCACATGAAGCAATCACTATATTTCTTTGCTTGCGAAGATTATAAGATGACATTAATTCCAACACTTGAAACCGGCATTTCAACATACCAAAACATCGCTCAATTATGTTACGGAGTGACGCATGAGCAAAATTGAATAGCTCCTTTGCGGTTTTTGGTGATCTTCCATGTCCGCTATAGTCATTCAAATGGTATATTTGTCCTCTGTACGGTGCTAGAAACCCAGGGGCATTAGCATATCCGGAGTCAACCATATAATATTTTTTTGTTAAAAAGCAACTTAGTTAAAGTGAGAAAAAAAAATTAAAATGGTAATGAACTTAGCTTAGTTGCAATTACCATGTGGAGGCCGGGGAAAATTCAATTGTTGATCTTCAATGGTTTCTTGTAGAATTCTTGAATCATTTGCTAAACCTTCCCACCTAGCAAGAACAAAAGTAAAACACATATCAAAGTCGCATACACACATGACGTTTTGAGTTGGTATGTCCTTCCTCCCTCGATACGGTATTTGTACTTTACCGGATGGCACAACTATTGGAATGTGTGTCCCATCAATTGCCCCAATACAATTCTAACAAACAAAACATACTAATTAAGCTTTTAATATGATATCACTAATATAAAACCTACACCATATAAAACATATACATTTTAAAATGACCAAAGCCTCTAACATGCGAAAGTTGTTACCTTGAACCATGGATAGTACTTATTGTCTTTGCTCCTTAGATATGAGTGTGTAGTAGTTATGTCGGGGGGGGGGGGGGGGTGGGCACATATAACTTCTTTTGAAAACTTACAAATAGCCTTCAACACTGTTTTGAAGTGTCGAGATACAGTATCTCCAGAATGTTGGAACCGGTTGGTAACAGTTCTATTGGATTAGTTATGACCAATAGTGTACAAGAATATACACATTTGTTCTTCCACAGTAACATACCATGTGTCCCTAAGTAACCCCCTGACTCTTAAAATATCACACAGGTCATATAAGACGTTTGCTTTCATCCGAAACATATCTATGAACCTATTTTCATTTCCTTCAAGACAATTGATCACATATTGGTTTCCCTGACAATGAATCATTGTGATATGGTTGCTTATTGATATAGTTAGTATACTGAATAATAGCCTCTGTTGCAATCAATTCGGCAACTTCCCATTCTTTGTCACTTGTATCGGTCGAGGTAGAACTTGTTGAACTCATATCTTTATCCTGTTGAATTTGAAAAAGAAAATATAATGTTAATTTCTCTATTTGTTTGGGGTAAGTAAATGCAAGTAAGTACAAGTATTTTCTACTTTATCTTCTTGTTGATACTGTAGATAAGAAAAACAAAATCTGTAAAATGATTGCTGAGGTTACACCAAAAGAACGAAGTACCTAATATAGATGGGAAAAGGCACACCTATGTGCAACCATTAGCCTACCAATATAGTTTATGTGAAATTATGTGCAACCATTAGCCTACCAATATACAAACAAAGACATAATAAAACTTCCTACATACAAAATCATAGCAATTCCATTCCATACTCAAGTTAATTCCATTAAAATTTTATAACCTATGAAATGTAAACAACAAAACATGAATTCAATAATATAACACCACTCACTATCACGTTGAACATAAAAAAAAAAAAGGGGGGTTAAAGCCAGAACCCTAACCCTAACAAAAGAACATAACCTATAACTTAAGATTAAAAACCAAGTGCGGATGTTCTTAATCTTTCGGTAGCACTTCTAAATCTTCTACAAATCTCCTTCTTCAATGCTTAACAACACATCTCTTCTACGTGCATCTGACATGTGTAGAAAAGCTTCTCTCGATCCTTTGTCCTGAAATAGGGATATGGCTTTAACATAAATCTACCTTCCAATTTCGATACCCATAGCTTCAATGATGTCAACACATTCCGTTATACTAAATTTGCCCCTCTTTTCGACTCTAGCTTGTGATGCTTCAGCTAGCATCTTGACAGCTTCCGAAAGCTCGGGTCCTTTAGGATCACTTCTTTCTCGCTTGCGAGAATGGCTTTGACTTTTGGTTTTAGTGCTTTGAGTGCCATAGTCATTATTTTCACGATTATTGCCACCCTCCAAAATTTGAACTTGAGGAGGCATAAGGGATTCAGCAGTTGCTTCTTTCTCACCATTCTCTTCATCTGTTGAGTCGAAGTTATGGCTCACAGATGCTTTGTTAGATCCAGTCGCTATTGTGTCTCCAAAAATTATTTCCAAGTCTTTGTACTCGGGGCAACCTCGAACTCTCAACCTCTTTAAATGCTTGGCCTTTTTGTGAGTCTGTTTTTTGTAATAAAACAATTAATAACATAGTTTCAAAAAACATAGTTAAAAGGAAAGGAATATATATGTACCACTATATTCGTACCCCTACAAACATAATTTGTCGAGTACCACTATAGCGTCACTCACTACTAGATACGATGCCCAAAATTATGGCAGGCCAGCGCCGCCCATAATTATGGCGTGCCTGCCCTGCCCAAAATTATGGCATGCTTGCCCAAAATTATGGTGTGCCTACGCTGCCCAAAATTATGGCACCATAAGCTAGATATGGCAGGTTCAGATTTAGAAAACATATTTGTCCTTCCATATTAAGACTTTACATAATTATATAAGATTTTCTAGCAATTAAGGAAATGATATTTCTTATTATTATCCTATAAATATCACATTCCTTTGAAACAAAGAACTATGTTCATTTGAGAGACTTGATTCCAGAGAACGATTTGGATACGTAGGCAGCCATTGAAGGTACATTCTCAACAATTCTACAACAATCCCCCTAACAAGATCGTTAGTGTGTTTGGGTAAGTTTTTACCCAAACATAATTGGAGCCGTTTGCAATTCTTATCAACGGGCCCTCTTCCACGGTTTTTCTTGAAGCTCTATTAATGGCAAAAACTACAAGATCTCAAGTTAACAACCAAGCAAGAACACAACAGTCCGATGGAAACAACTTAGCAAATCTTAAAGATCCAGTCAATCAAGTTCCACCATACCAAAAGGCATCACCTTTGGAGCTTCAAATACCATGAAAGCCCAGATCTAAACTTCCACAGTCCCACTAGCCAATATCTTCAATTCTCCTCATAATGGCACAATTTTGCGAGATGTAGATCTAAAAAAATATGGAGACAGATGATAAAAGCTTGACCCTAGAAGTGCTGCATCAAAGGTTCAGAAAAACAAAGTTAACGACAACTTGTAGAAGCAACTAAACAAAAGGAGGCCAGTACAATTATCAACAATGGCGAAAACGCAAGAGAATTTCCATAAGTGCTCCAAGATGTTATCAGATCTCACACCCTTACAGAGAAGAACACCGAAGTCAACCATGGCAGAAAGCGGAATGAAGAAGTTAAACAAACATTCAAATTTCAACTATCAGCCGAAATAGATCTACTACTTTCATTTTCCATCAATGGTTGTTACTCAATATCAGACAAGCAGGCAAACAAGAGTTCATCAGTCTAACACAACAACTCGCTAGATCAAGAGACTCTATAAGCCAAAAGGCTCAATATTAATTTGCATCCTCTACCGCCTTCATTAATGGCCACCACAATGCAGATCCAAACTTTTACAGTCTAAAGTTTTAATTTTTGCTTTTCACTTTTTCTTCGTTTAAATTTTTGTTACTATTTATTTTTGTCTGTAGGCTTCAGCAATGGAAAACATAACTGCACACAAGACAATACCATCATTACAGATGAGATGCTACAATATTGTCAGCATAAAGCAAAAGGAAACAACCACAAGATAGACAACGACAATAACGTTGCCACTTCTATAACATAATTAGATTTAATGTAAACTATAACGCATAGACTGAATACAAGATAACAAATAACAAGAACGGAGGAAGACGACACCATCTCGTAGCCACTAAAAATGGGCAACACCAACGAGCAACACTTTTGGTTCTGACCAAAAGTGGGAAGCAATAGTGAGCAACATTTTTGGGAACCAAAAGTGGGCAGTACTAGTGAGCAACAGAAGTGGGGAAACACTAGTGGATAGCATCAGAAGGGAAATCAATGACACCATCTACGCATTAGGCTAACATGATGTTCACTTATGTTGTCGAAGTACTGAGGGTCTAACCACAGATAACTACTCAACTCCTCTACCCTATGGGTTCACATACAACTCCAGGCTCACGACTTGCCCACTCTCTCAAAAGTACACAAGGTCTAACTGAAGACACCCTTTTACACAGGTTCACAGGAGCTAGAATGCAATAACATGACAAGAAGAAGAAAACAACTTACCAAATCCTGAAGTTCAAATTAATCAGGTCGCGATGGATCAACTAGCCGCACTAGATCTGCAAGCTCGACCTTCACATCTGTAAGTGCCATGACAACCCAGATCTAGACGTACACGACCAAAGGCTCCAACAGCTCATCCTCAAGATCTAGATGCTACAAATGCAAACGAAGTAGATCCAGAAAATATGGAGACTGAAGATGAAGACGTTACATTAGAAATGATGCGTCAAAGGTTCAGAAGAGAAAATGAACACAACAACTACTTGTAGAAGCAACTGAACAAAGGGAAGCAAATACAAACGGATGACGCCGATGCTACTTCTTCTACAACGGCAAGAGCCCCCAAATAGAGTGAAAATCGAAATGTATTCAACCGAATATAGGATAATAATGGCAGATTCCGTCTATTAGAACTCGTCCTTGAAAATCATTCAAATCACTCAAGGTCAAGCATATGTTCATCCTATTCGAGGAGGCGATCCAGATCTCAAAATAACAAGGACATGGGCGTAGCAAGGGGCATAACACAAGGCATAAAGAACAACAAAACACGTTGTCAGGAAGACATCATACCTCCCATGAGATTCCAAAATCATCACGCATTAATCGCAACATGTCAAGAAGATCAGAAAGATGGACAACATCAACCATAAGAGGCGATGCCGGACGACAAGGTCATGACCTCAGGCACGAATTGCAATACGACCTATGACATGGTTTAAATGCAGCAAACCGCTACAAAAGGTTTAACAAAGATCAGCCCCGAATGCGGCCACACCAAAGAAACTACTCCCCAATTCGACAGCTTAGCCCGTATTATCGGCATAGGTCTCGCAGTCCAAAGAACCAGCGAAATCTAGAAGTATGCAACAACTGGGGGCGACCACACGGTTAGATGCAGCATAGCGAAGTTACTCCTTAAGTTTAAAATCAAGATACTGCAGGAGCAACATTCACAGTACAACAATCAAAGACATTATCAAGAAAACAATGAATAATGCGGGTGTGGTTGAAACTCGATAGAAGGATCTTGCAGTAAACGTAGATGTCGTTGGGCGATTTTCTTTGATGATACAAAATGCAGAACTGGGGGCGACCGCAAGAAATCGACGTCAAAGTCATATAATATGGCGTAAAACTTTAGAGAACCCCAGCTTGCCTACACTGACCAGCAAAACAAAGACATGGTCAAGAAGTCGTTCGTAAAGAAAACTGGAGACATATCGAGAAATTGGTATTACAATAAAGTTTAAGCTTCACCACTACTTTATGTACAACTCAAAACTTAGGGCGACAAAGTTAAACACAATGGTTTGAATACAAATAACTGATACAGAATGTTTATTGAAGACCAGCTCAGAATGTAACCGTATCGAAGAAACTACTCTCAACTTCGACAATATAGTCTAACTATAGACTCAGGTCTCACAATTCAAGAAACCAGTGGACTCTAAAGCTAAGCAACAACTGGAGGTGACCACTAAATAAAACATAACGCTAAGAAGTTCCTCCGGTACAGCCAAAACTTATTAGAAAGACCTAGTTGTAAACGAAGATGTCGTTGGGCGATTTCCTTTGATGATACAGAATGCAGAGTGTCAAGAAGGATTCAAACATTCAGATCTTCCAAAGTTTGATGAAGTAAGGAGAGACCCGAACAACCATATCATGGAGTTTAAAAGCAAGCTAGTTCTCTGGTGTAGAGATGATCCTCTCTTATGTAAACTTTTTTCATCTACACAAACAAAAAAATTTATGTTGGCTCGAATCAAAAGTCGTGGAGTTTGCGTTTGTGACACCTTACTCCACGCATCAAAAGTCGTGGAGTTTGCGTTTATGACACCTTACTCCACGCATCAAAAGCCCTGGAGTTTACATTTATGACACCTTACTCTACATATCAAAAGTCCTGGAGTTTGCATTTACCAATATTTTATACACAACTTAAAGCTAGGGGCGAGCACTTGTCGACATTGAATAGCTGGAACACCTATCCAACTGTCGTAGAACAAGATTGTTTCTCCAGTGAATTGCCAACAATTGGGGGTGACTGCAATATGCTTAACACCCAAAAGTTTCTTCATTTACTGTTGAGTGTTTTTATACTACAGGTGTTACCTGAACTAAACGACAAACAAAAAACAAAATGCAAAGGAACTACAACCAATAACAATGAAGCGAAGTTTTGCTTGAAGGAAACAAACGAAATGAAGATGTTACAACCACAAATCATGGCAGACCGACACCACTACAATAAATTTGAATTGGCCTATAATGAAGCCTCAAAGCTAGCATTCTAACAACATTGTAAAACTGGGGCGACCAATGAAAGGACTCTAGCTCCAATACACAATTGGGGGCGACCACAACACACTTACTGTCCACAAGTTTCTCCATTTCATTAGTATGGAGTGTTTTCATACCACTGGTGTTGCCTGAACTAAGCAGCAAACAAAAACAATGATCAATAACAATGCAACACACACTTGATTGAAGGAAAAAAACTATAAATGAAGATGTTCCAAGACGGTTCTCTTTTGACGAATCAGAAACCTAAAAAAGTCTTCCTTGACAGCCATGTTACATGTGATCTATTCATGAAGGCAAATGACGAAAAGTCAATAGGACAATTTTATCATAAGTTTCAAGCTTCAACAATACTTGTATGCAGTAACTAAGAATCAGGGGCAACCACTTAATTGATGTATTTGTAAATAACGCCCATCGATGATCTGGGGGCGGCGATTGAGCTAAGTCTTCTAACCTATGTCAAAAGTCGTGGAGTTTGCGTTTGAAACACCTTACACCACATATCCAAAGTCATAGAGTTTGAGTTTGCGATACCTTACTTTATGTATCAAAAGTCGTGGAGTTTGCGTTTACAACGTTAACACCTTACTCCACGCATCAAAAGTTATGGGGTTTACATTTGCGACACCTTTCTCCACGCATCAAAAGACGTAGAGTATGCATTTGTGACACCATACTCCACGCATCAAAAGTCGTGGAGTTTGCATTTGAAATACATTATTCCACCCATCAAAAGTCGTGGAGATTGTGTTCGTGATACCTTACTCCACGCATAAAAAATTGTGGAGTTTGTGTTTGTGGCACATTACTCCACGCATCAAAAGCCGTGGGGTTTGCGTTTGCAACACCTTTCTTCACGCATCAAAAGACATGGAGTATGCATTTGTGACACCTTACTCCACACATCAAAAGTCGAAGAGTTTGCGTCTACGACACCTTACTCCACGCATACAAATATACAAAATAATGGTGTTTTTCATCACCTCAAAACGAAATTTACGTGTCTGCCATAAATTTTCCTTGATTTAATTTTATGGCTTGAGTTCCTATTTATATATGCAACAATTTTTTATTCTTTGCCGCAAGGAATAAATTCCATACAGCAAAGAGGGGACGATGTATGTACCACTATATTCGTACCCCTACAAACATAATTTGTTGAGTAACACTATAGCGCCACTCACTACTAGGTACGATGCCCAAAATTATGGTAGGCCAGCGTTGTCCATATTTATGGCGTGCCTGCCCTATCCAAAATTATGGCATGCCTGCCCAAAATTATGGCGTGTCTACGCTGCCCAAAATTATGGCACCATAAGCTAGATATGGCAGGTTCAGATTTAGAAAACATATTTGTCCTTCCATATTAAGACTTTACATAATTACATAAGATTTTCTAGCAATTAAGGAAAGGATATTTCTCATTATTATCCTATAAATATTACATTCCTTTGAAACAAAGAACTATGTTCATTTGAGAGACTTGATTCCAGATAACGATTTGGATATGTAGGCAGCCATTGAAGGTATAGTCTCAACAATTCTATAACAATCTCCCTAGCAAGATCGTTAGTGTGTTCGGGTGAGTTCTTACCCAAACAGAATACTTACAAATGATAATCGTTTATCACCTTTATATAATCATCCCACCATGAATCACTCGCAATAAAAAGTACCCAATACTTGATTAAATCCTGTCCCACTAGTCTTTTCAACAAGCGTTTTGAATTCTCGAAACCTTTCTTTCATGTTTTGGTGCTTGTCCTTGTATGCTTTTGGCAAATATTTAAGTCCAAATCTCAAATAATACTTCTTTCTCAAGTCGAGCCATTCATTCTTCGTGAACTTACCATTAACTCTTTTAACATAGGGTGTAATAACATTTTCCTTCAACAACTCAATAAAGTAGCCCTCTCGCTCTAAGTTCCATTCGATTTCAACTTCTTTAGCTACCTCAAAAGGTTCCAATTCCAAAGGGGCATTGCTTGAACCCATCTAAATCCATCGAAAACAAATTACTACAGTAAACAAATTACTTCTATTTCCATAAAAACCCTACATTTTCACAAACACAGTTTCAACAATATCGAAAAACACATCAAAAAACATTTTCACTAATACTCATTGTTCTTTATATTAAAAAACAATCAATGAACTTAAATAATACTCTTAACAAGTTAAAACTAAACTACCACGGATCTACAACAATCAATGAATCAAATCAAATGAAAAATACCTTAATAAACAACTTCGATCAAAACCCCGTGAATATAATAGCATACAATCAATAAGTATTTTCCAGTCAATTCTCAATCAAATCATGCATACATGCTAGTAATTTGAGCAAAAATTAACTGACGATCTTCGAGTTTAACTGAAACCAAATTATCAAATTGGCATGTGAAACACAAAAAAGGAAACAGTACATTTAAAATATAAATTAGACAGACAAGCACATGCAATTGAGCCATAACATTAAGTGACACGTAAAGCATCTTTGTTCCAAAAACTTTACACATAAACAAACAACATAAACCAAACAAGTTAACACATACATATCACTGTCTCAATGTGTTAAACAGGTGTATACATTCACTACTACTCAAGGATATATAAAATTTTCAAATGCAACATCTAATCAAAGTATGACATTTAATTAGTTTATCAATCTCAATAACAACAATCAACACATATTCCACTTGATAATTATAGCAACCTCAATTAAAAAGATAGTGGCGTTCAAACCTTTTGTTAAATTGATTTCCACGAAAGAAAGAAGAGAGAAGATGAAGGCAGCAGTGTACAAACTGATGAAGAATAAGAGAACTCTCAAAACCTTATTTCGTTCCTGTTTATATAGAATGAAAACCTAGGGTTTTCAATTGCGATTGAAATCAATAATCACATTAACTAGGGTTTTCAATTGCGATTGAGAAAGAGTCAATCATTTTCACCTTATTCTTCGATCAATGATTGAGTTGAGATTGTCCATGGATGGAGTTGAAATTTATCGAAGGGTTTTTGGAAAAGAAGTGTTATCGCTTTTTGCAGGAGAGAAACAAAGAAACCACGGGAAGACAAAAGGAGAAAACTAGAAAAACTAACTACCCAAAAATGAGTTTTTGGACTTTCTAGAAAGACATTTTTTGCTTTCCCACTTCTTATATTGTTAGCTTTCTGAGATTGCCAAACGCGCTTTTGACTTCTGTCCTTCTAGAAAGCCAGGAAGTGACTTATTGAGGTGTTGCCAAACGCCCTCTTAGTATTGTTGGTTTATATTTAATGAATTAGAGAACTGTGAAAGAAATGAAAAAGTTCCCCCTGATTGCTTTCATGAAATTTTGGAAAATGTAATTTCTACAGCGTCTAATGAAAATACTCGATCGCATAGCTTCGAGAAGTAAATGACGAGAAACAATATGTGTTTTTAATTTTAAAGTTTTGATTATGTTAACCATACAAACATGTGTTCGGTAAATGGGCTAAGGTACTAAGAAGTTCACTTCTCTCATTGAGGCTCTATTCAGACTATACTACCAAATTTTACCGTCTCAGTTCTTAGTTTGACATGCTAACAGCTGCACAAGGGATCATAATAATTTTATCTCACTTACTTAATGAATGCATCAGTGTAAGTACCCTCCGTTCTACATTTCATATCACTACAGCACACGTGTCCACACACCAGGTCGTACTTCACCAGCTCGTACCAAGCCATCAAGACGTAACAACGACCCAGACTCAGGTCGTCCCAAATACCAGTTACAGCCATATATGGAAGCAAATAATCTAGCTAGCGCAATCCTGGAGCTCAGTCAACGCATCAATCAAGGAGACATTTACTTTGTAACATTAGGGGTAATGACGAATCATTAAGATAGCATACAATGTGGATCTACCCTTGACAACGGCCTGGAGCAAATAAGAAAAGTCAACTCAAACATCTATAAGTAGAGAGAGATGAACTTCGTAAAGCTTGATTCAAGTTTACCCCAAGAAACTTGATATGTAGGTAACTCTTATCCCAAGAAAGAGTGCAGCCACTCCCTATCAATCCTAACCTCAGGTCGTAGATCCCAAAATACTAAACATCTACATTGGCGCCATCTGCCGGTTCGTTCCCTTGAGAAAATACACACAAACTATTTTCTCAAGCCCACGAAGCTGGTCAGAAAAACCACCATGGAAGCACAACTACAAACTTTAGCATATCAAATGAAGACGCTCCAAGATTCCTTTATAACCCTTCAACAAGAAAACCAAACTAAGCGTGACCAAGCTACCTCCAACACCAACAACAGCACTCCAGACGCAGTGGAGAACAACGCAGTCACAGCCCTCACCACTACCACCAATCAACGACTAGAAGACTTCGCCCAGAGGTTGGAGAAGTCAAACGACAAAGCTAGCGTAGTCCAGATCGCTCAAATGATGCTCCAGTTATACAAGGCATCACCATTCACCACTGAAATTAGGGACAAGCAGCATCCTTCAGAATTCATCCAACCAAAGTTCCCGTTGTACCACGGTAGCTCGTGTCCAGGCCAACACGTAGCTCGTTTCAGCCAGATCCTCGCACTCTACAGAGCTCTAGACTATGACTACCTGAAGTGCAAACTCTTTCCAGCCAGCTTAAAGGATGGAGCACTAGACTAGTTTTACACGCTCACCCCTGATTTAATCAACAACTTTGACAAGCTGGCTGAGACGTTAGTAGCAGAGTTCGTCCACAACAGGAAGAAACAAGCCGACCTGGACTCCTTGTTTCAACTTAAGCAAGCACACGATGAGACGATCCGCGCTATCCTAGGACGTTTCAAAAAGGAACTCTTATCAATAGAGCCAGGCCTCAAGGACAGTTTTGCAACTTCTGCATTCACCAACGTCCTCCTAGACGACTCCGACCTAGCAGGGTCTCTAATGCGCAACAAGCCAGAACGCTTAGACGACCTGTACCACATAATCAACAAGTACGAAGAATGGATGGCCCAGCGCCAGGGCAAAGAAGTCCTCGCAGTAAGCGATAAGTGAGGACCCAAAGAAAACAATCATTACTCGGGCAACAACAACAACAACAACAACAAGTGCTCCAGCTCCCACAAGCCCTCATACACCAAAAGGGAATTCTCCAACTTCTCCAGGACGCCAAGCCATATCATGAAGAAGATATATATAGCACTATACTTCAAGCCCAACATCAACAAAGTCATATCAATCTAAGGACGTCCATACTGCCATTTCCACAAACTCCACCACTGTGACACAGATGAGTATTGGAGCCTCAAGCACTACCTCCAAGACTTAGTCAAAGAGGGAAAACTGAAACAGTTCTTGCCAGAAAGCAACCTCAGGCATAAGCTAAATGCCAATCGCAACAGAAGCAGAAGCAAGAGCCAAGAACGACCTGCTCGCAGAAGGAACAGGAGCAGAATAGCCCGACGATCTAAATCTCCATGTCAGTCGAGACACAACAGGAGACATCACTCCTCTGATCACGATGAGGAAAAGGTAATCCACATGATTACAGACACCTCCAACAACGAGACCTCAGGTCGTAAAAAACGTAGGCGTGTAGGAGCGCTGCAAGAAATCTACCACCTCTCCCACAAAGCTAAGGTGATCACTCCTACCAACTCTCAATCTACAACCTCCATATCATTTACCGAGGAAGATCTCGACAAGGTGTGCCTACCCCACAATGATGCCCTGGTAATGCACGTCAAAATCAAAGGGTGGACAATTAAAAGGGTCCTAATCGATCTAGGTAGCTCCTGCGATATCTTTTTCTTCCAAACATACAAGGATATGCACCTACCAGACTCGGTGATGATAGAATCAAATGCACCAGTTTATAGATTCAATGGAGACCGTATAGATGCCATTGGAGACTGATAAGGACCCAAAACTGTAATACTAAACTCCAAGAGACATAGCATTTTGGTTAATTATGTGTTTAATAATCATGAAATAATTATATTTTCGTATTTTTGCAGGTTTTCGCAGTTAACGTGAATATGATGATAAAACATTCATCAAAGTACAGGAATACTTGCATACTTGAAGTCTTCCCACTCAGCCCCAGTGAAGCCCAACAAAGCTTGACTAGAGCCGAAGATTCCAAAGGGACAAAACCAGTGCAGAACGGGTCCACGTGTAAAGAAGCAGCAAACTTCCAAAGCTCACATCTTTCAAACCTGGACGCCTATTTCGGCTAGTGAACTGCTAGAGCAACCAGGGCGACGAGCTCTACGCAAAAACAAAAAGTTGTAAAAATGCAAAAATCCGAGCCGCCACTGGGGGGGGGGGGGCTTTACAGAGACTAGGAGCTATATATATGAGAAGGGGACCTTACCCTGTTTAGACTTTAGGACTTAGCTTTATATTCTTGTATTAGTTTAATTTCCAATACATGTTGTTGCTTTCTCCTTCTAGTAGCTTATCTTTTCTTTTGAAGCATCAAGTACTGTAAGTACTCTCTTTTATAAAACTCAATTTTATTCAAGTTGAATCCTTGTTCTTTATTTACTTGTTTAGTATATACAATAAGATCAATTAATCATCCAATGACCATGAGTTAAATCCTCTCAATTAAGGGGGAGGGTTAATGATGCTCATGTGAGGATCCAGATTGACACTTTAATGTTCCAGAATCACTACTTAGGAATTAGGTGTAGATTATGCATCCAGTCCCAAAATGATTGAGATTGTCCAAGTTTGGAGTGCTGATGCTCCATAACAGTCTCGCGAGAGACCCAAAATGTCTCACACGAGACCCTATGGTGGCCGTTAGCTCTCTGATTTGTCCAGCTGATGTAGAATCAAACCAGGAGCTGAAATGATATTCCAGAGATGGAATATTAGTTCAACTCCTTATGCTAGTGAGATGAGCTCAGAGATGTGTGCATCTCACTATGGATCGATACTCGACGCCGTCTCGGGTTTGTCTATGAACTCGAGACAGATTAGAGTTGTAGTGATATGGTACTCTAATTGTTAAAACTGATTGTTACATGAGTGCGGTTAACTTTTCTCCTGTATCTTTATCCCTGTTTATTTTACGTAGAAATCATCGTTATTATTTTACGTTACTTGCATTGCCGTTAATTTCTTTAAACCTAAGAAATAACCTAAAATCTTACTCACTAAAAGTTGTAAATCCAGTTGTGAACCTTGCCTCGCCCTAAGGTATGGACGATCCCTTACTCAACCTATCCTACCAACCCACGTGAGTAAGGTAACTTGACTAAATAGACGTTTATGGACTTTGGACTTCGGATTAAAGAATCAAACCGGAAATTACCGTTTATCAGAGACGTCATCCTACCAGTCTCCATTGGAAAAAAAAAGGACATGGTCAAGACTTCAACACGCTTCAGTGTGATTTATGTCAAGTTGTCCTACACCGCCATCTTAGGCCGCTGGTGGATTCACAAGATCCAAGCAGTCTCATCCACCTTATACCAAATCATGCAGTTCCCTAGACCCCGAGGCATCATGGAGCTCAGGAGCAACCAACTAGAAGCGCATAGATGTAATCAAATCAGCGCAACAACCACGGCCGAAACTCAAGTCGTCTAAGACAAAGATGTCCTAAAGCTACAAGATCTTCAAGCATCCAACTCACAAGCACCAGCAACAGACAAGCTCAAAGAGAAACACGCACAAATCAAACCTGGAGAAAAAGTCAATATGGGCACAAATGATGACCCAAAATTTGTTTATGTAAGGGCTGATTTAGTCAAGCTCAAGGAGCAACTTGTCAAATTTCTGTCTCTCAATAAAGATATTTTTGTTTGGTCACATATCGATATGCAAGGAATCTGTTTAAATGTAGATCCAACTGTAAAGCCTATCAAACAACGACCTAGGAAGCTTGCAATCAAATTTAAAAAAGCCGTCAATGAAGAGATAGAAAAGCTCAAAAATGTTGGATTCATCAGAGAAGTTGAGTACCCGATCTGGCTAGCTAACATCATAGCCATTCCTAAGAAAAATGGCCAGGTACAACTCTGCATAGACTTCACCAATGTCAACAAGCATTGCCCAAAGGACAGCTTCCCCCTACCAAGGATTGACATACTGGTAGATCAAACTTGAGGACATGAACTTCTATCATTTATGGACGTATACAGTGGGTACAATCTGATACCACTTGCAGAAGACGACCAGTAAAAAACGTCCTTCATAACCGAACAAGGAACGTTCTGCTACAACATCCTACCATTCAGCTTGAAGAATGCCAGAGCGACCTACCAGAGACTGGTCACAAAGATGACTTGCTGGGCGACACTATGGAAGTCTACATAGATGACATGGTAGTCAAAAGCGAAAAAGCTGGCGATCACATTTCTCACCTCCAAGAAGCCTTTGAAAGATTGTGTCAAAACAAGATGAAACTCAACCCAGCAAAATGCGTATTTGGAGTAGCCTCGGGGAAATTCTTAGGATACCTCGTTTCACAAAGACGTATTGAAGCAAACCCAGAACAAATACGAGCTCTCTTAGAAATGTCAGAGCCAACTACCAAGCAACAAATCCACAAGCTATCTGGCATGGTTTCAGCCTTCAACAGGTTCATCTCACGTGCATCTGATAAATGCAAACCGTTCCTGTAAATACTCAAGAAAGGCGCAACATTCACTTGGATAGACGAATGCCACAAAGCCTTCAACGACCTGAAGGCTTACCTATCAACTCCGTCCGTCCTGTCCAAACTAAATGAATGAGAAACACTTGGGCTTTACCTTGC